>NC_048581.1:55627389-56227389 GCF_013265735.2 Oncorhynchus mykiss | reverse complement strand
AGCACTTTAATGACCATGCTCACACCCCCCAAGTGTCCTTCAAAGATGCATCCCAAGTAGCTAACAGAGGTTTTAGTAGTCAGCACCTCACCCCCTAACTCCACTCTGATTTCAGAGGACCTACACAATTTAAGGTCTGGACCCAAACAGTATTGCCTCTGTTTTACCTAAGTGCAGAGACAGTTTATTATCTCCAAGCCATTTGATAATGTTAGTAAGCTCTGTGCTAAGTATGTTCTCCAACATAGTTTTACTTTTATGAGACACCAGGAGTCATTCGCATAAAGGAAAAGACAACCAGAACAAGCATCTTTCACATTGTTTATATACAGTAAAAACAGTAGTGGCCCAAGCACGCTACCCTGCGGAACACCACAACTTATCAGTTTTGCCTGAGACAGTGAACAATTAACCTCTACCACTTGCACCCTACATGACAAGTAGGACTTTACCCCGCCTAGATGGATACTGCTTAACTCCAGGGCATCCAGTTTGGATATTAGGAGAGAGTGGTTAACTACATCAAAGGCCTTCTGTAAGTCAAGCAGTACCATTCCACAAAGATTTCCCTCATCAATCTCTTTCCTGATGAAGTCAGTCAAGTAGACATGAATCAGTGGAGTATGTTTTTCTAAACCCTGACTGAAAATCATACATTAGGCTTTGTTTGTTGAAACATTCATACATTTGCTAATGTACAACTCTCTCCAGGATCTTTGATGTTATACTGATACAGGCCTATAATTCCCAGGTTCAAACTTTATCCACTTCTTATACAGAGGTAGAACTTTAACTTGTTTCATGTCCTTGGGAAAGATGCCTTGTTCAAGAGAGAGATTAATGACATGCATAATACAAGGGGCAATTTTCTCAGCAGAATCTCTAAGAAATCTTGCAGGAATATTATCAAGGCATGAGGCTTAGGAGAATTTAAACTCTGCTAGCATACTGACTACTTTGGTTGTTGCTATACCTTTGCAAAAGAATAAGAGTTTGGCTGAACCTCTAATTCAACATAATACTTATTGACTTGGTCGTTTCCTTACAAACTAGAATTGGTAGGCAGCTTGCTAACCAGCTTGCTGGCAACAGAAGTAAAAATAAATGTTGAATTCATTGGCAACCTCTGCTTTTTCATATATCATCTCCCCCCTGATGTTCAGTCCAATACTGTTTATTTTGTTTTTGGTAGTACTACTACAGCCTAGTTCCTTAAATTATTTCCGAAGCTTTTTAGGGTGATTTTTGTTCTCAATGATTGTATTAGCAAAGTAACCCCTCTTAGCTTCATCCATCCTGCTCTGTGCTTCATTTCTGTGACATTTATACAGGAGAGTTCTTACATTTCGTAAAGGCCTTATTCCTTGCTTGGATACATTCTAGGATCCCAAGATTAAGCCAAGGGCTCAATCTCTCCTTTACTCTGACCTGTCTAATAAGAGCCATCACATTCACCACATCAAGAAATATACATTTAAATGCTTCCCAGGCACTGCCTACCCTTGCACTATCCAGCACAGGTGACAGCCAATTGCACCCACTTGCTCCCTAAACATTTCAACACAGTATTTTTTTGAGTGCTCTGATTCTAACAGTTTTGTGACATGTAAATATATCTTTAAAAACACTCCTTGTGCAAAATGTAATAGAATGGTCAATGATTCCTGACTATCACTCCATGATCAAAATGATCAATGACTATCACTCCACTCAATCGTACTTTGCACTGTTTGACATACCCTGGTGGGATCTTTTATCATTTGGATCAGAGCAAGTGATCTACAGAAGTGCATAAATACATTGTGGGTTAGGTTATCCTTTTGCAAACATCAGCATTGAAATCCCCTAACAGAATTATTCCCTTCACCAGGGAATCATTACAGTTTGATGAAATTCATTCTGATTGGGCGGCCTGAAACACATCCCACAAAAAAAATCTGCTTGGTTTTGGGGAAGCAGATAACCAGCCAGACAATTCCCGAGCATCGATTAAATTCGATCTGATGTTTTAAGTAAAGCACATGTCCCCCCCACCATTCCGATTCCAATCCTCACTGACAACAGAGTAATTGCCTATCTCAATTTCTGAGTCACAAACAGATGAACCCAACCATGTATCTGTAAAACATAAGACACCCACCTCTGATTTGCGAACCAACAGGCGTATCTCATCAATCTTCAGTTGTAGGCTTTGGACGTTTAAGTGCACAAAATGTAAACCTTTCTTCCCAAAGGCCTCCCGATCCAAGTCAAGTCAAGTTGACAGGGGGCACTTAACTGTACACTACTGCTCTTCATAGGCTGTGTGATGTCATCAATCCATGCCATGGGGGTGGTTACTTTAGACAATGTGGCTTCAGGCATTTCTTGATGGGGGGGGGGGTTTAAAAATAATTCCGAAAGAACATTGTCTAATGTGCATCCCTAAAACTAAAACAAATACTAAAACTCATATACTTACATTATTTGATTTAAGTAACTATTACTAATATATAGTAAATTGAGTAAAATCTAGGCAAAGAGTATGACAGTGTCATAATACCAACCACTGAGCTGTAGGGTTGTTTATCTATCAGACATCTATCAGTGTCACAAAAACAGCTTGACCAAACTAATACACGTGACAGGATTTTAACCTCTTCTTTCCTCTTTCCATCAAAAGCGATGTCTCGGAAATAGTAATGAGGTATCGCTGTTTAATATTACCCAGGTTTGGGAACAGACTTGCAGCGCCATCTTAAATTGAAATGAAGAAGCACAGAAGAGCCTTGTGTTCACGGAATCCCAGTCTGACATTAAAGGGTAATAAGGTGGTCAAATTTCACCCCTACGGCTGTTCCAAAACAAAATGACACAACACCCTCTGAATACATTCATTTCACATGGGATTTTATATAAGGGAGATTCAATGTTGAATTGGGGTTTGAGAAATTACGACGTTTTCGGTAAACATCCTGAATCTCACTTAGCAAAGACACCATTTTAGCACTGACGTGTTTTAAGCCTCAGAGAGGGAACTATAAATATGAAGTTGAACTGTAAGTGCAAATGTTCCATATGGAATAAGCTGTACTGACTCTGACTGATTCAAAGTCATCATTCTCTGGGCTGGTAAATAGCGGGTCCACACAGACACAACTGCTTTCTCTCACTCTGTTATTGTCTGAAGTCACTTTTGGGGAGAGAGTGTGTTTATTTAAACAGACGTGTTTTTTCCTTCTTCCGTGATAGGATACAGTCTTCCATAGAGAAACTGCTGTCAGCTTGTTTATTCTGTCTTTTACAATTACTTACGGCAATGTGAGATGTTACTTTCCATTCATTTGTTCTCACTCAGATGGGCCAGTTTTAGGATGTAAAATGTAGGTCTTCATCATCAGAATTGAATTAGCCCACAGTACAGTACATCTATCATAGGATGTAAATAGGAGAACACACCTGATATGCATGTAAGGAAATGGAAAGGGACCCAACCCCTCTGAATCATTTTGTGTGAAATTGAATTTTTTTTACATTATATCAGTACTGTAGGTTTCTAAAATATTGAATATCCATCAAGAATAGCCCATACTTAATCATGATTTCATTTTTGAAGGGCACTTTAAAATGGCACCAAAACCTTCACAAGCAATTAACATTTCCAAATGTATACTAAGTATGTTAATAAGGAAATTGTGCTCAGTGTGCATTAAGGTTCTAAATGTGTGTTGTGTTCATTCCAGATGCACCCCGGAAATGGCCGTGACCTTAAACATCCCTCATGAGGAGCGGCTCCCCATTTAGATGTGTGACAGACTAGTGTCACTTGGCTGCATTTAAACCTGTTAGGCTCTTCTAGGCGCAACCCCAGACTGTGTGTTACACTGAGTGCCCGTCTTCTCAAACCTAGTTCCACATTGTAATATGGCTCAACTGGGGTCAATAATCGATTGTAAAACGTTCGAATAAATACCTCCAGGGTTCAGGTTCAAATCATTTGTATATTCTTTGAAAGAGAAAGGAACTTCAAAAAAGTAACATTTATTCTCCTATTTTGGGTGTGGAATCATACACTATATATACAAAAGTATGTGGACACCCCTTCAAATTAGTGGATTTGGCTATTTCAGCCACACCCGTTGCTGACAGGTGTAAAAAGTACACAGCCATGCAATCTCCAAAGACAAACATTGGCAGTAGAAGGTCCTTACTGAAGAGCTCAAAGACTTTTAACGTGGCACCGTCATAGAATGCCACCTTTCCAACAAGTCAGTTCGTCAAATTTCTGCCCTGCTAGAGCTGCCCCGGTCAACTGTAAGTGCTGTTATTGTAAAGTGGAAACGTCTAAGAGCAACAACGGCTCAGCCACGAAGTGGTAGGCCACATAAGTGCGTAGCATGTAAAAATTGTCTGTCCTTGGTTGCAACACTCACTACCAAGTTCCAAACTGCCACTGAAAACAACGTCAGCGCGAGAATTGTTTGTCGGGAGCTTCATGAAATGGGTTTCCATGGCCGAGCCTAAGATCACCTTAGGAGGAATAATGGTCTGGGGCTGTTTTTCATGGTTCGGGCTAGGCCCCTTAGTTCCAGTGAAGGAAAATCTTTACGCTATAGCATACAATGACATTCTAGACGATTCTGTGCTTCCAAATTTGTGGCAACAGTTTGGGGAAGGCCCTTTCCTGTTTCAGCATGACAATGCCCCTGTGCACGAAGTGAAGTCCATATAGAAATGGTTTGTTGAGATCAGTGTGGAAGAACTTGACTGGCCTGCACAGAGCCCTGACCTCAACCCAATCAAACACCTTTGGGATGAATTGGAACGCCGACTGCGAGTCAGGCCTAATTGCCGAACAGCAGTGCCCGGCCTCACCAATACTTGTGGCTGAATGGAAGCAAGTCCCTGCAGCAATGTTCCAACATCTAGTGGAAAGCCTTCCTAGAAGAGTGGAGGCTATTATAGCAGCAAAGGGGAGACCAATTCCATATTAATATCCATGATTTTGGAATTAGATGTTCGATGAGCAGGTGCCCACATACTTTCGGTCATGTAGTGTATGAGCATTTGATGTGGGTTCATTCAGCTATAATTTATGGTCTATAACTGCCAGTTGAATCTCATTTATTGCCCATTATCACATTCTTCAGTGTGCCACAGAAAACAGAAAATAATTTTCAATATTTAGAATGTTTATAGTTTGCTTTTTCTTTTCACAGTAAGTGCCGCAGTGAGAGTAACCACTTCCAACCCACCCTCTTTTCACAAATCTCCTCAGACCCTGTAACCGTAGTTTTGGGAAGTCTCTGACTGTGATTTACTTAAGTGTGGGAAAGAAGCTGGCTTTATAAACAGTGTAGGGCCTTCATCTGGCCATCGTACGGCCGACTGGTCTGATTACTTATGTTGTTTCAGTTGGAAAAGATTCAGCAGAGCCTCAGAGAATACAATTTCCTGGTAGAGAGTGCTGGTCTGCGGCTAGGGGTGTGAACTCTGCCCTCTCACAGTGTTAGGACAGAACTGATTTACAGATGTGTGTGTGTGTGTGTGTACTGATTGTCTCAAACTGAAACTATGCAGCATACTTGTAAAAGTGCTTTTAATGGAGACTTGGCTCCCTTTGAAGATATTTTTGTACTTTATAAAGAGTTCAACACTGGGGCTTGATTTGACTAATCTAAACAGACATGGATTTTAGGACAAGACACATCCTGTCCCCATATTTTCTATAGAAATGTATATAAAGCAGTGGCTGTCCTGCTTGGGCAATGTAACCAACTCATCAGCAAGCTTTGATGATTTGAATCAGCTGTGTAGTGCTAAGGGAAAAACCAAAACGTGCACCCAGGTGGGGGGGCACCAGGACCGAGTTTGGGAAACCCTGCCCTAGTAGATATCTGCACCGTGGAGGTAAACATTATTGTGGTAAAATAGAGAGAAAACTAACAGTCTAGAACAGGAAGTGACTTACTTTTACGTCATGTAGTCGGGGTGGGTTCTTCGATGAGATTAAAGTAGATTCACACAGGGAAAAGTTGCAGCAGCAATGAGAGAATTGAATGAGGGCTGATTCGAAGCACGCGCGCATCTTCAAAGGACACGCTCCGCTGAAAACACCCAGAACGCGCATTGCCTACATGCGTTAAACGGAATTTACAGCACGGGTGAGTATCCATAGGTAGAAAACTGAAGTAGCCTAATTAAAATACGCCATATGACCTTTGGAAATTAGCACCCACCATTTAGCCAACAACTTTTTGGACAGGAAGTGCAATAGCGTTCCTAGAAGAAGTGCTATGGATTTATAAAAGCAAAACATTGCATATTGAAATGATTGTCCTCCCCATTACATGATTTAGTTGTTGACCAACAAAGTTAGCGGTGTTCGAGTTTTTAAAATAGCCTATTTAAATTAGCCTACACCATGACTACGTCTCAGTGCATGTTATTACAGGAGGTGATTTGAAACATTGTGTCTGCCTTTGTGTGTGTGTGTGCGTGCGTGCGTGTGCATGCCTTCTTGTGTGATACAGAGAAGAGATTGAAAAAGAGAGGCGAGCGAGCAACCCCTGATTCCACTCTTACATTTTTACAGGGTTGTGGAACTTTGCAGGATGTTGCCATGACTCCAGGGGTATAGTGTTACACTTGTATAGAATAGCTGATGGGACACTGTAACAAAACTGATTGATACATTGGAAGCTTTCCTTGGTACAAGAACAGAATGACAGCTCGGACACAGCTCCCCGAACCGAGAAAACTTTACTATATGGTGAAGTCTGTGCTTTGCTCTGCAATGGAGAATACTGGACAAAATTAGAAGATTCATGGCTACAGTTGTGAGTAAATTCCAGACAATATTATGTTTCAGTGCTATTTACACTCCATAGGCCGTGATATTTTTGTTTGTTTTACAATTTATCTTTAATCCGGGAGCAGTGTCTGTTTATAAACTGTTTATTATAGGGGTTTGTTATATTATTTAGCCTAACCAATTTTATTATAGTAAACGAAAACAGAGACGAAAACTAATAATGAAAAAAACTATTTGGTAACCTGAAATTTAAAAAAATCAACAACCGTTTGAAAAACTACAACTAAACAAACGATGTATCTCCAAAACGAACTAAAATGAAATAAAACCATCATGAATTATGTTTTTTTCTAAACTTTGGGTAAAAATGTAATGGGGATTACAATAGTGTTTTCAAGCTTTTGACGGGGTTTTCAAGCCTACTAAATCCGGTGGTAAATGTGGCTAAGAGATGGTTTCAAAAATACCTAGCTTGTGCATCACTATCACCAGCTAACAGTGGAAAGCAGATAACTTGATTACATGTACTACTTAATTAAGTTAAACATTGGATTGGTGTGAACATGGGCGAGAGAGATACTCCTTCCACCATATTTCGTTGCATCAGTCTCAGCGCTATTCCTTTCAAATCCAAGTCACATTGAGATTGACTGTATAACGTAAACCTAACCTAACCTATGACCTGACCCATCACTTTACTGCCCCTCAGTTGCAGACTATACAACAGTAATGACTCCTAGCCTGGCACACACATACTTTCTTGCCCTAACATTAGAACTGAACCTAAATAAAATAAAATACAAATATTTTTATACAACTTAAACTAAATAAAACTAGCTAATCAGGTCTGAAAACTGAAACGAAACTGAATTTCAAATAAATCGCAAAACTAATAGGAATAAAAAGGAATATAAAAACACAGAACTATAATAACCTTGAGCTTAACTCTTATGTCCTAGTGAATTAGGACTTTATCTTATGATTATTTTACATATTCTTATTTTTAAGGGATGTTCTTTGCCTTTTCGCTAAGATGACACACACACAGAGAGAGGGCAAGGAGACTTTGCGGAGAAGGGCAAGTACTCCTATCCCTGCCTCTCATCAGCCGGGGACGAGAGGTAGAGACCCGCCAGCCGACCCCCATCACCCTCCGCTTGGCCAGTCCGCCTCATACCATCCCGGAGACAAGTCTCTCCACTGCCGCGCCAACTGGTCATCTGATGACTCGGATAATGACTCGGATGGCTCAGGAGCAGATTGTTTGTACCACGTTGTTTTGCTAGGAGACCACGGTGTTGGAAAGTCGAGTCTTGCCAATATCTTTGCTGGCATTCAGGAAAAGGATGCTCACGACCATACGGGAGGTGGGTTTTTCTACCAAGCACAATTAATATGATTATTATGAGGCTATTTATGGTGTGTAGCCTATTAACACAACTATTTAGTAGTTGTTTGTCAATGTCTTATCAGTGACCTAAAAAAACTATTAGTATCATCCATCCTCATCTGCTAATTAAAATCTATGGACACTAAGCACTAATGAGTTATTCAATGAGTTAATTCATTTTATGCATCTCTTCAACAATGACTGTAAAAGTAATGGTCTCTGACATTGCCCTGGCCCTAACAACCTTGGCTAACCTGTCACAACTACATTGATTGAACTCTTGTCTCTGTCATGTGTAGTACTGAGTGACCTCAAAGCATTGATTGGCAGCTTATATTGACCCATGCATTTTGGCATCCAGCTGTGCTGCTGAGTGATGTGATTTGTGCAGTTTGTCCTTTTTGAAACACCAATTTCTCTGAAAGTGTTTACTAGGACAGGATAAAAGTCATAATATTTACAAAATAAATCATGAAAACGTTTAGGTCATGCCTGATACGGTAGCCTAGACACGGTTTGCTTTATTTGTTTGTGAGAGGTTCATGCTGCCATGACTTGTGCGTGTCGGGTCGGCTGATGGGAGTGACTGGCTAAAGATGTGTCCCAAGTAGTACCCTATTCCCCTTAGTGGGGTAGCTCTGGTCAAAAGTAGTGCACTATACAGGGAATAAAGTTATATTTGTGAGACAGCCCAGCTGAATGTTGCTGTATTGCCCCTGGTCAAAAGTTTCTGCAATATACAGGGAAATAGGTTGCTGTGTGTGTGTGGCAGCTCCTATCTCTCCAGAGTGGTAAAGTCTCTCCTCATGAGACCTCCCTCTGACATCATCAGGAGAAAGTGTATAGCTGTCCTGTTTTCAGCCTGTCACTGACTTGGTCATGTTGTTTTTAGTTTTGGGTCACTTTGCTTGTCACACTGACAGCAATTTAACTGTTCTTCATAGCGGACCCCTTGGTTGGTTTAGAGCTGGTGTGGTGAATGGCAAGTGTACGAGGATATTACAATTACATTCATTCCATTGTAGGCATATTACTTGTTTGCTTGTTTACAGGTTCTGACCTTCACAATACCAAGGTCCAGAACAAATTCAAGGAAACGTACAGTATTATACAGAGCCATGATTGCATGGAACTCCATTCCATCTCATATAGCTCAAGTGAACAGCTCACCTGGTTTCAACAAAAATAAAGCAACACCTCACGGCACAACACCTCTCCACATGTGACTTTTTGTGTGTATGAACTGACATGTATGTGTAACTGATAGACGCGAACACACGCACTACATACATATTTAAACGTATGTAAATGGTAGTCTTTTGTCTGTCATTTATTTTTCTTTATGTGTCGGACCCAAGTAAGACTAGCTGTCACCATTGGCGTCGGCTAATGGGGATCCTAATAAATCAAATCAAAAACCTAGATTTGTCACTTCAACTCAAAGACCTCAACTTCTCAAGGCTTTGACGGGCCATTTGTCCTTGTCTTGTGCAGCAGCTTTTACAATAAGGCTATGGTTGACGGGAAAATGTAACAAGTTCTTTTCACTTTTGGCCAAAGTGTGTTTTAGTCTTGCCAGGATGATCTAATCAGACTAAACTAGACATGGCTCAGTGGTGTTTTCCGCGGCTTATATTCCATGGTCATGATGATATGGTAGTGAAGTGTAATAGCTATATTGCACATTTTAGCAGTAGTAGGGATAAACACAAGTGTAGAGTTATTGTATGTCAAATATTTATATATAACCAAATTCGTAAAACACCTCCATATTTTAGTTTCTAAAGTCATAACCTTAAAATGGACATGGCATAAATGATTCAGCATGAGGAAAAAAGAGATTCTGCACACTGAAATCTATGCTCTCATGTGGTTTATTGACAGCAGTCTACAAGGTTTTGACCCTTGAGTCTCCATCAGGTCTCCATTCACAAAGAACAAGCCTATATTTAGAGAGAAAGAGAACCAAATTCCATCACACCTGCTGGCTGCAACCAATTGTAGATATGTTTGAAGGAGTTGACATAAAGAAAGAAGTATAATTTATCTACAAGAATAAAACAAGTTGTATTTATATTTTTACCCTAGGTTGCAATGTCTAGACTCCCTTATGTCTAGACTCCCTTAACGTTATTGAGGTACAGTAGGAAATAATATATTTTCTATTCTCTTTCCTGGTTGTTTTGTTTGTTTAGGGGACACCTATGAGAAAACCATGATTGTAGATGGAGAGGAGACCACCCTCATCGTCATGGACACCTGGGAGAACGAGAAACAGGTATGACACAACACCAACCATCAACATCTTTGTCACAAAAATGCATTGCACAGTAGAGAATATGATATAGTCTCACATCAAAAAAACAGACTGAAAGCTTTAAGCTTTCTAATTTATATAACTTAATCTTACTCAGTGTTACTTAAGAACACAGGTAGAGCAAAGACACAAATCTGCTTGTGCCAGCCGAACCATAAGGCTCCATTCTAAACAACTATGATACCAAGGGACAGCCCTGCCCCTCCCTCGGTTTTGTATAAAAATATATGTGCTCACACTGTGTGCCTATAGCTAAACTCCATTGAGTCGAGCTGAAGTGGGGCGAATCCTGGCTGTGCTGGAGACAGTGAGTGGTGGCTCCAGTGGCATTAGGCGAGTGTCTGTATGGGACACTGATGGCTGTGGGGCTTAATTACTCCAGTATTGATTACAGCTGGGGAGTGAAGCGTGCAGGCCAAGCCACATGTTGACTTGTCTGTACCGGGTTAGAGGAGATATAGGGAGATAAGGATGTCTATAAAGACAGTGGTTTCAATGTGTTAAAGGGCACCAAGTGTCACTACAAGCAGAACGTCAGATGTTTGACCAATAACCATCCCTGGAGACCAGAGTTCTGTATTCACAAATGCATATAAGTCAACTTAGCTTAGTGCTTTTTCGAATAACGACGTTAAAACTTAATGTTGACCATCACTTATCTCAATTATCTTTTGAATTCATGAGTGCATTTTTGACATCAAAGGTGGCTTCAATGATTCAATTATAACAACAGAAAACACATGCTACATTACAAAGAACCCTTTTGGAACCCTTTTTTCTAAGGCAAACTTTTTAATCCAATGAACCGCTTTTGGAAGAACGGGTTCTTCGGATGTTAAAACAGATTCTTTGGAAGGCAAGAAGGGTTTTACATGTATTTATTTTATTTATAACCTTTGTACAACTAGGCAAGTCAATTAAGAACATATTCTTATTTACAATGACGGCCTACCAAGAGCAAAAGGCCTTCTGTTGGGACGGGAGATAAAAAAATACAAGACAAAATACGCATCACGACAAGGGAGACACCACAACACTACATAGAGACCTGAGACGACAACACATTGGCAGCAACACATGACAACACAGCATGTTAGCAAGACAACATGACAAAAACACAGTAGCAACATGGCAGCAGCACAGCATAGTACTGTAGCAGCACAAACATGGTACAAACATTGTTAGGCACAAACAACAGCACGAAGGGCAAAAAGGTAGAAAAAACAATACATCTCGTGAAGCAGCCACAAGTGTCAGTAAGAGTGTCCATGATTGAGTCTTTGAATGTAGAAATGGAGATAAAACTGTTAAGTTAGTGTTTTTTGTAGCTCGTTCCAGTCACAAGCTGCGGTGAATTGAAAAGAGGAGCGACCCAGGGATGTGTATTAGGGGGCCTTGAACAGAATGTCACTGGCAGAACGGGTGTTGTATGTGAAGGATGAGGGTTGCAGTAGGTATCTCAGATAGGGGAAAGTGAGGCCTAAGAGGGTTTTATAAAAAAAAGCATCAACAAGTGGGTCTTGCCTCAGGTATACAGAGATGGCCGGTTTACAGAGTATAGCGTGCAGTGATGTGTCCTATAAGGAGCATTGGTGGCAAATCTGATGGCGGAATGGTAAAGAACATCTAGCCGCTCCAGAGCACCTTTACATGCCGATTTATACATTTCATCGCCGTAATCTAGCATAGGTAGGATGGTCACCTTAAATCAGGGTTAGTCTGGTGAAAGAGGAGCGATTACGAGAGGAAACCAAGTCTAGATTTAACCTTAGCCTGCAGCTTGGATACAGTGGGGCAAAAAAGTATTTAGTCAGCCACCAATTGTGCAAGTTCTCCCACTTAAAATTATGAGAGAGGCCTGTAATTTTCATCATAGGTACACTTCAACTATGACAGACAAAATGAGAAAAAAAATCCAGAAAATCACATTGTAGGATTTTTTATGAATTTATTTGCAAATTATGGTGGAAAATAAGTATTTGGTCAATAACAAAAGTGTATCTCAATACTTTGTTATATACCCTTTGTTGGCAATGACAGAGGTCAAACATTTTCTGTAAGTCTTCACAAGGTTTTCACACACTGTTGCTGGAATTTTGGCCCATTCCTCCATCCAGATCTCCTCTAGAGCAGTGATGTTTTGGGGCTGTTGCTGGGCAACACGGACTTTCAACTCCCTCCAAAGATTTTCTATGGGGTTGAGATCTGGAGACTGGCTAGGCCACTCCAGGACCTTGAAATGCTTCTTACGAAGCCATTGCCCGGGCAGTGTATTTGGGATCATTGTCATGCTGAAAGACCCAGCCACGTTTTATCTTCAATGCCCTTGCTGATGGAAGGAGGTTTTCACTCAAAATCTCACGATACATGGCCCCATTCATTCTTTCCTTTACACAGGTCAGTCGTCCTGGTCCCTTTGCAGAAAAACAGCCCCAAAGCATTATGTTTCCACCCCCATGCTTCACAGTAGGTATGGTGTTCTTTGGATGCAACTCAGCATTCTTTGTCCTCCAAACACAACGAGTTGAGTTTTTACCAAAAAGTTATATTTTGGTTTCATCTGACCATATGACATTCTCCCAATCTTCTTCTCGGTCATCCAAATGCTCTCTAGCAAACTTCAGACGGGCCTGGACATGTACTGGCTTAAGCAGGGGGACACGTCTGGCACTGCAGGATTTGAGTCCCTGGCGGCGTAGTGTGTTACTGATGGTAGGCTTTGTTACTTTGGTCCCAGCTCTCTGCAGGTCATTCACTAGGTCCCCCCGTGTGGTTCTGGGATTTTTGCTCACCGTTCTTGTGATCATTTTGACCCCACGGAGTGAGATCTTGCGTGGAGCCCCAGATCGAGGGAGATTATCAGTGGTCTTGTATGTCTTCCATTTCCTAATAATTGCTCCCACAGTGGATTTCTTCAAACCAAGCTGCTTACCTATTGCAGATTTAGTCTACCCAGCCTGGTGCAGGTCTACAATTTTGTTTCTGGTGTCCTTTGACAGCTCTTTGGTCTTGGCCATAGTGGAGTTTGGAGTGTGACTGTTTGAGGTTTTGGACCGGTGTCTTTTATACTGATAACAAGTTCAAACAGGTGCCATTAATACAGGTAACGAGTGGAGGACAGAGGAGCCTCTTAAAGAAGAAGTTACAGGTCTGTGAGAGCCAGAAATCTTGCTTGTTTGTAGGTGGCCAAATACTTATTTTCCACCATAATTTGCAAATAAATTCATTAAAAATCCTACAATATGATTTTCTGGATTTTTTTTTCTCATTTTGTCTGTCAGGCCTCTCTCATCTCTTTAAGTGGGAGAACTTGCACAATTGGTGGCTGACTAAATACTTTTTTGCCCCACTGTATGTGCTGAGAGAAGGACAGTTTACCATCTAGCCATACTCCCAAGTACTTGAATAAGGTGACTACTTCAAGATCTAAACCCTCAGAGGGGAAGGGCATTCTTCTTACCGAACAACATTACCTTGAGTGTTTAACACAAAATCCGGGGATGGGCCAGCTGAGTACAAGACAGTATCATCTGCATTTAAATAGATGAGAGCGCTTCCTACTGCCTGTGCTGTTTTTTTTATATAAATTGAGAAGAGCGTGGGGCTTAGGATCGAGCCTTGGGGTACTCCCTTGGTGACAGGCAGTAGCTGAGACAGCAGATGTTTTGACCTAACCATTGGACTCTTTAAGAGAGGTTGTTAGCAAAACAGGCCTCAGAGACCCCAATACTCTTTACTTGACCAACAAGAATGGAATGGTCTACCGTATCAAAAGCTTTGGCCAAGTCAATAAAAGCAGCACAACATTGCATAGAACCCTCTGAATCTGAATAAGTTTTATATTGTAATTTTTCCCTTTTTAAAAATAGGGCCTGAGCATTAATGTTTATCAACAGGAGTTTGAGTTATCTGATCAGTTTAAAAAGATAGGTGTGATGTTTTAAACTGTATCTATATGGGAATACTCAAAACCATGCCCATCAATATCACATTTCTCAGCATACACTATTGCAGGTTGATACATGCAAAATAAATATCTGTTTTTGCATGTATATTGATTAGTTAATTACTCTTATGCTACACAAGCTAATCCAATATGTTAGTAGTTGGATTTATTTCACCCGTTACTGAGACAGTAATTCCAAATGAGAGGATTTAGGTTGTCTCATTTATCAATCTCTCCTATCCTGGCAGTCATTCTAAATGCAGGTTGCAGGTGATTAAATGTTCCAATTGTTGGATATCCTCACTCTGGCTGGATTCCAATAGGAATTACACATCAATCTGCATGTCAGCATAATGTGACTGGAGTTTCCTAACACCACTGTGTTAGGCTATGACTACGCTCTCAAAGAAAGGTCGTATGATATATGTAATGTATTGTCATAAAGATTAAGGCTAATAAAGCTGGCGGAACCGTTCATGGAGGGTTCTGGAAAGAATCCAAAGATAAAACAGTTCTCTGTAGAACCCGTCTAGGAAGAACCTTTAGATTATAAAATAGTTATTGGATGGACCATTTATATGGTGTTATATAGATGGGCTAGCTGACAACGTCACAAAAACAGTGTGCGCACTTCCATGGGGTAGAAGTCAGCGTGTTATTGTGATTCTGGATTTTTCAGATTGCTAGCAAGAGTCAGGGGCATCATAAGTGGCTTGTTTCAGCTTATCTTGTTGTTGATACCATGTCTTGTTTTGAGGTGTTTTGACTGATTTCATGTCAATGCTAATATGGCTGTGCTTATTGTGCAAATGTATTTGTTTTCAATAAACATTGAAGACGAAATATAGATTAAATGTTGTCAACAGTCTAAGCTGTGATGGAAAATGTTATGTTTGTGCTTTTTTAATAACCAATTTCTGTGTTCATGCAAGTGACTGAACGAATCCTCACTATCAGTATCTGCAATTTGGCAGTACGCCCAGACCCTTGTTTTGAGAACTAAAGATGTCTCAGCTTAGAGAAGAAGCCTTTTGTGGTATTTGTCTGTCACATGTATGACCCAGTATTGGTCGGACACATGAATGAAGCAAATGTTAATGAATTAATTATGAATGATGAATAAGCTAAAATCATGCAAACATGACTTGTCTGCAGTAAATAAGAGAACTAACAGGAATTCCCCGGGCGAGCTCCTGATCAACATGTGCACTTGGTACATTGAGTTGGTTGGAATTGCCCTTCTTATAGAGTATTGGGAAAAAAAGGGTGCCATCAAAGTCCAGATCCTGGACGAGCACCCAAATATGGCTGTTGTTGGTGAATGTTGAACTTCTCTCTCACTTCTTTGTCTGTGTCTCTCAGGAGGAGGATGAGAAATGGGTCCAGGACTACTGTATGCAGGTGGGCAACGCCTACGTCATAGTTTACTCCATCACGGACCGCAGCAGCTTCGAGAGTGCCTCTGAGTTACGCATCCAGCTGCGGCGCATACGGCAGGCCGAGAACATTCCCATCATCCTCGTGGGCAACAAAAGTGACCTGGTCCGCTCCAGAGAAGTGGCTGTAGAAGGTAACGTTGATTCTAATAATGTAATCATTAAAGCGTCTCTCCACACCTTCTGAACAGTGACTTGATGAGAGCCATTTAACAATATGAGCAGCACTCTGCTTATAAAAGAGACAAACAGTTTGGCATACAATAGTCTGTACTGCACTTTCTGTGGCCTTCATAGTCAAATAAACAAGCAAAAGTTACAACTACAGAACATGATCATATATTAAATGTTGCAGTCCACACAACATACTATAAGTTGTTCCCTTAATATTCCATGAGTTGAATTTACAGCACACATCTCATACACTAACACTGTATTTTACAATGTCACCGTAATTCTTGATGATTTGGTCAATGTTTTGATATTTAACCTGTTCTGCAGATGAGAATAAGCTTTGCTAATTCTGGTGCGATGAATCAAATGTATTTATGTTACGAGTTTCACCTGATCCCTGCCTAATAAAGAATCAAACGTACCCCTCCCACATGTAAACACCTCTCGTATGACCTCTTCTTCCTCTGTGCTCTGCTCTCTCCCAGAGGGCCGTGCATGCGCCGTGGTGTTCGACTGCAAGTTCATCGAGACATCCGCTTCGCTCCACCACAACGTCCACGAGCTCTTTGAGGGCATCGTCCGGCAGATCCGCCTACGGCGAGACAGCAAGGAAACCAACGAACGCCGGCGCTCCGTCTACAAGCGCAAGGAGAGCCTCGCCAAAAAGGCCCGCCGCTTCCTGGACCGCCTGGTGGCCAAGAACAACAAGAAGATGGCGCTGAAGGTTCGCTCCAAGTCCTGCCACGACCTGGCCGTGCTGTAATGGTTGCTGTGTGACCAAGTGTTTCACGCCGACAGTGGTCGCAGACTTCAACTCTCCTCTTTGCCCTGACGCTGTGTTCTTCGGGCGGCCATCTTGTGGGTCAAATCCTTAAACCAACCAACGGCTGTATTGTACTGTCTAGAGAGACTAATGCTATGCTCCAACCCCCTAGTGGTAAAGGGGATGGACGTTGTTATTTCCTATTTATTTCAGCCATTCAAAGCAATTGAGATGAGAAAATGTGAGGCAATTGAGACTTTTTTGTTGCTATATCACAGATCTGCTGAGAGTGAGTTTGCTAAACAGATACCTTATCAACTGTTTGCCTTACATCTAAGTCAATAGATTCCTAGACCAGTGTATCCAGACATAGATCTGGCATTTAAAGTCCTTTACAGTCTCCTTTGAGAAGGTTTTCTAAGATTATTGAGGTATGAAATAAACATTTTATTTTCTACCAAAGAAAGTGCTTTGAACACACCGTATGATGTATTTTTGCCATGAGGAAAGCAATGCCCACTTAGGTACTTTTAAGCAGACGTCACTAATGATTTGATTTCAAGGTTTTGCACTATGGGAGACAGTCATGTGTTGGGAGGAATCAATGGACATTCTTCTACAACAACCAAGAGAGCTCTTGTTTAAGACTTCTGTTCTGTCTATGAGCCCATCAGTTGACAGCTAAATTACATGTGAATGCCGACGTTGTTTGGGAATCGACACCATCGTGAACTTTCCAAAAGGATTATCCCGTCCACACCTTCCTCTACAAGCACCTCCTACCCTGGAAGGACCAGTGGGGTGTTAACAGTACAACTGTAATGGATGCTTTTGAAGAGGCTTGGTCTGATTGACCACAGTCAAAAAACACCAATGTATGATGACATGGTCCTGAAGAGACCAAAGAAGAAAAATGTTAAGTCTTCAATGTGTGTGTGTGTGTGTGTGCGTGTGTGTGAATGTGAATGTGTGTGTGTGTCCTGGTTGGCTTTGAAAGAGGTATTATCACTTTTGTACAAAGTTTGTAAATACAGTACATAAATGTCAAGGATTTTTATGAGGAAATAAAGGAGTAGGAAATATATTACCACTATACCATTGTCTGCTCTGGATTTTAATGTTTGTCACATTTTTGTAACCTTTTGTTAGACAGAGAGATATATATAGAAATTAAATGGAAGAGATAGTTGTGCTACCTTTCTGCTTTTTTCCTCATTGTCAAGTGACAATTTGGCTGAAGTAAAACCAGACCAGGCTACTAGGCTAGAAATTACACTCTGAACAATGTGATCATAGAGTTTTCAATGGCTTTAAAAGTACAAGTGATAGTTGTGCTGATTCTGGTGGGCACCTTTAAGCCAGAGCCTTCCATAAACCTGCTAAAGGAATCGGCGACTAGAGAACATAGTTTTACAATGTCTACTTCCCAAATGGCACCCTCCTCCCTAAAAAGAGCACTACTTTTGACCAAGGCCCATAAGGCTCTGGTCAAAAGTATTGCACTATATAGGGATAAGGTGCCATTTGGGACATAGGACGTCTGTTTGTGTTCCATATGGAGTTGTATGGCTGCCTCGTAACGTTGACAAAGTACAGATGATCAGGAGGTTTCCATTGATTAATGACAATGCCCATGTTGTGGTTTAAACCCCTAGATGGGTAGAAGCTCATGTTAGCATGAAATTCATGTCCAGACACAAACCTGTTGGGATAAATATGGAATTGTTCAATGCAACTTCTTTAATTTATTTTGATATGGAAGAAATACTGATCTCATTTGATGATCCAGTCTTATTATATTACATGTTCCTTACTTTGTTGCATTATGGACATATTTTAATCACATTTGAATTACATCTAACATGACATTTAGATATTGAATTAATGAAAGGAAAACAAGAGATAACAAGAAAAACATTAAAACATATATGAACTGGTCAACCCTGGATTATTCTATGAATAATACCATATTGCATTTTATCGCCAAAACTGTCATTTGACACAGTTTAGATCAGGCCTTGGAATTTTACGTGGATTTCCATGATTAGTTGCTGGCTTAAAAAGAGTAACAATATAAGTGGATACTCTCCTGCGTCTCAAATGGCACCCTATTTCCTACCTTGTACACTGCTTTTCACCAGAGCCCCCACATAGGACTCTTATCAAAAGTAGTGAACTATAAGGAAGGGTGCCATTTGGGACGTAGCCCCTAAGTGACACTTTCACAACCAACCAGAGCCCAATGTTAGCCAACCATGCAGACGGTATCATTGAAACTTCAGTGTGCTGAGAGGTCCTCAAGTGACATTCACAATAGGAGACTATTCACTCAGTGTTCATTAACACAGGTTATTGCACTGACATTTTGTGGCATTGATGAAACATTCCTGAACAAAATAAAACTCAAAAACAGGATGTAATAGAAATAACAGTTTTCTCTTGTCATTCGTACAATATATAACTTTTTTGTACTTTTACCCCTTTTTCGTGATATCCAATTGGCAGTTAGAGTCTTGTCCCATCGCGGAAACTCCCCTACGGACTCGGGAGAGGCGAAGGTCGAGAGCCATGCGTCCTCCGAAACAAGACCCTGCCAATCCACACTGCTTCTTGACACACTGTTCGCTTAACCCATAAGCCAGCCGCACCAATGTGTCAGAGGAAACACCGTCCAGCTGCTGACCGAAGTCAGTTTACAAGCACCCGAAGTCAGCTTGCAGGCGCCCGGCCCGCCACAAGGAGTCGCTAGATCGCGATGGGACAAGGAAGTCCTGGCCGGCCAAACCCTCCCCTAACCCGGATGATGCTGGGCCAATTGTGCACCGCCTCATGGGTCTCCCAGTCATGACTGGCTGTGACACAACCTGGGATCGAACCCGATGCTGTAGTGATGCCTCAAGCACCTTGATCCAGTGACTTAGACCCCTGCGCCACTAAGGAGGCCCGATGTGCAATATCTTTAAGTTCCAAGAATTCAACCAATATGGAACACTGGAATCCATAAAACGGCATTGCTCCTGGCTGCACCTCTGAAATTGTTTTAATAAATGACAGGTTTTATGTATCTGGGTTTGATAGAATTTGAGATCAACATGCTAAAAGAGAGTTCTGATTCTACATAGTTACAGCAAAGGCCTCATGTTATGGCAGCATTGATTGTTAGTGTTGTGCTATGCCACCAGGATTGGTTCAATATATAAACTGATTTATAGAGGTTTGATGAGGTGAATTACTGTGGCTCACCACTACATATAAAGTCAAATCAGCATTACTGTATAGTTGAAAATGATGCGATATGGTGACCACCGTAAGCAGCAGTGAAAATTATAATTTTGAAAGTACAAAATTGAGTGGTCAAATCCCCCAAAAGCATTGATACAGGTTATTTGATCACTTATGGAAATGCTTATAGGCCTACATGTCAGGGTAATGGGTTCAATTTCCAGGAGTCCCCCATACGTACAATGTATTCATGCATGACAAAGTTGCTTTGGATAAAAGTGTCTGCTAAATGGAATTGTTTGTATTATTATTATGTCAAATCAAATGTATTTGTCACACGCATCGAATAACACAGATGTAGACGTTTACCATGAAATGCTTACTTACGAGACCTTTCCCAATAATGCAGAGCTAAAAAGTAAGAAAAACGTGCACACAAAAAATAACAAAATAGTAACACAATAATGAGGCTATTTACAAGGAGTGCCGGTAGAGTCAAAGTTCAGGTGTATGAGGCAGTTGAGGTAATATGCACATGTAAGTAGGGGTAAAAGTGACTAGGCAATCAGGATAGACAATAAATAGAGTAGCAGTGGCGTGTGCTGTATGAAAGAGTGTGAAAGTGTGTCTGTGTGGCGTCAATATGCATGTGCGTGTGAGTATGTGTGTATGTGTTGGTGTATCAGTGTAGTATGTGAGAGTGTGTGGGTAGAGTCCAGTGAGTGTACAAGAGCCAGTGCAAAAAAAGGGTGTCATTGCAAATAGTACGGGTAGCATTATGTAAAAAATAAAAAATAATAATAAAATAAGATCAGCGCAAAAACACAAAATAGCACAATTGGTCAGGACCCCATAAAACGCCTGCTACTCCCTCCAGCGCCATAAAGTCATGTCCTGTTACCCAAAGGGTCATTGAATCATTTTGATTAGCTTCAACTCAGTTTTCTATTCAGAAGAATGCCTCACTTGTTTTTTCACAAATTATCTCAGTTTTTAGGCATATTTATTCCGTTCCTGACATTATTTTAAGCTGTCCTCCCCTCAGCAGCCTCCTGTGCTTTACACTTCTGACAAACCTCACCTTTCACATAAGGTGCCAAAACCAACACGTTTCACAGGAATAGTCAAAAGAAACATAAGCCAACAGTAGAACTAAGAATGCTTGTGAATAGTCTGTGTGTGCATGCAAGGCTGTGTGAGTGTGTGTGTGTAAATGTTATTGGAGCCTGGGTCGCATGTGTTGAGACAGCCACTGTCTGTGTGTCTCTGTGTGTGTGTGTGTGTGTGTGTCAAGCTCCATGAGCAGCAGCAGGAGGCCAGGCAGGGGGCCAGGGCTACATTGGGGCCAGGCCTGGCCTGACAGGGTTGGGTCAGCTCTTTCCACTCTCCCCCCTAGCACAGCACAGCAAAACCAGAGAGGGAGGAGGAGGAGAGATGAAGGGGGTGCTAGTTGGCTCTGAGCTCACTGCATTGATTTGGTCTGGGTAATGGAAAGAATGCACAAACCCTAACGAACACACACATGCACCATACACACGCATACGCACACACAGACCCACTGACATACGTATGTATGCAAACAAACAGGATGTCACAGGTCACACGCAGACATGTAGAAACACACACACATCAAACACTCTTACGCCCTTTCATTAATTTTGCATTTTATCGTTAGCTGGAGTTATGAAGCCAAGATTCTAAATTGAATGAAATAATGGTGTCATTAGACATTATCCATCATCTGTGACTGATGTAATGGTTGTGGACAATTAGGTGAATTATTGCACTCACACTGTAAGTCATCTATGAAAAACAAAATCCACCATGTTTTTACTGTACTGTCTAACTGTTGTGCAATCACAATGTAGAGTTTATAGATGCCACCATTAGCTATTCTTAGTAGAATAGCTAATGGATGAGTAACAGTGAAAAAGATCAGTCATTTGATAATGAACTCGAGAGTTTTGGGGAGAGTTTACTGCCTACGGAGCACCGACAACAAAACAGCAGAAAGCAGAGAGCAGAATGGAAAAAGTGAATAAGAGCAAGAGGAGAAGGGAGGTGGCGGGGAATACAAGAAGATGAATGCTCCTGCGCCAGTCGCAAGGCTGGTTCTTGTTACGTGTCAAGAATCTGGCGTCCTCCAGATGTGTGTCATGTTTATATTGGGCAAATCCCCCAGAGAGATTTAATTTGCCGGCCCTGCTCTCTGGTGAACAGCTAGCAGAGATGGAGAGAGAGAAGGGGAGAAGGAGAGTGAACGTGAGTGAGCAAGAAAGAAAGAAAGAGAGAAAGAGAGAGTGCGCCAGAGAGAGAGATAATTACGGAAAGTTGGCAGCCAGCAGAGGAGCAAGCTGTGGCAGGACACAACGGAAAGAATAAGATTAAACACAGAAAAATGCAGGGTAATAAAGTTTAAGACAAAAAAGATGAGTAATGACCATGCTCCTCAGCCTCTAAAAGGTGAACTTCCTCTCCTAATGTTTTGGCTAGTTTGTCCAGGAGTGCAGACTGGTTGTAACAAGGATAACTTGTAGGGGAGGGGTGATCTTCAGGTCATAAGAAAAATGTACTTTGGGGCTCTTGTTTCAGGGCAATTATTATTTTTGTTAATGAATTTTGTTTATATCTTTTGTTTTTAAAATGTAAGACATGCAAATATTATAATCCATACATATATTCGGGGTATTTTCTCACTAACTTCGATAGTCTACTGGGAGAGTTAAGGCCAACTGTTCGCTGTCCTCTTTCTGTCCCTCTCCCACACTTCCTGTGTGGACCAGCGGCATGGAAATCACGCTAATTAACTATCCTTGAACTGTAAATCTCAAAATAACATTCACGATAGCAATCCAAAACCATGGATATCGAGCCAACATAAAGCCCTATAGAACATGAAGGATTTCTTGCTACTTGCAAGAATGCTAAGTATGTCAACTTCTTGTTGCTCCCCATCTGAAAATTAAATATTGTAATCAAACTCGAGGGAATATTACTCTCAAACTACACTGTGTTTGAACGTAATATTGCCTGCCCCCGACTTTGACATAACCTCAAATGTAATAAAATGGGGATTATGTACAGTTTCAAAAGTGAAAAAATAAGACTATTTTAAAGGAGAACGTGCAACTGGTATCAATACAAATTAAATGCTTGTCATACTGTACTCAAAAACATTGTTTCCTAGATGGATTGTAAGGAAAGAGTGCCAATTTGCCATGTAAAGGCTCTGATTTAACCCATACAGCCATTTCCACTCATCCTCCCAAACATCACTTGGAAAAATGTATTTATCAAGGAAGATCATGTAATAGTATTGGGTCACTGTGTCTGCTAGTTTATGAACTTACAATATGGTTGGCAACTGATCTAGACTTCAGATGCAGGTATATAAATATATCTATTGCTGACTGCAGATATGCACTGCTACATGGATTATCCAAGAGTCCAGGCCTAGGTCAAAATGGTATGGAGACAGGTTGTGTAACGATGACTGATTTAGATTTAGTCTTTGGCTCCCTCTGGCGGATGTACTAAATGCCAGCACACAGTCTGTACTGTTCCTAGGGACTGTACTGTTGTTATTCATCCAGTCAATGTACTATACATAGCCTATCTATTTAGGAACTACATTTTCTTATATAACTTTGCCCTGTGCTTCTCCAATCTTGTACTTCCTATAGCCTATCGTGCACTGCTGCTGAATGTATCAGAGATGAGGGGCATACATCAATATATAATAAGCAAGAAAATAATCACAAAAAAATATATTACAAATTACATGACCTGATTTGTTTCCTCGAGTTCCCAGTTGTCTTGAACACACTGAAGTTGAAAGTCTGAAATTTCAGAGTTCCCAGTTGTATTGAACGCATTTCTACCACTGTATGGCATCACTACAAGCGCTACTCGATTCGCTAGGTTCTCTACACGCCAAGCACAAATATGGACTGATCGAACAGCCAATGGAAAGGTAAAAGCGAAATGCCCACCAATACTGGCCTTAGCGAGGAGAATGAGAGAGCAGGGTTGTAAACCAAAGTTACATATGGTCTAATTCAATATGTACATTCCAAAATGCTGAAAAATACTGACATTTAATCGATTACAAATTACCCTCCCCTGAACATAAATAATAATAATACTAAACCCTGGCTGAAATTGAAAAAGCATGATCATCACCCCATTTTCCTCCAGGTAACAATTGCGTAAATTTTAACCACTCCCTAAAAATAAAGACTCAAGTCAGTGAGCCACCCAGTAAAATACAAAGTATCTGGTTTAAAATGTACTTAAGTATCAAAAGTATAAATTACATCCTATACATCAAATTCCTTACATTAAGCAAAAAAGACCGACCACTTTAAAAAAAATAATCGACAGACAGTCAGGGCAGCACTCCAACATTCAGACATAATTTACAAACCTATTAGTTGCGTTTAGTGAGTCCGCCAGATCAGAGGTAGTAGTGACGACCATGCGTTCTCTTGATAAGTGTGAATTGGACCATTTTGCTATCCTGCCTGAGCATTCGAAGTGTAACAGGTACTTTTGGGTGTCAGGGAAAATGGGAGTAAAAAGTGCACATTATCTTTATGAATATAGTAAGAGTCAACAAAAATTACTCACTTATTTTTACTTAGTTACTTTACACCACTACCTGCCAAGCAGGGAGGGAGATTTAGTTTAGTACCACACGAATGCCTTGCTGCTCCCACTGTCTAGCCTAGTGTTGCACATTATTTGTAAGTGGGGTACAAACGTTTTTTAACACATTGTGCCTTATTGTAAACCACACAGTATCCGTCCAACCCCCATGTATCCCCAGCAAAAAGCCTAGCTATTAGCAACTGTAATAAACTCAACATGGGCATCTTTTCAGGCAAGTAAACAGGAGTTAATTTATCTAAATTGCAATCCTACAATTACTGCTAAATCGATCCTCTAATGTCTTCTTCTCCACTCCCTCATGTTGGCACTGATCATTAGCTGACATTCTAGAAGATGCTGTGTCTGGCTGATCCACGTGTCTAGAAGTTTGTTGTTCTTCTTTGTAGGCTCGCACGTCCTTTCAAATAAGTGTAGCCGAGCCTGTGAAAGTAAAACAACTCGAGGGCACGGCCTTCACGTTGGAAAGGTAGTTTGATACACTTGAATGACTTGCTTTAGTTATTTAGCAAGAGTAATGGCACAGAGGTTTTGCTAACGCTCTTTATCTCAACCACTGAGGTGTGATCACAAGTTTATCGAAAACTACAGAGGACATTCAAGGATATTCAACAACAGTGTTATACGAAAAATACATACGCTAGGGGGTGCTCAGTCCTATAGCATGACGGGGGCTTGAAGTTATGCAATGTGCAGTTCATTGCTCTTTAGAAAAACAAAAATAAGATACATTAAAGAATTAAAGATGGCTTCGGCTGAGAGTGTTTCTTTATACGATAATCCAAATGTAGCTAGAAATGTTATTAATAGAAAAAGCGAAACTTTTGAAAATAAAACAAACAGTTCATGTTATTCAGAGGGTTTCTGTTGATTTAAAACAACCGTAAAAGTAACTAAATGCATCTCATACAAATTGGTGACATTTTTGTTGTTGTCACCATTAACATGGACGACAAATTATTTTTAAATAACCTTTTCAACAATGCCCCATGGGCTTGTTCAGTTGAGATAGTTCAAACAGAAATGCAGTATATGGCCTACACAATTCCCTATTCAGTGTCAGTTCTTGCACAAAAGTATTTTCCATTGGACCTAAAAAACCCAACTCTGACTTCCAGGTCTTCAAAGCATTGGTCACAACCTTACTTCTGTTTGGACTTCACAGCTGCTTTCAGTTTGGTGTAGAGATATCCACAATTCTTAAAAAGGAAGAAGGAAAGTGGATAAATGAGCACATGGTCAGTGTTTCTTGAGCAACAATTTCAGACCCTGGCACTAATGCATAATTAATATTGCATAATCTCACAATAAAATAATATGCTTAATATCCCCGTTGGGAAAATGCACTTTTTTGGATCCAGTGACAGGGTTTGTTGACAAATGGGCAGTCTATGTATACCAAGGTGAACTGTGAATGTCTACCAACCTCGATGGCATAGTAGACTATCGCCAGGTAAGCAGCTATACAGCCCCCAAGGAAGAGGTCAAAGGCTGCTGGCTTAATCCTGGTGATAAAACATGTAGGGAACGAAATCCAGTTAACAATTACCAAACATAATGAAAACATGGAAACAACCTCAGAAACACAGACGATGAAATGCATTGTTTACTTAAATGTGTATGCACTATTCGTATAATAAAAATATGAAAAATATAAGGTTAGTCATTGGATTGGCAAGTGTGGGTGTTTGGATGCTGTTTTCCTCATTGGACTAGCACCTAAAATGTGACTGTTTTACACATGTAGTCCTCATACCTATACATCATCATTGGTTGCTCCATTTGGTCAAAAAAGGTAAGTTCAGGATCCCTGAAAGAGAAACAAAACATTACCAATTCACTCTTAACAATCATAATTTCAAGGAACGAAAGGTAGGAAGACGTGTTCTTTATGGCTGTGTGCATGCGCACGTGCGTGCGGCTGTCTGTCTTGTACCTCTTGTCTTGGCGGAAGGTGTGTCTGTGGACCTGGTGCAGATAGTACCTCAGCTCATGTTCCAGAGTGTTCACCAGTATGGTGTGTTTGGGATCCTTATCCAGCTGTGTTGCCCGTGGGATGGACGTCAGGAAGGACATCAGGCTAGACATGCGACTGTCCTGAAACTCCTATACCAGAGATTGAGATGGACTATTGAGGATGCATACTGTACAAGTTTAGGTTAGAGGTACAGTGCCTTTTGAAAGTACTCATACCCCTGGACTCATTTCACATGTTGTTGTGTTACAACCTCAATTCAAAATGGATGAAATGTATATATTTTTTCTCACTCATCTACACACAATACCCCATAACGACAAAGGGGAAACATTTATTGACATTTCAATAAATATTTAATTTACATAAGTATTCACACCCTTTTGCTATGACACTCCAAATTGAGTGTAGGTTCAACCAATGTCCTGTTTCCATCGATCATCCTTGAGATGTCACTACAACCTCATTGGAGTCCACCTGTGGCCAATTCAATTGTTTGGACATGATTTAGAAAGAAACACACCTGTCTATATAAGGTCCCACAGCTGACAGTGCATGTCAGAGCAGAAACTATACAATGAAGTTCAAAGAACGGTCTGTAGATCTCAGAGATAGAATTGTGATGAAGCATATACTGTGTGTATATATATATATATATATATATGAGGAAGGGTATAAA
Organism: Oncorhynchus mykiss; assembly: GCF_013265735.2. Lineage (NCBI taxonomy): Eukaryota > Metazoa > Chordata > Actinopteri > Salmoniformes > Salmonidae > Oncorhynchus > Oncorhynchus mykiss. The sequence continues at coordinate 56,200,026 of NC_048581.1, read as the reverse complement.
ACTATTTCTAGCATGTTGAAAGTTTCCAAGAGCACAGTGGTTTCCATAATTGGGAAATGAAAAAAAAATATATAGATTTACCCCGACTCTGCCTAGAGCTGGCTGTCCGACCAAACTGAGCAAGAAGGACCTTAGTAAAAGGAACGTAAAAGACTGAGATCATAAGGAAAAAGATTCTCTGGTCTGATGAAACAAATGTTACTCTTTGACCTGAATGCAAAGCGATATGTCTGGAGAAAACCAGGCACAGCTCATCACCAGGTCTAACACCATCCCAACTGTGGTGGCAGGATCATGCTATGGGGATGCTTTTCAGCAGCAGGGACTGGGAGAACGGTAAGAAGAGGGAACAATGAATGGAGCCAAATACAGGCAGATCCTTGATGAGAACCGTGCAAACGACCTTAGACTGGGGTAAATATTTACGTTCCAACAGGACAATGATCCCGAGCATACCTCCAAAGAAATGCTGGAATCCCATTGACAATATGTGTAAAGAAAGACTTGAAGATGGCGGTTCACTACTGAGAGAAAAATGCCTGACTCCAGAAAAGCTGATACAGACAAGATGACTCAAAGCTGTAATCACTGCCAAAGGTACTTCTACAAAGTATTGACTCGGGGGGGTGTGAATTCTTATGTAAATTAAGATATTTCCGTATTTCATTTTCAATACATATGGCAACCATTAAAAAAAATACTATGGGGTATTGTGGGTAAATGGGTGAGAAGAAAAAAAATATTCCATCCATTTTGAATTCAGGTTGTAACATAACGTGTGGAATAGGTCAAGGGGTATGGATACTTTATGAAGGCACTCCAAGACGGAATTGTTTCACACAAAAAGTGGCAATTAAGTGTTGCCTTAAGAATGTTAGATTTGTATCTGCATTTGCATTTATGGAACCCCATTAGCTGCCGCCAAGGTAGCAGCTACGCTTCCTGTGGTCCGGGAGAATTAAGGCAGTTATACAATTTTAAAAACATTACAATACACTTATTACATAATTCACAACACTAAGTGTGTGCCCTCAGGCCCATACTCCACTATCACATATCTACAAAACAAAATCCATGTGCACGTGTGTGTATAGTGCGTATGTCATTGTGTGTGTATGCATATGTATGTGCCTATGTTTGTGTTACTTCACAGATCCCGCTGTTCCATTAGGTGTATTTTTACCTGCTTTTTAAATCTGATTCTACTGCTTGCATCAGTTACCTGATGTGGAATAGAGTTCCATGTATTCATGGCTCTATGTAGTACTGTGCGCCTCCCATAGTTTGTTCTGGACTTGGGGACTGTGAAGAGACCTCTGGTGGCACATTTTGTGGGGTATGCATGGGTATCCAAGCTGTGTGCTAGTAACTTCAGCTTGTCAACACCTCTTTTGAAAACAAGTAATGATGATGTCAATCTCTCTTCTACTTTGAGCCATGAGAGATTGACATGCACATGATTAATGTTAGCTCTCCGGGTACTTTTAAGGGCCAGCCATGCAATTTTTCCAAGTCCCTCTTTGTGGCACCTGACCACACTACTGAACAATAGTCCAGGTGCGACAAAACCAGGGCATGTAGCACCTGCCTTGTTGATAGTGTTGTTAAGAATGCAGAGAAGCGCTTTAGTATGGACATCTTAGCTACTGTTGTATCAATATGTTTTGACCATGACAGTTTACAATCCAGGGAAACTCCAAGCAGTTTATTCACCTTAACTTGCAAAATTTCCACATTATTCATTACGAGATGTAGTTGAGGTTTAGGGTTAAGTGAATGGTTTGTTCCAAATGCAATGCTTTAAGTTTAGGAAATATTTAGGATTAACTTATTCCTTGCAAAACATTCCAAAACTAACTGCAGCTCTTTGTTAAGTGTTGCAGTCATTTCAGTCACTGTAGTAGCTTAAGTGTAAAGTGTTGAGTCATCCGCATACATAGACACACAAAGCCAGTGGCATGTCGTTAGTAAAGAATGGAAAAAGCAAGGGGCCTAAACAGCTACCCTGGGGAATTCCTGCTTCTACCTGGATTATGTTTGAGATGCTTCCATTAAAGAACACCCTCAGTGTTCTATTAGACAAGTAACTCTTTACCCACATTATAACAGGGGGTGTAAAGCCATAACAAATCAATATTTCCATAAGCAGACTATGATCGATAATGTCAAAAGCTGCACTGAAGTCTAACAAGACAGCCCCCACAATCATTTTATAAATCAGTTTCTCTCATCCAATCACCAGTCATCAGATTAACGATTCCCCTTGCATTATGTTTGCACTGTGCATAGGACAGTCAACTTCTGATAAATCTGCTTGGAACTGATGCAACAGTGTACGCTAAACTGGATGACAGAATTGTTCCTTTCATGACTGTAGATGCCTTTCCTGATTCTGGTAAAACATAAAAATCTTACCATTTGGCCCTTGAAGACCTGTATGTCTTTTGGGGAACCCTATTGGAAAACAAATTGAGATGAGTTTATTTGTTTCCTCATTGATTAAAATAAAGTATTATTTTGTGTGTGTGTGTGTGTGTGTGTGTGTGTGTGTATATATGTGTGTGTATATATGTGTGTGTGTGTGTGTGAGTACATGTTTTATACCTTGTCAGAGAGATTATACATAAACCGAGCTAGCGATTCTGCAATAACGATGGCATTGCGCTTCATCTTCCTCAAGTCCACGTGCAACCTGTTGGGAGGGTAACAGTCTCATTATGGACCTTTTCCAGACTCTGTAATAATACCAATATGTCTAAGAGTCTAGATACTAGACTGGAAAAATCTTGTGGAATATGCATTTAATATACTGTTGTCATTCTACCCTAAAATAAAACAGAGTAGTGCCACTCACACAGTGTCCAGGATGGAGCCTCTGAGTTCAGCTTTGGGGTCCTCCAGGTGAGACAGCGTGAATCCTGGTATCCTGCGCATGGCATAGCGCTCGTGCTCCCAGGAAACAGTGGACTCCCCCAAGTTGATCTTCTTGTGGACCATCCCAAACCTCACCCAAGGGAACCGGGAAGAAACTACCTACATGGAAGGTGGTGGGATGCATGTACGTTTAGTTCATACAAGTGACATTGGGCCATCAAGCGCCTCCACACTTCCTACAATATCTGCTGGTGGGAGGAGTTACCTGCTCCAGATGTTGTACGAAGGCATGCTGAGGGGTGCCAGGTTTGGGGGGGCGGGACACGTGCAGGAACATGTCGTCCCCATTGGCCAGCGTGTCCAGACACAGAACAAATGCCACATTGTCATGGAGAAGGCTGGTCTCTGGAGTGAGACAGACCACAAGGATAGAATCAACTTGAGAGAGACATAAGGCAAGGCTACAATCAACCAGACTGCAGGGCTGTTGTAGCAGTGTCCTCCCAGCCATGGTTCACCCACTAAACAGCAGATGAAAACACAAGTATGTGGCATAGTAGGTAGGAAAACATGTGTTTAGGGGGCCTACCTCCCTACTGTAGAAGCCGGGTGTACGTGCAGTGGGTAAAGTTTTTAGGGTGTAGATGCTTTATGTTTCTGACTTGAGATGGTTGGTCTTGGTCTAGTCTTCGATAGTTCTGGTCTCGACTCCATAACTGAAAGACGATCAAGTGAAATAACAACTCACCGGCATGATCCATATTCTCCTCTATAAACCTCTTGGTACCCAGGAAGTTATACTTCCCACCGCCAGTCAGGGAGAAAAGAAGATGGTATCTAGAACACAAAGAACACAAGTGTCATTTCAAATGCCCAAACATTCCCTTAAAACCTGATTGGATAAGGTACTATTACTCAAAGTGTATGATATTTGAAATGTAATAGAAATGTAATATACAGTGCATTTGGAAAGTATTCAGACCCTTTGACTTTTGCACTTTGTTATGTTACAGCCTTATTCTAAATTAGATTTGTTTTTTTAAATCTTCATAAATCTACACACAATACCCCATTATGAAAAAGCAAAAACAGGTTATACATTTTTGTAAATCTATAAAAAATGTTAACTGGATTATCACCATTTACATAAGTATTCAGACCCTTCACTCAGTACTTAGTTGAATCACATTTGGCAGCGATTACAGCCTCGATTCTTCTTGGGTATAATGCTACAAGCTTGGCACACCTGTATTTGGTGGAGTTTCTCTCATTATTCTCTGCAGATCCTCTCAAGCTCTGTCAGGTTGGATGTGGAGAGTCGCTGCACAGCTATTTTCAGGTCTCTCCAGAGATGTTCGATCAGGTTCAAGTCCGGGCTCTGGCTGGGCCACTCAAGGACATTTAGAGACTTGTTTTCCAAAAGACACTCCTGCATTATTTTGGTTGTGTGCTTACGGTCGTTGTCCTGTTGAAAGGTGAACCTTCGCCCCAATTTGAGGTCCTGAGCAGGTTTTCATCAAGGATCCCTCTGTACTTTTCTCCGTTCATCTTTCCCTCAAGCCTGATTAGTCTCCCCAGTCCCTGCCGCTGAAAAACTTTGCCACAACATGATGCTGCTGCCACCACGCTTCACCGTAAGGGATGGTACCAGGTTTCCTCCAGACATGCCGCTTGACATTCAGGCCAAAGAGTTCAATCTTGGTTTCATCAGACCAGAGAATCTTGTTTCTCATGGTCTGAGAGTACTTTAGGTGCCTTTTGGCAAACTCCAAGCAGTCTATCATGTGCCTTTTAGTGAGGAGTGGCTTCCCTCTGGCCACTCTACCATAAATTGGTGGAGTGCTGCAAAGATGGTTGTCTTTTTGAAGGTTCTCCCATCTCCACAGAGGAACTCTGGAGCCATGTCAGAGTGTCCATCAGGTTCTTGGTCACCTCCCTGACCAAGGCCCTTCTCCCCTGCTTGCTCAGTTTGGCTGGGCAGCCAGCTCTAAGAAGAGTCTTGGTGGTTCCAAACTTCTTCCATTTAAGAATGATGGAGGCCACTGTGCTCTTGGGGAACTTCAACACTGCAGAAATGTTTTGGTACACTTCCCCAGGTTTGTGCGCGACACAATCCTGTCCCAGAGCTCGTCAAGGGGTCTGAAAACATTTTCCGAATGCACTGTATATGTGATTAATTATTTTAATTTCATCTATGAATAGTGATAATATTTAATATATATAGTAATCATTTATGCCACTTAGCGACTTAAAGTCATGTGTGCATACGTTTTACGTCTGTAAATAACTAAAAGATAGTGTGTTTAACTCACGCAGGCTGGCTGTGGGGGTTGCTATAAAGTTTCTGGAAAAGACGGACCAGCTCAAGCAAGATGATGACTCCGCTACCGTTGGAGTCTGCTCCATATGACAGCCACTGTTTTACACACGCACCAATATTTTTGATTGAAACTCCGTATTTGTGAATACATTTTTATTTCACTAGTATACGCAGCGTGCAGTTGACTTACTGGAGTAAGGCCGTAGGAGTCGTAGTGGGCCGTGATAACGATGGTGGGCGCATCCTCTCCAGCACCAGGAAGTACACCCTGAAGGCACACTGACCAATCACAATCTGTACACAAGTCTGACTTGGCTATGTTGGAACCAGAAGGCCTAACACAGTTTTTCACATCCAATTATAATTCATTCCAAGGTTCATATGCCATAAGAATTGGCTGATGTCCTTGGTCATAGACAAGGTTGGAGAGAGACTCACCTCCAGAGTAATGATTGTACTGTCAGTGATGGGCTTGATGGGGTTGGTGTTGCTCACTAGAATCTGAAATACGGTGGCTGTGACCATACTACGGAACACTGACAGAGAGTAAAAGAAAGAAGTTCAAGTTGTGTAATGAAAGATGCTGAACCTATTACATTTATTATTATTAAAATCGATTTTCACATTGCGCTGTATCCCCCTCCTTTCTCTTCCCTCAGTCTACCTCCTTTCTTTCATCCCCTTTACTCATGCCCCTCTCCAACCTTCCTACTCTCCAGACCCTCTTCCTCCCATCCCGCCTTCTCCACTTACCTCGGACCAGTATAGAGGAGGTGCGAGAGGCTGCGGCATGCTTGACCTCTTCGTACATATAAAGGAGCTGCTCGTCCTCCGGGGTCACGTACACAGGCATGATGGTATCCTTTAACAACGCTTCGCTCTCACTCACCATGAATGTCTGTATGGAAGCAAAGGGTTAACACTATATTGGATTAATGTGCCACATATCCAGAACTTGAAGGTGCCAGGTAGAGAAAACAGGCATTGTCATAAACCTGTAGATTGATGTATACTCCCAAGTGATTGATATTACAATAGAATGGGCCACCAACCCTGATAAAAGGTCTAAGATACCTGTATGATATCCTGGGGGACAGCGGACATGTTTTTGGGTAGCAGGAGGAGTACAGCGGCAGCGCTCTGCCTCAGAGCCTCAAAGTATCGCTCCACGGTGAAGTCCGGCAGCTTCATGATGACACAGCGTCGTGTTAACACTGGTTCGTCTGCTGAGCGGGCCTCCGCCTGCACGATGGCACCGCGACAACCTCCACAGGTCAACACAGAGGTCACATGAAAAAACACAGTTCCAAACTTCACTTTGTCTTTCCTGTCTCAATCACAGAAAATAAAAATACAAAATAATGAAAACAGTGCACAAATATCTTCTTTAGGAGTACAGCACATAAAAAGAAAGCTGCTCCACAGAGCTGCACTATATATTTTGAAATGATAAAATAACATGGGTAAACCTTTCTCTGGTGCAGATACTTAAGTATGTCTGGCCAAGTGACCCTACCATGTTTTTCCTGCTGAATGGCATACTGCTGCATCCTATAGGCAGTGAACTCGTAGGAGGATACAGTAGGCAGCACAGAGGCATGCAGGTGCTGAACACACAGCATGAGCAGTGCAGCTGCTCGGGGCAAAATTCTCAGCAGCATGGCTCCACGTCCTGATGAGATCCCCTTACTGTCCTGACACAGAAATCTATGGAGGAAGGTTGGCTGTTAAAACAAGCACGATACATGTGCTTATTGAAAACATGATCGCTCAAATAGTATTCCTCTTTTTCAGGAGATTCCCCAGATACGCCAATAGAAAACTCCCTTACTCCTCACCTTACCAACAGATATAGCACTATAGCCAAAGGATTTACGAAGTACCTGAGCAGCTTAGGAGAGACGCATACCATTCTCTCCATGGCCTATGCCCAGAGTTAAGTTGGGGACCAAACTATCCAGGGAGAGACACTCAGGGCCTGTATGTCTTTACTCACCTGTCTCCTAGGCTCTCTCCCTCTCAGTGATCAGACAGCGAGTTCTCTCCACACCTCCTCGCAGCGTGGACATAGACTAGCCTCCTAAGGGAGAAGGCTCAAGACGCCTCGTTGGTAAGCCGCTAAACCTGTGTCCACCATCTGTCCCTGGGGATAAAGTCAGGCTAATCACCCCCTCTTCCCTTCTCTACCCTACCCTCCTGGCCTGGCCCATAGTTACTGTCACAACCCCAATCACTAATCACTAGTGGAGGTAATAATTGTACAAGCCCTTGGTCATTGGGCTATCGCCTACAATTTGCTCTATTATAGGTTCTCAAACGTTACAAAAATAAACATCTGAGGACATTATTTTAAATCTGTTTTCTATCCAGCACCTGACCATTGGCTGTGCATATTTTTCCTTTTTCCAGACATCACATGGCGGTTGCACCACAACGTTTAATTCAGACCGTTGATATTTATTTGTAGACATGATACACTACACAGAACAATAACATTGTTACATACAGAAACTTGAATTGTTCACATCTTCATTAAAATCACAATGAGTGTCTGAATGATACCCCCCAAAAAAGCCTATGGGCAATATTTAACATCCGCAAAATGGCACTAAACTCACAATATTATGAGTACTGTAGAATTTCAGTGCAGTTTCATAGCTGTAAGTGCTGCCCTCTGTCTATGTTAAAATGTAGACCCCCCCCCAAATAAATTAAAACAAATAAACAGGCAATAAATATCTTCCAATACAATGCATTACTTAAGGCATACTCTACTTTAGACAACTCTGGGGTGAGAGTGAGTGTGATCAGAGAGTGTGAACTTGTGATCACAATGACAGGGGAAGCTAATGCTTAGCGCTCAGACAAAGCAGGGATACATTTCCATTGCTATTTGGATGATGCATCCTTGAATATAGACAAAGCGTTTTTCCACTTCTTGCCTACTGAACACAGTGTTCCCTGTTTCGCACCATCCTAAAACAGCAGGTATTTTCATTATTTTGCATTGACCCATTTGTGCTTGATTTGTGTGTTTTCAAACTGGAGTCAATCCCTCATATCATTCATTGCACTACAGTGGAATGCACTGGATAACCAAGCACCCAAAGAAATACAGTAAATAACATATTTACCTCATCCATCCCTTGCTTTACATATAGTACGCTATACACAGTCTTGGATCGTTAGACATGAGGAGCAATTTCCAATTTGAAGCATTCCATAGTGCATTCTGTGTGTGTGCGCCATGTGTACTGTGCCTGTGTGATTGCACAGACTGTGTCAGTGGCAGTGAGAGAAGCACAACGTGACGCTACAGCCTACTTCTGGAAGCACTATAGGAGGACATGGGCTGCTGTGTGTACAGGCGGACATTTTGCCCACTATCATTAGTGTACTGGTAATATCACTGCTCAGGAATTCAGAAGAACACATTCTCCATTTCAACTGGTATATTCATACAATATTTTAACACCATCTCATGTTAAAATTATGGCTGTTATGCCCATGAAAGTGTTTTTTTTTGGACACTATTATACAAATACATTGTTTTTTTAAATGGCCTTTTGGCACAGTTAAACTACAGTACCCACAACCACTGGGTGCCAGGACTATGAAATGGTATTATAGTATGGCAGGTACAGTAATGGTTAGCACATGGTTGTTAGCACATTAATCCTATTGAGCATATTGGAAAATGTGCTTTCATACAACAGTTCAAAGCAATTTACAACAAAATAAAAAGATAAGATTAGAAGCACAATAGACAAGTGAAGACAGCATAGTGAAATCAACAATGAGTATACGTATAAGCAGGATGACCCAATATACAATTATATTGAGGGGTAACAAACCATTTAGTGTTACAGAAATATCCACTAAAATAAGTTATCATTTTCATGTGGACAGTAGTAGAATGGCACTAAATACACATTGGCTTCACCATACAGTATCAGACCTAGCCTGGTCCCAGATCAGTTTGTACCATCTTGCCAGCTCCTATGGTCATTGTCATGCCAAACAATGCGCAAGACAGCACAAACAGATCTGGAACCAGGCTTTGTGACCTTTGAATCCCATATCTTTTCTCTAAGTTAAGTACTGCACAAGAAAATGACCAGATCTAATTGGCGCTAGGGTGAAGTCGCAGTAGACTGGTCCCAGATCTGTTTGTGCAGTCTTACCTTGACCATACTTCAGTTTGTCAAGAGAGCACCAGACAGATCTGGGACCAGGCTAAGGATGCAGTGGGTCAAGTTGAGAGCCTAACCCCCCCTCCCCAGTTACTGTATTGGTAAGGGTGTTTATCTAAGTGGCACAGTGAGCAACATGCAAAGCTGTTCTCAAGTCATATATCAAAGTTTTAAATAGGAATAGTTATTCTGATGTCTTTGTATGAGAATTCAAATATCATCATGTGAAACACGTATCACGACAACAGGAAGAGAGAGAAAATCTGATCAGAAAAGATAGAGGAGCGAGAAGACAGACTGCTGCAAATCCACTCAACTCAAAACTCACTTTGCATTTTAACTTGTGAGATGCCTGCTTGGGAACATAAAATAAATATTCGGGATTCCTCTGTGTTCGTTGCAGTATCTCCTTAAATATTCTAAAAGATTTGATATTTGATTTTAGACACGTTACACACACTCAGACAGATCTTCAATCAAATGTTTGTCCTTTTTCCACGCTCACAGTACATTCCCTGTTGATCCCTCCATACAGTACCAGCAACAAAGACTTTCAGGAGGTCAAAAAAAAGCTTAAGACGACATAATCCTCAAGTGACCATCTTCGAAACACTGCCATCTCACACAAGTTCAGCATTTGAGACCTTTCCATTGCCATCCATGTAATATTCCAAGATGAGACAAGGGAGAGCTGCTTCTGAATACTACTCAGACAAAGACCCTATAACGTAACAGACAAACGTATGCACATGTCCTACCATAGGAGGAACCAGTTACTCTCAGTAAATGTGTTCTGCATTTTCACCCTTTTCAAATCCACACTAATTCCAATACACCTATTCTTCTGTCCCGTCCCCCCAATCATTTAAACTCCTCTTCCTTGTTGCTGCCCTGGTGGCAGGGGCATCTGTCATGGGAGGGGCTACTGGATGTGGCAGGCTGAGGAGGAGGTGGCTTGGCAGCACATGCAGGTGGGGTTGACTGATTTGGGAGGGATCAGATCCAGATCCTCGTCGTCAGGGATCTCGTCTAGCCGGTAACCGTCCTTCAGAAGCTGGATGTTGAGGTCCTGGTTGATCTGCTGCAGGGGACAGAGTGGACAAAACATGATCATTTCCCAATCGTAATACAGTGTGTTCGGAAAGTATTCAGACCCCTCGACTTTCTTTTTTTACGTTACAGTCTTACTCTGAAATGGATGACCATGTCCCCCCTCATTAATCTACACACAATACCCCATAAGGACAAAGCAAAAACAGGTTTTTAGAGATAGAAAAAATAGATATATTTTTGTTACATGTCACATTTACATAAGTATTCAGAGCCTTTACTCAGTACTTTCTTGAAACGCCTTTGGCAGCGATTACAGCTTTGATTCTTCTTGGGTATGACGCTACAAGCTTGGCACAACTGTATTTGGGGAGTTTCTCTCATTCTTTTCTGCAGATCCTCTCAAGCTCTGTCAGGTTGGAAGGGGAGCGTCGCAGCACAGATATTTTCAGGCCTCTCGAAAGATGTTCAAGTCCGGGCTCTGGCTGGGCCACTCGAGGACATTGAGACTTGTCCCGAAGCCACTCCTCTGTTGTCTTGGCTGTGTGCTTAGGGTCATTGTCCTGTTGGAAGGTAAACCTTTGCCCCAGTCTGAGGTCCTGAGTGCTCTGGAGCAGGTTTTCATCAATGATCTCTCTGTACTTTGCTTCATTCATCTTTCCCTCAATCCTGACTAGTCTCACAGTCCCTGCCGCTGAAAAACATCCCCACAGGATGATGCTGCCACCCCGCTTCACCATAGGGATGGTGCCGGGTTTCCTCCAGACATGACGTTTAGCATTTAGTTCAAAGTGTTCAATCTTGGTTTAATCTGACCAGAGAATGTTGTTTCTCTTGGTCAGAGTTCTTTAGGTGCCTTTTGGCAAACTCCAAGCGGGCTGTCATGTGCCTTTTAGTGAAGAGTGGCTTCCGTCTGGCCACTATCATAAAGGCCTGATTGGTGGAGTGCTGCAGAGATGGATGTTCTTCTGGAAGGTTCTTCCATCTAAACAGAGGAACTCTGGAGCTCTATCAGAGTGACTGTAGAAAAGGCCCATGGAGTTGGTGGAATGCTCCTTTAATTCATTGCCATTTACTCAGCTGGACCAGGGGCGCTCTAATTAGGTCAGGTGGAAATGTCCGACAGATCTCAACTCCATAAAAGGAGGAAATTGCCATCGCCTGATCTCGCTGCTTTCTCTTCCTTAACTCCATCTGATCCAGAAGTTCTGTGCGTCCATGAATCCACGTAAGTCCACCGACTATGTTATCTTTCATCTGAATTATCTGTGGCGATCGGGAGAGTGGGCCATTCAGTTATTGTTTATAGGTTTTACCGCGGAGCGCGGCTTGGAGCGCACGCTTCAAACATATTGTGTAATGTGAATTGTCAATGATCACGGCCCTACGGATCCTCATAGGCCAATTATGCAACCGATATGGTTCATATGTATTGAAATTGATTATATGTACACATGAAGATAATTGAAAGAGTGAAATGAGAAACGTCATTGTTTGCTAACTGATAGACTTTGATCATGGGGATTATAGATTGTATAACCATTCCCTGTTTGTATTCTTTCATGATTTATGATAAATAGTTACGAGCCTAAATGTCTCGCGGATGATTACTATTGACTTAATGAACTGAACTGTTGACCTCCCTAACTTGTGTTAATAATGAATGATATGATTTGATCTTTGATTATGAATCTGATTGGATACATGTTATTTGTTTCCTTTGTGATGCAGCACAGACTACTCAGTAAATATACCACTTTATGGTTAAAGGAATTCCTGCCTCAGTCTCATCCATTCCTCTGTCACCTGACACGTGACCACCTGTTCACCTTCACTGTCAGTCATCCTACCTGTCCAGCTACTCACACAGATTCCACTAATCTTTCAGTGACCATCGGGATCTTGGTCACCTCCTTGACCAATGCCCTTCTCCCCCAATTGCTCAGTTTGGCCGGGTGGCCAACTCTAGGAAGAGTCTTGGTGGTTCCAAACTTCTTCCATTTAAGAATGATGGAGGCCACTGTGTTCCTGGGGACCTTCAATAATGCAGAAATGTGTTGGTACGATTCCCAAGATATGTTCCTTGACTCGGAGCTCTACGGGCAATTCCTTCGACCTCATGGCTTGGGTTTTGCTCTGACATGTACTGTCAACTGTGGGACCTTATATAGACAGGTGTGTGCGCCTTTCCAAATCATGTCCAATCAATTTAAATTTACCAAGTGGACTCCAATCAAGTTGTAGAAACATCAAGGATGATCAATGGAAACAGGAAGCACCTGAGCTCAATTTCAAGTCTCATAGCCAAGGGTCTGAATACTTGCGTAAAGTAGGTATCTGTTTTTTATTTGTAATAAATTTGCTAAAATTTCTAAAAACCTGTTTTCACTTTGTCATTATGGAGTATTGTGTGTATTGTATTATTTTATTTTTTCCCCTCATCAATTTTACGATAAGGCTGTAACGTAACAAAATGTGGAAAAAGTTAAGAGGTCTGAATACTTTCCGAATAGACTGTAATAAAGAGCCACACGTTATTATTGATTTGAAATGTAAAACATAAGCGAGTACAGAAATGCTATGGGTCGTGCTAGTGCTAGTATAGTCGCAGACCTAACACCAAGTAAAACTCAAGTGAGACAAAAATAAAATGACTACTTAAACACATATAGACAAACACATGGATATAAATGTATGGTGATGAAATGTATGGATAAATCACGACTGACTGAAACGCCATAGTTATACATTTACAAAAGTGAATGGTGATCAGAGGAGAAAAAAAAACACAGGTTATAGGATAGAAGCTATGGGAATTGACATAAGCAGGGAAGTGACATGACAGGTTATGCAGTGCTTATGACAGCTTATGGTGACATTAGCTGTATGTAGTGCATAGATACCTGGTCCCTCAGACATCTCACCTCGGCTGAGGAGTATCCAGACGAAGAGTATCTGGACATGTCAAAGTCATCATCACTGAAACAAGAAGAGATGGTTAGTCTGACACCTAGACCTCCCAAACACCAGGACGTAAACATTGATAGGGACAGTAAAAAAAGTAAAATAAAAGAAAACAATATTGTGCTATGGAGCTTACAGTTCTAGATAATAAAAAGGGAACTCATTTCGGGATACTTTTGAAAACATTGCTCAGCATTTCAGTGTGTTCCCTTCCAGAAAATGTTGTGAAAGTGTTATATTCTAGATCTCCAGGCATCTCCCTAGTAGATAATTAGGCACCATGAGGAGCTGACATTTCAGCAGGATTGATTTATTCTAACAGAGACAACCAGCAGAGACAATCTGGAACGTTCCATTGATCCCGACTCCAGGAATGATTGGTCCTTTTCTTAATGAGGCTGAACTCTATCAGACATGCCAAAAGACAATAAACACACATGTACTTTCATACATGTGTTTTTTGTGTGTGTGTTTTCGAGTAAGGGTACATTACATCATACAAAATTGTGTGTGTGTGACAGAGAACAACTATGGCAGTGCAATTGAGTGCAAGTGTGAGAGAGAGCATGACGTCATCGTTGCGCTTTTTGGCACCCATCACAAATCGGCAGATAAGGGTCATGGAAAAACAACACAGGGTACAGGACCATTGTATTTGTTCCAAACGGCACCCTATTCCCTTCATAGTGCACTACTTTTGACCAGGGACCTAGTCAAAAGCAGAACACTATGAAGGGAAACGGGTAGAAAAGGGTGCCATTTGGGACGGATCCCATCTGTATCACATGCTGGGCAGGGAGCACTGAAGGAGGGAGGACACTGAGCCTCTTTTCCCGGCGGTCCAAATCCCAAACCCCCTAATCCGACACCCCGGGAGAGGATTTTCCCCAAATTTGGGAATGACTCTGCCTGCTTGCCGAGAGAGGGAGGCTCGGAGCGGTGCTGTAACAGCCAACAGAGCAGTTACACTTTTCCTGCTTACCCCGAGTCGGATCACCCTTTTCTGGTATGTGCTTTGTGCTACTCTTTCAGCCTGTATTGAATAGTAGAAGTAGTTAGTCCCCTACGCACTGTGACTGAGCTTTGAAAGGCTGAAGGCGGAGGTCTGGAACAAGTCTGTTAGAAGCCAGTGTCAGAGAGAAAGAGAGTAGACCGACAAAATGTGAGATGGATATCTTCTTCTCACCCTTTTGAAATCCCATTCAGAGAAATATTACATTCACCGTTACCTGTCTGTATCCAGCGCTACCAGGGGCTTCTCATCTGGGCTGGTCTGGTCTAAAGAGGAGTAGCCTTTGTTTGGCACCACCAACCTAAAGGAAAGTAGAAGAAATTACACAAAACGTGTGTGAAAATGTCATCGGGATCCTCAAAGTAACATTTTCAAATTTTCAATAAAAAGGGCAATATATCCCAAAATCTTAAACTTAAATGTTCAGTCAGTTCCAGTTATGTGGCGCTAAAATGAAGATATTCTGGTTCCTGGGTTTCTCCTCCGATCTCTTGGATACAACAGATCTGTGGCTAAATCTGGGCCAAATCTGGGATATCATAAAATGGCACGAACCAGCCTCCTCCTCAGCAGCAGCTGTTAGTCACAGCAGGGGTTAGTATTCTCCTAGCCTGGTTAGAGCGCTTTTGGCTAAATCGCCATCCTCCAATCTAATGGGTGCTGCCCATAATCTGGGGCTCTGGGTGTAGGGGGAGCTGCTTTCACATCTCTGCTAATCCACCGAGGGACTAGGATTACAGACAAAGGGAAGGGCACCTGTTAGTGGGTTTGACTGAACCAGGCCCATACGCTTATCAACTAGAGTGAGTCTGAATTTAGCATTCACACAGACTCCCATTTCTAAAGTCCCTGTTTAGTTATGAATGGTTTATATTTTGAGTTTTAAAATGTTAGTGTTATAGTGTATTTCTGATACCATTTAAGACTTTCTGGTAGATGTTTTCTAAGACCCCTTTTCCATCTGTTCACCCAGAAATCAAAGCCTTTACCTATGGCTAAATTTTAAAGACGGAAAATACAGACTCCGCTTTCATTTGCCACCCAATTTGATATGACCTATTAAGTTCACGTTGGTGCTCATTGGTCCTTTTCCATGGAAATGCCACAAAATAATAACATGGTGAGGAAACCATAAAGTTTGAGCTTGTTACCGTGTTCTGGCCATGACGTTGTTCTTCTTGGGTTGCTGGTTGACGGGGCTACCCACGGTGCCATTTTTTACTGATACCTTCCTGGCCAGCTCTCTCTGTTTCTCTGCCAATCACAGGAGATATCATCATAGTTAGAAACAATTAACAAACAAATTTTTTACTGATACCTTCCTGGCCAGCTCTCTCTGTTTCTCTGCCAATCACAGGAGATATCATCATAGTTAGAAACAATTAACAAACAAGGCAACAGTAAACATGTAGTCCCCCATGGATGACGCAGCGCACAACCTTGGGCCAATTGAGACAGCGCGTGACTAACACATTTCAGCTAATTACTTCAGCTCCCGCCTTGGGCCAATCAGTGTAATTTAAGCAAATTCTGGATCTCTACTGCAAGACGCGTCATTCACCTAGGTTTCTACAAAATCAGACCAGGGCTGTCTAAGATATCACGTGTCACTAACATATGAACGAACAAAAAGAGAGAGCTCCAAAGTCCCCTCTCCGATTTCATCGTGAGCGACAATGAGGGAAAGTGTCACCCCCTCCATCCCCATTGTCTTCCAACAGGTAGTGTCATTCCTAGCGAACACACAGTCCTCAGCATAGTCGTCACCACTATTTTATGCCAGACTATGCCCCAATACCCTTTTCCACAATGTATTCAATTGTTCATCTGATTTGCTTTCTTTAGTGGGCCTACAATAAAACATGTTGCTTTCAGGTCCATCACTACCTTCTACCTGAAAATGACTATAAACAAAATGTTAGTAGGCAACCGTACTGCAACACTGGTTGTGCTGACATATGGAGGAGCATGTGGGGTTTATAATGTAAACTTTGGGCTTGACTTTTATGGGACTTCCACACTGTCGTCTGTGTGCTTGGAATTCCTCTGTGGTCCAGTAGTGAATAAGCAGGCTGCCAAGACAATGATTGTGATGCAAAGCTTAATTAACATCAACATGACACTTCATTTATTTAATCTCTGAAGCACAGTGTTGCTGACCAACTGAGTACATGAGAGGGAGATAGGGTTATGGGATTGGAAGCGGTGACCTCAAAGCCCTTTTAAAGTTCCTGCCCTGGGTTACGTTGAGTAACTTCAGCCTGTTACTGATAGCAAGGGCAGAATGGCTATTGGGTATTGGCTTTAGGCAATATACCCCAAACAACCACAGAAATGCTCAGGGAGATCAAACACACTAAAGCTTTATTAGGCTTTATTGTGGAAACCGTTTAATACGGTGCATTCGGAAAGTATTGAGACCCCTCGACTTTGTCTACATTTTGTTAGGTTACAGCCTTATTCTAAAATGTATTACATTATTTTTCTCACCAATCTACACACAATTCCCCAAAATGACAAAGTGAAAATAGGTTTAGACATTTATGCAAATTCATAATAAAAAAATAAAAAAAACGTTATTTACATAATTATTCTGTGTCACAGGAAGGACCCAAAAAATTGTCAAAGATGCCAGTCATCCAAGTCATAGACTGTTCTCTGTGCTACCACACGGAAAGCGGTATCGGAGCGCCAAGTCTAGGTCCAAAAGGCTCCTTAACAGCTTCTAACCTCAAGACATAAGACTGCTAAACAAATTTATCAAATGGCCACTTGGACTATTTACATTGACACTCCATTCCCCCCTTGTTTTTACACTGCTGCTACTCGCTGTTTATTATCTATGCATAGTCACTTTACCCCTACCTACAAGTACAAATTACCTCGACTAACCTGTACTAACCTGCAAGAGTTGCAAAGGGTCGGAAAATTTCCGGTAAATTTCCCAGAAATGTTCCATTGGAATTTTGCTTAAATTCATTTAGAAAAAAGTTAGCTTATAACAGTGAACCTTTGTGGGATACACAAGGCAATTCTAGGTCTTGTGGCATATTTTGGTTAACCTATCCCAAATTCAATGGAATTACAAGCCTCTGCATGCACAGTGCATTCTTCCATCACATGTGCAGCTGATTCTCAAGATTTTGCACACTAATGAGATGCTATTGAGCCCACACTACTACACTGTTTGAGCCAAGGACTATATGCTTTCTGGTAAGTTTTGATTACAATAATGGGTGGGGTGAATATATTTAATATGACATGCATGATATTTTGTTTACTAGTAAATAGTAGCCTACAGCAGAGTGTGTTTAAATCATTTATAACTTGTTAATTTCAGCTAGTTAGTTTTTTCTACCGTGTGGGTTTTAGCTTGCTTGAGCCTGCTAACTGAGGAGTGTTAATTCAAACATTTATCTTACAAAAGGGGTTATTTAATCTAACTGCTTAACTATTTATCTGGACATGGAATTGTAATTGTTTTGTTACTCATTTTCTTCTAATCTTTACACAAAAATGCCATGGGCACTATCTGAGGTGTGGAGAATTTTCACTGCAGCCAATGTAGAAGGAAAAGCTGTGTACATTTGCAAATACTGTGCCAAATTATATGTTGGACCACAGAAGGTATTTGCACTGGTGACAGACAATGCTGCGAATATGAAGGCTGCTTGGTCTAAAGTGGAGGAGTCCTACCCTCACATCACACCCATTGGCAGTGCTGCTCATGCACTGAATCTTCTCCTCAAGGATATCATGGCACTGAAAACAATGGATACACTCTACAAGCGAGGCAAGGAAATGGTTAGGTATGTGAAGGGTCATCAAGTTATAGCAACAAATCGACCTCACCAAGCAAAGTGAGAAGAATAAGAGCACCACATTGAAGCTGCCCAGCAACACCCATTGGGGTGGTGTTGTCGTAAGTTTGCCAGTCTCCTGGTGGGGTAGGAGTCTCTCCAAGAAATGGCCATATCACAGTCTGCCGATATGGACAGCCCCATCAAGAGGATCCTCCTGAATGATGTATTTTGGGAGAGAGTGGTAAGCAACCTAAAAACCTTTGGCAGTAGACATTGCACAGATTGAGGGAGACGATGCCAACCTGTCTGATGTTCAGACACTGCTTGTAAGAGAAGAAATCCGTACTGCCCTGCCCACTTCACTGTTGCTCCAAGCAGAGGAAACTGCAATTCTGAAATGCATCAAAAAGCGTGAAGACTTCTGTCTGAAGCCCATACACGCCGCAGCATACATGTTGGACCCCAAGTATGTTGGCAAGAGCATCCTGTCTGGTGCAGAGATCAACAAGGCCTATGGTGTCATCACTATCGTGTCTCGCCACCTTGGCCTGGATGAGGGCAAGGTTCTTGGCAGTCTGGCAAAGTACACATCCATGCAAGGGCATAGGGATGGAGATGCAATATGCTAGTTGTGCCAACATATTTCATTAGCCACCTGGCGGAAGGGACTTTGGGGATCTGAGGCTCTTTCCCCTGTTGCCTCCATCATACTCCAAATCCAACCAACATCAGCCGCCTCAGAGCACAACTGGTCCATGTTCGGCAACACACACACACTAAAGCACACAACAGGCTGACCAATACAAGGGTTGAACAATTGGTGGCCACCTGTGCAAATTTGAGGCTTTTTGAGCCTGACAACGAGCCATCCTCAACAAAGTTGAAAAGTGACAGTAAAGGTGAGCCCTCAGAGTCAGATGTTCAAGAGGTGGACATTGAGGAGGTCCAGGGAGAAGACATGGAAGCCTGAGAGGAAGACAACCAAAGCTTTAGTTCCTAAATACATTTTTACAGATGTACAGTTGAAGTCGAAAGTTTACATACACCTTAGCCAAATACTTTAAACTCAGTTTCACAATTCCTGACATTTAATCCTAGCAAAAATTCCCTGTCTTAGGTCAGTTAGGATCACCACTTTATTTTATAAATGTGAAAATGTCAGAATAATAGTGGAGATAATTATTTATTTCAGCTGCTATTTCTTTCATCACATTCCCTGTGGGTCAGAAGTTTACATACACTCAATTAGTATTGCTTTTACATTTTTAACTGCGTCAAATGTTGCAGGTAGCCTTCCACAAGCTTCCCACAATAAGTTGGGTGAATTTTGGCCCATTCCTCCTGACAGAGCTGGTGTAACTGAGGTTTGTAGGCCTCCTTGATCGCACACGCTTTTTCAGTTCTGCCCACAAATTATCTATAGGATTGAGGTCAGGGCTTTGTGATGGCGACTCCAATACCTTGACTTTGTTGTCCTTAAGCCATTTTGCCACAACTTTGGAAGTATGCTTGGGGTCATTGTCCATTTGGAAGACCCATTTGTAACCAAGATTTAACTTCCTGACTGATATCTTGAGATGTTGCTTCAATATATCCACATCATTTTCCGCCCTCATGATGCCATCTGTTTTGTGAAGTGCACCAGTCCCTCCTGCAGCAAAGCACCCCCACAACATGATGCTGCCACCCCCGTGCTTCATGGTTGGGATGGTGTTCTTTGGCTTGCACGCCTCACCTTTTTCCTCCAAACATAACGATAGTCATTATAGCCAAACAGTTCTATTTGTTTCATCAGACCAGAGGACATTTCTCCAAAAAGTATGATATTTGTCCCCATGTGCAGTTGCAAACCATATTCTGGCTTTTTTATGGCGGTTTTGGAGCAGTGGCTTCTTCCTTGCTGAGCGGCCTTTCAGGTTATGTTGATATAGGACTCATTTTACTGTATATATAAATACTTTTGTACCCGTTTCCTCCAGCATCTTCACAAGGTCCTTTGCTGTTGTTCTGGGGTTGATTTGCCCTTTTCGCACCAAAGTGCGTTCATCTCTAGGAGACAGAACACGTCTCCTTCCTGTGCGGTATGACGTCTGCATGGTCCCATGGTGTTTATGCTTGCGTACTATTGTTTGTACAGATGAACGTGGTACCTTCAGGCGTTCGGAAATTGCTCCCAAGGATGAACCAGACTTGTGGAGGTCTACAATTTGGAGGTATTGGCTGATTCCTTTTGATTTTCCCATGATATCAAGCAAAAAGGCACTGAGTTTGAAGGTATGCCTTGAAATACACCCACCTTCAATGAACTCAAATTATGTCAATTAGCCAATCAGAAACATCAAAAGCCATGACATTTTCTGGTATTTTCCAAGCTGTTTAAAGGCAGTCAACTTAGTGTATGTAACCTTCTGACCCACCGGAATTGTGATACAGTTAATTATAAGTGAAATAATCTGTCTGTAAACAATTGTTGGAAAAGTTACTTGTATCATGCACAAAGTAGATGTCCTAAACAGACTTACCTAACAGTGGTTGAAAAATGAGTGTTAATGATTCCAACCTAAGTGTATGTAAACTTCCAACTGTAGGTCAAATAGGGGAGAGGCGTTGTGCCGCTTTATCTGTTTTTTGAGACCAGGTTTGCTGTTTATTTGAGCAATATGAGATGGAAGGAAGTTCTATGCAATTAGGGCTCTATATAATACTGTACGCTATCTTGAATTGGTTTTGAATTTGGGTCTGTGAAAAGACCCCTGGTGACATGTCTGGCGGGATAAGTGTGTGTCAGAGCTGTGTGTAAGTTGACTTGCAAAGAATTTGGGGTTTTCAACACATTAATGTTTCTTAAAAAATAAAAAAAAGAAGTGATGCAGACAGTCTCTCCTCAACTCCTAGCCAAGAGAGACTGGCATGTATAGTATTTATATCAGCCGTCTGATTACAATTAAGAGCAAAACGTGCCACTCTGTTCTGGGCCAGCTGCAACTTAACTAGGTCTTTCCTTGCAGTACTGGACAACACGACTGGACAATAATCAAGATTAGACAAAACTAGTGCCTGCAGAACTTGTTTTTTTGGAGTGTGGTGTCAAAAAAGCAGAGCATCTCTTTATTACGGCTAGACCTCTCCCCATCTTTACAACCATTGAATCTATATGTTTTGACCATGACAGTTTACAATCTAAGGTAACGCCAAGTAATTTAGTCCCCTCATTTTGTTCAACAGCCACACCATTCATTACCACATTCAGCTGAGGTCTAGAACTTAAGGAATAATTTGTAGCAAATACAATGCTTTTAGTTTTAGAGATGCTCAGGACCAGTTTATTTCTGGCCACCCATTCCAAAACAGACTGCAATTCTTTGTTAAGTGTTTCAGTGACTTCATTACTGCGGTACAGCTTGCCGTGCGTCTTATGGCTTGGGGGCTGAAGCTGATAAGAAGCATTTTGGACCTAGACTTGGCGCTCCAGTACTGCTTGCTGTGCGGTAAGGGCTTGTAAGTAACCATTTCACGGTATTCGGCGCCAGGGACAAATAAATCTGATTTGATTCAGACCCTTTGCTATGAGTAGTGGTGGAAAAAGTACCCAAATGTCATAAAGTAAAAGCATTGATACCTCAATAGAGAAGGTAAAAGTTACACAGTAAAATACTACTTGAGTAAAAGTCTAAGTATTTGGTTCTAAACATACTTCAGTATCAAAAGTAAATGTAATTGATAAAATATACTTAAGTGTCAATCATTTCAAATTCCTTATATTAAACAAAGCAGACGGCACCATTTTCTTGTTTTTAAAATATACAGATAGCCAGGGGCACACTTCAGGAATCATTTTAAAACAATGCATTTGTGTTTAGTGAGTCTGCCAGATCAGAGGCAGTAGCGATGACCACATGTTCTCTTGATAAATGTGTGAATTGGAATATTTTCCTGTCCTGCTAAGCATTCAAAATATAACGAGTACTTTTGGGTGTCTATGAAAATGTAGGAAGTAAAAATAACATTTTCTTTAGGAATGTAGTGAAGTAAAAGTAGTCAAAAATATAAAAAGTAGGCATCCCGGGTGGCGCAGTGGTCTAGGGCACTACATCGCAGTGCTAGCTGTGCCACCAAAGACTCTGAGTTCGTGCCCAGGCTCTGTCGCCGGCCGCAACCGGGAGGTCCGTGGGGCGACGCACAATTGGCATAGCGTCGTCCAGGTTGGGAGGGTTTGGCTGGTAGGGATATCCTCGTCTCATCGTGCACTAGCGACTCCTGTGGCGGGCAGGGCGCAGTGCACGCTAACCAGGTCGCCAGGTGCACAATGTTTCCTCCGACACATTGGTGCGGTTGGCTTCCGGGTTGGATGCGCGGTGTGTTTAGAAGAAGTGCGGCTTGGTTGGGTTGTGTTTCGAAGGACGCATGGCTTTCGAGCCCGTATGGGAGTTGTAGCGATGAGACAAGATTGTAGTTACTAACAAATTGTATACCATGAAATTGGGGTAAAAAGGGGGTAAAATTCAAAAAAATCTTTTTACAAATAAATTATATATATATATATAAGAGACTCGAAATTGAGCACAGATGTATCCTGTTTCCATTGATCATCCTTAAGATGTTTCTACAACTTGGAGTCCACATGCTGTAAATTGATTGTACATGATTTGGAAAGGCACACCTGTGTGTGAATTTGAATAGTTGAAAGTGCATGTCAGAGCAAAAACCAAGCCATGAGGTCAAAGGAATTGTCCGTAGAGCTCCGAGACAGGACTGTGTCGAGGCACAGATCTGGGGATCTGCAGCATTGAAGGTAAGGTCCCCAAGAACACAGTAGCCTCCTCAATCATTCTTAAATGTAAGAAGCTTGGAACCAAGAACTCAATGGTCACGCTGACAAGAGTTCCTCTATGGAGATGGGAGAACCTTCCAGAAGGACAACCATATCTGCAGCACTCCACCAATCAGGCTTTAGAGAGTGGCCAGATGGAAGCCAATCCTCATTTAAATGCACATGACAGCTTACTTGGAGTTTGCCAAAAGGCACCTGAAGTACTCTAACCATGAGAAAAAGATTATCTTGTCTGATAAAACCAAGATTGAACTCTTTGGCCTGAATGCCAAGCGTTATGTCTGGAGGAAACCTTGAACCATCCCTACGGTGAAGCATGGTGGTGGCAGCATCATGCTGTGGGGATGTTTTTCAGCGGCAGCGACTGGGAGACTAGTCATGATCGAGGGAAAGATGACTGGAGGAAAGTACAGAGTGATCCTTGATGAAAACCTGCTCCAGAGCACTCAGGACCTCAGACTGGGGCGAAGGTTCACCTTCCAACAGGACAACGACCCTAAGCCCACAGGCGAGACAACCAGGAGAGCCTTGGGGACAAGTCTCTGAATGTCCTTGAGTGGCCCAGCCAGAGTCCGGAATTGAACCCGATCAAACATCTTTGGAAAGACCTGAAAATAGATATGCAGCGACGCTCCCCATCCAACCTGACAGAGCTTAGGAGGACCTGCAGATAAGAATGGAAGAAACTCCCCAAATACAGGTTTGCCAAGCTTGTAGCGTCATACCCAAGAAGACTCGAGGCTGTAATTGCTGCCAAAGGTGCTTCAACAAAGTACTCAGTAAAGGGTCTGAATACTTATGTAAATGTGATATTTCACAGTTTTATTCGTAAGAAATTTGCAAAAATGTCTAAAAACCTGTTTTTGCTTTGTCATTGTGGGGTAGTTTGAGTAGATTGATGAGGAGAAAAAACAATTTAATCAATTTTAGAATAAGGCTGTAACGTAACTAAATGTAGAAGTACAGGGGTCTGAATACTTTCAGAATGCACTGTATCTTGGTTATGACTTTCAGTCAGTAACTCAAACCTATTTTGATAGCTCTAGGCCTATGTCAATATTTTTTTTTAGCAAAACATGGTAAAGGAGTAATGTTACAAAGATGCATGCCAAAGAAGAATCATCACTTTGGTGCATCTGACTGAACCTGCCTTTCTGCATGTCGCTGTGCTATAAGCCTATCATAAATATTTATTGTGCTTACGCAAAGAACACAGCATTGCTCCAAAAATAGATGAACTACTGAATGAGAATAACACCGTTGACTCATTAATACATTCTGTCTGGTGGATATGTGGTGTAGGGATGTTATATGATGTACTGTTTTATCTTTAGCTCATTTAGCACAAACATAGTTCACCGTTTTATATTTTGTTTTAGATCTAATGTGGGTGCTTTGGTGTCTTTGGACCCAGGACGAGGCAGCAGCTAATGGGGATCCCTAATAAATACATTAACCAATTGCTATAGCTGATTCACTCAGTTTGATAGCATGCCATCAATGTATGCATTTGCTCAAATGCCACAGCTGGTGGTTGTATGTTGTTATACATTGACTGACAGACTGAATGAATGATTTAATCATTTATAGACAGAGAGATGGTCTTATTGAAGGCCACCGTGTGTTAGTACAACACAGACACATTGATGATGTACAGAAAATGAGGAGTGGAGATCCTATTTTAAGGCTCACCTATTTTCACTTGCAGTGGGGAGGGCTTGTAGTTCATGGCCACCGTTTCCCCTTCTCTAGTATCGGAGTCGGCCTCGGAGGTGGAGGATGCTGCTGGGTCCTGCTGCAGAAAAAAAGGATGATTAGCTTTCCCAGGTTTGATATTGTCATTTTCTATCAGATGTGTTCAACTTTTTTCCCCCACCTTTATTTAACCAGGTAGGCCAACTGAGAATAAGTTCTCATTTACAACTGCGACCTGGCCAAGATAAAGCAAAGCAGTGTGACAAAAAAATAACAGAGTTACACATGGGATAAACTAAAGTCAACTTTCAAGATTCACTGTGGTTGTTTTACATTTGACCTCTGGCACAAATCAGCTTCCATAAGCGACAGTCGTGTTTTCAATTCCAAAACAGGCAGACTTCAGCTTAACTTCACAACCGGTGAAAATATTTGTTTTATTTGACCATGCCCAAAAGGCCTTTTCCAGCCCCTTGAGCACCTTCTTCCCCTCATCTATGGCGTTCTACTTATATTTTACTGTTTAGTTAGCCTCTGCTTCCAGGCTTCGCTCACGTAAGGTGAAAGCCTGTGACAGAGACTACTGTTAAGTGTGTGCCTGCTTGTGACTCTATGCTTGTCCAGTTTCCACTGCCAGAGCATTCTACTTGTGAGACTGGGCTGGGAATAGGCCAGTGAGGATGTCTGTGAGTGACGTCACTCGGGGGCCGTGGGAGAACAGAGGGGGTTCCTATTGGATGGGAGTGTGTCCCAAATGGAACCCTACGTAGTGCACTACTTTTGACCAGGCTCTGGTCACAAGTAGTGCACTATAAAGGTAAAAGGGTGCCGTTTGGGACGCAACCGAGAGCTGCTGGATGGTGGAAGGTCTGGCTGGCTGGTCTGCCTACTCCATTGACAGAGCCCTGCATTATGTTCACCACAAGCCTGTCACAGCCAGCAAAGTAGGCCGGAGCAGAGATCCCACAAGGGCAGCCTGAAAGAACACTGCATTCTCTCCAGGGAACTGCCTGGCTGCCGTGGTGAAACAACAGACCACTAACAAGCAGTACAGCAGGCAGAGCATGAAACTACTATACAGCACCTAGTGAACATATCCAGTATAGAGTCCCTCTCTTGCAGTTTACCCATTCTGCTGACTTCAATTTTATAAGCATAGTTGATTACATTTAAACACGTACTGTGTAGTCTACACTGTAGACAGACCTAAGTGTCATTACGTAATAGCCTATATTTATATTTGTAATTTAGCAGACACTCATCCAGAGCCACTAACACACACACTTATTTCACTCCCAGAACAAGTGTTAAATAACAGACTCAGAGCTTTTCCCCCTGTCTAGTACAATTCATACCAGCACTGGACACAAACAACAGCTTCATCCGGTGAAATATTGTTCATTAAGCTGAACGAATTAATCAAAAGTGACAACGTGGTGCTAACAGAGCACAGGGACATGGGAAAGTACAACAATGAGCTATTCCCACTGTAACAGCCTGCAAACATCAGGCTCTTTTTGTTCTGCGACAAAGACCCATTATGTTCTTTATGAGGTTTTCCAAACACCAGCTTCTCCTTCTACCCATTCAGAGTCACACCTTAGCTCACACAATAGAGCTCTGAGCAGCTGGAGAGAAAAAAAAGAATATTTAAGTTATCTCCACTCACAATAGATGAAGTGTGGATGATGTATCAAGTATTGGGAATTATGTTCTCCTTGAGGTCTTTAATCTAGTATGGATGCATGTAGAAGGTGCATCTGTTTTTGTGTGCGTTTTGATGAAGTGAGCTCTCACTGTGCAGAAGGTGAGGGATACATGTTAGAGGTCATTCGACATATCATCAACACACACTGATACATCTTCTATATGCATCCATGCTTGATGAAAGACCTCAAGGAGATCATACCATACACCAGTTAAACTAGGTGTGATTCCATTCCCTGGTCTGGTCAGCTATGACCCCCTGAGCTAACAGCAGTGGTGGAAAAAGTATCCAATAGTTATAATTGAGTAAAAGTAAAGATACCTTAATAGAAAATGACTCAAGTAAATGTCACCCAGGAAAATCCTACTTGAGTAAAAGTCTATTTGGTTTTGTTATATACTTAAGTATAAAAAGTAAATGTAATTGATTAAATATACTTAAGTATCAATCATTTCAAATTCCTTATATTAAGCAAACCAGACAGCACCATTTTCTTGTTTTTATTAAATGTTTTATTTTATTTTATTTACGGATAGCCAGGGGCAAGCGCCAACACCCAGACATCATTTACAAATGAAACATGTGTTTTGTGAGATTCTGCTAGATCAGAGGCAGTAGGGATGAACAGGGATGTTCTCTTGATAAGTGTGCGAATTAGAATATTTTCCTGTCCTGCTAAGCATTCAAAATGTAACGAGTACTTTTGGGTGTCAGGGAAAATGTATGGAGTAAAAAGTATATACTTTTCTTTAGGAATGTAGTGAAGTAAAAGTGTTGGCAGAAAAATTCCAGGTCCCGTCAGTTAAATTGGATGTGGCATTTGGCTTAAATACATGTCACCCTTCTATAGTGCTGTTTAAGTTAAAGGGAGTGTTGGCACAACCCAACTCAAACCGTAGCCTAATTCTACAAAGGACAGCCTGTTTTATTAATTTGAAGTCAATTTCAGAACATTTGAGAGGCAGTTGTCAAGTTGATTCATTTGCTTTACCATTCACAAAGAACTGATTAGCATGAGAATGCACAGAGCTCTCTGTGCAACAGAACAGCTGGCACTTTGACTCTCTGATATGGATTGAATAAGGATAGACTACAAGTTGTCACTGCGGTCTACGTAGACCTAACAGACCTAGCCATTGGATTTTCTTCAAGTAAATCAGGCTAGAAGTTGAAACCAATACTAGCAATCTGAAGAAAAAAAAAATTGTTTTAATCACTGACAGCAGTAGTACATTGAAGTCTTATTACAAAAACAGGCTTGAGGAAAGGTGATTGTCAATGTTGAGAATTTAAAAGAAGCAGGCTGAGAGGAGAAAATAAGGGCAATGATGGAGCTCTACCATTCGTTTATGACCAACAAACACAAATACATTAAGGAGTAACCAGATAAAAGCATTAAATCCCTGCCAGCATTAGCAGACGTGAGAAACATGAGAACATGGACTGTGAATCAAATCGATATGTTGAAGAGAAGCGAGACAGGCCTAAATTATTCTCTCTGATTTTGTGTGGGGGGGGGCACCTTATAATATCAAGGAAGCCCCCACAGTGTTCAAAGTATTTTCTATCCAATGCACCTTGAAAGAGAATATATAAAACCAGCAGACACTAGGCCTTCCATGGAATGAATTTGACACCCCGGCTGTTGAGGAAATTAAGGGACCTAACCACAGTGTATGGGGCACTAAACACACTGAATGGTGAAAACCCATGAAGAAACAATGAAGGACACTGAAAGACCTAGTTGTGGTGGTGAACCTATACTCATCCTGCACTGACAGGCACCTGCAGTCCCTGTTGAGACTCAAGAGGTACAGAAAGGTCCTTCCTGAAACACCATGCATATATCGAAGCCAGAATGCACAAATTAAAAGTGAACTGACACCGTGTTCAGACCAGTGTGCATGTATACAGTGCAAGTGCGAATGTTAATCTGTATCCAGAGTTAAGCCTATCAGTGGTATAGTACTGTAATTCTCTCCTCCAGACGAACCTACCATCTCGGGCTATGCATCAGCTGAGGCTGGGACTGAGGCTGCCGGGCTGGGGCTAGGCATCAGCTGGAGACAGCGCATATTCACCCAGCCAACAGTCGTCATATCGAAGCGAGCTCTACTTCCCCCTCCCCAATTCCCAAGAAATAACACGTCACCAGTTTGGTTAGAAACTAATCGCGGTGGCAATGACGGCCAGACGAAGTCCATCCAATAAAATGTTATCGGTCAGAAGAAATGCTTAGGAAGACTCAAACATAATTGTCAAACGGGAACCCACCCACCCCCACCCCAAGCAAACAACACCAGGCAGTCGCTAACCAGCTGTCTGACAAGGATTTTCGACAAACACACCCGTACACGCATTTACATTCTAGTGTGGGCTTAATTTCAAGGTAATTTGAACTCAAATGAAGCTAGCAATAAACTAAACAAGACATGGCACTTACCAAGGGCTGCGTCTCCGTAACTGGGGGTACTTGGAACCTATCAATTTCTTCTTCCTTCATCATTTTCGACGATTGGTGTTAGCTAGCTACACCGCCAAACCGATGTAAGATCTTAATACTTGTAAGCACAAAAATACTCGACTTATTCCTTAGGTTGTCGCATAAACGATCTGTTATTTTTGTGTGATTCACGTTTGTTTTCTGCCTCTAGTCTGTCAGTAAGGCATGGTCAGATCTGGTGACTCAACCAAAACAGACAGAGCTACGTCGGTCCTAGTGATCTGTCATTCACGAACAAACGGCTCTTTTTGAATGTATCTTGTTGGTGAACGTCGGGAACATAATGGAATCGGTGAAAGAGCCGTACATTTGGCTCCCTGATTTGCATACTGCTTTTTGACCTCAAAACAACGTTTTTCTGCGGATAAGTTACAAAATAATTATCTAAAGAGAGTGAATCCTCACTGCAAAAACAATAAATAATGGGGAGAGCGCGTCAATCTGGTCCACGCCGTCTTGGAGCCAAATGAGCCGGCTCTTTTACGTGAATGGAGCCAAATGAGCCGGTTCACCAAAAAGACTCGGAATGACCATCACTAGTCGGTGCCATCTTCCGGGTCTGGAAAAATTCATACATTATTCATGACATCACCGTCCAATCATGGACGAATGATGATGGCAATATGAGATAACGCTTGAAAAACATCAATTTAGGAGATCACAACAACCACCTCGACAATATAGGAGGTCTAGACAAAAGCATGTCAGATAAAGGCTATATATATATATATACATATATATGTGTATATATATATGTGTATATATATGTGTATATATATGTATATATATGTATACGTATATATATATATATACGTGTATATATATATATACGTATACATATATGTATATATATGTATACGTATATATATATGTGTATATATATATGTGTATATATACGTATATATATACACGTATATATATAGATACATATATCTATATATACACGTATATATATATCTATATACACGTATATATATACATATAT
This sequence comes from Oncorhynchus mykiss, assembly GCF_013265735.2. Taxonomy (NCBI): domain Eukaryota; kingdom Metazoa; phylum Chordata; class Actinopteri; order Salmoniformes; family Salmonidae; genus Oncorhynchus; species Oncorhynchus mykiss. The sequence goes on along the minus strand of NC_048581.1, from coordinate 56,170,088 downwards.
ACGTATATATATATATATATATATATATATATATATATATGTATACGTATATGTATACGTATATATATATGTGTATATATATATGTGTATATATATGTGTATATATACGTATATATATATACACGTATATATATAGATACATATATATATCTATATACACGTATATATATCTATATATATATACACGTATATATATACATATATACGTATATATATATATATATATATACACGTATATATATATATATGTGTATATATATATACACGTATATATATATATATATATATATATATATATATATATATATACATATATATACACATATATATATATATATATATATATATATATATATATATACTGTATATATGTGTATATATATATATATATATATATATATATATATATGTGTAAATATTTGTATGAACATAACAAGATTAAACAACTGACACATAAACTGAACAAGTTCCACAGACATGTGACAAACAAAAATGGAATAATGTGTCCCTGAAAAAGGTGTGGGGGGGTCAAAATCAAAAGTAGCAGTCAGTATCTGGTGTGGCCACCAGCTGCATTAAGTACTGCAGTGCATCTCCTCCTCATGGACTGCACCAGATTTGCCAGTTCTTGCTATGAGATGTTACCCCACTCATCCACCAAGGAACCTGCAAGTTCCCGGACATTTCTGGGGGGAATGGCCCTACCCCTCACCCTCCAATCCAACAGGTCCCAGACGTGCTCAATGCTATTGAGATCTGGGCTCTTCGCTGGCCATGGCAGAACACTGACATTCCTGTCTTGCAGGAAATCACGCACAGAACGAGCCGTAAGGCTCTCCAGAGGGTAGTGAGGTCTGCACAACGCATCACCGGGGGCAAACTACCTGCCCTCCAGGACACCTACACCACCCGATGTCACAGGAAGGCCATGAAGATCATCAAGGACAACAACCACCCGAGCCACTGCCTGTTCACCCCGCTATCATCCAGAAGGCGAGGTCAGTACAGGTGCATCAAAGCTGGGACCGAGAGACTGAAAAACAGCTTCTATCTCAAGGTCATCAGACTGTTAAACAGCCACCACTAACATTGAGTGGCTGCTGCCAACACACTGACTCAACTCCAGCCACTTTAATAATGGGAATTGATGGGAAATTATGTAAAATATATCACTAGCCACTTTAAACAATGCTACCTAATATAATGTTTACATACCCTACATTATTCATCTCATATGTATATGTATATACTGTACTCTATATCATCTACTGCATCTTTATGTAATACATGTATCACTAGCCACTTTAACTATGCCACTTTGTTTACATACTCATCTCATATGTATATACTGCACTCAATACCATCTACTGTATCTTGCCTATGCTGCTCTGTACCATCACTCATTCACATATCTTTATGTACATATTCTTTATCCCCTTACACTTGTGTCTATAAGGTAGTAGTTTTGGAATTGTTAGCTAGATTACTTGTTGGTTATTACTGCATTGTCGGAACTAGAAGCACAAGCATTTCGCTACACTCGCATTAACATCTGCTAACCATGTTTATGTGACAAATAAAATGTGATTTGATTTGGCTGGTGGCATTGTCATGCTAGAGGGTCATGTCAGGATGAGCCTGCAGGAAGGTTACCATATTTGGGAGGAGGATGTCTTACCTGTAACGCACATGTTGAGATTGCCTGCAATGACAACATGCTCAGTCCAATGATGCTGTGACACACTGCCCCAGACCATGACGGACCCTCCACCTCCAGTTTATAGACACACACACACACATATATATATATATATATCTGCCATGGCCAGCGAATATATATATATATATATATATATATATATATATATATATATATATATATATATATATATATATATATATATATATATATATATATATATATATATATATATACAGTTGAAGTCAGGTGTTTACATACACCTTAGCCAAATACATTTAAACTCAGTGTTCACAATTCCTGACATTTAATCCAAGTAAAAATTCCCTGTCTTAGGTCAGTTAGGATCACCACTTTATTTTAAGAAAGTGAAATGTCAGAATAACAGTAGAGAGAATGATTTATTTCAGCTGATATTCCTTTCATCACATTCCCAGTGGGTCAGAAGTTTTCATACACTCAATTAGTATTTGGTAACATTGCCTGTAAAATGTTTAACTTGGGTCAAACGTTTCAGGTAGCCTTCCACAAGCTTCCCACAATAAGTTAAGTGGATTTTGGCCAATTCCTCTTGACTGAGCTGGTGTAACGGAGTCAGGTTTGTAGGCCTCTTTGCTTGCACACGCTTTTTCCGTTCTGCCCACAAATTTTCTACAGGCTTGAGGTTAGGGCTTTGTGATGGCCTCTCCAATAGCTTGACTTTGTTGTCCTTAAGCCATTTGGTCTGTACTTAAGCCATTGAGTGTATGTAAACTTCTGACCCACTGGGAATGTGATGAAATAAAAGCTGAAATAAATCAGAAATTGTGAACAACTGAATTTAAATGTATTTGGCTAAAGTGTACATACATATTCATATATATTTTACTCTTGGAGTGCATGCAAAAGGCTTGAAAATGGCCCTCCGTCCTTGTAGACTTCATCAACAAAATGTAGGCTGCATTTGGAATATCACTACCATTGACATCCAAAGGACAGCTGGAGGCGCTCGTGCTCCACAAGACCCAGACTGGACATGTTCGTTGGCACGGCAACTGATAAACACTTGCAGCAGCTGGAGTGGAGTTACAGTTTGAAAACTTTTCATCTCTCTATTTAAAAAATTGTTGTATAGCGCTCGTTATCTATACAATAAAAGGGTATTTCTTATCAATAGTGTGTTATCTCTTGGACACAATGCCTGTAGTTCACAAGACAGGAACTGTGAAATCCAAGCAGGTAACGTTAACGTTTTATAACGCTAACATTAGATTTCGTTAGCTAATGTTTTAGCTAATAAGTTCGCTATTCCTGAATGCATGATTGTACAGTAATATACATTGTAACTACGTTGCTATCAAGTAGCACTAAGTGACTGATTTGCTGATTAAGGGCTGCATCTCAACGGTTTACAGTGGCTTCCATTATTTGTTCCTTCTCCTTATCTGCATTGAGGTGAAGAAACTAAAGTTGCTAGTAAACAGCTGACAGGGTCCTCCCAAGGTGATGCTGCTGAGTACGGCTGTAACTGACGTTTTCTGCAATCAAAAGCAGAAATGTGCCTTAAATGGCACAACCAGTCCACAAGGTTAAGCAGCAGCCCTCTTTCATTCTTTGGGGAGAACTCTGAGATGCAAATGTCTGGTTGCTATGGTCTACTCTGTTCTTTTCAGAAAATTGCAGATAAAGGAGAGAAGACCAGCAGAAGAAGCCACTGACTGACTGTAGAATATTGAGATGCAGCCCTAGTGGATCATGAAACAAAGTTCTGAAATATGTCTGTTTTGTATAGGGGTCAAACACTCAGTCCCAGAAGGCACCCACAGCAAAGACTGCAAAAGCTGCCAGCAAGAAAAAGGTAGGTGGCTATTATAACTATACACAAATTGAATGTGGAAAAGGGGAAGGGGTCTGAATACTTTAACCTCATAGTTATTGCATAATTTCAAATCCAAAGTGCTGGAGCACAGAGCCAAAACAACAAAAAATGTGTCACTATTGCAATACTTTTGGCGCTTACTGTATATACAACCCTCCATCATGTCTCTTTTCTGTCCTGAACAGTCTTTTTTTTTCATCTCCAGTTTGGCATTTCTCTTATGATGCGGTTCACAGAGGCACTGACGAATGAGTTTTGAACAAACCTTTCCCACTTTTGTTCCATGCTGGCTGTAGACCTAGCTAGCCAGTAACTAGCTAACAGTAGACACAAAGGGGAAACATATAAGTATCTTTGTTTTAGATTAATAGGGTAAACTTGTAATGATATATGCTGACATTTGCCTACAGTAAATTGTTAGCACCAATAGAGGAGCCATCTCGCTATAAAAACCACGCCCCTCTGCAAACACACCTTATCTGATGTTGGTTACAAGCCGATACATATTTAAATTAGGTAAGAGAATATCATGTTACCATTGGTGTATTCAAATGAGAGTTAAGATGATGTCACCTTGTCCACTTAGTAATGAATCCACGTGTTTGACATGGGGGAGGGCACCAGTAACTTTATAATCAAACTTAATCAGTGTTGAAGCAACAGTCATTGTTCATACTTTGGTCATCATACTTTGATCTGGTTTCCTTCAAATATAATCACATTTCATGAAAAACGTGATTTTGACAGTTCATGACCTTTAAAACCTGATAAATACATAGACTGAGTGCATTTTTTATGTTATCAATAAAGATGCACTTTTAACAACTTCCACTGTCCTCCAAGAGTTGCTAAATTTTCTCTTCACTTCAGTTTGCTCCTCACATAATGCACCTTTCCCTTTGCACTTCACCTGTTAGAACCATGACCACGGGTAAGTCTGTTCCGCTTTGTGACCATAGTTGCGCCTTTACGATGAAGTAAACTGCTCCTCTCTAGCCCAAACCTATCGAAAGTTATGACTCATTTACTGAAGCTAAAATGTTTCTTTCTATCGCGGCTTTGCAGGTCACATTTTATAATAATAAAACATTTATAATATTTCCAACGTTATAAACTAGACTTCTTGCGGGCTGCTCACTATTTGTTTGATAAGAAACAAACATGTCGAGCCATAACTTTTAGATGGCACTGAAAGATAGGAAAATAGATCAAAGACACTCATTTCTAAAGCACCAGTGCTACCAATGAAGAAGTTCATTCAGAGCCCTGTATCCACATGATCACATCGTTAGCATTAGGCAAGCAATATAGCCTATGTCAACTTTTTTTAGTCAGACAAACATGTTGCTTATGTCCGTTTGGTCATGTTTTTTTGGTCAGGATGAGGAGGATGGAACAGAGATGGGTGAAGGAGATGAGTGGATGCAAGGGAAGACTCTGATCAAGCCACTTGACCAGCTGGATCTCACTGAGGCTGTGAGTTTACTGTAGCTGGACTGTGGTGTCTGGATTCCTGACATGGCACCAAACAGAGCTAGACTGTAATTGAGTCATAAAGGACACACAGAATAGTTCTGACCACAGATACTGTATAAGTAACTTCTTCTTCATAAGACTTTAAGGTTCTGGCTCATTCATTTACCAGTTGTATGTCATGTTTAGAAGTTGTTTGATGTACTGTATCTTTTTGTCACTTAACCAGGAGTTAAAAGAGGAATTCACCAGGATCCTGACTGCTAACAACCCACATGCCCCTCAGAATATCGTCCGCTACAGCTTCAAGGTAAAGTATTACAGTAACCTCCAGTCTAATCCATGATTTTAGGAACAACTTCTCTCTTCTTCCCTATTGGATCCATCATGTAATGGATATTAATGTAAACAAACAAGATTTTCAAGATACCTTGTATGATGGATATACAGTGCCTTGCGAAAGTATTCGGCCCCCTTGAACTTTGCGACCTTTTGCCACATTTCAGGCTTCAAACATAAAGATATAAAACTGTATTTTTTTGTGAAGAATCAACAACAAGTGGGACACAATCATGAAGTGGAATGACATTTATTGGATATTTCAAACTTTTTTAACAAATCAAAAACGTGCAAAATTATTCAGCCCCTTTACTTTCAGTGCAGCAAACTCTCTCCAGAAGTTCAGTGAGGATCTCTGAATGATCCAATGTTGACCTAAATGACTAATGATGATAAATACAATCCACCTGTGTGTAATCAAGTCTCCGTATAAATGCACCTGCACTGTGATAGTCTCAGAGGTCCGTTAAAAGCGCAGAGAGCATCATGAAGAACAAGGAACACACCAGGCAGGTCCGAGATACTGTTGTGAAGAAGTATAAAGCCGGATTTGGATACAAAAAGATTTCCCAAGCTTTAAACATCCCAAGGAGCACTGTGCAAGCGATAATATTGAAATGGAAGGAGTATCAGACCACTGCAAATCTACCAAGACCTAGCCGTCCCTCTAAACTTTCAGCTCATACAAGGAGAAGACTGATCAGAGATGCAGCCAAGAGGCCCATGATCACTCTGGATGAACTGCAGAGATTTACAGCTGAGGTGGGAGACTCTGTCCATAGGACAACAATCAGTTGTATATTGCACAAATCTGGCCTTTATGGAAGAGTGGCAAGAAGAAAGCCATTTCTTAAAGATATCCATAAAAAGTGTCGTTTAAAGTTTGCCACAAGCCACCTGGGAGACACACCAAACATGTGGAAGAAGGTGCTCTGGTCAGAATTGAACTTTTTGGCAACAATGCAAAACGTTATGTTTGGCGTAAAAGCAACACAGCTGAACACACCATCCCCACTGTCAAACATGGTGGTGGCAGCATCATGGTTTGGGCCTGCTTTTCTTCAGCAGGGACAGGGAAGATGGTTAAAATTGATGGGAAGATGGATGGAGCCAAATACAGGACCATTCTGGAAGAAAACCTGATGGAGTCTGCAAAAGACCTGAGACTGGGACGGAGATTTGTCTTCCAACAAGACAATGATCCAAAACATAAAGCAAAATCTACAATGGAATGGTTCAAAAATAATAGAGACATACCCCAAGCGACTTACAGCTGTAATCGCAGCAAAAGGTGGCGCTACAAAGTATTAACTTAAGGGGGCTGAATAATTTTGCACACCCAATTTTTCAGTTTTTGATTTGTTAAAAAAGTTTGAAATATCCAATAAATGTCGTTCCACTTCATGATTGTGTCCCACTTGTTGTTGATTCTTCACAAAAAAGTACAGTTTTATATCTTTATGTTTGAAGCCTGAAATGTGGCAAAAGGTCGCAAAGTTCAAGGGGGCCGAATACTTTCGCAAGGCACTGTACATAAGCATTATCCAATGCAGATACATGTGTCTTCTCTCAGGAACGTTCTTACAAGCCAATCAGCAGTGTGGATCAGCTGGCTGTCCACTTTGTGCTGGAGGGTAACCTGTTGCACCAGGACTCAGATGAGGCACGCAGACAGAGGGCCAAACAGGGCCTCCCTGAGGGTAGATAGCCAGGGCTTCTGGAATTTTTGTGTGATCAAATATGCTGCCTTTTACAAGAGCAAACATTTTAAATAACTTTGATGGTAACATGAGATGTTGATTATTATTCCAGAAAAAGCCACAGTTGAGACCGCTGTAGCTGAAAAGCCTGAGACTCCGGTAGGAAAGCACTTAAGTTATTAACATACCAAGAAGTTTGTGAAATAGCCTACATTCAGTAATTTGAGTGACTCTTAAGTGACTTCCAATCAACGCATGCCAAACCCACACAAGAGTCGGAGACAAGATAGTGAAAAGTGTTCTCTGGTTCTTTCTTCTGGCTCAGGCTGCAGGTGGGGAGGATGCAGGGGATGTGGAGGAGGGCGGGGGAGAGGAGAGAGCTGACAGTGTGGAGTCCAAGGCTGGCAAGAAGGAGCAGAAAATCACCAACCAGTTCAACTTCAGTGAGAGGGCCTCCCAAACTCTCAACAACCCACTCAGGGTAGGTAGGTTAGGGCCAAGGCAGACCATGTTGCAGGAAGCATACATTGCCTATAATATTGTAGAAGGGCAAATCTGTCTTGCGAAGATTGTCAAGACAATAATTCTCCGAACTCCTTCTCAGGAAAGGGGATGTCAGACAGAGCCCCCTCCTCGTGCAAACTTCTCAGCTACTGCCAATCAGGTGAGAAATACATCATTTTGAGTTTGATGATTCTCATTGTTTGCTGCTCCTCAACATGAACTTTATGAAGGCTAGTGATACAACAGGGTAACCTCCTCCTTCTCCTACTGCAGTGGGAGATCTATGACGTGTATTTGGAGGTGCTGCAGAAGCAGGAGAAGAACAAGGAGAAGGCGAAAGCCGTCCCCAAGAAGGACGACGACAAAGGCAAGAAGAAGATGATGCTGGTGGAGACCCAGGTAAATCTCAAGTCAACAGCTATTCACTTTGACATGAAAAATAAACTATGACGTCAAGCCAATCAATTGGAGATAACACTTAGATAAATTGGGCCCTCAACAACACGCAGACATTGTTGATCCCATTGAAGGTAGAGAACTGAAAACTTTCCCCCTGTTTCCCCCTCAGAGTGATGACATCACCAAAGTGGCCAAGGTGGCCAAGATCATCGAGCGGATGGTGAACCAAAACACGTTTGACGACATTGCACAAGGTAAGTCCTTCTTTCCATGTTATTTTACCTTGATACAAAACCTCCTGATAGTCCCTGCATGATGACATGATATGAGATGTCACTTCCCTCTTTTAGATTTTAAGTACTTTGAGGATGCTTCTGATGAGTACCGGGAGCAGGAGGGCACCCTTCTCCCCCTCTGGAAGTTTCAGTACGACAAAGCCAAGAGGCTGTCTGTCACTGCCCTCTGCTGGTCAGTCTTCTCACATTACAACAACATCGACAATGCGGCTTTCCTATAAATTAAACAGTTCTGATAGGTGTGTGGCTTATAGACAGTAGTTGGACCACTGGGAAAACTTGAAATCTTCCTAATATTTTTGGGGAAATGCATGAAAGAATTATAGTTTCTCTGTTCCTCCACAGGAATGAAAGCTACAAAGATTTGTTTGCCGTCGGCCTTGGATCATGTAAGTACACAAGGTATACCAAACCTGTACCATTTTTTACTTCTTTCTCTGAGCTATCTTGACCCGCTCTTCCCCCCAGATGACTTCACCAAGCAGGGGCGGGGCATGCTGGTGTTCTACTCCCTGAAAAACTCCACTTTCCCTGAGTATATCTACCCCACGACGTCGGGCATCCTGTGCCTGGACATCCACAAGCACCTGCCCTACCTGGTGGCCGTGGGCTTCTACGACGGCTGCGTGGCCGTCTACAACCTCAAAGAAGAGACGCTGCAGCCCATCTATAAGAGCACCGCCAAGTCTGGCAAGCACACCGACCCTGTGTGGCAGGTTTGTGTTAGTTTGTGCATGTTCTGTATTTTGGATAACACTCACTGACGCATGATGTTCCAAGACTTGTCTGTCTGGCTGTCTGTTTGTCTGCAAATCACTGTCTCGGATTTGTGTTTTTTTTGGGTCATTGTGCCAAATTATGTTTGTGACATTTCTTTTTCAGGTGAAGTGGCAGAAGGACGACATGGACAACAATCACAACTTCTTCTCTGTGTCATCTGATGGCCGTGTGGTGTCATGGACTCTTGTCAAGGTGCTCGAGAAACACATTCACTTTCCTCAGTATGTGTGTTAATATATGCATGTCTGCTCGTGAGCATTTGTGCATATTTTGTATTGGGATCCCCATTAGCTGTTGCAAAAGCAGCAGCTACTCTTCCACAAGACATGAAACATGACATAATACAGAACATTAATAGACAACAGCTCAAGGTCAGAACTACATAAACAAATATATATATATATTACAAAAGGCACACGTAGCCTACATATAAATACATACACACAAACTCTCTAGGTCAAATAGGGGAGAGGCGTTGTGCCGTGAGGTGTTGCTTTATCTGTTTTTTAAAACCAGGTTTGCTGTTTATTTGAGCAATATGAGATGGAATGGAGTTCCATGCAATAATGGCTCTATATAATACTGTACGCTTTCTTGAATTTGTTCTGGATTTGGGGACTGTGAAAAGACCTCTGGTGGCATGTCTAGTGGGGTAAGTGTGTGTGTCAGAGCTGTGTGTAAGTTGTCTCTGCAAACAATTTGGGATTTTCAACACATTCATTTTTCTTAGAAAAATAAGACGTGATGCAGTCAGTCTCTCCTCAACTTTTAACCAAGAGAGACTGGCATGCATAGTATTTATATCAGCCCTCTGATTACAATGAAGAGCAAGACGTGCCTCTCTGTTCTGGGCCAGCTGCAGCTTTAAAAACATTAAATATGTGTTAATAAGTACAGTACGTGAATGTTCATGTGTGTGTGTACCAGTCAAACGTTTGGACACACCTACTCATTCAAGGGTTTTTCTTTATGTTCTTTCTTTCTTTTCTTTATTTCTACGTTGTAGAATAATAGTGAAGACATCAAACGATGAAATAACACATATGGAATCATGTAGTAACCCAAAAAGTGTTAAACAAATCCAAATATATTTTATATTCTTCAAAGTAGCCACCCTATGCTGAGCACTTGTTGGCTGCTTTTCCATCACTCTGCTGTCCAAATCATCCCAAACCATCTCAATTGGGTTGAGGTCGGGTGATTGTGAAGGCCAGGTCATCTTATGCAGCACTCCATGACTCTCCTGCTTGGTAAAATAGCCCGTACACAGCCTGCTGGAATGTTGGGTCATTGTCCTGTTGAAAAACAAATCATAGGCCCACTAAGCGCAAACCAGATGGGATGGCGTATTGCTGCAGAATGCTGTGGTAGACATGCTGGTTGTGTGCCTTGAATTCTAAATCAATCACAGACAGTGTCACCAGCAAAGCACCCCCACACCATCACACCTCCATGCTTCATGGTTGGAACCACACATGCGGAGATCATCCATTCATCTACTCTGCGTCTCACAAAGACTCTGCGGTTGGAACCAAAAATCAGACCGAAGGACAGATTTCCAGAGGTCTAATGTCCATTGCTTGTGTTTCTTGGCCCAAGCAAGTCTCTTCTTCTTATCTGTGTCCTTTAGTAGTGTTTTTTTTTGCAGCAATTCGACCATGAAGTACTGATGCACGCAGTCTCCTCTGAACAGTTGATGTTGAGATGTGCCTGTTACTTGAACTCTGTGAATAATTTATTTAGGCTGCAATTTCTGAGCTGCGGTTAACTCTAAATTAACTTATCCTCTGCAGCAGAGGTAACTCTGGGTCTTCCTTTCCTGTGGCGGTCCTCATGGGAGCCAGTTTCACCATAGCGTTTGATGGTTTATACGACTGCACTTGAAGAAACGTTCAAAGTTCTTGGCATTTTCCGGAGTGACTAACCTTCATGTCTTAAAGTAATTTTAGCTGTTCTTGCCATAATATGGACTTGGTCTTTTACCAAACAGGACTATCTTCTGTATACCACCCCTACCTTGTCACAACGAAACTGATTGGCTCAAACACATTAAGAAGGAAAGAAATTACACAAATTAACTTTTTCAAGGCATACCTGTTCATTGAAATGCATTCCAGGTGACTACCTTATGAAGCTGGTTGAGAGAATGCCAATAGTGTGCAAAGCTGTCATCAAGGCAAAGGTTAGCTACTTTGAAGAATCTCAAATATAAAATATATTTAGATTTGTTTAACACTTTTTTGGTTACTACGTGATTCCATATGTGTTATTTCATAGTTCTGATGTCTTCACTATTATTCTACAATGTAGAAAAAAGAAAAAAGAAAGAAAAACCCTTGAATGAGTAGGTGTGTCCAAACTTTTGACTGGTAATGTAAGAGTATTTTTGTGTATTAATTTGTTCTCACAGTAGTTTTGATGTGGGTTTGAATGGTTGCAGAATGAGCTGGTCTTCACAGACATCATCAAGCTGTCGTTGGCGGGAGCTGTGTCAGAAGGACCAGAAGGCGTGCAACTTCCCATCATGGGTAAGACCTGTCATCAACTGACGCATCATTTCAACACTGTTTGATACCTGTTAGGATCATTTAAATATTTGACAATGTTTGTCGTCCCACAGCTTGTGGAACATCCTTCGACTTCCACAAACAGATTGACTACCTCTTCCTGGTTGGCACGGAGGAGGGCAAGATTCACAAGGTGAGCAGACATTAAAACATGGTCCCCAGTCATGTATCCCCACTGACTATTGCTGTGTTCAGCCACTCCAAAATGTTTACTTATTTTATGGCAACTTAATGAGATATGAATTGTCTTGGGTGTCCTGACCGTCTGCTAGTTGCTCGTCTGAGGAATCAAATGGAGTCTTGTTCTGTTGTGTTTGTAGTGTGGTGTGTGATATCCTGCTGGGCCACAGAAGCAATGCCTTCTCCTTGTCTCTCAGAGAGTGAGGAAGTTCTCTCATTAGCACTAGGCTTTGGGCTTGGCACAGCCTCTTTCCAGCGGGCTGTAAAGCACCACTCTGAAGTGGTGCTTTACCTCTATCTCCGCTCTCAACGGTGCAGCCCTACAACTTGTTTAGTGGTTTTTCGGGGGCTCAGAGGGAAGCCTTTTTCAAATGCTAAATTTAAGAAGAGGAGTAGTCACGGTGATTGGCATAATTTAAACACGGTTTCAAAATATATATATTTTTTCCCCGTATTTGTCAGAGATTTGTCAGTCTATGCTAGGATTGTTAGTCTAGGATAGGCTTGTCAGTCTAGGCTGGCGCTCTGGGAGGCCCTCTCACGCGGTGCTAAGCATTTAATGAGAGCCAAAATGAGGGCAGACCCTCCAAACCTCTCCCAGATTTGCTCATTAACAGCAGACAGCTGTAGTTTTTGGCTGGCGTCCATCCTCATTTGGCCTTCTCACACAAGTGTCTATCCAGCAGTGGTGCAAAGAGACACGCTACTGTGAGGTTCTGAACACACACACACTGAAGCAGAGTTCTACAGGGGATCTTTTTTTTCCTCAATCTAGACGGGATGACGGATTCAATAAGGTTCCATTGCTCTCAGCTACAGCTTTGAGACAGATTGACTCAATCTCACACACACAGACAAACGCCTTTTAGAAGCCCCTTACAGAACTGCCACTGCCACGCAGAGCCTCAAGTGACAGGCAGCTCAGTCTACTCTCTCTAAAGGCTATGCTAATTGTGAGCATTAGCCCACTGTGTTAGCTAGCTAGCTCCCTGCAATGTTATGGTTCGGTAAGCGCATATGCTAATGAAGAGTTTTGGCTGATTGCGAGCTCGCTGTAGCAGTGTCATCAAAAGGCCCATTCTGATTTTCCAGATCTTCCTGACTGTGCAAGCTCATTAGTTTCTCTTCAGTGTCTCGTTGTTGTGGCGGTTTTGCAACATCGGGTGGGAGATAGTTTCATCACACACACGCACTGTGGTCTAAGTCACAATAAACCTACAGTATTTAGTGTTTAATATGCCTACATTAAGGGTTTTTGAAAACTCTGTACATTACATTGTAATGAAGGCCTTTTATGTTGTACAACAGGGGTTCCCAAACGTTTTCTCTCAGGCCCCCCTTCCAGCATTGGGGAACATCCCGCCATGTTTATCTCTATGGGCATAAGCACTGTAAACAAATTTAGAAGGTTTTAAAGCTTATTTCCTGCAATTCTACACATTATGTCATGAGGTGCAGAGAATTTTCAGTTTCAAAGCAAATTTTCTTGCAATTCTATACATTTTGCCATGTCTAATGTGTATTCATGTGATATTTGAGTGACTGAAACATTACAACAAAATCTATGGTCAAAAAAGCCTAGCTAAAAAAACATTAGCTTACATGGGCAAGTTGATCTGGACATTTCTGGCAAGTTGTAAATAGCTCTCTTAAGGTATGCAATGGCTGACATGACAAGAGAATTATACTAGTGCATTCTACTATTACAACTTTCAAGAGTAAGTTGAAAGCCGTGCCCCGCCCCACAGTTCGGGAACCACTGTTGTAGAAGATGCTAAGACGTTCATCAGGCTCATGATCGTGTGCTCCATATCAGGATAAAATTGAGAGAAAAGATCATAGGTGGCACAGGAGTTTCAAGGTTGGGGAAACTATCTTTTCACCCCTCCCCCCAAAAAATAACCTTTAAGATAAAGCATGCATCTATTATCCCATTTGCAGACTAATGTAAAATAGCCTACTATTTCAAATGTGATGAGAAGATTGAATAGTCATAAATTAGGATTATAATATAACTCAATATTTGCAAAATAATTAGGTTCTGAACAATGCTTTTTTTCTCCTTTGCACAGATTCAGAGCTCAGCCCTAGCTAAGGATTAGGATAAGGATATTAGCAGAATCCTAATCTTTAACAAAAATGACAGGGTAGCCTGCTCTGATGACAAACTGACAGCAATAAAAACAACCTTGTCTTGAATGCAACCATCTAATCTAGGCCTATGAAAAGGTGAGACACATATTGTACAATATGACGTCCATCTAGCCTGGAGGAGGAAATTATATTATCCTAAAATGACTTTCCAGTGGCACTGACTCACAGAACGAATGATAAAGACAGGGAATATGTTCTCCACTAGTGCTAATACGATGGGCAATAATGTTTTGTTCAATTTAAGAATTGAGAATTTTTGTAACTAAAGACAGATTATAGTTTTTACTCTCTTTTCTCTTTAGTGTTTGTCCCACAATTGTATTTTGAAATGTTGCGATATAGCCCTAGGACTATTTTAGATGCGTTTCACTGACAGCCGCACTCAACAAACAGCTATGTGCTTGTGATTTAAAACAATCCACAGGCATTTCTTAAAAGAAGCTAATGACCCTCTGTGGATAAATCATGCTCTCTGGTTTAGTCATTTGAATGATTTTAAAAAGTTATTTGTATCATTTATATTATTATTTTATTTATTTATTCATAGATAGGATTAATTATAGCTAGCTCCTTGTCTCCTCCTTGTTAGCTCTAGCTAGCTCCTTGTCTGTGACATTTTTTGATTCATGCAAACTCGCACAAATACACACCCACACACACAGCTATGCGTGTGATATCAGTTCCAATCTGTCACCTCTTGTTGGAAAACAGCCACCTCCGGGAGCTCTTGGGACAAATGTAATATCTCTGCTGTGATTTATTCACTACATATCCCCTTATATAAAAACCCCACTGGGCACAGACATCAGTTCAACGTCTATTGTTATGTACATTTGGTTGAGTTGTCAACTAACACGAAATCAACAAAACATGTCACCATGACATTGGATTGAGTTGTTTTTAAAGAAATTCCCTTACGTTGGTGACTTTTTTGCAAATCCAATCTGTTTTCCCACGTTGATTAAACCTCCTAATAATGAATTTCTTTGTTGAAATGACGTGGGAACAACGTTGATTCAACCAGTTTTGGCATTTTGATTTATCTCTTTCATTTAACTCTGATACTTTCTCTGTGCTTTCACTCCTATCATTCTGTCACCGTGCAAATTATGTAGCTTGCAATAATAGTAGAGAGCAAGTTTGGTTCACAGCTACAGTACATTGTCTATCTGGAGTGGTTTATGGGTGAATGTGAGGACTGACTCCATATTATTGCTGTGTCATTTCCAGTGCTCCAAGGCTTACTCCAGCCAGTTCCTGGAGACCTACAATGCCCATAACATGGCAGTGGACGCAGTTAAGTGGAACCACTTCCACACCAAGGTCTTTATATCCTGCAGCTCTGATTGGACCGTCAAGATCTGGGACCACACCATCAAGTAAGTCTACTCACCATCACACTATTGTGCCCGCCCACCATCAAGTAAGTCTACTCACCATCACACTATTGTGACCCGAATCAAACTATGCTGTCTCTGATATTTATTTTCCCATTGGCCACCTTAGATTAGAGGAGTAGCTAAATTCAAAAAGGTCTCGCTGTTCCAAATCTATGTCAGGCTATAATTCTGGTTTTAAAATGGCACCTCAAAAACATCCATTTGAACCCTGGGGGCTCTATTTTTGTCTGCCACAAAGGAGGCACAAGATAGTTTCCAATTTGATGATGTAAAAACTGGCGGTCTGGCATTTTCCATCTCCAACGTCAGGTTCGGCAGTTTACCTGTCTAACATCAGCTCGATTGCGCTGAAGTGGGAGGGGTGGCAATATCTGAGGCCTGTCCTTAAAAACAAGCACAAAATAGAAAATGTCATAATGCGCTAATTAGAAGTTTTAAGACCCACATAAAGCAGGTCTTAAAGGTAACGCATGGTTTTTGAGAGCGGATGTGCAGCCTAGCCAGCCATGACGTGCAGTGCACATGGTGATTCTCGTTCTTATGAACATAAAAAACTATTGGTTTCCCCCCATTTAGTTTCATTTGATTAAAAAACAAGCATAGCCTACCCTCCCCTTAATCAAGGGTGGTTTAGCAGCATCACATAGGTTTGTCTTTGTATCCTGGCCATGAGCCAGAAGTAGTATATGAATAAAGGGGTTTTAAATGGTCTGCTGAGTGCTTTGGAATATTTTGGAGGTTTTTGCCCTCATGCTTTTTCATTGTTCACAATTCACATACCTGCATTTCACTTGTTCAAGTAGCCATCCATCCCCATTTTCAAAGAGCGCCCCTCGCTCGATTACCAATGACACGCACTTCCAAACTATTCAGTCCTCCGGTAATGCCATATCAATGGGCAATTTTTTTGAGAATCAGTCTCGCATGTAGGCAACGATACAATTGACAGGAGCCTTGTATTTTGTAGACATGCAAATGTTATACGTAAAGACATTTAGGCCTACTTGTGCACACAGTGCCATGGAATGAGAAGAGTGATTTATGACATCATGCTTCTGACCCGATCCTATTTAGAAAGAATCACCTTCCATGGCTTTATGGCAAGAACGTACTGTACGTGGCTCAAATGCAATATTTTTTTCAGGCCTTATCAATAGCCTAGTGATTTTAATCTTGCACGTTGACCACGTTTGGCATGTCCAGAATGTATTTACACATGCACATAGCACATGTATCAGTGTACAGTAAATGCTATAGCCTATGTTTAACAAATCAAACCAAAAATACATTTTCACATGCGCCGAATACAGCAGGTGTAGACCTTACCGTGAAATGCTTACTTACAAGCCCTTAACCAACAATGCAGATTTTTTTTTTTTTAAGTACGAAAATATTTACCCAAAAGTTAATAAAAAACGAAAGTAAGTAACACAAACGAATAACAGTAACGAGGCTATGTACAGGGGGTACATGTACCGAGTCAATGTGTGGGGGTACAGGTTACTCGAGGTAATTGAGGTAGTACAATATGTACTGTAGGTAGAGGTAAAGTGACTATGCATAGATAAATAACAGCGAGTAGTAGCAGCGTATAAAAGGGGGTCAATGAAAATAGTCCGGATAGCCATGTGATTAACTGTTTAGCAATTTAGCAGTGTACAATATAAACGCAACATGTAACAATTTCACAGATTTTACTGAGTTACAGTTCATAATGGAAATCAGCCAATTGAAATAAATTCATTAGGCCCTAACCTATGGATTTCGCGTGACTGGGAATACAGATATACAGTACCAGTCAAAAGTTTGGACACCTACTCATTCAAGGGTTTTTATTTATTTTTACTATTTTCTACATTATAGAAAACAAAATATACTTTATACTTGAGATTCTTCAAAGTAGCCACCCTTTGCTTTGATGACAGCTTTGCACACTCTTGGCATTCTCTCAGCCAGCTTCATGAGGTTGTCACCTGGAATGCATTTCAATTAAGAGGTGTGTCTTGTTATTGAGTTTAAAATCAAATCAATTCAAATTGTATTAGTCACATGCACCAAATACCAAAGGTGTAGATCTTACAGTGAAATGCTTACTTAAAGGCCCTAACCAACAATGCAGTTTAAAAAATAAGTATAAGAACAAGTAATTAAAGAGTAGCAGGAAAATAACAAAAGCGAGACTATATACAGGGGTACCGGTACAGTCAATGTGGTAATTGAGATAATATGTACATGTAGGTAGAGTTATTAATGTGACTATGCATAGATAATAACAGTGGGGGGTGGGGGGGGGGGGGGTGCAATGCAAATAGTCTGGGTAGCCATTTGATTAGATGTTCAGGAGTCTTATGGCTTGGGGAAAGAAGCTGTTTAGAAGCTTCTTGACCCCAGACTTGGCGCTTGCTGTGCGATAGCAGAGAGAACAGTCTATAACTAGGGTGGCTGTAGTCTTTGACAATTTTTAGGGCCTTCCTCTGACACCGCCTGGTATAGAGGTCCTGGATGGCAAGAAGCTTGGCTGTACTGGGCTGTACACACTACCCTCTGTAGTGCCTTGTGGCCGGAACCCAAGCAGTTGCCATACATACCAGGCAGTGATGCAACCACTCTCGATGATGCAGCTGTAGAACCTTTTGAGGATCTGTGGACCCTTGCCAAATTTTTTCAGTCTACTGAGGGGGAATAGGTTTTGTCGTGCCCTCTTCATGACTGTCTTGGTGTGCTTGGACCATGTTAGTTTGTTGGTTATGTGGACACCAAAGAACTTGAAGCTTTCAACCTGCTCCATTACAGCCCCGTCGATGAGAATGGGGGTGTGCTTGGTCCTCCTTTTCCTGTAGTTCACAATCATCTCCTTTGTCTTGATCACGTTGAGGGAGAGGTTGTTGTCTTGGCATCACACTGCCAGGTCTCTGAACTCCCTATAGGCTGTCTCGTTGTTGTCTGTGATCAGGCCTACCACTGTTGTGTCATTGGAACATTTAATGATGATGTTGGAGTCATGCCTAGCTGTACAGTCATGAGTGAACAGGGAGTACAGGAGGGGACTGAGCACACACCCCTGAGGGGCCCCTGTGTTGAGTATCAGCGTGGTGGCTGTTTTGTTACCTACCCTTACCACCTGGGGGCGGCCCGTCCGGAAGTCCAGGATCCAGTTGCAGAGGGAGGTGTTTGGTCCCAGGGTCCTTAGCATATTGATGAGCTTTGAGAGCACTATGGTGTTGAACTCTGAGCTGTAGTCAATGAATAGCATTCTCACATAGGTGTTCCTTTTGTCCAGGTGGGAAAGGACAGTGTGGAGTGCAATAGAGATTGCATCATCTGTGGATCTGTTAGGACGGTTTGCAAATTGGAGTGGGTCTAGGGTTTCTGGGATAATGGTGTTGATGTGAGCCATGACCAGCATTTCAAAGCACTTCATGTCTACAGACGTGAGTGCTATGGGTCGGTAGTCATTTAGGCAGGTTACCATAGGGACATGGTGGTCTTCTTAAAACATGTTGGTATTACAGACTCGGACAGGGAAAGGTTGAAAATGTTAGTGAAAACACTTGCCAGTTGGTCAGCGCATGCTCGCAGTACACGTCCTGGTAATCCGTCTGGCCCTGCGGCCTTGTGAATTTTGACCTGTTTAAAGGTCTTACTCACATCGGCTGCGGAGAGCATGATCACACAGTCGTCCGGAACAGCTGGTGCTCTCATGCATGTTTCAGTGTAATTTGCCTCGAAGCGAGCATAGAAGTAATTTAGCTCGTCTGGCAGGTTCATGTTACTGGGCAGCTCTCGACTGCGCTTCCCTTTGTAGTCTGTAAGGGTTTACAAGCAGTGTGGGTTTATTCGTTCGCATATGAATTTTCAGAAGGCAGCCCGACCTCCGTCCTCTTTTTCTCCTTCTTATCTTCACGCAAATAACAGGGATTTGGGCCTGTTCCCGGGAAAGCAGTATGTCTTTCACGTCGGGCTTGTTGGACTCATTAAAGGAAAAAAACGCTTCTACCAGTTTGTGGCGAGTAATTGCTGATCTGATGTCCAGAAGTTATTTTCGGTCGTAAGAGACGGTAGCATTATGTACAGAATAAGTGAACAAATAAGTTACAAACAACGCAAAAAAAATAACAAAAAAACACGGTTGGTTAGGAGCGCGTAAAACATCAGCCATCTTCTTACGGCGCCATGAGCCAATCAGTTGTGTTGTGACACGGTAGGGGTGGAATAGCCCTATTTTGTAAAAAAACAAGTCCATATTATGGTAAGAACAGCTCAAATAAGCAAAGAGAAACGACAGTCCATCATTTCTGTAAGGCATGAAGGTCAGTCAATCTGGAAAATGTCAAGAACTTTGAAAGTTTCTTCAAGTGCAGTCGCAAAAACCATCAAGCACTATGATGAAACTGGCTCTTATGAGGACTGCCACAGGAAAGGAAGACCGATTATTACCTCTGCTGCAGAGGATAAGTTAATTAGAGTTAACCACACCTCAGAAATTGCAGCCCAAATAAGTTCTTCACAGAGTTCAAGTAACAGACACATCTCAACATCAACTGTTCAGAGGAGATTGCGTGAATCAGGCCTTCATGGTCGAATTGCTGCAAAGAAACCACTACTAAAGGACATCGATAAGAAGAAGAGACTTGCTTGGGCCAAGAAACACGAGCAATGGATATTAGACCGGTGGACATCTGTCCTTTCCAAATTTGAGATTTTTGGTTCCAACCGCAGCGTCTTTGTGAGACGCAGAGTAGATGAACAGATGATCTCCGCATGTGTGGTTCCCTCCGTGAAACATGGAGAAGGAGGTGTGATGGTGTGGGGGTGCTTTGCTGGTGACACTGTCAGTGATTTATTTAGAGGCACACTTAACCAGCATGGCTATCACAGAATTTTTCAGCAATACGCCATCCTGCCTGGTTTGTGCTTAGTGAGACTATCATTTGTTTTTCAACAGGACATTGACCCAAAACACACCAGGTTGTGTAAGGGCTATTTGTCCAAGGAGAGTGATAGAGTGCTGCTTCAGATGGCTTGGCCTCCACAGTCACCCGACCTCAACCCAATTTCGATGGTTTGGGATGAGTTGGACCGTAGAGTGAAGGAAAAGCAGCCAACAAGTGCTCAGCATATGTGGGAACTCCTTCAAGACTGTTGTAAAAACATTCCAGGTGAAGCTGGTTGAGAGAATGCCAAGATTGTGCAAAGCTGCCATCAAGGCAAAGGGTGGCTACTTTGAAGAATCTCAAATATAAAATATATTTTGATTTGTTTAACACTTTCTTTGTTACAACATGATTCCATATGTGTTATTTCATGGTGTTGATGTCTTCACTATTATTCTACAATGTAGCATAAATATAGTAAATAATAATATAGTAAACATAAAGAAAAACCTTTGAATGAGTAGTTGTGTCCAAACTTTTGACTGGTACTGTATTTATACTGTATATTGGTTCCTGATCTTTGTGATATCCCTCATATATAGGACAGACACTTCAGAAGAAACTTCCTTTAGATTTTTTTGGGGGGACTATCTGTTGTTCCATGCAGTGAATCTGTTATTTCATGCATTTGTATGGGCTAATAGCAGTAATGCCAAATAAAAATTTTCATAAAATAATTGTTTTATGTATTTTTTTGATACTTCAAGGGGTCTTAACATTCTAAATCAAATAGCAAAATGATCCTTGGTATGACCTTCTTAAAACAGAATACTTTTTCAGAAATTGATTCTACATTGTTTAGGGAGCATGGTGAAGGAGCCACTTATTTAGTTCAGCAGTAGTTGAACAGTAGTCCCTCTGCACACGTAAATGGTCATTTGAATAAGATCGTGTGGATTGATTAGGTCGGAACTACTTTTTCCTGTTGATACAAGCCCTTGTAACTCCATCTATCTGAATGGCCTGTGAGTGATGAGTCATGCGTCTCAGATCAGATCTAGCCTGAGTCACAAAATGTCAGAAGTAGTGTTATAGATTTCTCTGCAGGTTACAGAAATCAGGACTTCAGCCTGGCAGCCTGTGATAAACGAATAAAATCATTCAGCTTACCCCGCACTCTCTTGACATGCTAGTTTCTTTCAGTAGCTTCATGTGCTATCTGTCTGTTTATCTACATAGAATAACTATCTCTCTAGTCTATGGACTGGCTGCACCACTTTTTGATTGACAAAATACAAGCATTTGGCTGCACCTGCAAATCTGTGTATGCGACCAATAAACGTTGATTTCTAGCCTACTTTGTATCTTAGTTAACAGAAACGATTTAGAGTAAATGTGTTCTTTAACTGCCTGATACCACTTTGGAATCAGTGTGACCCAATCTGTTTTGTTCTCATTTAATGAAAAATCACTCCAAAGATATTTTGGATAGATTTTTTTAAACCAGGCAAGTCATTTAAGTCATTTTATTTTGAATGATGGACTAACGGGGAACAGTGGGTTAACTGCCTTGTTCAGTGGCAGAACGACAGATTTTTTTACCTTGTCAGTTCGGGGATTTGATCCAGCAACCTTTTGATTAGTGGCCCAACACTCTAACCACTAGGTTATCTGCCGACATGGCATTGACCAGGTTCTATTTTCCACATGTCTTTAGCGCTACTTATCTGCCTGCCTGCACCTCAAAAGACTGAGGACAAACATTTCAAACCATTGTATTGTTCATACAGTTCACCAAACAGTCTCACCACTGGGAGCAATAACAGTCACTGTTCATGTCTCCTTCCTTTTCTTTGGAAAGAATGGAATATAAGATACTGCAGTTCACGCACTTTCAAACTTATCATCCTGGATCCCATTCCCCGCTCTGCCTCATCTCTCTAGACCCTGAAGACCTCACAGGAGCAAATAACATGCCTTATAATACACTGACAGGGAGGAGAGGATCTCTTTGGTGGGATAAGAGGAGGGCGCAGGTTGCATTTACTCATCGGCTCGACCCAATGGAGTCTATATAGCCTGAAGAGGTGCTATTGATTTTTATTTTCAAGCCCTCTCTCTCTCTTTATTTTTTTTCACTCGGGAAGAGTAATGTCTGTCTTCGTCTTTTTCACTCTTTACTCTCTAACTTTTTACTTGTACTTATGATGAACTTATGAAGTAATGTGACCTGCTCTTACAAAAGTTTAGAGAAGGTGTCTATGATGTATTGTTTTCTGCTATCTTTAAGGTAAATAACGTAATCTAGATTTTATAGTATTAGTATTTGTATCCATTACGGAGTCCTTATACTTCAGTGTCCATGTCTCTGTAGGACCCCAATGTTCACCTTTGACCTGAACGCCTCTGTGGGAGATGTGGCATGGTCTCCTTACTCCTCCACTGTCTTCGCTGCAGTCACCACTGATGGCAAGGTATGTAACCAATTAGAGGCAAAGAGACCAAGGCATGTCCTCTCACTCAAAAGTTGTTTTTATGAAACTCCATCAAGGCCAATGTCGTCAAAACGTTGTTAACTAACAAAAGCTTAAATCACTTTTTTTGAGGAGCAGCAAACGGTGAATGGACATATATGTCTGTCTGTCTATCTTAATTTCTTCCAAAAAATATGTTTAACACAATGACTCTTATATGGCTAAGAGGTAACAAACAACTTATATTACAAGGGTACTGAAGACATGGTCTGCATCAAAAAGAAAGAAATCAATAAGCATTGCCAATGCAGGTTTGATGGAGTCCGTCCCAGAGTCATTTGTACTACAGCACTCTCCAAGTATTTTGTTCTGTTTATCTCGGTGTCTGTTGTTAGCGCGCCAGCCAGCTGTTGTCATTGGTCTACTGACGTGATTGGTCTTCAGTGGCTTGGCCGGTCCATTGATGCGGGAGTAGCTGTGGAGGTTGTCATCTCTCTGGCCTGCCTGGGAGTTCATCACATTATCCTGTTTCTCTCTCTCTCTCTCTCTCTCTCTCTCTCTCTCTCTCTCTCTCTCTCTCTCTCTCTCTCTCTCTCTCTCTCTCTCTCTCTCTCTCTCTCTCTCTCTCTCTCTCTCTCTCTCTCTCTCTCTCTCTCTCTCTCTCTCTCTCTCTCTCTCTCTCTCTCTCTCTCTCTCTCTCTCTCTCTCTCTCTCTCTCGCTTTCTATTTTGCCTGTCATGTGAAATTAAGGAAATTAGTGCCGATGAACAATGTGACGATGTGCTATGAACCATCTGCTCTGTCACTTTGTCTGCAAACAGACAGATTAGAAAACTCTGCGGTGTGCATGGTGTCTGATATGGCTGAAAACTGAGTCCTGTACTCCAGGGGTTTGGGCCTCCCCAGTCCCCCACAGACAGGGAATGATATGGTTCACTGATAAAGACAGTCAAAAGGATGCAATAGTCTACATAAAAAATCTGGGCTAATTCACAAAACATGTATCCAGAAAATACTCAACACAAACACAACAGTAGCCTCAATAATGGCAAATAATTACTGAAATCCAGTTACCTCAACATTTGATGGATAAATAGTTACTGTAGAAATGGAAAAGGCCACATTCACATAACCAAAGAGATACCTTCCATTAACACTATACCTTTATCTCATTCTCAGCCATGTCAAATGAAATACACTGACAGCCATAACAACACAATTATTATTGAAAGGAATTACACTCATTTATATTCCCTAGATTCAACTATAAAGAAGAATAGAGACTTCCCAATTGTATGATATTACCATTTATTGACCTGTTTTGTATCTAATCCAGTTCCTAGCTGCTAGAAAACTTTCTATGGCATAGCCTAGATTTTGTTTTTCAAGCAGTTTCACAGCAACATCAGTTTCTAAGCAGAAAGAGAATATGAAATATTCTCGGTTAAGGTTGAAACTGTCACAATACAACCATTCGTTTTTTGTCCTATACAGTACCACTTGTCTAATGACTGCTACAATTTGTATAATTTGGATTATATTTACAGTCATTCATAGTTGTCTCATTGAGATGAAAAATCCCTATTATAAGTGATAGCAAGCCTAGAGGTCAACGGCAGCCCTTCTTTAGAATGTCACTGCTGGCTATGTGGGCTGCTTGCTTCGTCACTCCCACTAATGACCAAAATACTCCCTCTACACTGTGTGTGTGTGTGTGTGTGTGTTGGTTGACATGTATTTACTGATGAATGGACCAATTTTCAGTGATGCTAAATGTCAGGAGAGGCAAGCTTTTCCTGTCAGAGTAATTTGAATAACAAGACATTGCGCACACACACACACTCTCTCAGTGTTGCGCAAACACTGGTACGAACACCAGATGGTCCGAGTTGCATCCCCACTGAGAATCTCTCTCGCTTGCCTTGCTGATTTGGTTTGTCACTCAGAGGTTCCCAGCTGGAATAGATGAGGATGGAACAACATGCGCAACTCAATTTTTTTTAGAGAATATCTCATATATCTTTCTATAAAAAACAGTATGAGTCAGCTTTCACACTCATTCCAAAAGGCAGCAGGTTCAAACATATTTCTGTTCTCCACCATCCCACATTGTATTGCTTTTCAGGTTTGACCAAATGACTCCCCTTGCATTCGCATGAGATAATCTCCCGAACTTTCTATATATCTTTTGCTTTTTTTCCTCAGGTTCATACCTTTGACCTTAGCATCAACAAATATGAGGCCATCTGCCAGCAGCCGGTGGTGGCCAAGAAAAAGACTAAGCTGACTCACATTGAGTTTAACCCCGTCTACCCCATCATCATCGTGGGAGACGACCGAGGATATGTTACCAGCCTCAAGCTCTCGCCTAACCTGCGCAAAAAACCCAAGGTAAGAGCCTAAAGAGCCCAGCAGCGCTGGAGCTGTGTCAGCAACTCTTAGCATGGAAATGTGGTATGTTAAAAAAGCAGCCTTTCTTTGTTGGAATGGTGTGAGCATACCCCAACGAGAGAATGGTGTAGGTGTGTACCAGTCATTTAAAAACATTAATTTAAGTAAGCCGTTAATTGGCCAGCTCATTCTCCATGAGGAAATAGCAGGCTTTTTTTAAACAGTTTGTTTGAGATATTGAGATACAAGTTTGAGGTTTTTGAAGTGTTTTGTTTCTCTAATTTATGCTTTGGCCACAAATACAGGTAAAGGGTGAGTCAATAACATTATTTGTGTATTAGTTAACAGAAAATTAACTTTTAAAAGTGAGATTTCCACTGGACAGTTAGTTTAACAATCAAGCGCTAGTTTACCAAGGATGTGTTGAGTCAACAGGAAGCCATGGCACCCTATTGCCTATATTAGTATTTTGGACCAAAAGTAGTGCAGTATATATGGGAATAGGGTGCCATTTTGGATACTTTAGATCTTTAGACCCATTTTCAGAAAGGAAAGCTAGCTCACAGTGCTACTGATGATTAAAAAACGATTAGATAAGCAGTGCTCTAATGATGAGCAGTAGTTCAGTGTTTACTGATTTCAACAAAGTGAGATGAGAGTTTTTTCCCTCCTTGGAAACAAGAAGATGCAGTTTCTTCACTTCCTGATGACTTGATCTCAATGGGCCGGCCATCGATCGGGGACTAAATTGTTCATTGCCAGCCGCTGCGTAGCCGGCCCTTGTCACATGCATTTCTCATAAAGGAAAAACCTATAATAAACCTTATATGTGTCTAGCTGCCATAAAACGCCATTGATTGAAGGCCTTTGTGCATTTGTTTATTTTCACCTCTGGGGGCTCAAGTGAAAATGGATTGAGTGATATTTTATTACAGTATGGGATTGTTTGTGGCAGATATCCATTTGAGGGCAGAGTGTTCAGCCTTTTATGTCATGTCTTGTCATGTTGTGTCTTGTTCCTGTTCTTTCTCTTCACCCTGTCTCCCTCTGCTGGTCGTATTAGGTTACCTTTTCTTACCCTCCTTCCCCCAGCTGTTCCTTGTCTCCTCTAACTACCTCGTTCACCCCTTTTCCCACCTGTTCCCTTTTTCCCTCTGATTAGGTCTCTATATCTCTCTCTGTTCCTGCTTCTGTCTTTGTCGGATTCTCGTTTGTGTTTCTCATGCCTGAACCAGACTATTGTCGTGTTTGCTGCAACCTTGTCCTGTCCTGTCGGAATCTGCCAGTTCATCTAACCTTGTCCTGTCCTGTCGGAATCTGCCTGTCCATCTGAGCCTACATGTGTTTCGTCATTAAAGAAACTCTGTTTTGTTAATTCGCTTTTGGGTCCTCATTCACGCACCTGACAGAAGAATCCGACCAAGAATGGACCCAGCTACTTCAGATCCTCTCCACTCAGCCGTCGAGATCCAGGGAGCGATGCTAGGCAGACACGAGCAGGAATTGTCTGCTGCTCGACATGCCGTTGAGACCCTGGCCGCCCAAGTCTCCAACCTCACAGAACAGGTTCACCATCTCCGCCTCGATCCACCGGCCACTTCCAGGGCTTTCGAATCTCCGGAGCCCAGAATCAATAACCCGCCGTGTTACTTTGGGGAGCCCACTGAATGCCGCTCGTTCCTCACCCAGTGTGATATTGTGTTTTCTCTCCAGCCCAACACTTACTCCTGGAGCACTGCTCGTATCGCCTACGTCATATCTCTCCTTACTGGACGGGCTCGTGAGTGGGGCACGGCAATCTGGGAGGCAAGGGCTGAGTGTACTAACCAGTATCAGGACTTTAAGGAGGAGATGATACGGGTTTTTGATCGATCTGTTTTTGGGGAGGAAGCTTCCAGGGTCCTGTCTTCCCTATGTCAAGGTAATCGATCCATAACAGACTACTCTATTGAGTTTCGCACTCTTGCTGCCTCCAGTGACTGGAACGAGCCGGCTTTGCTCGCTCGTTTTCTGGAGGGTCTCCGCGCGGAGGTAAAGGATGAGATTCTCTCCCGGGAGGTTCCTTCCAGCGTGGATTCCTTGATTGAACTCGCTATTCGCATAGAGCGACGGGTTGATCTTCGTCACCGAGCTCGTGGAAAGGAGCTCGCGTTCTCCGTTGCCCCCCTCTCCGCATCACTACCATCTTCCTCTGCCGGCTCGGGTGCTGAGCCTATGCAGCTGGGAGGTATCCGCATCTCGACTAAAGAGAGGGAACGGAGAATCACCAACCGCCTCTGTCTCTATTGCGGTTCCGCTGGTCATTTTGTCACTTCATGTCCAGTAAAAGCCAGAGCTCATCAGTAAGCGGAGGGCTACTGGTGAGCGCTACTACTCCTGTCTCTCCTTCAAGATCCTGCACTACCTTGTCGGTCCATCTACGCTGGACCGGTTCGTCAGCTTCCTGCAGTGCCTTGATAGACTCTGGGGCGGAGGGCTGTTTTATGGACGAGACCTGGGCTCGGGAACATGACATTCCTCTCAGACAGTTAAGGGAGCCCACGGCCTTGTTCGCTTTGGATGGTAGTCCTCTCCCCAGGATTCAGCGTGAGACGCTACCTTTAACCCTCACTGTCTCTGGTAATCATAGCGAAACCATTTATTTTTTGATTTTTCGTTCACCTTTTACACCTGTTGTTTTGGGCCATCCCTGGCTAGTTTGTCATAATCCTTCTATTAATTGGTCTAGTAATTCTATCCTCTCCTGGAACGTCTCTTGTCATGTGAAATGTTTAATGTCTGCTATCCCTCCTGTTTCCTCTGTCTCTTCTTCACAGGAGGAGCCTGGTGATTTGACAGGGGTGCCGGAGGAATATCACGATCTGCGCACGGTGTTCAGTCGGTCCAGGGCCACCTCTCTTCCTCCACACCGGTCGTATGATTGTAGTATTGATCTCCTTCCGGGAACCACTCCCCCCCGGGGTAGACTATACTCTCTGTCGGCTCCCGAACGTAAGGCTCTCGAAGATTATTTGTCTGTAGCTCTTGACGCCGGTACCATAGTCCCCTCCTCCTCTCCCGCCGGAGCGGGGTTTTTTTTTGTCAAGAAGAAGGACGGGTCTCTGCGTCCCTGCATAGATTATCGAGGGCTGAATGACATAACAGTGAAGAATCGTTATCCGCTTCCTCTTATGTCTTCAGCCTTCGAGATCCTGCAGGGACCCAGGTTTTTCACTAAGTTGGACCTTCGTAACGCTTACCATCTCGTGCGCATCAGGGAGGGGGATGAGTGGAAGACGGCATTTAACACTCCGTTAGGGCACTTTGAATACCGGGTTCTTCCTTTCGGCCTCGCTAACGCTCCAGCTGTCTTTCAGGCATTAGTCAATGACGTCCTGAGAGACATGCTGAACATCTTTGTTTTCGTTTACCTTGACGATATCCTGATTTTTTCACCGTCACTCCAGATTCATGTTCAGCACGTTCGACGTGTCCTCCAGCGCCTTTTAGAGAATTGTCTTTTTGTGAAGGCTGAGAAGTGCACTTTTCATGCCTCCTCCGTCACATTTCTCGGTTCTGTTATTTCCGCTGAAGGCATTAAGATGGATCCCGCTAAGGTCCAAGCTGTCATTGATTGGCCCGTCCCTAAGTCACGCGTCGAGCTGCAGCGCTTTCTCGGCTTCGCGAACTTCTATCGTCGTTTCATCCGTAATTTCGGTCAGGTGGCAGCTCCTCTCACAGCCCTTACTTCTGTCAAGACGTGCTTTAAGTGGTCCGTTTCCGCCCAGGGAGCTTTCGATCTCCTCAAGAATCGTTTTACTTCCGCACCTATCCTTGTTACACCTGACGTCTCTAGACAGTTCGTTGTCGAGGTTGACGCGTCAGAGGTGGGCGTGGGAGCCATTCTTTCTCAGCGCTCCCTCTCTGACGACAAGGTCCACCCTTGCGCGTATTTTTCTCATCGCCTGTCGCCGTCGGAACGTAACTATGATGTGGGAAACCGCAAACTGCTCGCCATCCGCTTATCCCTAGGCGAATGGCGACAGTGGTTGGAGGGGGCGACCGTTCCTTTTGTCGTTTGGACTGACCATAGGAACCTTGAGTACATCCGTTCTGCCAAACGACTTAATGCGCGTCAGGCTCGTTGGGCGCTGTTTTTCGCTCGTTTCGAGTTCGTGATTTCTTATCGTCCGGGCTCTAAGAACACCAAGCCTGATGCTTTATCTCGTCTCTTCAGTTCTTCAGTAGCCTCCACTGACCCCGAGGGGATTCTCCCTGAGGGGCGTGTTGTCGGGTTGACTGTCTGGGGAATTGAGAGGCAGGTAAAGCAAGCACTCACTCACACTCCGTCGCCGCGCGCTTGTCCTAGGAACCTTCTTTTCGTTCCCGTTCCTACTCGTCTGGCCGTTCTTCAGTGGGCTCACTCTGCCAAGTTAGCCGGCCACCCTGGCGTTCGGGGTACGCTTGCTTCCATTCGCCAGCGTTTTTGGTGGCCCACCCGGGAGCATGACACGCGTCGTTTCGTGGCTGCTTGTTCGGTCTGCGCGCAGACTAAGTCCGGTAACTCCCCTCCTGCCGGCCGTCTCAGGCCGCTTCCCATTCCCTCTCGACCGTGGTCTCACATCGCCTTAGATTTTATCACCGGACTGCCTTCGTCAGCGGGGAAGACTGTTATTCTTACGGTTGTCGATAGGTTCTCTAAGGCGGCTCATTTTATTCCCCTTGCTAAGCTTCCTTCTGCTAAAGAGACGGCACAAATCATCATCGAGAATGTTTTCAGAATTCATGGCCTTCCGTCAGACGTCGTTTCGGACAGGGGTCCGCAATTCACGTCTCAATTTTGGAGGGAGTTTTGCCGTTTGATTGGGGCTTCCGTCAGTCTCTCTTCCGGCTTTCACCCCCAGTCTAACGGTCAAGCAGAACGGGCCAATCAGACTATTGGTCGCATCTTACGCAGTCTTTCTTTTCGTAACCCTGCGTCTTGGTCAGAACAGCTCCCTTGGGCAGAATACGCCCACAACTCGCTTCCTTCGTCTGCGACCGGGCTATCTCCTTTTCAGAGTAGCCTCGGGTACCAGCCTCCGCTGTTCTCGTCTCAGTTCGCCGAGTCCAGCGTCCCCTCCGCTCAGGCTTTTGTCCAACGTTGCGAGCGCACCTGGAAGAGGGTCAGGTCTGCACTTTGCCGTTATAGGGGGCAGACTGTGAGAGCCGCTAATAAGCGTAGAACTAAGAGTCCTAGATATTGTCGCGGTCAGAGAGTTTGGCTCTCCACTCAGAACCTTCCCCTTAAGACAGCTTCTCGCAAGCTGACCCCGCGGTTCATTGGTCCGTTCCGTATTTCTCAGATCATTAATCCTGTCGCAGTGCGACTTCTTCTTCCGCGATATCTTCGTCGCGTCCACCCGGTCTTCCATGTCTCCTGTGTTAAGCCCGTTCTTCGCGCTCCCGCTCGTCTCCCCCCCCCCCCCCCCCCCCCCCCCCCCCCCATCCTTGTCGAGGGCGCACCTATCTACAGGGTCCGTAAGATTTTGGACATGCGTCCTCGGGGCCGTGGTCATCAGTACCTAGTGGATTGGGAGGGGTACGGTCCTGAGGAAAGGAGTTGGGTTCCCTCTCGGGACGTGCTGGACCGTTCGCTGATCGATGATTTCCTCCGTTGCCGCCAGGTTTCCTCCTCGAGTGCGCCAGGAGGCGCTCGGTGAGTGGGGGGGTACTGTCATGTATTGTCATGTTGTGTCTTGTTCCTGTTCTTTCTCTTCACCCTGTCTCCCTCTGCTGGTCGTATTAGGTTACCTTTTCTTACCCTCCTTCCCCCAGCTGTTCCTTGTCTCCTCTAACTACCTCGTTCACCCCTTTTCCCACCTGTTCCCTTTTTCCCTCTGATTAGGTCTCTATATCTCTCTCTGTTCCTGCTTCTGTCTTTGTCGGATTCTCGTTTGTGTTTCTCATGCCTGAACCAGACTATCGTCGTGTTTGCTGCAACCTTGTCCTGTCCTGTCGGAATCTGCCAGTTCATCTAACCTTGTCCTGTCCTGTCGGAATCTGCCTGTCCATCTGAGCCTACATGTGTTTCGTCATTAAAGAAACTCTGTTTTGTTAATTCGCTTTTGGGTCCTCATTCACGCACCTGACATTTTAAGGTGCTCATGTTTATTTTCATACTCTCCGTATTCATTCTTTGATAGTTGAGTAAGGCCACGTATTTTCCAGTCACTTGTAATTTCATGTCATGCTGACGCATGGCCTTTCTTCAAGGAACACACTTGTTTGCATCTCAGTGCTACAATGAGACATCAAAATGACTTCCAAAGCCAAATGCTTCTAATTGGCATCAACAATGCTCCGATAGACGAGCAGAGTATACTAAATGACAAATCACATTTCAGGGGGCGTGCGGTTATCGTGACAAAAATGGTCAAAGATGATTCACTTCCTTCGTAGATTAAAATGACTACACTCTGCTAGCGTCATCAGTGTACTACTTGTACATTCTGTGTTTTCCATTTGAGTGGGGAAACTTTACTATTCACCTGTGGCTGTATCCCACTCTAGATATGTATCTGGCCTTTGCATCATTCATACAGGTCTGTTGTTGTTCTACACAGCTGGGAACAGATCAAATGATTCATCATCAGCAATGCCCACACCCAACGCATAATGCAATAAATAACACTGTCATGTTGTCTCTGCTACTCTCTCCTCTAGGCCTCGAGACACACACACACACACACCTCTTTCTTCCCCCTCCTCTCTTTACGCTAAGTGCTTACACATAGGCCTTTGTACAATGTAAACAGTGGATTGAATCACGTGTATAGTATGTGTGGTTCAACATGGGACTACCACTCTCTCTCCCCCACTCTGTCCAATTAGCTTTGGTTGCACATCGTGAAGTAGTTGTTTGTTTGTTCATCTGTTTAATTAGATCATCCGTTTCTAAATGATCGTTGTACTGTGGTGAGAATATATATATTCTCAGTTTCAGTTCTTGTTCCCTCTTGATGGCTCCACTGGAGAACATGGGGGTTAGGGTCCGGGCAATTCACAGAGTAAAACCAATTTGACACGGGAGCCTTCAGCTGTTCCCATCTCATTAGTCACACTCCCGTTGTACCCTCTGATAGTGGTGGCTAATGAGGTGTGGTGTTTATAATCACTGTGCGCTCAGTAACCACAGGCCAAGAGAAGGAGTCTCTGACATAAAGGACAACATGGACATCAGGCGTCAAGTCACGGCATATTAATTACACTCATTTTGGGGGTTAGCCGCGGCTGTAGTTCCGGTACACGTCAGAGCATTTAACAGTTGGACTCTGATGTTTCTCAGCGACTAAATTAATCATTAATGGGAATCGTTGGTGTTGATGAGACCCGAGTTCTAAGCCAAGTTATATAGTTGAGGGCAAACATTTATCTGTCCAACTTCATCCCCAGCACAGCACCCTCCAGATGTTTATTTAGGAGCATTGTGACAACCAGCCTCTCCCCTCCTTCTCCCGTGGCTGTCCAAAGCCACTGACAGTGAAAAGACAAAGCCTGCCCAAAACTCAATCTGTTGCCCCAGGACACAGCAGAGCCATCTCTTCCTTTGTCCACTGGCACACCAATGAACCTGTAATGTGTATTCACAGTTACCACCTTCACAACGTTGCAGATAGACATGCAATGTATAGGCTAGAGCTGACATAATACACAGCTTTTACTCTAGCTTTTTACTCAGACACATTCAAATCCTCCCTCGACGCAAATTTGTGTTCACCAGTTGAGAATCGCTGGAGTAAAAGTTACATGGATCTCGGTCATTGAGGATAGGCTAGGCTGTGTATTATATATATATATATACAGTACCAGTGAAAAGTTTGGACACACCTACGCATTCCAGGGTTTTTATTTATTTTTACTATTTTCTACTTTGTAGGATAATAGTGAAGACATGAAAACTATGAAATAACACATATGGAATCATGTAGTAACCAAAAAAGTGTTAAACAAATCAAAATACATTTTATATTTGAGATTCTTCAAAGTAGCCACCTTTGCCTTATTGACAGCTTTGCACACTCTTGGCATTCTCTCAACCAGCTTCATGAGGTAGTCACCTGGAATGCATTTCAATTAACAGGTCTGCCTTGTTAAAAGTTAATTTGTGTGATTTCTTTCCTTCTAATGCGTTTGAGCCAATCAGTTGTGTTGTGACAAGGTAGGGGTGGTATATAAAAGATAGCCCTATTTGGTAAAAGACCAAGTCCATATTATTTCAAGAACAGCTCAAATAAGCAAAGAGAAATGACAGTCCATCATTACTTTACGACGTGAAGGTCGGTCAATCCGGAAAATGTCAAGAACTTTTAAAATTTGTTCAAGTGCAGTTGCAAAAACCATCAAGTGCTATGATGAAACTGGCTCCCATGAGGACCGCCACAGGAAAGGAAGACCCAGAGTTATCTCTGCTGCAGAGGATAAGTTCATTAGAGTTATCTGCACCTCAGAAATTGCAGCCCAAATAGATGCTTCACATAGTTCCAGTAGCAGACATCTCAACATCAACTGTTCAGATGAGACTGCGTGAATCAGACCTTCATGGTCGAATTTCTGCAAAGAAACCACTACTAAAGGACACCAATAATAATAAGAGACATGCTTGGCCCAAGAAACATGAGCAATGGACATTAGACCACTGGAAATCTGACCTTTGGTCTGATGAGTCCAAATTTGAGATTTTTGGTTCCAACCGCCGTGTCTTTGCAAGACGCAGAGTAGGTGAACGGATGACCTTCGCATGTGTGGTTCCCAACGTGAAGCATAAAGGAGGAGGTGTGATGGTTCGGGGGTGCTTTGCTAGTGACACTGTCAGATATTTATTTAAAATTCAAGGCAATCTTAACCAGTATGGCTACCACAGCATTCTGCAGCAAAACGCCATCCCATCTGGTTTGCACTTAGTGGGACTATAATTAGTTTTTCAACAGGACAATGACCCAAAACACACCTCTAGGCTGTGTAAGGGCTATTTGACCAAAGAGAGTGATTGAGTGCTGCATCAGATGACCTGGCCTCCATAATCCCCCGACCTCAACCCAATTTAGATGGTTTGGTATCAGTTGGACCACAGAGTGAAGGAAAATTAGCCAACAAGTGCTCAGCATATGTGGGATCTCCTTCAAGACTGTTGGAAAAGCATTCCTCGTGAAGCTGGTTGAGAGAATGAGTGTGCAAAACTGTCATCAAGGCAAAGGTTGGCTACTTTGAAGAATCTCAACTACAGTTGAAGTCAGAAGTTTACATACACCTTTATCCAAATACATTTAAACTCAGTTTTTCACAATTACTGACATTTTATCCTAGTAAAAATTCTTAGGTCAGTCCATTCCCATGGACGTTGGAGCACTGGACAGGTGCTCTATAAGCCAAGTCACCCATAACACCACTCCCATCCACCTATGGGTGTCAGGGAACCACAGCGAGGCTATTCGGTTCCTGCTCATCAAGTCCCCTCTGATTCCCGTGGTATTGGGATTCTCCTGGCTCCAATGACACAATCCCCTCATTGTTAATGGTCTACTGGTGCCATCATAGGCTGGAGCCCATTCTGCCACGCCCATTGACCGAAGTAAGTGCAACCTGCCCCGGGACATCTTCCTGGGGGCTTGGAAGGTGCCCCAGACCATCCTGGTTCATCCGGACCCAACCTGTCAGTTCGTGGTGGAGGTGGGGGGGCTGTCCTGTCCCAGCATTCTGCCCTTGACCTCAAGCTACATCCTTGTGCCTTCTCCCATCGCCTCAAAGCCACTACGATGTAGGGAATCGGGAGCTTCTCACGGTGAAGATGGTGTTGGAGGAATGGAGACACTGGCTGGAGGGGGCGGAACATCCGTTCATCGCGTGGACTGACCACAAGAACCTAGAGTATCTCCGCACCGCCAAGCGCCTCAACTCCAGGCAAGCCAGATGGGCACTGCTTTTCACACGGTTCAAACTTCTCCCTCTTGTGCCGGCCAGGATCCAAGAATGTCAAGCCGGATGCACTGTCCCGCCGCTATAGCCCCATGACTACTACCCTGGAACCCGAGACCATCCTTCCTACCTCATGCCTGGTGACGGCACTCAGCTGGGGAATAGGGAAGCAGGTTCGTGAGGCACTGCGTTCCTAGCCAAACCCCGGGGGGGGGGGGGCTAATGACCGGGTGTTCGTTCCCGACACCATCCTCTCCGCGGTCCTAGAGTGGGCCCACTGCTCTAGGCTGGCCTGCCACCCGGGAGCCCGTCGGACCCTGGCCTTTGTGCAACTGCGCTTTTGGTGGCCTACCATGGTCCCAGGCGTGTCCACATTCGTCACCGCTTGCACAGTTTGTGCACAGAACAAGACTCTTCGGCAAGCTCTGACTGGTTTCCTCTATCCTCTGCCTGTCCCCACCGTCCCTGGTCTTACATCTCCGTGGACTTTGTCATGGGTCTTCCTCCAACTGATGGCAACACCGCCATCCTGACTGTGGTGGATCAGTTCTCTAAAGCCGCCCACTTCATTCCTCTCCCCAAACTACCATCTGTCAAAGAGACTGCCCAGCTCATGGTGCAGCACGTCTTCCAGATCCATGGACTGCCCGTGGACAGAGTCTCCGACCGGGGTCCTCAGTTCTCATCCCAGTTCTGGAAGTTTTTCTGCACCCTCATTGGGTCAGTCTGTCCTCCGGGTTCCACCCCTTGTCCAACGGCCAGTCGGAGCAAGCCAACCAGGACCTCGAGACCACCCTGCGCTGCCTGGTCTCTGCCAACCCCACCACCTGGAGCCAGCAGCTTGTGTGCGTCGAATATGCCCGCAACACCCTTCCCTGCTCTGCCACGGGCCTATCTCCCTTTGAGTGTTCCCTGGGGTATCAGCCCCCGCTCTTCCCTGAGCAGGAAGAGGAGGTCGGCATACCTTCTGCCCAGATGTTTGTCTGCCACTGTTGTCGTACCTGGAGGAGAGCCAGGAGGAGGGCCCTCCTCAAGACCACCTCCAGGTATCGTGAGACGCCTCCTGAGGCCTCCTGAGGGTTTGACCACGGGGCAGGGTTTTCCAGTACCTGGTTGACTGGGAGGGTTATGGCCCAGAGGAGAGGTGCTGGGTCCCTGCTAGAGACATCCTGGACCCAGCCCTCATCGCTGACTTCAACCGTCGGCACCCCGGTCAACCTGGTATGCGCCCAGGTAGGACGTCAGGTTGCGCCCCTAGAGGAGGGTGAGGGGGTACTTTCACGCCCTGATCTGTTTCACCTGTCTTTGTGATTGTCTCCACCCCCCTCCAGGTGTCACCCATCTTTCCCATGATCCCCTGTGTATTTATACCTGTGTTCTCTGTTTTGTCTGTTGCCAGTTCGTCTTGTTTGTCAAGCTTACCAGCATTCGTCTTGTCAGCTCCTGTCTTTCCCCAGACCCTTTTTTTTTCTCGCCTTCCTGGTTTTTGACCCTTGCTTGTCCTGACCCTTAGCCTGCCTGCTGTCATGTACCTTTGCCTCTGTTGCTATAATAAACGTTAATTCGACACAGTCTGCATCTGGGTCTTACCTTATCCTGATTTCAAGTAAAAGTGAATGTCACCCAGTAAAATACTAATTGGGTAATAGTCCAAATGTATTTGGTTTTAAATATACTTAAGTATCAAAAGTAAATGTAATTGCAAAAATATACTTAAGTATCAAAATTAAAAGTATTAATCATTGCAAATAGCTTATATTAAGCAAACCAGATGGAACAATTTTCTTGTTTTTATTTATTTACAGATAGCCAGGGGCACACTCCAACACTCAGACATAATTTACAAACAAAGCATGTGTTTAGTGAATCCGCAAAATCTGAGGCAGTAGGGATGATACGTGTGTGAATTGGACCATTTTCCTGTCCTGCTAAGCATTGAAAATGTAATGAGTAATTTGTGTGTCAGGGAAAATGTATGGAGTAATAAGTACATTATTTAGTGAAGTAAAGGTGAAAGTTGTCAAAAGTTGTCAAAAATATAAATAGTAAAGTACATATTTTGTATTTTTACATATACCCCAAAAAATGATTTATTGTAGTACATTAATGTATTTTTACTTTAGTACTTTACACCACTGTGACTAAAACCAGGAAGAACAAGTGTAGACATCATAATGATCCTACATTTTTTTATATTTAATTTAACATCTTAACAATTTTTCTTCAATCACAGTATTGTTAGCAGCGGTATTTAGCGAATTTGGTTGATTTTGTGATCACAAACCAGTGACCTTAACATAATTCATAAACAATATTGGCAAAATTGAATTATTGACAATGAAAAATGTTTGACTGTTGTCATATTATTGTTAAATTTACTATCAATATAGCATCAAAAATAGTTTTCCAGCTTGCATTTTGGCAAAACATTATTCGCAATGTGAATATTGGATTGCGACTGAGACAACCTGGTTAAATTTGGGTCCCGAGGCAAAACCAATTGAGAACCACTGTTCTACAGTATATCTATCTGCATGCCCTGTAACATTGCACCCTCATGAACAAGCCCCTGATTTAGGAGCCTATGCGTATTATTAGTCTGCAATGCAGTACTGGGGTCTCATCTATATGCATAACCTCTCAACATTGAGAGAAATCCTATTGAAATAGGTAGGACAAGTGCCATGATTTGAAGATCTCTGTCCCATGCATGCCGACAAGATAAGCTCCCCCTCGGTAAAAGCTTTCTAAAAAAGGTTATGAATGAGATGTATTTTTTCAAGGCCAGTCAGCCATCTACTCACTGTACCACTGCCTAAATCAGGTCATCCACTACAGCATCAAGTCATCTGTAGCATTTTTGCAAAATATATTTTTGTAATCTGTGGATATTGCAGTGCTCTGTCACTGAATTTCCATAAATGCAATATTAGACCACCATGTTTAACTGCTGTGTGTGTGTGTGAAGGTCCCTGTGCTATATAACACTCTACAGCACAGCCCTTTGAGCTTTGAGGATCCCTATAATATAGTATACTGTAGTGATGTTGTATGAGGGGTGGAGCAGGAAGCAGGAACAGGAATGGGATGGGTGGAGAAAGATGGATCTCACTCCACTACTTATCATCTCTGCCCATTCAGCTTTCTCTCTCTCTCCCGTATCTATCAGATATGATGAAATGCCTTAAACAGAGAGAGGGGGCATATTTAAACAGATAGTATCTTAATGAAAATATTCCCCTATGTCGGGTCTGCCCACCTGTCCTCGCACTTCTACCTTGCAACTTCTAGAAACAGCATTAGTGTTTTTCAAGAGTGTTAAAGCACTCTGTGCATGACATGTACCGCAATGCATGTTGGATTGAATCATACCCTTCCTTAGTCCTTACCAGTTTACAAGGTTGGGCAAGGACCGCTGAAAATAACCAGCGCTCTCGAGTAAATAATCCAAAGGATGCTAATTCAATTAAAGTCTCACCCCAGGATACACAGTGTTCCATCAGCCAGGTCGGTAACCATAGTGATGATCTCAGATAAGGAGGAGGTACTTGATGTCCTCCCAGGGAGAAATGATGAACCTCCAGAACAGCATGGGTGAAGTGCCAGGTGGCCACATTACCACCGGACACCATGTTGGACCACTTCCTTTACCTCTTGTTGGCCACGTTTGAAGTCAACAATGGATGAGTTTTAACTGCCAATAACACATTCCATATTGGAAGTTGCACGCTCTGCAAGTCTGCCTTTTTCTAATTTCTTAGTCTCCGGAAAGAAAGGCTTTTATTGGAATGCATTTCTCCAGGTCTTTTATCTTGCCTTTGTTTACCATCCCTTCCTTCCCAGCTTGTTTTCAGTGTATGTGTTTCTTCATTAAGGTCAAGTTGTTTCCCCTGCAGTATTTGACATGTGTGCTACTGTGTCTCTCACCAGGAGAAGAAGGGTCAGGAGCTGCCCAAGGGGCCTGAGGTGGAGATCGCCAAGATGGAGAAGCTGCTGAGTTTACTGCGGGAGCCAGAGAACAGCAATGCTTAGAAACTATGACAACATCATGCAGGACTGTAGTCGCCCACTATTTCTACTACTGCACTCCAGTTATAAACCCACCACCAGTCATGCCTTATTACTACTGTCTTCTGTCTTCTAAAGCTGCATACTAAAGCCACCGTTCCTTCCCATGTTGAAGTATAGTGCGGTCTATTGAATCTGTGCAATCTAGCCTACTGTTTTTCTCACTCTTGCGCTGTGCACTATACTAAACATATAGATAGTCAGTGTGCAACCAGCAACGTCTCCTTTACCTGATGCGGCAAAACCACTCAAGCTTTGGGTTATATTTTTTGGTTTTGGAAAACAGAGTAGCTCAGTTTGTTTGGAAATATTAATAAAAAATATTTATCATTCCAATGTCTGGCACGTCTTGTTATTTTTGTTGTGAAGGGGAAGAGATGCTATGTCCTCGTCAGAACAAGTCACATAATAGGAGTTGTAGGAGTGCTGTCCTACAACAATGTGTGGGCTGTCATTGACACTGTACCAAAGGAGGTTAGTACTGAGAGGACCACATTTTAAGAGGACAAAGTGAACAAAGCCTCTAAGCTCCTTACATAACACTTTATGCTTCTCTCAAAGACCACTGCTATGTATGAGTGACCATGACGCACACTCCACACAGCCCGCTGTTACCGTCAATACACACAGGCTTGTTTTTCTTCGCAAGAAAATGTCTGAAATTAGAAGCATTTAGAAGCTTTGGAGAAGTCCAGTCATTCGGAGAAGTCTGGTCCAGTCCTCAGACACTCAAGGATCTAGCCTCTTTGACTTCAGATGAATTAACCTTGTGTTAAACCATGTGTCTTTGACCTCACTAAGTTGTGTGTGTGTATAACACATTTAAGCCTGCATTCCATTATACATGTCAGTACTATCAAGGACCAAGACCACATTTTTAACTGTTACAGGTTGTTTCATTCATTCAGCTGCTGAAGTTAAGAGGAACAGTTATACTTAGATTTTTAAGAGGGCCAGTGGGTGCTGTCTGCTTGACAGTTGACATGCAGTTAGAGCCAATTTGTCTGGCGCCCATTCCTCTACTAGCCAGTTGGCTAGTAGAGATCAGTCTATTCGGTCTACTATACAGGGGATCAGTCTATTCCTCTACTATACAGTACCTCCCGGAGCATTTAATATACGCTGTGGTGCTCACTCTCTCTAGCTGCCAGTCAGGAGGTCAGCAAGTACTTGTGTTCGCTGCTCTGTTGCGGCTGCCCAGCGGGAACAGCCAGCACTGGCACCCTCTCCTGGCTGGAGGGCACCTTGCAGGCCCTGTAGATGATGAGGAAGAGGACAAGGAGGAGGATGGCCACCAGGGCATTGCAGGCGATGGCCACCACAGCTGCCGTGGACAGCCCCAGTCTCTCCCCGGACTCCATGACACAAACCAAACAGGATCTGAGTCAACTGAAACAAGTCACCCAACACTAGAGTGGGCTCTCTTTAACTGTAGTCTCAGCGTAAGAGTATATGGTGGGAATCTATTAAAATATCTGTGGGTGGGTAGACTGGCGCCAACTAGAATGATTCTAGAGCTCTTGATGTTGTGATACTTGTGCAGGACAGATGATGTCAGTATGATATAATTAAAAATATATATATATATAGTTCCTCGACTCAAGCTCCACATCAAAAATGTAACAACTGCTTTTAAGCTTTTAACTTGCTCCAAGGCTTCATCTTCGCTTTCATTCTTGTAATACTGAAGAACAACCTTTAAAATATTAATATATTAGAGTAAAGTATCAGTCCCAGAAAGCAGTCTATGCTTTCATTTTGGGGAAAAAATGTAATTCAACCCTCGATTTTCCTTACCAAAAAATACATTTCTTCTAATGATACAGCACTGTATATTGGAGAGATTGTTTTATGTCCTATAGTTCTCAAATCTCTCTTTCGATTTTGTCTGGAGTAAGTCTTCACCACCGCCCTTGCGATGTCTCAGAGTCAATCAGGGCCCAGTCATCAGGACCCCAAGGGTCAAACCGCTGCAGCTGGCTCTCCATGATGATGATCCACAGTGATGTTGGTACATCCTGGACATGTGTGTGAGGCGGACAGCTCTCCGCAGGTTGGCTACAACGGTTGGCTTTACAGTGGTTGCCCTGCAACAGAAAACATTTGAGAAATGTTAGGAGGTGGAGAAAAAAGCCTGTCAGAAAACAAATATATTTTTGATGCACAATGCATGTTCATTGTAGCCTCTAGACATTCCGTATTGCTCGTTTTGCTTGTTACATGTAACATCTGCTCCCATATCTGTAAATGATCCACTCAGCAACTTTACATCCCTGGGACATACCACATTCTGATGTTCTGAATGCAGCTTATGAGTAGTGAAATTGGAAAGCTGCACTTATGCTCTTAACATTTGCATACCTATGCATTTTTATGTTCTTGAAAAGCATCATTAAGCATGTATTAGGTAACATTTGTTTACATAGAGGGCATCACAAATTGCACCATGTTTCATATATAGTGCACTACTACTATGTGCCAGGCATATTGTTAAGCACTATGAAGGGGAATGTGGTGCCATTTGGGACGCAGGCATACTGTACATATGTTCTTACACGTGATTTATATTTAGCACATTTGTTTTAGGGTTGTCACTATACCAGTATCGTGATACTATGATACCTGATTTTCCAGGGCAAAAAGGAAAACACGAAGCAGACCCCATTCTTTGGTCCTTTAAAAAACCTACTGTATGTAAAATATTGTGTGCTATACAGTGCCTTGCAAAAGTATTCATCCCCCTTGGCATTTTACCTATATCGTTGCATTACAACCTGTAATTAAATCGATTTTTATTTGGATTACATGTAATGGACATACACAAAATAGTCCAAATTGGTGAATTGAAATGAAAAAAATGACTTGTTTAAAAAAATTCTTACAAATAAAAACGGAAAAGTGGTGTGTGCATATGTAATCACTCCCTTTGCTATGAATCCCCTAAATAAGATCTGGTGCCACCAATTACCTTCAGAAGTCACATAATTAGTTAAATAAAGTCCACCTGTGTGCAATCTAAGTGTCACATGATCTCAGTATATATACACCTGTTGTGAAAGGCCAGAGAGTCTGCAACATGCAAGGGGCACCACCAAGCAAGCGGAACCATGAAGACCAAGGAGCTCTCCAAACCGATCAGGGACAAATTTGTGGAGAAATACAGATCAGGGTTGGGTTATAAAAAAATATCAGAAACTTTGAACATCCCATGGACCACCATTAAATCCGTTATTTAAAAAAATGGAAAGAATATGGCACCACAACAAACCTGCCAAGAGAGGGCCACCCACCAAAACTCACAGACCAGGCAAGGAGGGCATTAAATCAGAAAGGCAACAAAGAGACCAAAGACAACCCTGAAGGAGTTGCAAAGCTCCACAGCGAAGATTTGAGTATCTGTCCATAGGACCACGAAGCTGTACACTCCACAGAGCTGGGCTTTACGGAAGAGGGGTCAGAAAAAGCCAATGCTTAAAGTAAAGAATAAGCAAACACGTTTGGTGTTTGCCAAAAGGCA
Organism: Oncorhynchus mykiss; assembly: GCF_013265735.2. Taxonomy (NCBI): domain Eukaryota; kingdom Metazoa; phylum Chordata; class Actinopteri; order Salmoniformes; family Salmonidae; genus Oncorhynchus; species Oncorhynchus mykiss. The sequence goes on along the minus strand of NC_048581.1, from coordinate 56,127,482 downwards.
TGTGGGAGACTCCCCAAACATATTGAAGAAGGTACTCTGGTCAGATGAGACAAAAATGTAGCTTTTTGGCATCAAGGAAAACGCTATGTCTGGGGCAAACCCAACACCTCTCATCACCCTGAGAACAACATCCCACAGTGAAGCATGGTGGTGGCAGCATCATGCTGTGGGGATGTTTTTCATCGGCAGGAAAACTGGTCAGAATTGAAGGAATGATGGATGGAGCTAAATACAGGGGCATTCTTGAAGGAAACATGTTTCAGTCTTCCAGAGATTTGAGACTGGGATGGAGGTTCACCTTCCAGCAGTTGCTAAAGCAACCCTCAATTGAGAATCTGTAGTATGACTTAAAGATTGCTGTACACCAGCGGAACCCATCCAACTTGAAGGAGCTGGAGCAGTTTTGCCATGAAGAATGGACAAAAATCCCAGTGGCTAGATGTGCCAAGCTTATAGAGACATATCCCAAGAGACTTGCAGCTGTAATTGCTGCAAATGGTGTCTCTACAAAGTATTGGCTTTGGGGGGTGTATAGTTATGCACACTCAAGTTCAGTTTTTTTGTCTTATTTCTTGTTTGTTTCACAATAAAAAATATTTTGCATCTTCAAAGTGGGATGTATGTTGTGTAAATGAAATGATACAAACCAGGTTCCATGATACAAACCAATTCCAGGTTGTAAGGCAACAAAATAGGAAAAATGTGAAGGGGGTCAATACTTTAGAAAGCCACTGTAGCTTGGAAAAGGAACACGAATCTTGGGGACAACGTAAGGATGCTTGTTTCCAACATTTTTCTCAGGAAATCTAGTCCTCTTCATGTTTTGTTTCCTTGCCACGATTTTGCGAGTATGGCATCGTGACAACCCTATTTTGTTTACCTGTAAATTTTTCATTTCAAACTTGAAATGCTTTAGCAGATATTCCATGGCTAGGTACTAGTGGCAGGGAGATGCATGGAGTGTAGTTTTCAGAATAAGTTTAACGGTTGACTCCATGACATCATCATACACAGTGGGGCAACTTCCTGCTTACGGACCTCAACAACAACATAATATTTCAAGAAGTGACATAATTTTCACGCTGCCTTGAGGGCACGCCCCCAACACGAAGCAGGAAGAAAAATGATTTTACCAAAGGATACAAATAAAGAGTTTGGAGGGAGAGATGAGGAAGAAAATAGGTTCAGATACAAAGATAATCTATTGTGCAACAAACACATGCATGCTCGGACATACACACACCTACCGACCGTTACTGTAAAACAGATACTCACACTTATCCACTGTTAAACCGCAATGTGCTAGAGCCGGATCATATACAGTGCCTTCGGAAAGTACTCAGACCCCTTGACCGTTTCCACATTTTGTTACGTTACAGCCTTCTTCTAAAATGTATTAACACGTTTTTTTTCCCCTCATCAATCAACACACAATAACCCAGAATGACATTGCCAAAACAGGTTTATAGAAAGTTTTGCTAATTTATAAATAAAAAAAACTGAAATATCACATTTACATAAGTATTCAGATCATTCACTCAGTAACTTTACGTAAGTATTCAGACCCTTTACTCAGTACTTTGTTGGAGCACCTTTGGCAGCAATTACAGCCTCAAGTCTTTTTCTGTATGTCACTACAAGCTTGGCACACTTGTATTTGGGGAGTTTCTCCCATTCTTCTCTGCAGATCCTCTCAAGCTCTGTCAGGTTGGATGGGGATCATCGCTGCACAACTATTTTCACGTCTCTCCAGAGATGTTCGATCGGGTTCAAGTCCTGGCTCTGGCTGGGCCACACAAGGACATTGAGACTTGTGCTTAGGGTCATCAGCTTCCTATTTCTCAACAAGGCATCCTTCATTAATGCTGCCAAACATGCTGCCAAACATGACTATACTATCGATCCTTGACTTCACGATGTCATTTATAAAATAGCTTCCAACACTCTACTCAGCAAATTAGATGCAGTCTATCACAGTGCCATCCATTGTATCACCAAAGCCCCATATACTACCTACCACTGCAACCTGTATGCTCTCGTTGGCTGGCCCTCGCTTCATATTCGTCGCCAAGCCCACTGGCTCCAGGTTATCTATAAGTCTTTGCTAGGTAAAGCCCCACCTTATCTCAGCTCACTGGTCACCATAGCAGCACCCACCAGTAGCACGCGCTCAAGCAGGTATATTTCACTGGTCACCCCCAAAGCCAACTCCTCCTTTGGCCGCCTTTCCTTCCAGTTCTCTGCTGTCAATGACTGGAATGAATTGCAAAATCACTGAAGCTGGAGACTCATATCTCCCTCACTAACTTGAAGCATCAGCTGTCAGAGCAGCTTACATATCATTGCACCTGTACATAGCCCACCTGTAAATAGCCCACCCAACTACCTCATCCCATATTGTTTGTTTTTTGCTCCTTTGCACCCCAGTATATGTACCTGCACATTGATCTTCTGCACATCTATCACTCCAGTGTTTAATTGCTAAATTGTCATTATTTCGCTATTTATTGCCTTACCTCCCTAATCTTACTTCATTTGCACACACTGTATATAAACTTTTCTATTGTGTTATTGACTGTACGTTTGTTCATTCCATGTGTAACTCTGTGTTGTATGTTTCGCACTGCTTTGCTTTATCTTGGCCAGGTCTCAGTTGTAAATGAGAACTTATTCTCAACTGGCCTATCTGGTCAAATTAAAACTTATTTAAAAAATTGTCCTGTTGGAAGGATCTTTCTATACTTTGCTCCGTTCATCTTTCCCTCGATCCTGACTAGTCTCCCAGTCCCTGCCACTGTTAAACATCCCCACAGCATGATGCTGCCACCACCATGCTTCACGTTAGGGATGGTGCCAAGTTTCTTCCAAACCTGACACTTGGCATTCAGGCCAAAGGATGATCAATGGAAACAGGATGCACCTGAGCTCAATTTCGAATCCCATAGCAAAGAGTCTGAATACTTACATAAATAAAAAAAATAAAAAATGACATTTGAAAAAATGTCTAAAAACCTTGTTTTTGGTTTGTCATTACGGGGTATTGGGTGTAGATTGTTGAGGAAAAAACATTTTAATCCATTTCAGAATACGGCTTTAACGTAACAAAATGTGGAAAAAGTCAAGGGGTCTGAATACTTTCCAAATGCACTGTATATTTAAATATATGGCTCGGATAGAGCAGAGTTAGCCCTAATCTTTGTCACATTGTAGCAAAATAATGGTCTACTCTGACTCTAGCAGCAGAAGAAGATTCTGCTGTGTGTGTGTGTGTGTGTGTGTGTGTGTCAATAACAGAAGAAAGCAGCTGCACTAATCACCTGGGGTGGTCATTCCTGCAGAGCTGGCAAAGGATGCACCGATAATTAAACAGGTGATTAGAAGGACTCACCAAGAAAAACTTCCAAAATGATTCCTTTGAGGTAGAAAGGAGTTGGAGCACTCAACAAAAAAAGCATAAATGTATTTATTTTAGCTCACTTTAATCCATTGTACAGGATGCAAAATCAAATCCAATTTTATTTGTCACATACACATGGTTAGCAGATGTTAATGCGAGTGTAGCGAAATGCTTGTGCTTCTCGTTCCAACAATGCAGTAATAACCCACGAGTAATCTAACCTAACAATTCCTCAACTACTACCTTATACACACAAGTGTAAAGGGATAAAGAATATGTACATAAAGATGTATGAATGAGTGATGGTACAGAACGGCATAGGCAAGATGCAGTAGATGGTACCGAGTACAGTATATACATATGAGATGAGTAATGTAGGGTATGTAAACAAAGTGGCATAGTTTAAAGTGGCTAGTGATACATGTATTACATAAAGATGCAGTAGATGATATAGAGTACAGTAAATACAGTGGGGCAAAAAAGTATTTAGTCAGCCACCAATTGTGCAAGTTCTCCCACTTAAAAAGATGAGATAGGCCTGTAATTTTCATCATAGGTACACTTCAACTATGACAGACAAAATTAAGGGAAAAATATCCAGAAAATCACATTGTAGGATTTTTAATTTATTTATTTGCAAATTATGGTGGAAAATAAGTATTTGGTCACCTACAAACAAGCAAGATTTCTGGCTCTCACAGACCTGTAACTTCTTCTTTAAGAGGCTCCTCTGTCCTCCACTCGTTATCTGTATTAATGGCACCTGTTTGAACTTGTTATCAGTATAAAAGACACCTGTCCACAACCTCAAACAGTCACACTCCAAACTCCACTATGGCCAAGACCAAAGAGCTGTCAAAGGACACCAGAAACAAAATTGTAGACCTGCACCAGGCTGGGAAGACTGAATCTGCAATAGGTAAGCAGCTTGGTTTGAAGAAATCAACTGTGGGAGCAATTATTAGGAAATGGAAGACATACAAAACCACTGATAATCTCCCTCGATCTGGGGCTCCACGCAAGATCTCACCCCGTGGGGTCAAAATGATCACAAGAACGGTGAGCAAAAATCCCAGAACCACACGGGAGGGGGGGGGGGGGGGGGGGGGGGAGCCTACCATCAGTAACACACTACGCTGCCAGGGACTCAAATCCTGCAGTGCCAGACGCGTCCCCCTGCTTAAGCCAGTACATGTCCAGGCCCGTCTGAAGTTTGCTAGAGAGCATTTGGATGATCCAGAAGAAGATTGGGAGAATATCATATGGTCAGATGAAACCAAAATATAACTTTTTGGTAAAAACTCAACTCATCATGTTTGGAGGACAAAGAATGCTGAGTTGCATCCAAAGAACACCATACCTACTGTGAAGCATGGGGGTGGAAACATCATGCTTTGGGGCTGTTTTTCTGCAAAGGGACCAGGACGACTGATCCGTGTAAAGGAAAGAATGAATGGGGCCATGTATCGTGATATTTTGAGTGAAAACCTCCTTCTATCAGCAAGGGCATTGAAGATGAAACATGGCTGGGTCTTTCAGCATGACAATGATCCCAAACACACCGCCCGGGCAACGAAGGAGTGGCTTCGTAAGAAGCATTTCAAGGTCCTGGAGTGGCCTAGCCAGTCTCCAGATCTCAACCCCATAGAAAATCTTTGGAGGGAGTTGAAAGTCCGTGTTGCCCAGCAACAGCCCCAAAACATCACTGCTTTAAAGGAGATCTGAAGGAATGGGCCAAAATACCAGCAACACAAGTGTGTGAAAACCTTGTGAAGACTTACAGAAAACATTTGCCAACAAAGGGTATATAACAAAGTATTGAGAAACTTTTGTTATTGACCAAATACTTATTTTCCACAATAATTTGCAAATAAATTCATTAAAAATCCTACAATGTAATTTTCTGGATATTTTTTCTCATTTTGTCTGTCATAGTTGAAGTGTACCTATGATGAAAATTACAGGCCTCACACATATTTTTAAGTGGGATAACTTGCACAATTGGTGGCTGACTAAATACTTTTTTGCCCCACTCTACATATACATATGAGATGAGTAATGTAGGGTATGTAAACATTATATTAAGTGGCATTGTTTGAATTGGCTAGTGATACATTTGTATATCAATTTCCATTATTAAAGTGAGCTGGAGTTGAGTCAGTATGTTGGCAGCAGCCACTCAATGTTAATGGGGGCTGTTTAACAGTCTGGCCTTGAGATAGAAGCTGTTTTTCAGTCTCTCGGTCCCAGCTTTGATGCACCTTTACTGACCTCGCCTTCTGGATGATAGCGGGGTGAACAGGCAGTGGCTCAGGTGGTTGTTGTCCTTGATAATCTTTATGACCTTCCTGTGACATTGTGTGGTGTAGGTGTCCTGTAAGGCAGGTAGTTTGCCCCCGGTGATGCGTTGTGCAGACCTCACTACCCTCTGGAGAGCCTTACGGTTGTGGGCGGAGCAGTTGCCGTACCAGGTGGTGATACAGCCCGGCAGGATGCTCTCGATTGTGCATCTGTAGAAGTTTGTTAGTGCTTTTGGTGACAAGCCAAATTTCTTCAGCCTCCTGAGGCTGCTGCGCCTTCTTCACAACGCTGTCTGTGTTGGTGGACCAATTCAATTTGTCCGTGATGTGTATGCCGAGGAATTTAAAACTTACTACCCTCTCCACTACTGTCCCCGGTGAATTAAACAGGTTGGTGTGCTTACATTCAATCTCTTGAGCAGTCACACCTTCTGATAGAAAGGCATAGCCTACAGAAGGACAGAGATCATCAGGTTATGGCAGTGGATATGGATGTAGAATTCTCTCACTCTTCCTCTCTCTCTTTCAATCTCTCTCTCTTTTTCTCTCAACTCTCCCACTCTTTGTCCCATTGCACCACTGCACAGAGAGATAAAGAAGGCAAGTTGGCCCTGCAGGCCTCTCCAAATCCTCTTCCAACGGGAGAGGCGGCCAGGGAGGGGTTATCCAGAATATGTCAGAAGCGATATGAACCATGAAGAGGAGAACAGAGTGTGCCTAATTACCCAGGGGGTCTGCATTACACAACAAGCTGTATTTTACAAATGTGCCTGTCACACACCACTCAATGACTTTCAGCTTGGCTCTCGGCGTAGAGCATGGCCAAATCGCACAGTGTTTCAGGGTTTTCCGAGTAGGGAAGTCTGAATGAGCACACAGAGAGAGAGAGAGAGAGAGAGAGAGAGAGAGAGAGAGAGATTGTGAGTGAAACCCAGCCATGGGCTCGGTGGAGTGGATCTGAGTGCCCGAGACATTATTAAGAGTAGTTAGCTGGACCACTTTTAGACTATAAGGTTTGCCAGGAATAGTTCCCGTCAAGTTGGTAAATGTTGTTGTTGAGGATGTTGTTTCTGCATCAAAAATGTCTCTGTACAGACAGCCCGTCGCATGCACGCACACACACACACACAAACCTTGCCTATGAATAACGATGAGACTCTAGTGATTAATATGACAGACGAGGGCAAAATCATTTCCTGGGAGATAAACACTCAGACACCTCACAATACCCAGGCAGGCAGCCTTGAGATCAGAGTCAGCTATGTGTGTCAGCCTGAATGTGGGAAGGACATGCACAGCAGATAGGCGCTTTGTCTGCCAGTGCGTGGGCAGGAAGGAAGGACTCTGCAAGTTCCAAAGAAGTGGGACACGGGAGCTGGTGATACCCACTGAGGCTGAGTAAGAGCAAGCGTCTCCCTGCAGAGAGAGGGTAGAACAGCATTCTTCAACGCTGGAGACACACAGGGCAGGAAAGCTTTTGTTTTAGCCCAGTATTAACAAACCTAACTCTAAAAATCAAGGGCTTGATGATTAGTTGATTAGATGAGAGGGGTGCTTTAGTCGTGGGCTGGAATAAATGACTGCACACCCTGTGGGTTCACAGGACCAGGTTTGAATAACACCGATGTAGAAGTAATCAAAGGCTTTTGACCACTGTAAGTATTTGGTTCTTCTAGTGGAGGGCACTTTATTACTTATTTAAAACTTACAGTTGAAGTTGGAAGTTTACATATACTTAGGTTGGAGTCATTAAAACTCATTGTTCAACCACTCCACAAATGTCTTGGTAACAAACTATAGTTTTGGCAAGTCGGTCAGGACATTACTTTGTGCATGACACAAGTCATTTTTACAACAGTTCTTTACAGACAGGTGGTTTCACTTATAATTCACTGTATCACAATTCCAGTAGGTCAGAAGTTTACATACACTAAGTTGACTGTGCCATTAAACAGCTTGGAAAATTCCAGAAAATGATGTCAGGGCTTTAGAAGCTTCTGATAGGCTAATTGACATAATTTGAGTCAATTGGAGGTGTACCTGTGGAATATTTCAAGGCCTACCTTCAACTCAGTGCCTCTTTGCTTGACATCATGGGAAAATCAAAAGAAATCAGCCAAGACCTCAAAAAAAAAATTGTAGACATTCACAAGTCTGGTTCATCCTTGGGAGCAATTTCCAAACACCTGAAGGTACCACATTCATCTGTACAAACAATAGTACGCAAGTATAAACACCATGGGATCACGCAGGCCGTCATACCGCTCAGGAAGGAGATGCGTTCTGTCTCCTAGAGATGAATGTACTTTGGGGCGAAAAGTGCAAATCAATCCCAGAACAGCAGCAAAGGACCTTGTGAAGATGCTGGAGGAAACAGGTACAAAAGTATCTATATCCACAATAAAACAAGTCCTATATCGCCATAACCTGAAAGGCCGCTCAGCAAGGAAGAAGCCACTGCTCCAAACCGCCGTAAAAAAGCCAGACTACGTTTGCAACTGCACATGGGGACAAAGATTGTACTTTTGGAGAAATGTCTTCTGGTCTGATGAAACTGTTTGGCCATAATGACCATCGTTATGTTTGGAGGAAAAAAGGGGAGGCTTGCAAGCCGAAGGACACCATCCCAACCGTGAAGCACGGGGGTGGCAGCATAATGTTGTGCGGATGCTTTGCTGCAAGATGGACTGGTACACTTCACAAAATAGATGGCATCATGAGGAAATACAATTATGTGGATATATTGAAGCAACATCTCAAGACATCAGTCAGGAAGTTAAAGATTGGTCGCAAATGGGTCTTCCAAATGGACAATAACCCCAAACATAGTTGCAAAATGGCTTAAGGACAACAAAGTCAAGGTATTGGAGTGGCCATCACAAAGCCCAGACCTCAATCTTATAGAATATTTGTGGGCAGAACTGAAAAAGCTTGTGCGAGCAAGGAGGCCTACAAACCTGACTCAATTACACCAGCTCTGTCAGGAGGAATGTTAAAAAATTCACCCAACTTATTGTGTGAAGCTTGTGGAAGGCTACCTGAAACATTTGACCCAAGTAAAAAAATGTAAAGGCCATGCTACCAAATACTAATTGAGTGTATGTAAACTTCTGACCCCCTGGGAATGTGATGAAAGAAATAACAGCTGAAATAAATAATAATCTCTACTATTATTCTGACATTTCACATTCTTAAAATAAAGTGGTGATCTTAACTGACCTAAGACAGGGAATTTTTGCTAGGATCAAATGTCAGGAATTGTGAAAAACTGAGTTTAAATGTATTTGACTAAGGTGTATGTAAACTTCCGACTTCAACTGTATGTATTATTAAAACATCTGTGGAGGATGTATGCTCCTCACGGAGCTATAGAGTTTGAGTCAAGTCACTGTATTACGACTGGTGTTGTAATCTTTATAAATGGTGTAAGAGTAACATTAACGTTAACATCGGGGCATAAGGCAGCTGTTCTGTTTGTTATGAAGCCTGCGTACTAAGTTTGACTTCCATTTTGTCGCTGCTCAAAGTCAAGCTTTAAAAGGACAAATAACAAATGTCTTGTAAATCCTGGTACGAAGCACATCAGACAGGCAGAACACATTGCCTCGGGACTGTGGATTGTAGGTCAGAGAGAGAAAAAAGAAAACAGCACGGTTTGGCTGTATATGGTAGCAGTATACATGGTCAGAATGTTAAGCAACACAAAGCATGCGTCCCTAATGGCACCCTATTCCCTGTATAGTCCACTACTTTTGACCAGAGCTCCATGGGCACAAAATAGGGAATCCTATTCCATTTTGGATGCACACAAAGTGTCAGACTAAATATTGGTTGTTTTTAAAGGCATGCCACATCGATACCTCAGTGGGTTGGTGCCAGTGCTGTTTCATATTTGAAGTCATTTTTATAGAGCAATGCTTTCAGGCAGATTTGGTTGCACTCTCTGGTATTGCATTTTGAATGTTGAATTCAATGCTGTTTATTAACCTAATATTGCATTAACTTCCTTCGATAGAAAACAAATCTGTGATGTGCTGAGCTAACGGGAAACTGGTCTTTCGCTCCTACTCATTTGTTTCCATTCCACGCAGAGGCAATGAACAGTGATTCTGAACCTCTTTCTTTGACTGCTTCACTGATCCATGACATTGAAATCAATTTAAATACAATACTCAACTCAATGTCTTTAATTAAGAGAGCACATTGAATAGATGGTCATCTCTCATACGATAACAAGGTCTGCTTATCCTCTTGCCCAGCATTGACCCCAAACTCAACCTTACTCAAATGACTGGTTGGAAACAGGGACTACTACTTAATCATTCATAGTAGCATGTACACTGGTCTTAGAGTGATATATTTCCTTGATTCCTCTCTTCTTGCCCCTCCTCAAAATGCATTGGAGGAGAAGATCCGAGGTTCCTCCCCTCTGACGTTCTTCTCCAATGCGTTTTGAGAAGGAAGCAAGGAGAGAGGAGGTGAGGAATCAAGGAAATACAATTGGGATTCATTCACATTTGGAGACATTAAATCAGAAGCATCAGCAGAAACTGAGGATATTGCTCAAGCATGGAACGTAGAATCTTCCACAACAACAAACCACCCCTTCTTCACCCTGAAGGCAGCAGAACGAACCATCTGTATCAGCAGGGGGGAGGGTTGTGGCACGACTGGCCTGGGCATTCATCTGAGATGATTCCCAAGGTCTAAGTCACTGTCAGTTTCGGTTTCTCTAGTCCAGGGGTCTCCAAACCTGTTCCTGGAGAGCTACCCACCTGTACATTTTTGCTCCAACCCCAGTTGTAACTAACCTGGTTCAGTTTATCAACCAGCTAATTATTTGAATCAGGCCTTCTAGATTAGGGTTGGATTGAAAACCTATAGGATTGTAGCTCTCCGGGAACAGGGTCGGAGCCCTGCTCTAGTCTCACAGTGCTAATCTCAAGGCTAAGTTTACCCCCAGACTCAAATAAGTACATCAAGCCTGCAAGGCTGTAACCCATTGACATCACCTAATTTGATATCTTCATTTTAAGATACTTCATGACATTCAGTCTTGACTCTTTTCTTTGCAGAGCCATGTTCAGTTCAATTGTTGCATGTGGGGCTTTCTGACTGCAGTCTCCTCTTCAGCAAGTCAAATGCATGCTTGACTGGAATAACTTTGAACCTTCTCCCCAGTCTGAGGTCCTGAGCTCTCTGGAGAAGGTTTTCATCAAGGATCTCTCTACACTTTGCTCCGTTCATCTTTCCCTCTATCCCGAAAAGCCTCCCAGTCCCTGCTGCTGAAATCCCCACAGCATGATACTGCCACCACCATGGGATTGTGCCAGGTTTCCTCCAGGCGTGATGGTTGGCATTCAGACCAAATAGTTCAATCTTGGATTCATCAGACCAGAGAATTATGTTTCTCATGGTCTGAGGGTCTTTAGGTGCCTTTTGACAAAACTCAGAGGAGGCTGTCATGTGCCTTTTACTGAGGAGTGGCTTCCATCTGGCTACTCTACCATAACGGCCTGATTGGTGGAGTGCTGCTGAACTCTGAAGCCATGTCAGAGTGACCATCAGGTTCATGGTCACCTCCCTGACCAAGGCCCTTCTCCCCCGATTGCTCAGTTTGGCCGGGCGGACAGCTCTAGGAAGTCTTGGTGGTTCCAAACTTCTTCCATTTAAGAAAGATGGAGGCCACTGTGTTCCTGAGAACCTTCAATACTGCAGACATTGTTTGGTACCCTTCCACAGATCTGTGCCTCGACACAATACTGTCTCAGAGCTCTATGGACAATTTCTTCAACCTTATGGCTTGGTTTTTGCTCTGAAATGTACTGTCAACTATGGGACCATTTATAGACAGGCGTGTGCCCTTCCACATCATGTCCAATCAATTGAATTTACCACAGGTGGACTCCAATCAAGTTGTAAAACATCACAAGGGTGATCAATGCAAACAGTATGCACCTGAGCTCAATTTCGAGTCTCATAGCAAAGGGTCTGAATACTTATGTAAATAAGGTATTTCTGTTTTTTCATTGTAATAAATTAGCAAACATTTCGTAAAAACCTTGTTTTCGCTTTGTCATTATGGGGTATTGTGTGTAGATTGATGAGGGAAATGTTTTATTTATCCATTTTAGAACAAAGCTGTAACGTAACAAAATGTGGAAAAAGTCAAGAAGTCTGAATACTTTCCTAATGTACTGTATCTTCCTCAATTACCTCGTATCCCTGCACATCGACTCTGTACTGGTACCCCGTGTATTAGGCAAGTTATCATTTATTCATTATGCATGTATTATTACTTTTATTATTATGTTTTACTTTTCTATTAATTCTCCATTTTCTTTCTCTCTGCATTCTTGGGAAGGGCCCATAAGTAAGCATTTCACTGTGATAATCTACACCTGTTGTTTACGAAGCTTACTGACGAATACATTTGATTTGAAATTATACTTTATTATTTGGAAACTATCATTTTTTTTTTACAAAGACATTGTTAATTTTGACAAACAATGGGGTAAAACCATTTATTTCTATCGGTACTCTGGGTTATGATGGGGTAAGACAGTTGTAACCATTATGAAGCTTTAACTTATATTTTTGAAGAATAAAATGCCATTGAACAGCTGTAAATATTGCATTTGATGAGCATGTGTGCAGGCATTATCTCTCAACCCACTACACTACAGCCTCTGGAATATAGTCAATTTACTATCAGACAACTGAACCGAACAGGGAGACCAAAAATAGAATTAAACAAAGAGCACAAAGAGCCTACCTCTTGAACACAGATGTAGATTCTTCTCGGGATAGGCATCTGAATTCATTCTCAAAGCAAAGCAGATGAAATGCCAACTGTTCTTGACACAGGGACTGTCTGGCTCCAGTCTGCGCAGTGAAACGCTTGTAACCTACTCTCAGTCACATGGTTTGTCACATGTTAACCCAGCAAATGTAAGGGAATTTCTGGATTCCTCTTCAAAATAAAGCTCCTCTTCAAAATAAAAGCGTTCTTATAAAACATATAAAAATGTTTTAGAAGAACATTTCGTTCAAATATACACCCATCTAGTACCATGTTTGACACCCCTTTGCCTCCAGAACAACCTTGCCTCCAGAACAACCTGAATTCCTCGGGGCGTGGACACATTGCTCAATTGTCTATGTAAGTTTTTTGTTTGTTGTCAGAAAAAAACGGGGGAATAAGTGAAATTAAATATTACAAGAATCAATGGACCTAACGTGTGCCAGGAAAACATACCCCATACCATTGCACCACCTGTACCGTTGACACCAGGCAGGATGGGGCCATGGTCTCTGCCATCAGCATGACGCAAGAGGAACTGGGATTTGTCAGACCAGGCAATGTTCTTCCACTTCTCAGTTGTCCAGTGTTGGTGATCACGTGCTCACTGGAGCCGCTTCTTCTTGTTTTTAGCTGATAGTGGGGGAACCGGTGTGGTCGTCTGTTGCAATAGCCCATCCCTGACAAGGACCGAGAGGGCCCCTCAAATAATGCCCTCTCACTTCATATTTGCTGTTGTTTCTTAGTCTACTTTGCTTGTTATCCCTCTCTCATCAACTTAACATTACAAACCATACAAAATGTCTACTTGTCTTGGACCAAAGTGAAAAGGAATTGGATTTCATTATGACAGACACAGGAGTTTTGGTGTCAGGTGTGCGGCTGCAATCTCAATTGAACATAGCCGTAGAGACTGAGCCAATGAAAAGTAGCATGCAATATCCTTTAATTACATGTTCCCTTTTGAATGGGGATATGTGGCATTTGGCTGCAAGATACTCTGCAAGGCAAGGCAGTTTCTAAGGAAAATATTGTATACATTTTAATATGCATGCTGTGGTATCACCCCATTGCCATTATATAATATAATATAAACAGAGCTCTGATGAGAGTATCTCTGTGATTTACATCAGTGCATACCACTCATCTCATCAGCTCATCTGTCTCATCTGGCATCAGTCATGGTAAAATGTGTAGAATTGTAGGAAATTGCTGTAAAACTGCACATTTTTCTCTCTGCTCCATGGCAAAAGTAGCATAATTGCATGAAATTAGTTTTTTAAAATTCCTTCGACTTGGGGGGGCCCCCAACCAAATCTCGCCTAGGGCCCCAAAAGGTTAAGGCCGGCCCTGGGTAGCACAACACAGCTTTGTTTGAAATTCAACCACTCATCATTTTCAGCAGTTAGAGGAGGAATTATTGTTTAAATCATTATTTCAGGGGGCTCAAAGGTTGTTCCATGAATAGAGTGCCCTTTCTGTCCTTCAGACATTATGTGTGTACATTTTGATAAAACTAAATTTAACAGTGGCTCTAACTAAACTAAACCATGTTAAAAAGGGGAGTTATTGTCACATCTGCTCCTGCAACACCCTCTACTGCTCATCCTGTGTCTCCTTGACCTGCAGCCACTCCCCCAGTACTCTCTCCCTCTCTCCCTCTCTCTCTCTCTCTCTCTCTCTCACTCTCTCTCTCTCTCTCTCTCTCTCTCTCTCTCTCTCTCTCTCTCTCTCTCTCTCTCTCTCTCTCTCTGTGATTGTGTGGGTGTGCTGGAGTCAGAGCAGATCCCCACCAGCTGCAACCTGTTCCATAATGAAGACCTCTACAAATACTCAGCCCTGCCACTTCCCCGCTGCCAGATTGTAATCTCTGCTCAGTCAGTCTATGGTTCTAGCCGTTTGTTACTATTCAGATCCTGTCGTGCCTGTTTTCCTTGCCTGACGCTGTTTTCCGCTACAGTTCTGCCCGCTCTGACTCTGATCCCTGTCTCCAGTCCCACGTCTCGTCATCCTGCTACTCTGTCCTGGATTCCCCACTCTACTACTCCCTTGGATTCCCCTACGGACCTGCTTACCTTTTCTCAATCCCTCTCACTCCAGCCTTAGCCTCCACACCTGGTTTCCAGCAACCCGCCCGAGCTTCCCCTGACCTGCACTCCATCTCCCCCCTCTGTTTCAATAAATACCTTGGTTACTTCATCCTAGTCTTCTCGTCCGAGTATGCTCTAGGGTTCCCCTGTTACACTCCGCGTAACAGTTATGGCTGATTTAGGATAAAATTGTCAACCCTGTTATGTGAACTTTTATAGTAATTTTCCCCTTAGTTTAATATCTACAGATCGGAAAACATGTTTGCTTGGAAGTTGAACATACTCTTTATGACAGAATGTTAAAATTAGGTAACATAAATAGGTGACAAAATTACACTACCCAAAAGGCCCTCTATTCGTGGAATGGCACGCATATGCTTGAATTGTGGCATAATGCTTTGAGAGGAGGACTGTGCTTTACTAGTCGTCCATGACCTCACATAATACAAATGTCAACCCTGATACAAAAGTGTTGGAAGTGTCAAACCATTCGAAAAATAGGCCTATTTGGGAGCTAATTGATGCCACAATGAAGAAATTAAGATTATACACAATGTCTGGCATGATGAGGAGGAAATCTGAATCTGAAATGTCTGTAATTTAATGAAACCTCAAATGGTTTGTACCATCTGGGGTGTTTATTCACTAGTCTCTGAGGCCCCCTACTGGTCAAGACAATATCTATATTTTGGGCCCTAATTTTCAAGCTAGAACAAGGAATATGCCCTGTTCTCAGCTTTGTAAGAAATAATGATTATGTAATATGTTAATCAAAACATTGAGGACAATATTTCAATAAAATAACATATTTTCTCATGTATTTATAGGTCTTTATTTGAAGAGCACACCGACACGTCTTAGTTGTCCATCATGGTCTGAAAGAAACCCAAAACACAGGCTCAGATGAGTTTCACAAGGCAAACAAAACACATTTGAAACAGAACTAAAGAAGAACACCAAAACACTCAACAGTGAAATGGTTGGAGTCAAGCCCATTTCAACAATTCAGGAAGTCAATTCAGTTCCAATTTCCTTCAGTTATTTTCTATGAGGAAAATGTGGACATGGAATTGGAATTTGAGTTTCTAAATTGACTGAATTGCAATGGAATTGACCTCAACCCTGTGTGGTGATGTATAGCGATGTGTTTAGTGATCTGGTCATCAGCAACTCCGGTTACCTCATCAATCCACTCATTGTAGTCGGAGACGCGGGTGAAGACGGTGGGTTTCTTGATGTAGTTGCAGCCCTGGCCGGAGACGAAGCTAGCAATGCCATGCACCTCCCATACTCCCGCAGAGTTCTTACAGTTCAGTGGGCCACCAGAGTCACCCTGAAACAGAACACAAAACACTTCATATCTTTGAAATGTTTACCACACAGGTTGATGAAAATATAATGCTCATCAGCTTTGCTTGAATTTCTTGTATCTTCATTTTTTTGCTTGTATCTCCTGTATATCTAATTGTCTGCTCCCCAAATGGCACCCTGTGCACTTTATATTGCACTACTTTATACCAGAGCCCTATGGGTGTGTGTGTCTGACTCACGTTGCAGCCTCCCACCACTCCGTCCCCGCCGGCGCAGACCATGGACCTGCGAATGGACACGCCCCACCAGTCGCTCTGGGTACACGTATTGTGGTCCACCACGGGCATCAGGGCCTGCTGGAGGGTGTCGGGGGTGGGACCTCCGGCTAGAACACACACAGCAGAGGGATAATGAGCATGATTGTAATGAAAGAGAAAAGACATACAGTATGCTGTCTTGGCCTTACATACAGGCAATTGCATACAGGCAGAGACACAGAAGCATGCACGGACATGCACACACACACACACACACACACACCACTCATCACTCACTGGTGAGTCTTCCCCAGCCGGTGATGTAGCAGGGGTAATTATTGGACAGGATGGTTCCGGGGGCGGGGACACAAGCCAGCTGGACCTGGTCACTCAGAGTCACATGCTCTGCCAGCTTGATCATGGCGATGTCATTGCTGGTCGTTTGGGAAATTAGAGTATGAATGGATCAGAATAGATCAGGAACTGTTACTGGTTACTAGTTTACTGTTATCATGGCCATTGAAACCATATATAAGTTCAGTATTTAGAACAATTTCCCACCAATGTGTATAAACTATTTAATACTTAACTAATACTTAATAGGTTATAAACTCTTTATTGCTTATAAATCTGAATATTCTGCGTCAATAGTGTAAATGTAAAGTTTTACTTGTGTTTTTTCAAGCCATTGCCCAACTTACCCTACTGACAGGAGGACAGGGTTATAGTGTTTGTGCACGATGATTCCTTTCTTAGCTGGGAAGTAAGCCTGAGCACTGGGCTCAGCCTCTGCCAGGTTGTGCTTGCCCACAACCACACGATAATTCAGCTTCAGACTGTATGGAGGAATAGGGGAAAAACTGTCCCATGAAGCATCATTTTGCAGACCAAATAGACCTACCCGTTCTTCACATTGGTCAAACACAATTGCTTATTTTTTTCACTGTTTTGTGCTGGTCAACACCTTTAAAATAGCAGCAGTGTGTCTGTGTGTGCTGGCTTACTCAATGCAGTGGGCAGCAGTCATAACCCAGTTGGTAGCGATGAGGGATCCACCACAGGTGTGTCTGTACTCACCATTTCTCTCATACTGCAGAGAGATCTACAAAGATTGACAATGATCAGTATATTCTTACAGCACTTAGCAATTAACCTAAACTTAACATTTTAGAGTCCGCTCCATCAACACTTCAGTCAATATCATAAACACTTCACTTTTACACAAAATTATCAATGATTTACAGTAGATACAAAGAACACTTTAGTTTGTTCCATCTAAACATTCCTGTAAGGTCCATTACCATTAAAAGTTGAATTCCGTCAGCACCTCCATCACTTTACCTATTTACAGTTACATTCAGCACCATTTACATTTTGAAAAATGTAGTAAAAATTTGAAGTATCTTGAACGAAAACCCCGTGTCTCGACATCCTCACCTGCCAAGGCCAGCTGTTGGGGCGGGCATCCACGCCATTGACCACGCGGGTAGTATCAGGCTTAATGGCTGGGGTTCCACAGCCAGATGCTGCAGACGAGGAAGAGGAATATCTAGGACTTATTACACAAGGGGTGGCAGGTAGCCTAGTGGTTAGAGCGCTGGGCCAGTAACTGAAAGGTTGTTAGATTGAATCCCCGAGTTGACAAGGTCAAAATCTGTCGCTCTGCCCCTGAAAAAGGCAGTTAACCCACTGTTCCTAGGCTGTCATTGTAAATAAGAGTTTGTTCTTAACTTACTTGCCTAGTTAAATAAAGGTTAAAGAGACATACATAAATATAACAGGTTTGGAGTGTTGCACATAGATCTATTTACAGGTTCGGGTCATTCCAGTCAATTCAGAAAGTGAACCAAATTCTAATTCCAAATGTTCCTCGTTGAAAAGCATTGAAGATTTTGGAATTTCAGTGTACTTCCTGAATTGACTGAAATGAAATGGAATTGAACCCAACCCTGTTATAGGCTATGTAAAGGGCTGTCAAGATTTCCTATTCTAGGCCAGTGTCCCTGAGATGCATAGCCGCTGGAAGTAGGGAAAATAGTTGCACTTGTAAGAGTTGTTGCCCTGTCCCTTTCTCTGCGATTGTCATTCTAATGGAATCTAGAAAGAACAACACCCTGTCCTCAAACATGTACATCAAATAGTGGAAAGTTATGGACAAAGACACAAAACATCCAAATCAAATTAAATATTTTTCTTGATCAAATAACATGGAAAACAACAGTATTTTGTTCAATATAAATTGACCATCCTTACAAATCACTTAATGTAAATGTACATGTATTGTACATAGGCTGGTCATCTAGGTTTGCACCTGAAGACTTTCCATCGCCATGAAAAAAAAACATTGCACAATACAGTAATTGAGTACATTTAGACAAGCGGTTTGTGATGATGTGGCTCAGTTGGTAGAGCATGGTGCTTGCATATCTAGGGTTGTGGGTTTGATTCCCACAGGGGACCCGTAAAAAATAAGAGTGTCTAGTAAAAATGCAAAAGGAATGAATAGACCATTTCAGTTTTCTCTTAAAAGGAAGTTGCATTTGCAAAGTATTTCAAGAAACTGGAAAACATATATCAAGCAAGTATTTTTAAATTCTACAAGTATTATCAGATGAACTGTTTTGACAGATAATTATCAGACTCAAGTTACAAATGCTGGTAAACACTTAGTTTACCAACACTTAGTTTTACATTTTTTCACATAAGTAGACCGATATAAAACTTTGAAATCACTGTTCCTTGAGATATAATGATAATTTAAACACAATAATCTACTTGCCATGTCTGTTAAAAATGCAAAAAGGTCTTACCACTGGCAACAAGGGCCAAGACCAAAATGATAGAAGTCATGTTGCTGCTGTCATGAGTGCTGGTGGAACTCCTTTATACTGCTTTTTGTTTCTTATTCGTGACTGATAAGTGAGCTTCATCCAACTGGTTTAGTTTTAAAAAACTGCCCATTCTGTCCAACTGATAAGCCTGATAAGCCAACTGATTAGTACAGAAGGTGTGAGAAACATGTGTCTGTCATTATTGCTCTTAGGCCAGAGATATTGATTCTGGCCTTCTTCCAACTGTCTGGCTTAGAAAGTTATTTAGGCCTACTCTGAACTGCTATCCGGTCAGGCCAAAGACAACCCAAATCCAAATGTGCATTCTTGCAGTCTTAGAATAATCATATTCTGGACTTGGAAAACTTGGTATACGGATTTAATAGGATTTGACTGTATTCACTACACATGTAAAAGAGATGCATCAGCAAAGATTTGTTCTAACAATTATTGTAATGGTCTATTTTTTTGCTAAATGTAAAAGTACTGGTAATATATGATGTCCTTAAGTGTAATGTGGAACAGGACATCCAGACAGCACTACTCTAAAACCAACATACAGTAGCCTTCATCTTGAAGGGTCAGCAACACCTGTTTACTTCCCAGAGTCTTCGTATCCACACTGCAAATGTTTAACCACAAGAGCACAACCAATGACAAGCAATTCAATCTTTATTTTTTTTCTTAAATATGAGAAACTACAGATTACTGAAATTACATGTATGAGGAACAAGTAACAGTGATAGAAAGAGAAATTGGCGTGCTCAACTCAAATATGTGTAGTAAAATAAATGTGGGTGCTAGGTTCAAAAGGCATGTACTAGAAGGAGGGAAAATATTTAGTGGCTTATTTCTTTGCAACAGAGGTCAAAACAAAGACACTTTTCGGCGGCAACCTTTGTCACATTTCTGAGTGAACAATTACGTTTTGGTGGTTCAGTCCAAATGAAGACAACACAACTCCCTGTCAGTCTAAGTTGCCTCTGGCACAGGAAGCATATGTGCATGGAGCAGCAGCAGATCCCATGTCTCAGGTTTCTGTTTACTGCCAGTTCCACATCACAAACCCAGGAGTTCCAAAGAAACATCAATCACACCGATTTGTCTAAAAACTGTTTTCATTTCGAGTGCCTGAGGTGTGTCTATTTGTGATGTGGTGTCTGAACCAGGAAGTTAGTTAAAGTTCCTTTCAAGCACTGAGCTCATGGATATAGTTTCTCTATCCCGAGGGTTTAGACAGTGGACGACACTCGGATGTGGGGTGGGAACTGTTTACCAGTGTGCCATAATTTTTATAAGACATTTATCCCTTCCTATGTACAGATGTCATATCTTAATTTGCACAGCAGGAAATGCAAACTTGCAGGCTATTCAAGCTTTAAAAAGGCTTCTAAAGTTGATATTTTCCACTTTAAAATAGATTTGCCCTAATGAAAAATGTATCAACTCCTACAAAATTGTCAATTTATTATAAACCACATTATAAATTACCTGTTGCTGCAGGATTATTTTCCTCCTCTGAGAAACTGGTCAAATTAAGATAGGAAATGTCACAGTTTAGTGTCAACCACTTTACTCCACCCAACACAGGATGTATGTAATGATGGGGCGGTGAGTCGGAAGCAGGTGCAGGTGAAACGTTTTAATCAAACAACAAAACCAAGAACACGACACTAACATAAGGCAGTATGCCGATAAACAAGAACAATACCAACTGGTGAGTGAAAATGGAAGACTGACATATAAATATGAGGAAATTAGGAAGGTACTGGAGTCCAGGTATGAATCATAATGATTCACATGTGTGTGTAATGATGAGTACAAGGTGTGCGTAATGATGATTCCCAGGACCGGTGGTTAGTACTCTGGCGACATTGTACGCCGGAGGGGAGTTGCAGGAGTAGACTTGATCATTTAATATTCTCCAGCACACAACCCCAACACACAAGACCAGGACAGGTAAGTATGCTCAAGGTAAGTCATTTTAAATTCATGGTTTAACATGGATCGGACACAATAGAGCCTCCACTCAGGTAGGTTATCCTCCGTCTGACTCTCTCAGGTAAATAGCGGGCATGCAAAAGGGACACACTGCAATCTGAATTATTCTGATATGGCACTGCAACAAGATAGTTATTCTAATGGAAGGCACTGCAAACAATATGGTGAAAGGCACTACAATGTCGCTCTGGTGCTGCATACAATATGGGACCAACCCTTGGCCCTGCTCGACTCTGCAAACCCCTTTAAAGGACTCTACTACTATGGGACAAAATAAGGAGCGTGAAAGACAGACAAGACAACATACAGAAAGGGTTGGGATAGATTCTCGATTTCTAGGGCCCAACAAGAACCATATCCCCACAAAATAAAATAAACGTCTCTGTATGGCGATATCCAGATCCGCATAGCTCCCTGTCCTGGAGCGCGCCTGGTCTGAGACTCTGCTTGGCGACGTCACCGATGGACCCGCCTCCGGTGCTAAACAAGAGGAAGACAGACAGCAGGGAAACATGCCAACAATAGTGGGTTTCAGTGGCAGGGCAAAACGGCCCAGAGAGAGCAAGATTGGTGTAAATGGAACACGGGAAGAATCACGTCCCTTACTTGTGTCGTACCAATGCCTCTCTCGGTCCTCTGCTCTCGGATCGCCACTCAACTCCACAGCCCCAGTTTGTCATCAGGGCAACCACCCATGAGTTGCATCTGGGAGCGGTCAGAAGGTCGTTATGGGCAAGGTTGCACATGGTTCAGATGAATGGCCCGTATTGGTCTCCTCCCTCTGGTCGGACACGAAAGACTGCCAGTCCAGGCCGAAGGTGTCCTAGAATGACAAAAGGCTGCAGCTGTCATCGGGGGGCTAGTTTACCCTGATCTTGTCATCTGAAGTTCTGCAGGAGCACCCGGTTCACCAGCCATCAACGGAAGGTCCTTTCTCCGCTTGTTGTACCGCTGTTTGTTCTCGCTCCTGCTAATGTCGGGTCCATGCCTCGACCTGACTGTAGACCAGTCGTAGCTGGTCATGATGGTGCCTCAGCCATCCATCAAGGTCCATCTGCAGCGTCTTGGCCGACATGCCTGCCACTCATTAGAAAGAATGGGGTAAGACCGGTGCTGCCATGTTCAGTGTTTTTGTATGCCTGGAGAAGCATAGGTAACTGCTCTGGCCAACCCATCTGCTCATCTTGCCCCAGGGACCCAAGAAGAGATAACAATGTTTGATTAAACCGCTTACAGGCCCCTTTGCCTCCGTTGGGCCTTTCAGCTCGGTTGACCCTCTCTGCTAATGATAGAAGGTATTGATGCTCCTGTTGAATCAGACACACCTGCCCGTCCGTGCTGGATAATCTGGAGAGAAAATCAGCAGTCTGGTAGAGCAACTGGGGTGGTACATCACCAGAAAACTGGAAACTGTACAGCTGGGCCACCCAGTGCTGTGCAACTGACCCCAGTTTTGCAGTGTTGAGGTGGACCAGGGGGTTGTTGTCTGTGTAAACTGTGAACTTCGCCCCTCACAGGTAGTCTCTGAACATTTTAGTCACTGCCCATACAAGGTTTGAATGAACTATAGTTCTGATCATTCCTCTCCAGAGGAGACAGGCTCGGTCTGGCATAGGCAATTACTCTCACCTTGGACAGCACTGCCCCAAGGACCCTCAATCTAGCGTCAGTGTAGGCGAGGAATGGTTTACTGAAGTCGGCATATGCCAGAATTGGGGCACTGCTTGACTCACCACATGCCCCAAGTAGACCACCTCCCTCTGCCAGAGCTGACATTTCGTAGGCTGCAATATCAGGACATGCTTGACAAGCCTCTTGAACACCTGATCTAGATGGGTGTAAAAGTCAGTTGATTAGATAATACCATTAAGTAGATCAAAAGAGAGTTGTTTACCTTGCTTCCTAGACACTTCTGCATGAGGCTCTGGAAGGTGGCAGGGGCGTTGCAGAGTCCAAAGGGCATGCCAGAGAACTCAAACAGCCCCAAGGGTGTGGTGAAAGAAGTCAGCCCAGGGACTCAAGCTTTCTGTGATTACCCCAGACTAGCATCCCTGCCCGTTGGAGTCTGAGCTCTGCGTACAGGCTTGGTGAAATTGGCTGGTGTCTCTCTAGGCTAAGGGGGGTGGACAGTACCTGTGGGAATGTGATGTAGGACAGCATCAGACTTAGCAAAATCTTCCTCATGGGCAGAGAACACACTTGACCAATGGGATAGGAGAGCATGGAGCCTTTGTTGCTGTGTTGGCTCCCTTTACCTGTTGGAAATTTACAGGGGGTTGGCCATCAGCCTGTAACTGAACTGTATGCACACCCACCTCAACTTCACCTGGTGCCTGGGTGCGTAGCACCAGTTCTCATTCTCCACAGATCTGAGAAGGCTCCAAGAGGGTAACAAGGGGGTAAGGGTTTCAATTCAGCAGTCGAAAGGGTAGCCTTTCTCCTTGCACTCTTGCCACACAACTCCATCATCAGTATCCTCCACCAGGGTTTAGCAGTCTTTGGAGGAGGTCCCACCAACAACTCCAGCCCACAGCAACTTTTCACTGCTAGCTGGGATCCCATTGGGGTCTCTCTTGGACAGGCATGCAGTACCTGGTCCCCCTCATTGCTCATCGGTCTGCATGACTCGCCGCAGACAGCGAAAGCATTCTGCCACTCCTTCCTGGCAGCTACCCACAGTGGCGTTGAACCCAGTGAGACTCATTCGAACAGCTCCTTCCAGCATTAGCCTATGACGGTCATCCCAATGATTACTTGGTCAGCCCCCAGACAGTCATCCTTGACAATCACAACCCCCTTGGCTGGAACTTGCACTACTCCAACTACAAAATCCACGACCGCATAGCCGACAAAGGGGATGTGTAGGCAATTGGCTGCCTTCAACGTGAGCCGGCGGAGATCTGAAGAATCTTGCATAGGGAGATGAACAAA
This sequence comes from Oncorhynchus mykiss, assembly GCF_013265735.2. Lineage (NCBI taxonomy): Eukaryota > Metazoa > Chordata > Actinopteri > Salmoniformes > Salmonidae > Oncorhynchus > Oncorhynchus mykiss. The sequence goes on along the minus strand of NC_048581.1, from coordinate 56,103,562 downwards.
CCACTTCTGAAAACTAAACACTGTTACATTAGACACCGTATCCAACATACAGTTGAAATCGGATGTTTACATACAGTTAGGTTGGAGTCATTAAGACTCGTTTTTCAACCACTCCATCAATGTCTTGTTAACAAACTATAGTTTTGACAAGTCGGACAGGACATCTACTTTGTGCATGACATAAGTATTTTTTTCAACAATTGTTTACAGACAGATTATTTCACTTATAATTCACTATGTCACAATTCCAGTGGGTCAGAAGTTTACATACGCTAAGTTGACTGTGCCTTTAAACAGCTTGGACAATTCCAGAAAATGATGTCAGGGCTTTAGAAGCTTCTGATAGACTAATTGACATCATTTGAGTCAATTTGAGATGTACCTGTGGATGTATTTCAAGGCCTATCTTCAAACTCAGTGCCTCTTTACTTAACATCATGGGAAAACCAAAGAAATCAGCCAAGACCTCAGAAAAAAAATTATAGACCTCCACAAGTCTGGTTCATCCTTGGAAGCAATTTCCAAACGCCTAAACTTACCATGTTCATCTGTACAAACAATAGTACGCAAGTATAAACACCATAGGACCACGCAGACGTCATACCACTCAGGAAGGAGACGCATTCTGTCTCCTAGAGATGAACGTGCTTTTCTGCAAAAAGTGCAAATCAATCCCAGAACAGCAGCAAAGGACCTTGTGAAGATGCTGGAGGAAACAGGTACAAAAGTATCTATATCCACAGTAAAACGAGTCCTATATCAACATAACCTGAAAGGCCGCTCAGCAAGGAAGAAGCCACTTCTCCAAAACTGCCATAAAAAAGCCAGACTAGGGTTTGCAACTACACATGGGGACAAAGATCATACTTCTTGGAGAAATGTCCTCTGGTCTGAGGAAACAAAAATAGAATTGTTTGGCCATAATGACCATCGTTATGTTTGGAGGAAAGGGGGAGGCTTGCAAGCCGAAGAACACCATCCCAACCGTGAAGCACGGGGATGGCAGCATCATGTTGTGGGGGTGCTTTGCTGCAGGAGGGACTGGTACACTTCACAAAATAGATGGCATCATGAGGAAATAAAAATATGTGGATATATTGAAGCAACATCTCAAGACATCAGTCAGGAAGTTAAAGCTTGGTCGCAAATGGGTCTTCCAAATGGACAATGACCACAAGCATACTTCCAAAGTTGTGGCAAAATGGCTTAAGGACAACAAAGTCAAGGTATTGGAGTGGCCATCACAAAGCCCTGACCTCATCCTATAGAAAATATGTGGGCAGAACTGAAAAAGCATGTGCGAGCAATAAGGCCTACAAACCTGACTCAGTTACAACAGTTTTGCCAGGAGGAATGGGCCAAAATTCACCCAACTTATTGTGGGAGCTTGTGGAAGGCTACCTGAAATGTTTGACCCAAGTTAAACAATTTAAAGGCAATGCTACCAAATACTAATTGAGTGTATGTGAACTTCTGACCCACTGGGAATGTGATGAAAGAAATAACAGCTGAAAGAAATCATTCTCTCTACTATTATTCTGACATTTCACATTCTTAAAATAAAGTGATGATCCTAACTGACCTAAGATAGGGAATTTGTACTATGATTAAATGTCAGGAAAAACTGAGTGTACATTTATTTGGCTACAATGTATGTAAACTTCCGACTTCAACTGTACATGTTTTTTTTATTTTGATTACCTCCACTTCTATATGAGGACAGTTTCCCACAACAGCTGACTTCTCAGGGCTTTCCTCCTGCCTGGTGCCTGTAGCCCCGACATCGAGCTCTACAGTGGCCAGGGGATTCCTGTTTTAAAAGGGCCTGTTCATCTCTCTGGGTGGAGCAGAAGCATTTGATGTGGCCAGGCTGTCTACACCCCAAACAAATGGGTCTGTCCTGTCAGTCCCACTGGAATGGGGTTCTCTCTCCATTAGAGAAAGGAACATATTTCCCACCTACTACACGCCCCGTGGCTCCTCCCTCGGCCATGGCAGGGCAGCTGAATGAGACTTCTGCTGTATGACCTCTCACTAGGGTCTCTGCCAGGCTGTTCAGTTGCTCCTTCATCTCCTGCCATAGCTCACCACATGTTCTCCTTCCATTGCTCAAAGTCTGCAGTGGTTCACAACGGCTGGGGTGCCACTTGTATGGGGAACAGTACGGCAAACCTGGCAGTCCTTTCCCTCCATCTCTCTGGCCAATGACTGAGCCTTCTAACTAACCTTAATGTCATCCCTTGCTGTCGCTAGGGATACTTTTGGAGCGCCTGTTCCACAGGGCCCTCCTTTAGACCTGTACTGAATTGGTCCCTAAGAGTTTATTCATCCTTGGCATATCCGGCCGGATCTGATTGGAGCTATCGGCTAAACAACTCCCATGTGCACAGGAGGTAGTCTCCCATAGGCTTATCTCCCCTCGGGTTACAGTCAAAGAAGTGGGACTGGAGAGTTGGTGTAGGGTCAGAGGCTACCAAATCAGGCCTGTAATGCAGCCCACAAAGAAGCAGGTGAGTTCCTCTGGGCTTAACTAAACATGGTTTCTCTTTGCACGGCCATCTAGAGCTTCCATGATGAAATCAATCTGCTGCTGTTCTCTCATTCCTTGCACCCTCAATATTGCTTCCATTTGTGCTCGCCACTCCCAGTCCACTACTCTCAGCAGCAAATTTGGAACCCAGGGTGAACACATGAACCAAGGCATTGCTACAGGAGTATACTGAAGTAGTGTGCATGCCCCTGAAGGACTAGAGCATTCTGCCCCCTGTGCTCCATCCCCTCGCTGATCATTAGTCCCCTGTACAAGAGAAGTGTGCATGGAAAAATCGTGCCGACCCAACGCCACTTAAAGAGGTGTCACTGTTAAGTGTGAACCCCTTTTTACTCCACCCAACACAGGATTTAATGTTCTCCAGCACACAACCCCAACACAGGAGACCAGGACAGGTACGTTTAATTTTCCATTCACGGGTTAACATGGGTCAGACCCCGTTTCTCCATCTCCCACAGCAGACTGCGCGATAGTGTCGACATAATAGAGCCTCCCCTCAGGTAGGTTACCCTCCATCTGACTCCCTCAGGTAAATAGCTGGCATGCTAAAGTGACACTGCAACATACTGCACACTGATTTATTCTGATATGGCACTGCAACAAGATACAGTGCCTTGTAAAAGTATTCATCCCCTTTGGTGTTTTTCCTCTTTTGTTGCATTACAACCTGTAATTTAAATAGATTTTTATTTGGATTTTATGTAATGGACATACACAGAATACTCCAAATTGGTGAAGTGAAATTAAAAAAATTACTTGTTTCAATTTTTTTTTTTAAATGCATGTGTATTCACCCCCTTTGCTAAGACCCTGAATAAGATCTGGTGAAACCAATTACCTTCAGAAGTCACATAATTAGTTAGATTTCACACAGGTGGACTTTATTTAGGTGTCACATGATCTGTCACATGATCTCAGTATATATACATACACCTGTTATGAAAGGCCAGAGAGTCTGCAGCACCACTAAGCAAGGGGCACCACCAAGCAAGCGGAACCATGAAGACGAGGGAGCTCTCCAAACAGGTCAGGGACAAAGTTGTGGAGAAATACAGATCAGGGTTGGGTTATAAAAAAATATCAGAAACTTTGAACATCCCACAGAGCACCATTAAATCCATTATTAAAAATGGAATGAATATGGCACCACAACAAACCTGCCAAAAGAGGGCCGCCCACCAAAACTCACAGACCAGGCAACGAGGGCATTAATTGGAGGCAACAAAGAGACCAAAGACAACCCTGAGGGAGCTGCAAAGCTTCACAGCAGAGATTGGAGTATCTGTCCATAGGACCACTTTAAGCCGTACACTCCACAGATCTGAGATTTATGGAAGAGTGGCCATAAAAAAAGGCACTGCTTAAAGAAAAATAAGCAAACACGTTTGGTGTTTGCCAAAAGGCATGTGGGAGACTCCAAACATATGGAAAAAGATACTCTGGTCAGATGAGACTAAAATTGAGCTTTTTGGCCATCAAGGAAAGTGCTATGTCTGGTGCAAACCCAACACCTCTCATCACCCCGAGAACAACATCCCCACAGTGAAGCATGGTGGTGGCAGCATTATGCTGTGGCGATGTTTTTATCGGCTGTGGCTGGGAAACTGGTCAGAATTGAAGGAATGATGGATGGTGCTAAATACATGGAAATTCTTGAGGGAAACCTGTTTTAGTCTTCCAGAGATTTGAGACTGGGACGGCGGTTCACCTTCCAGCAAATGACCCTAAGCATATTGCTAAAGCAAAACTCGAGTGGTTTAAGGGGAAACATTTAAATGTCTTGGAATGGCCTAGTCAAAGCCCAGACCTCAATCCAATTGAGAATATGTGGTATGACTTAAAGATTGCTGTACACCAGCGGAACCCATCCAACTTGATGAACCTGGAGCAGTTTTGCCTTGAAGAATGGGCAAAAATCCCAGTGGTTAGATGTGCCAAGCTTATAGAGACACCCCAAGAGACTTGCAGCTGTAATTGCTGCAAAAGGTGTCTCTACAAAGTAGTGACTTTGGGGGGGTGAATAGTTATGCACGCTCAAGTTCTATTTTTTTGGTCTTATTTCTTGTTTGCTAAACAATAAAACATATTTAGCATCTTCAAAGTGGTAGGCATGTTGTGTAAATCAAATGATACAACAAAAAATTGATTTAATTCCAGGTTGAAAGGAAACAAAATAGAAAAAATGCCAAGGGGGGGTGAATACTTTCGCAAGCCACTGTAGTTATTCTAATGGAAGACACTGCAAATAATATATTGAAAAGCACTGCAATCTCGCTCTGGTTCTGCACATAAATGGGACCCACCTTTGGCCCTGCTATACTCTGACAATCTGCTATGGGACAAAATAAGGAGGGGGAAAGACAGACAACATACAGAAAGGGTCGGGATAGGTTTTAGATTTCTAGGGTCTGACAAGGATCATATCCCCACAAAATAAAATAAACGACTCTGTATGGCAATATCCAGATCCTTACAGCTCCCTGTCCTGGAACGCGCCCGGTCTGAGACTCAGCTTGACGTCATCACCAATGGAACCGTCTCCGGTGCTAAACGAGAGTTAGACAGATGGAAGGGAAACCACTAGACACTGGTCCAGTGTGATCACAGCAATGGTCCAAAACATGATCCCTTGAATAGGGGACCGATCCCCACGGAGAGACATTCTCCGCTCAACTCCCAGCCTCGAACACCACAAAACACACAGCGTTTAATGGAAATGACAGCCAATCCCCAGTTTCCGATTAGCTAACTCGCTGGATATGCGTCTGATCACACCAGCCCCGCCACCCAATTATCCATTTATCTACTAATCCATCTCGTGACATACATACAGTATGTACAAGCAAACTTTTTGTTTGTACCCTTTGTTGACACCATTATGTAATCCAAAAGCACCTATAACTTGTAGCAAAACACTTATTGAATAACAATTTGTTTGATAAAATAGACAAGAAATGTCGAACAGAAAGATACCCCGTAGTTTTGTAAAAACACATTTTTTTATTTTCCATAAAGCAAAACATATTATCATACTTGACCCCACTAGGCTCTAATTTGAAACCACACTACCATAAAACATATCAGTATGTTTTATTTTCTGGTAGCTTGTGAAAAGATGATCCTACCACAGCTTTCCTATATCTACCCTCCAGATTAGTTGGTGTGTGAGGTCTTAGCAGTGGCATCTTGAACATCCACAGACTACCGGGGATTTCTGTGACCCACTACCCAAAATCCACATCTTACTACTCTTCTGACAGTCTCTTAAGGTAGGAGATGGATATGCACTGATGACATGCCATTTTAGGTCAAGCAGGGAATGTGCCTGGGCAGAGTATTCCAGCGCATCTTATTACCAAAGGTTCTGTCAAAATACCCGGCCACAGACCATCGTTGACCGCCTCCCGTACGGCTCTCAGGCTTAAGCCACTGACTGGCTGTGTGCCCCACTTGTCTTAACACGTTCTCAGGACTATCCTCTTTCCCTCATCATCATCACTGTTAGGTTATAATGCTGCGTTGCGTGGGAAGCATGATATTGAGAAGTGTCCAGTGAAACAAACTCTCAAGTGGACCGAACAGGTTACAAGAGTGAAACTTGGTTGTGTGGAAACAGAAGCCTACATCAGTTTTGACTTGTGTGATTATTTAATGCATTAAAAACTCATTGGCCAATAAAAAATAATTTGCACAGGCCATCAACTTTCACTAGCCTGTTATAGACATTGTCATCCTTTACAAGGCAGACACTTGTCATTGCAATGCCATTGGCTGATATCCCACTGACATACTGTTCCCCTGTTACTAGTAGAGGCCCACAACTGAACTCCATAGAAACCAGGCCTCTCACAGCAAAACAAGCTGAAATGTAGCCTCACATTGAAGCGTTTTACCATTTTCTTTTCAGGACAACCAGGCCTACAAGTAGAATACAAAATAATTTGACATAAACAGTTGCATTCATGAGTTTTATTGACAAATGTCAATAAACAAATAAGGCCTGCCAAGCAAAAACCGAATAAAAAAATGAATTTATAAGAATGCTGTAAGTACAGAAATTGTTTACTCGGTGGGTAATGAATGTCCAACTAGTCAGTGACAACTGTGTGGATTTTGGAGTTTGTTACAGCAACTATGTGAGCTTATTACAGTACTATAGACATTATTTCCTGGGATTTCCTATGATCTTCTATGTTGTTGAAGAACCCCTTACCTTCTAAGGACTGTTGTGTAGTTTGTGAGCGCCATAGAGCAAAACGTCAGAGTCTCAGCTCTTCATAGATGGTTCAAAATAGTTTGTAGTTCACCATTCGGACTCTACAGACATGTTTTATGAGAAGAACCGCCCCTTGACCCCGCCTCGGACCCCTTCTGCGCTTGTCTCACAATCACTGCTCTAACTCAGCCCCTGTTAATCACACATACTAATAGTTGGTATCAGCGGATACAGAAGAATAGACAAATCCAATGGTACAACTGGAAGACTGTAGCTCAAACACACAATGTTTAAAAGGGGTTAGTCCAAAACGCACCAGTGTGATAGTGGGACTCAACAGGTAGTAGCTGAGTCAGCTCTTGTCCATGTGAGCTACACTTGGCAGAACACAGCAGGCTAGCGTGTCATGCAGCCCAACACCAGCACACAGGGGGACATCTGTCCCTATATTTAGCCAGTGATGGGTGATACTGTTACATATCAAACTACAGGATCCTTCCGACTCGGCAGATTGCAGGGGACTAGGGGAGAGCCAGGGGGAATGGGAGATGGGTGAATGAGGTTCAGAGCAGGTTGTGGGCGGTAATTAAGACCATCTGTGTTCAACCTGAGCTATCTGTGACCAAAACTAAAAAACTCTCAGAACAACTCCTAAACCCTTCATATGCCCTGTCAATGGCAAACATGAACATAAACCCAAATCTTAGTTTTTTTTAAAGACATTTGTTACTAATTCATCTTTATTATGTAGCTATTCTAATATGTTACATTCTGTCGGTATAAAGTTATTATTCCTGTATTGTCATTCTGTTTAGTTTTTTTTTTTACACATACAGTGCATTGGGAAAATATTCAGACCCCTTGACTTTTTACACATTTTATTATGTTACAGACTTAGTCTAAAATTGATTCAATCGTTTTTTCCCTCATCAATCTACACACAATACTCCATAATGACAAAGCAAAAACAGGTTTTTGCTTTTAAATTTGTAAAAAATAAACAACTGACATCACATTTACATGAGTATTATTTACTCAGTACTCTGTTAAAGCACCTTTGTCAGCGATTACATCCTCAAGTCTTCTTGGATATGATGCTACAAGCCTGGCACACCTGTATTTGGGGAGTTTCTCCCATTCTTCTCTGTAGATCCTCTCCAGCTCTGTCGGGTTGGATGGGTAAGGTTGCTGCACAGCTATTTTCAGGTCTCTCCAGAGATGTTTGATCGGGTTCAAGTCCGGGCTCTGGCTGGGCCACTTAAGGATATTCAGAGACTTGTCCCAAAGCCACTCCTGCGTTGTCTTGGCTGTGTGCTTAGGGTCGTTGTCCTGTTGGAAGGTGAACCGTCTGCTCCCAGTCTGAGGTCCTGAGCACTCTGAAGCAGGTTTTCATCAAGGATCTCTTTGTACTTTGCTCCGTTCATCTTTCAATCCTGATTAGTTTCCCTCTCCCTGCCGCTGAAAAACACCCCCACAGCATGATGCTGCCACCACTATGTATTACCATAGAGATGGTGCCAGGTCTCCTCCAGATGTAACGGTTGGCATTCAGGCTAAATATTTCAATCTTGGTTCCATCAGACCAGAGAATCTTGTTTCTCATGGTCAGAGTCATTTAGGTGCCTTTTGGCAAACTCCAAGCAGGATGTCATGTGCCTTTTACTAAGGAGTGGCTTCCGTCTGGCCACTCTACCATAAAGGCCTGATTGGTGAAGTGCTGCAGAGATGGTTGTCCTTCTGGAAGGTTCTCCCTCCGCAAAGGAACTCAGGTCTGTCAGCGTAACCATCAGATTCTTGGTCACCTCCCTGACCAACGCGCTTCTCCCCAGATTGCTCAGTTTGGCCGGGTAGCCAGCTCTAGAAAGAGTCCTGGTGGTAACAAACTTCTTCCATTTAAGAATGATGGAGGCCACTGTGTTCTTGGGGACCTTCAATGCTGCAGACGTCTTTTAGTACCCTTCCCTAAATGTGTAACTCAACATAATCCTGTCTCGGACCTCTACAGAGAATTCCTTTTACATCATGGCTTGGTTTTGCTCTGACATGCACTGTCAACTGTGGGACCTCATATAGACAGGTCTTTGCTCTCAAATGTACTGTCAACTATGGGACCTTTTATAGACAGGTGTGTGCCTTTCCAAATCATGTCCAATCAATAGAATTTACCACAGGTGGACTCCACTCAAGTTGTAGAAACATCTCAAGGTTGATAAATGGAAACAGGATGCACCTGAGCTCAATTTTGAATCTCTTAGCAAAGGGTCTGAATACTTATGTAAATAAGGTCTGATTTTTGTTTGTAATACATTTGCAAAAATAAAACCTGTTTTCGGATTGTCATAGTGGGGTATTGTGTGTAGATTGAGGAGGACATTTTATAATACGGCTTTAACATAACAAAATGTGGATAAAGGGAAGGGGTCTGAATACTTTCAGAATGCACTGTACATATTTGGCAGATGTAATATCAAGTAAAAAAGCGAAATACATTTATGACAGTAAACACTCGACAGTTACGTGATTGACACATCAAACATCCCAAGTGACACAATAATGCCACGTTCAGAACAACTGGGTACTTGGACATCTTCTACTTCCAACTTCAGTTCAGTGCATTCAAGACAGCTGGGAAAAAAATAGCTCCGACTGGGAAAATAGTTTTGAAATGTCATCCAACTCGGAATTCCAATTCGGAAACTCGGGGATCCTTCTAGAACTCTATCCGACCTGAAAATCCCTGATATCATGATTTGACCAAATTTTTCCAGAGTTCCCGGTTGTCTTGAAAGCACCATAAATACAGTAATTGTCAGCATGTTAGTGCTACAGTGACCGCACAGTTACCGCTGCAAAAAGTAATTGTTCACTCGTCCAACAGCCCACATTATCAATAAATGCACACAGGAATGGGCAGCTGTTTCTTCCTCTTCTAATGTGTGTGTATGTGTGTTTATTTACCAGAAGTCCTCACAAGGATAGTAAAACAAGGAAAATTCAGACAAGTGGGGACATTTTGCTGGTCCCCACGAGGAAAAACGCTATTGTAGGTTTAGGGTTTAGGTTTAGCGTTAGGGTTGCAATTAGGGTTAGTGTTACAATTAGGGTTAGGAGTTAGGGTTAGGTATAGTTTTAGGGTTTGGGGTTAAGGTTAGGCTTAAGGTTAAGGTTAGAATTATATTTAGAAGTGAGGGAAAATAGGATTTTGGATGGGAATCAATTCTTTGGTCCCCACAAAGATAGCAATACAAAACTGTGTGTGTGTCTGTGTGCGTGCATGCGTGCGCGAGGTTTGTGCTGTGGGTATCATGTGATCCAGAGGTCAGTGTTCCATACAGTCTTTCAAAAGCAGAGTCTTGCTTCTTAAGTTCTTCTCCCAGATAGAAGAGTAGAAAGGCTGGGTGTGGAGGATGTGTGACGGCGAGAAAAGATGGATACCACACCTGGAGTGGAGTCCCGTTCTTGAGGATGGAGATTACTGCCAAATCCGGGGCCCCAGAACCCTTGTCATAGTCCATTCAGAGAGGTGTCCATAGTCCATGTCTTTGAGAGCGACATTTACTTTGTTTGGCTTTTTCCAGGCATACTGCGCAACTCTTCTACAATTTATACTAGAATAGAGAGAAAGAAAAAAACACACAGTTGAGACACACACATAGAAGTATGCAAATCACATTTATATATGGTTGAATGCCTGTTTGAATGTTTGTCTCTGTTTAATATTTGCATGTACTTTATGTCTGTTCAAATGGTTGTTGTTTTCTTTTAAATACTTTGAGCTTTTGATTGAGCCTGCCTGGAGTGCCAGATGAGCAGCGTTAGCACTTTATGGGATATCCCATTGGTTACATTGTGGGGAATGGCTGCCACATTACCGTGGTGAAGTGAACGATGATAAATATGGCGATGATGAGGAGGCCGATGATGATGGAGGCGATGGCCACTTGGAGAGCTTTCTGGCCGAGTCGTCGCGAGCCGTCATAGTCTTGCAACTCATAACTTTTCCTGGACTGCATGGGGACAAGAGGGAAAACACTTCACTACGGGAGCGTTCAACAGCACCAGCAGTCGTGGACTAAAATGTGTTGCCTTACCATGATCTTTTAAGGAGAAACATGTTCATGCCACATACTGTACCTACCTCATACTGAAGTAGACCTGTATTTGGAAAATAATTTGGAGTAAAAGAAATGTGTCATATCTACATGTGATACTCACATGTGAATGAGGTACGGAACACGTAACACCACACATGGGTTCAAATAGTATCCGTTTTCTTTCTAATATTTTGAGTGTTTGATTGAGCCTGGCTTGAGTGCCAGATGGGTGGGATTTGCACTTTTTACTATTCCAGAAATACTGGAATAGTAAAATACTATATTTATTTATTTTTATTTTATTTCACCTTTATTTAACCAGGTAGGCTAGTTGAGAACAAGTTCTCATTTGCAACTGCGACCTGGCCAAGATAAAGCATAGCAGTGTGAACAGACAACACAGAGTTACACATGGAGTAAACAATTAACAAGTCAATAACACAGTAGAAAAAAAGGGGAGTCTATATACATTGTGTGCAAAAGGCATGAGGAGGTAGGCGAATAATTAAAATTTTGCAGATTAACACTGGAGTGATAAATGATCAGATGGTCATGTACAGGTAGAGATATTGGTGTGCAAAAGAGCAGAAAAGTAAATAAATAAAAACAGTATGGGGATGAGGTAGGTGAAAATGGGTGGCTATTTACCAATAGACTATGCACAGCTGCAGCGATCGGTTAGCTGCTCAGATAGCAGATGTTTGAAGTTGGTGAGGGAGGTAAAAGTCTCCAACTTCAGCGATTTTTGCAATTCGTTCCAGTCACAGGCAGCAGAGTACTGGAACGAAAGGCGGCCAAATGAGGTGTTGGCTTTAGGGATGATCAGTGAGATACACCTGCTGGAGCGCGTGCTACGGATGGGTGTTGCCATCGTGACCAGTGAACTGAGATTAGGCGGAGCTTTACCTAGCATACTTGTAGATGACCTGGAGCCAGTGGGTCTGGCGACGAATATGTAGCGAGGGCCAGCCGACTAGAGCATACAAGTCGCAGTGGTGGGTGGTATAAGGTGCTTTAGTGACAAAACGGATGGCACTGTGATAAACTGCATCCAGTTTGCTGAGTAGAGTGTTGGAAGCAATTTTGTAGATGACATCGCCAAAGTCGAGGATCGGTAGGATAGTCAGTTTTACTAGGGTAAGTTTGGCGGCGTGAGTGAAAGAGGCTTTGTTGCGGAATAGAAAGCCGACTCTTGATTTGATTTTCGATTGGAGATGTTTGATATGAGTCTGGAAGGAGAGTTTACAGTCTAGCCAGACACCTAGGTACTTATAGATGTCCACATATTCAAGGTCGGAACCATCCAGGGTGGTGATGCTAGTCGGGCATGCGGGTGCAGGCAGCGATCGGTTGAAAAGCATGCATTTGGTTTTACTAGCGTTTAAGAGCAGTTGGAGGCCACGGAAGGAGTGTTGTATGGCATTGAAGCTCGTTTGGAGGTTAGATAGCACAGTGTCCAAGGACGGGCCGGAAGTATATAGAATGGTGTCGTCTGCGTAGAGGTGGATCAGGGAATCGCCCGCAGCAAGAGCAACATCATTGATATACAGAGAAAAGAGTCGGCCCGAGAATTGAACCCTGTGGCACTCCCATAGAGACTGCCAGAGGACCGGACAGCATGCCCTCCGATTTGACACACTGAACTCTGTCTGCAAAGTAATTGGTGAACCAGGCAAGGCAGTCATCCGAAAAACCGAGGCTACTGAGTCTGCCGATAAGAATATGGTGATTGACAGAGTCGAAAGCCTTGGCAAGGTTGATGAAGACGGCTGCACAGTACTGTCTTTTATCGATGGCGGTTATGATATCGTTTAGTACCTTGAGTGTGGCTGAGGTGCACCCGTGACCGGCTCGGAAACCAGATTGCACAGTGGAGAAGGTACGGTGGGATTCAAGATGGTCAGTGACCTGTTTGTTGACTTGGCTTTCGAAGACCTTAGATAGGCAGGGCAGGATGGATATAGGTCTGTAACAGTTTGGGTCCAGGGTGTCTCCCCCTTTGAAGAGGGGGATGACTGCGGCAGCTTTCCAATCCTTGGGGATCTCAGACGATATGAAAGAGACGTTGAACAGGCTGGTAATAGGGGTTGCGACAATGGCGGCGGATAGTTTCAGAAATAGAGGGTCCAGATTGTCAAGCCCAGCTGATTTGTACGGGTCCAGGTTTTGCAGCTCTTTCAGAACATATGCTATCTGGATTTGGGTAAAGGAGAACCTGGAGAGACTTGGGCGAGTAGCTGCGGGGGGGGGGCGGAGCTGTTGGCCGAGGTTGGAGTAGCCAGGCGGAAGGCATGGCCAGCCGTTGAGAAATGATTGTTGAAGTTTTTGATAATCATGGATTTATCGGTGGTGACCATGTTACCTAGCCTCAGTGCAGTGGGCAGCTGGGAGGAGGTGCTCTTGTTCTCTATGGACTTCACAGTGTCCCAGAACTTTTTGGAGTTGGAGCTACAGGATGCAAACTTCTGCCTGAAGAAGCTGGCCTTAGCTTTCCTGACTGACTGCGTGTATTGGTTCCTGACTTCCCTGAACAGTGGCATATCGCGGGGACTATTTGATGCTATTGCAGTCCGCCACAGGATGTTTTTGTGCTGGTCAAGGGCAGTCAGGTATGGAGTGAACCAAGGGCTGTATCTGTTCTTAGTTCTGCATTTTTTGAACGGAGCATGCTTATCTAAAATGGTGAGGAATTTACTTTTAAAGAATGACCAGGCATCCTCAACTGACGGGATGAGGTCAATGTCCTTCCAGGATACCCGGGCCAGGTCGATTAGAAAGGCCTGCTCACAGAAGTGTTTTAGGGAGCGTTTGACAGTGATAAGGGGTGGTCGTTTGACTGCGGCTCCGTAGCGGATACAGGCAATGAGGCAGTGAACCCAGGTCTGCATAACATTGTGTGATTGTGTGTTTGAGAGGGAGAAAAGAAAGGTGGGAGAGAAAGTAATGGAGTCCAAACCCTTTGGATGGGAAAGTGTGTCAGTGACGTGGTGTTTTGAGAGGTGAAAGGAGCGAGCATGTTTGGAGGGCACATCGAGCACGTCAGAGGGCACTTCGATGAAACCCTGCCCTACCACAGACACATCTGTTCCTCTCATCAGACACATTTGGCTCTTTTTTCTTCCTCAAACACATACACAGACAGACAGACCGACAAGCCATGCACATACACGCACGGCCACACGCAGATATTCAAGTAAATACGGGATTACCGGTAGACTCCTTCCCATATTACCAACACCACTTCTCTTTCTTGGTCCCACAAAAACACACACACATCGTGAGAAAGTTGGGGCAGAGATCCTAGTGTGATCAGCCAGCTCTCAACACCATATCTTATGTCCTGACATGTAGCTTAAGAACATATGAGAATTGCAAAGGAGAACTGTTGTTCTGGCAAGCATTCAAAGCTGGTGCACCAGATATTTTTGTTTACGGCTTGTTGCTGGAGTCCCAGAATATGATTTTTTTTTCCTTTAGAGACACAGTCAAAAGCTAGAGCAGAGTTGCTTTCCGCTCTCCTCCACTTTCCCCATGCTTTTGAATAACCGCTAATGGACACAATCAGGTCCACTAGCATTGCTATATTTAAAAAAAATGCTAGCCATATTATTCTGGACATTGCTAAATAATTAGCTAATGATTTAAAAAATGGTTTGGAGGAAACAACATCCTAGGGAAGTTGAAAATAAGGTCAACTTCAAAAATGCCTACTGTCCCTTTATTACTACATAAACAGAATGTGATTAGGATTATTAGGATTATTAAGATTATTTTATAATTGCAAAAATTGTGAAATACAACTGGCCGTATGTTTACAATGTATTCATCTTGCAACATATCAATCAGCATTGGCTTTTTCCTTCATGGAAACTGACCTGAGGTACTTTTCACATCATTTTCTATATATTTCTCATTCAGTAGTCTATACATTTATATCAGCTTTAAGACATATATTAGTCAGTGAGTAAACCGTTTCCCATATGCCTGTGATGTCCCCTACTCACCAGTACTGAAAAGACCAGAGCTACAATGTTGACTGGGTACGCGGGGCAGAAGCAGGTGAGGATTGTTAACCACAGGTAACTGTGGAGGGGAGGTGGCGGGTGCTGTTCCCCCATAAAACTAAGTCTGTCAAAGTCTGCACTCCCATTTAGGGAACTCTTAACACCCAAATGCCCTCTTATCGGCTCCAGAGCCAGAGGACGGGCCATGGTGTGGGTAACAGACGACAAGAGCGGAAACACAGCCAACGAGATGAAAAGAGAGACGAGCCACAAAACAACCAATGAAGAAAAAGGGAAAGTTAAAACAAAAGGAGATGAAGAAATCTCAGGCCAAAAGAAAACAAAAGGAAAAATAATGGCCAAATGGCAGAAATTCAGCCAATTGTAGGAATGGTACACAGCACAGGAACAACCCCACTCAGAAGAGGGAAAAAAGGGGCGAAGATCTGACTTGGAAAAATGAAAGATGGAATAGCCAGTGAAGGAGTAGAGTTGAGCAAGCTTCCAGGAACTGTCCAGAACTGATTGAGGGGTCTGAAGAAGGGAGGCTGGTGTGGAATGGGGGCGTCGAGACACCCCTACCCTCGCGTAGAGCTGACCTCATTTTCTTTAGGGTGGGCAACATTACCACCCTGTCTCACACACCCCTCCCCAGGCAAGAGAAAGGAGGGAGACGAGAAAGACCAGGATCTGACCTCATATGCTGTGGCTAACATTAATCTCCCCCTTCACACACACACACACTGGCAGCCAGTCCTGGCCAACACTGAGCAAAATGTGTGTGTTAGTGGTGGACTTATTTTTACCACTGGGACTTTGAACATTCCCAAATGAGTTTGTTAAATGTATAACAATGTATTTCCCACACTCACAAACAACATTTACTCACACTGCAATCAATTCATCAATAAGACAAGGGTGACTAGCCAACCCTACTGCTTCTGTTTGAGCCCACCTTGAGCACACCTGTGTGGTGTTCAGTAGGTATGAAGTGGGACAAAATGTACTGTACCCAGTAAAATAAAGGTTACGTATTAATATGTGCTTTGTCCTGCCAAGGTCAAGAACGGTGCTAGAGTCCTTCCAAAATATGTGTTGATGCTTCCCCTACATTTAAGTGTCCCCCACTATAATAGGGCTTTCCAGAGGCTAGTCCAAATGACATCAGTCACTGGGAGTGACGACACCGTAGCTAAACACATGATGACATGTCATCGCATCGGGTGGAAGTACCTGTCCTGTGGGATTAAGTTTACATCAAATCTCAAGACATACAAAAAAACTGAGGTAACACTGTGGCCTAATAATGCATTGTATGACTTGCTGTAAGGCATAAGTAGGGTTATTACAGGACAAATAGGCCAGTAACCCTCAAAATACATAAATGAGTATAAAAGCTTATCCAAACAAATAAATCAAGAATGTTTATAATTTAATGTATTTCTTTATGGAAGTAGATTCATGCCCCCCAAAAATAATTGTATTTGAGCTATCATATAGCTAACATATAGAATTGTTTTAAGATGGTCATACCAAGGACAACTTGCAGACTTGTTTACGTGTTGCTGTGCGTTTTGTTGCCAACCTTACTTTGCTACCTGACAACTTTACGGTTTTTACTTTTTAATTACCGTTTATATATATTTTTTTCATTCAACTTTTTCACTCCGGAGGCTTTATCTGGACATGGTTCGTCAGGACCTCCCAACAGCCGAAGCTAAGTAGTAACATTAACGTGATGCCTTCTTAATTGCAGTCGCTGTACTCATAATATACAGGAGAACGATCGCCTTACGGCGAGGATAGCTGTGCTACAAGCCCAGCTTCAGACGCAATCGTTAGGCAAGGGTCATTTCAGTGTAGGAAAGGATGAAACAGCGTCTGTGCCACCAGTAAGTACAGATAGTAACGTTAGTATAAATCCCCTCGCAAGGTCCCCGCAGCCTGACAACTTTCTCACGGTTTCTGGAGGGAAATGCTGTAGGAATGCTCAACCGGTGTCGCTCATTCAGCCGACAGAAACTTTCAACCGGTTTTCCCAATTAAGCAACGAGTCGGAGTCAGAGGCCGAGCCTTCTCTTGTCTCTACTCCTCCCGTTAGGGGGTCTGAGACGCCGAAGCTTCCCACCATTAGCTCTGACAAATTGAAAACTCTAGTCATTGGCGACTCCATTACCCGCAGTATTAGACTTCAAACGAATCATCCAGCGATCATACACTGTTTACCAGGGGGCAGGGCTACCGACGTTAAAGCTAATCTGAAGATGGTGCTGGCTAAAACTGGTGAGTGTAGAGAATATAGAGATATTGTTATCCACGTCGGCACCAACGATGTTAGGATGAAACAGTCAGAGATCACCAAGCGCAACATAGCTTCAGCGTGTAAATCAGCTATAAAGATGTGTCGGCATCGAGTAATTGTGTCTGGCCCCCTCCCAGTTAGGGGGAGTGATGAGCTCTACAGCAGTCTCACAACTCAATCGCTGGTTGAAAACTGTTTTCTGCCCCTCCCAAAATATAGAATTTGTAGATAATTGGCCCTCTTTCTGGGACTCACCCACAAACAGGACCAAGCCTGACCTGCAGAGGAGTGATGGACTCCATCCTAGCTGTAGGGGTGCTCTCATCTTATCTACCAACATAGACAGGGCTCTAACTCCTCTAGCTCCACAATTAAATAGGGTGCAGGCCAGGCAGCAGGCTGTTAGCCAGCCTGCCAGCATGGTGGAGTCTGCCACTAGCACAGTCAGTGTAGTCAGCTCAGCTATCCCCATTGAGACCGTGTCTGTGCCTCAACCTAGGTTGGGCAAAACTAAACATGGCGATGTTCGCCTTAGCAATCTCACTAGGATAAAGACCTCCTCCATTCCTGTCATTATTGAAAGAGATCATGATACCTCACATCTCAAAATAGGGCTACTTAATGTTAGATCCCTTACTTCAAAGGCAATTATAGTCAATGAACTAATCACTGATCATAATCTTGATGTGATTGGCCTGACTGAAACATGGCTTAAGCCTGATGAATTTACTGTGTTAAATGAGGCCTCACCTCCTGGCTACACTAGTGACCATATCCCCCGTGCATCCCGCAAAGGCGGAGGTGTTGCTAACATTTATGATAGCAAATTTAAATTTACAAAAAAAAAAAATGACGTTTTCGTCTTTTGAGCTTCTAGTCATGAAATCTATGCAGCCTACTCAATCACTTTTTATAGCTACTGTTTACAGGCCTCCTGGGCCATATACAGCGTTCCTCATTGAGTTCCCTAAATTCCTATCGGACCTTGTAGTTATAGCAGATAATATTCTAATCTTTGGTGACTTTAATATTCACATGGAAAAGTCCACCCACTCCAAAAGGCTTTTGGAGCCATCATCGACTCAGTGGGTTTTGTTTAACATGTCTCTGGACCTACTCACTGTCACAGTCATACTCTGGACCTAGTTTTGTCCCATGGAATAAATGTTGTGGCTCTTAATGTTTTTCCTCATAATCCTGGACTATCGGACCACCATTATATTACGTTTGCAATTGCAACAAATAATCTGCTCAGACCCCAACCAAGGAACATCAAAAGTCGTGCTATAAATTCACAGACAACACAAAGATTCCTTGATGTCCTTCCAGACTCCCTCTGTCTACCCAAGGACGCCAGAGGACAAAAATCAGTTAACCACCTAACTGAGGAACTCAATTTAACCTTGCGCAATACCCTAGATGCAGTTGCACCCCTAAAAACGAAAAACATTTCTCATAAAAAACTAGCTCCCTGGTATACAGAAAATACCCAAGCTCTGAAGCAAGCTTCCAGAAAATTGGAACGGAAATGGCGCCACACCAAACTGGAAGTCTTCCGACTAGCTTGGAAAGACAGTACTGTGCAGTATCGAAGAGCCCTTACTGCTGCTCGATCATCCTATTTTTCCAACTTCATTGAGGAAAATAAGAACAATCCGAAATTCCTTTTTGATACTGTCGCAAAGCTAACTAAAAATCAGCATTCCCCAAGAGAGGATGGATTTCACTTCAGCAGTAATAAATTCATGAACTTCTTTGAGGAAAAGATCATGATTATTAGAAAGCAAATTATTGACTCCTCTTTAAATCTGCGTATTCCTTCAAAGCTCAGTTGTCCTGAGTCTGCACAACTCTGCCAGGACCTAGGATCAAGAGAGACACTCAAGTGTTTTAGTACTATATCTCTTGACACAATGATGAAAATAATCATGGCCTCTAAACCTTCAAGCTGCATACTGGACCCTATTCCAACTAAACTACTGAAAGAGCTGCTTCCTGTGCTTGGCCCTCCTATGTTGAACATAATAAACGGTTCTCTATCCACCGGATGTGTACCAAACTCACTAAAAGTGGCAGTAATAAAGCCTCTCTTGAAAAAGCCAAACCTTGACCCAGAAAATATAAAAAACTATCGGCCTATATCGAATCTTCCATTACTCTCAAAAACTTTAGAAAAGGCTGTTGCGCAACAACTCACTGCCTTCCTGAAGACAAACAATGTATACGAAATGCTTCAGTCTGGTTTTAGACCCCATCATAGCACTGAGACTGCACTTATGAAGGTGGTAAATGACCTTTTAATGGCATCAGACCGAGGCTCTGCATCTGTCCTCGTGCTCCTAGACCTTAGTGCTGCTTTTGATACCATCGATCACCACATTCTTTTGGAGAGATTGGAAACTCAAATTGGTCTACATGGACAAGTTCTGGCCTGGTTTAGATCTTATCTGTTGGAAAGATATCAGTTTGTCTCTGTGAATGGTTTGTCCTCTGACAAATCAACTGTACATTTTGGTGTTCCTCAAGGTTCCGTTTTAGGACCACTATTGTTTTCACTATATATTTGAACTCTTGGGGATGTCATTCGAAAACATAATGTTAACTTTCACTGCTATGTGGATGACACACAGCTGTACATTTCAATGAAACATGGTGAAGCCCCACATTTGCCCTCGCTAGAAGCATGTGTTTCAGACATAAGGAAGTGGATGGCTGCAAACTTTCTACTTTTAAACTCGGACAAAACAGAGATGCTTGTTCTAGGTCCTTGTCAAGGCAAGGGCTGATTTCAAGGTTTTACTGCTAACCTACAAAGCATTACATGGGCTTGCTCCTACCTATCTCTCTGATTTGGTCCTGCCGTACATACCTACACGTACGCTACGGTCACTAGACGCAGGCCTCCTAATTGTTCCTTGAATTTCTAAGCAAACAGCTGGAGGCAGGGCTTTCTCCTATAGAGCTCCATTTTATGGAATGGTCTGCCTACCTATGTGAGAGACGCAAACTCGGTCTCAACCTTTAAGTCTTTACTGAAGACTCATCTCTTCAGTGGGTCATATGATTGAGTGTAGTCTGGCCCAGGAGTGTGAAGTTGAACGGAAAGGCTCTGGAGCAACGAACCGCCCTTGCTGTCTCTGCCTGGCCGGTTCCCCTCTTTCCACTGGGATTCTTTGCCTCTAACCCTATTACAGGGGCTGAGTCACTGGCTTACTTGGGCTCTTTCATACCGTCCCTAGGAGGGGTGCGTCACATGAGTGGGTTGAGTCACTGATGTAATCTTCCTGTCTGGGTTGGCGCCCCCCCTTGGGTTGTGCCGTGGCGGAGATCTTTGTGGGCTATACTCGGCCTTGTCTCAGGATGGTAAGTTGGTGGTTGAAGATATCCCTCTAGTGGTGTGGGGGCTGTGCTTTGGCAAAGTGGGTGGGGTTATATCCTTCCTGTTTGGCCCTGTCCGGGGGTGTCATTGGATGGGGCCACAGTGTTCCTCCTGACCCCTCCTGTCTCAGCTTCCAGTATTTATGCTGCAGTAGTTTATGTGTCGGGGGGCTAGGGTCAGTTTGTTATATCTGGAGTACTTCTCCTGTCCTAGCCGGTGTCCTGTGTGAATTTAAGTATGCTCTCTCTAATTCTCTCTTTCTCTCTTTCTTTCTCTCTCTCGGAGGACCTGAGCTCTAGGACCATGCCTCAGGACTACCTGACATGATGACTCCTTGCTGTCGCCAGTCCACCTGGCAGTGCTGCTGCTCCAGTTTCAACTGTTCTGCCTGTGATTATTATTATTTGACCATGCTGGTCATTTATGAACATTTGAACATCTTGGCCATGTTCTGTTATAATCTCCACCCGGCACAGCCAGAAGAGGACTGGCCACCCCACATAGCCTGGTTCCTCTCTAGGTTTCTTCCTAGGTTTTGGCCTTTCTAGGGAGTTTTTCCTAGCCACCGTGCTTCTACACCTGCATTATTTGCTGTTTGGGGTTTTAGGCTGGGTTTCTGTACAGCACTTTGAGATATCAGCTGATGTACGAAGGGCTATATAAATACATTTGATTTGACCATTTAGCTATGAATTTTAAGACCCCTTAAGGTATAAAATAAATATATGCAAAAATGATTGGATAAAACATTGAATTTGGTATTACTGCTATTAGCCAATAGAAACACATTGAATAACATTCACTACATGGAACAACAGATAGTCCCAAAACATTGAAAGGAAGTTTGTTCTGAAGTGTCAGTCCTATATCTGAGAGATGAAAGAAAGCTCAGCGACCTGATTCACAAAACCCTTCTTACACAAAAAGTTAAGAAGCTTCTTAAGAAAAAAATTAAGAAGTTCCCAAGTGCAATTTCTCAACAATATCTTGTGATTGTCTTATGAACTTCTCAAATATCTTTAAAAAACTTCTTAATATGTTTGTTGCTAGGCAGCTGTTTTAGCTATCTATCTATATTATTATCTATCTAGCTAACAATGGCATTCATGTTCGCATATTTTTTTACTAAGATTACGGTTCTAAAACATGTTCTTGTGTTTAAAATAATAAATACTGAAACTTTCAGATGAAGTTTGAGTGAATTAAACATGTTCCATTGCTTTCATGAGCTTTTTCTCTCACTGCCCTGAGTTTAAGACAAGGGTTTAGCTGTCTTGGAATTAAGAACATTTCAAGAACTTTATTTTCAAGAATCAAATTTCTTCTTAACTTTTTGCTTAAGGAGAAGCATAAGAAAGAGCGCAATACAATTTCCAATAACCTTTTAGAGGAATAGCAACTTTGCTTATCTTTCTTGTTAAGTATATTGTTAAGATATCAGTTAAGAATACATTTATTCTTAAGAAGTTTTTGTGAATCTGTGCCCAGGAAACCATTTGTATTTAATTTTTTAATGTATTTATCCCCTTATTTTAGGCACTAAACTATCTCCATATATATATACTTCCATAATTTTTTTAAATGGTCCCGGGGACCTTCAGAAGAGTCTTGTGGGCGTGTCCTAGAGCAAAACGGAGAATGCCATCGTGTTTTGAGTCTCATCTTTCAATATAGTGGTAGGCCAAACCGTTCGGACGCTACAGACGTTTTTGTGAGAAGACCAATTTTCAGGATGTCTCATGGTCTGACAAACACTGCTCTAGCTCTGCCACCTTTGACCACAGACGCAGAAGGGCTAAAACAGCCCTTCCGCATGGTGGATTGTGGTGGATTGAGACGCAGCCCAGATATCTCTAGCATAAACAGACTGATTTTAATTGGGATTTTTGTATAACATTAATTAGATTTCCGCTGTGCCAAAGAAATTGTAGAAGTAAAAAAAAAAACAGAACCACAATCTCAGTGGAATGCTTTAAAATAATTTATTAGGAATTTTAAAATGGACATTTCCAGAGGAGAAAAGAAAGAAAGAAAAAAAGAAATACAATAAGATAAAGCGGGTGGGGAACAGTCCAAATAAAAGTTTAGTTACAGTGTTGGTCAAGGCCTTGAACTTGGAGCTTTAACAACCAAGGCCTTGCCCCTTTTCCGACCCTGAAGAAAGCGTCAACATAAACAAACAAAAACACCAGCATCTTAAACATCACTGAATCATTATTGTGCACCGGGAACGAAATCGGACAAGAGAAAAATATAATTTCCTTTTTGTTCTTAAAAAAAGTCTTAATGCCATGGAATTATCCATACTCCCATTGCCATTAATAGCAGTATTAATATTCCTAAAATAAAAAACAACGTATTGCTTTTTGAAAGTTAGAAAGTTACAGTGTTCGTGTCCAGCAGTAGTTTTGTGTGGTGCCCCAGCCAGTTCGAAAAGGGCAGTACTAGCCAGTATAAAATGGGAGATTCTTGTTCATGTTTAGTGGAAGACTTTGTGGAACATCAACAAAATTCATTTGATTTTCATTGAAATAGCTCTGTCAAAAGAAAGGGGACAATTCCACTATGTCTCCTCCTCCATTCCAGCTACTGGTCTGTGTATAACTCTTTTCTGTACTGACTGGGACAGAGGCTGCATTCCATTTCAGTTTACCTAGCCCCTAGTCCCTAGATCTGAAAGGACACATAGGATACGTGGTGTTAGACCAAAATGGAACCAGCCAAACATTTCAGTACCAAAATGGCAGTCAAAAAATGCATGTCATGTCAACTTTCGAATCTAGCTAATTCCATACGTCAGCTCACTATTGTGCGCGCACACATCACACACAAACAAACACACCTTCACACATAATGACACAATCACCTCCTAAGGTCATCAGAAGACAAATACAACCATGATGTAACCGTTTTTTAAGAGTCAATTGCTTTGTTAAATATGTCCTTCATTTGTTTCTACGGTCCGTATGACCGTACATAGAACAGCAAGAAAGAAACAAGAAACAAAATAAAACATAATGAAGGAAAATAGAGCAAAAATATATATACTTTCCCCCCTTAAAAAGTTGTATTAAATCCCACCCAATCCCCCTTAACCCCGACCATGCACCCTCAACATAGCCAATTAAAAATCCTCAGGGCCTCACTTCAGTTTTTCCTTATCTCTCAGGGATACATGGATGTCATGTCCATAGAAATAAAATGACTAGAACAGGAACCCTCATTCAAATAACAATATTTCTATGGTTATGTCACTTGGTAAGACTGTGCCTTTAAGGGGTCCAATTCAATAGAAATCAGTTACTGGCATGTTCACAGTAAGAAACTAAATGAAAGGAAAGGGAAAAGGACTCAACTGTGTGAGAATTCAAGCATGTTCTCTTTTTGATACCAATTTCTAATGAAAAGGGTCTTATCATTTCGTCTTATTTACAAATATCATCTAGTCCTCAACCCTGCTAATGCATGTTGTTGGCCTAAACACCAAACAAATGCTGAGGGGATAGCCACTTTCAAATAGAAAATGACCTGCCGCTGTACAACACATTTGTTGTAGTAGTTAAGCAGACTTCCAGTTAAATTGGCGCCAAACGATTAATAGTAACCCCGCCTGCTGATCAAAGTTCAACATCCCCTCCCTCCTCCCCTACACCAACCTTCCTCCTCCCCTACTTCACCCTCCCCTCAAAATCTATATACAATATTTTACAGGAAGAAAATAAAAAAACATTCCTTTCAAAACCAATTACGGAAGAAAATATCTACCCGATTATCATCATTATTATCATTGTGTTCAATATTAATAACAATATTACAAATGTTTTGTTTTAAAAACTATCAAAATATACATTTTAGTTTTCTTTTCATGTTTTCTGTGACACGTTTGTTAAAAATGGAAATTACATCATTTTTGTTCTTCCTCTGTTTAAATGGGTTAGGTACCCCTTTTGACAAGGAGACCCCATCCCACACACCAGTTCATCGCTCTCTAATCCTCTCTCCTCCATCTCACCTCAGTAACACATTAAAGGTCAACGGAACAGACAATACATCAAAACATTGCGATTAAATAAAAAAATCCTCAAATATAAGCAAAACATATCTGACAGAATCTGTGTGTTTGCCTTGAGCGTAACCCACAAACTTTATTTTCTCACTTATTTTTCTGCCAGAGCGATATTTTAAAAAAGAAACAGCATTGGAATCTAATTAAATAAACCTACGTGAAGGTAAAGGATAGGAGAAACAAGGGATTGAGAAGAGGGAGTGATATTAGTACAGGAAAACAGGATACAGAAGTTAAAAAAAATAAAAGATCTTCAGTCAGTGGGTGGAGTCAGGGGGAGCCAGGGGGTGCGGGGTTTGAACTGTGGCCGCCAATCGGATTGTGCCATGGGTAGGCACACAGCAGTTTGATTGGCTCGTCAGCAGAAGGGACCTCCTCCCGTGCCCGGTGATTTGCTAAATCTGCTCAGTGGTAACCGTTGGTGAAGGCAGTAGCGATAAGAGGACCCTGGGGAAAAAAAGACACACTGACGATTAGAGACAGAGCAGCTGGTAGATAGTTTGAAATTAAGAAAGGATATGGTTTACAAAATTGCCAACATTTTATTGATTTGTCATTATATAATTTACTCTTCCATATTAAAAACTGGTAAACAAATCCCTGGTTTCCCCTAGCATCAGATACAGTGCCTTGCGAAAGTATTCGGCCCCCTTGAACTTTGCGACCTTTTGCCACATTTCAGGCTTCAAACATAAAGATATAAACTGTATTTTTTTGTGAAGAATCAACAACAAGTGGGACACAATCATGAAGTGGAACGACATTTATTGGATATTTCAAACTTTTTTAACAAATCAAAAACTGAAAAATTGGGCGTGCAAAATTATTCAGCCCCCTTAAGTTAATACTTTGTAGCGCCACCTTTTGCTGCGATTACAGCTGTAAGTCGCTTGGGGTATGTCTCTATCAGTTTTGCACATCGAGAGACTGAAATTGTTGCAAAACCTCCTTGCAAAACAGCTCGAGCTCAGTGAGGTTGGATGGAGAGCATGAACAGTGAACAGCAGTTTTCAGTTCTTTCCACAGATTCTCGATTGGATTCAGGTCTGGACTTTGACTTGGCCATTCTAACACCTGGATATGTTTATTTTTGAACCATTCCATTGTAGATTTTGCTTTATGTTTTGGATCATTGTCTTGTTGGAAGACAAATCTCCGTCCCAGTCTCAGGTCTTTTGCAGACTCCATCAGGTTTTCTTCCAGAATGGTCCTGTATTTGGCTCCATCCATCTTCCCATCAATTTTAACCATCTTCCCTCTCCCTGCTGAAGAAAAGCAGGCCCAAACCATGATGCTGCCACCACCATGTTTGACAGTGGGGATGGTGTGTTCAGCTGTGTTGCTTTTACGCCAAACATAACGTTTTGCATTGTTGCCAAAAAGTTCAATTTTGGTTTCATCTGACCAGAGCACCTTCTTCCACATGTTTGGTGTGTCTCCCAGGTGGCTTGTGGCAAACTTTAAACAACACTTTTTGTGGATATCTTTAAGAAATGGCTTTCTTCTTGCCACTCTTCCTTAAAGGCCAGATTTGTGCAATATACGACTGATTGTTGTCCTATGGACAGAGTCTCCCACCTCAGCTGTAGATCTCTGCAGTTCATCCAGAGTGATCATGGGCCTCTTGGTTGCATCTCTGATCAGTCTTCTCCTTGTATGAGCTGAAAGTTTAGAGGGACGGCCAGGTCTTGGTAGATTTGCAGTGGTCTGATACTCCTTCCATTTCAATATTATCGCTTGCACAGTGCTCCTTGGGATGTTTAAAGCTTGGGAAATCTTTTTGTATCCAAATCCGGCTTTAAACTTCTTCACAACAGTATCTCGGACCTGCCTGGTGTGTTCCTTGTTCTTCATGATGCTCTCTGCGCTTTTAACGGACCTCTGAGACTATCACAGTGCAGGTGCATTTATACGGAGACTTGATTACACACAGGTGGATTGTATTTATCATCATTAGTCATTTAGGTCAACATTGGATCATTCAGAGATCCTCACTGAACTTCTGGAGAGAATTTGCTGCACTGAAAGTAAAGGGGCTGAATAATTTTGCACGCCCAATTTTTCAGTTTTTGATTTGTTAAAAAAGTTTGAAATATCCAATAAATGTCGTTCCACTTCATGATTGTGTCCCACTTGTTGTTGATTCTTCACAAAAAAATTAAGTTTTATATCTTTATGTTTGAAGCCTGAAATGTGGCAAAAGGTTGCAAAGTTCAAGGGGGCCGAATACTTTCGCAAGGCACTGTACATGCCACCTAGCAGGCTCCTTTAGCTGACACTTATAGATCCCTCTTCACGACATTCCAACCATGGGTCATATTCATTAGGCACCAAAAATCTAATTTCCGTTGTGAAACATGATAGTGACGTACCCCAAGACTGTGGCCGAATCCTGAGTTGGGGCCAGGACTAGCTGCGCTGAGATAGCTGCTGAGTGCTGAGTCCTGACTGGCTGCCGCATACAGATCAGCCATTGGCCCAGGGCTGCTGGTGCCCAGGTAGCCTGCGTTACGTGACTGGGTGGAACCTGAGAGCGAGAGAGATGGAGAGAGACAGAGCGAGAGAGTGACAGTCAATCAGTCAGTCACATACACATAGACAACTGACAGGCAGAATGATGAAGGAGAATTATCTACCTCTCATAGCCGCTGCTGCTGCTGCTGCCATTGGTCCGTAGGCTGACAGTGGAATGGCTGAGGGACAGAGGGACAATTTCAGATGTCTTCTTTGACCTATACGTCGCCTTACAAAACAGTGTTTGGCAGTGTGTAAATTAAGTTTGGCAAACATTTCATTGCCAGGTAGTTTCCCGTTTTTTTCTGCTTGGGAGGTTAAGGTCAAGTCATGCGTCTTCCCGAAACATGACCTGCCTAACCGTGCATTTTAACACACGCCTGCTTAAGCCGGAAGCCAGCCGCACCAATGTGTCAGAGGAAACACCGTTCGTTCACCTGACAGCCGAGGTCAGCCTGCAGGCGCCCGGCCTGCCACAAGGAGTCACTAGAGCGCGTGAGCCAAGTAAGACACCCACGACCAAACCCTCCCCTAACCCGTACAACACTGGGCCAATTGCACGCCACCCTATTGGACTCCCGTTCACGGCCGGTTGTGATACAGCCCGGGATCTAACCCTGGTCTGTAGTGACACCTCTAGCACGGCGATGCAGTTTACAGTTTTAAAGATGGTGAAACAGTGCACAAAATATCCAAGCGTAACATTGTTCGGGTCAATTTCATGATTCATCAAAAACATTAAAAAAAAAATCGAAGTTAGGATTGAACCCTTCCAGATTGGAAAAAGGAGAGCCATTACACCATTCCGCCACAGGTTGGCGATGTTGCCTTAGAAAGAGAGAGATTGTGAGCTACCTGTAGATCTTAGAGGAGTGACTGACCTGTGAGCTCAGAGGGGTGGGATGATGTCAGAAGGGTGGTCCTCTCTAAATGGAATTCTAGAACAGAAATGTCAAGAGAGCGCTTTTTTTAATACCAACACCATCCACGTGCCAATCGCCTCACACACACACACACACACACACACACACACACACACACATACATGAACATGTGCACACACAAGCAGCAATTTAGAATGAGTATGAGAGACTACAGGGGAGAAGGGTGGTCGGGGAAGGAGAGAAAGGAGGCGCAGTGGGGTCAGAGTCAAAGAAAGAGAAAATGGGGAGATAAAAGTGCAGCAGAGATTATTTCTCACATGAGATGGGAGGGGAAGTAGAGAAAAGGACTGGGGAGAGGAGGAGGACATCAAAACCTAAATACAACTCTACAAGCAGCCAGACTCTGCCATATGCGTTTATACATGGAGTAAAAAGTGTAGGCATGTCTGTGTGTTTGGCACCTAGCGTAAAACTAACATCAGTGTGTATCTGACATGATCACTAGGCCAATGCATTGTTTTCTGTTGTCAAACCTAGCCAGTTCTTTGGATAATTAACAGACTCAAGTCGTCTGTACGTCTGTAACTCATACTCTACATAAATAAGTGTGACAGAGAGAGCGATGCTCATATACCAGGGAACTGGTAGGTGTATCCAGGCGTGATGCTAGGGTAGCCACGGCTAGCGTACGTAGCTGCTTGGAAGCCTGGGTAGCCTGTGAAGAGAGACAAAGAAATACCCATCGGGATACGGCTGAACACGGTTGAAGGAGACGATGCTATTGCATTAATATTAGACCTCATGTAGCATGTAGCACCATAACTCAGTACCATGCTGTTGCCATAACTGACCTGTAGGCGGAGCAAGATACTATGACTTCACCGCGGGCCATAGCCTACTTGAATCCCACTGAAACACATCCCCCTCTACATCTCCTCCCATCTCTTTAGCCCTGCTCTCCAATTCTGACCACAAATTAATAGAGCGTCTCTGAGTAGGTCTCCCCTGTTATATACTGTAGGTCATATTCATTGTTAAAAAGGCTAAACTGATCCTAGACCAGCACCCTTACTCTGAAAAGCTTTTTTTTGTGGTTCCAGAGTGTTTAGAGGCAGCTAAATGACAGTGTTATTGTTCTTACCCAGCATGCCGATCCCCAGCATGAAGGCGTCCATGCCGTAGGGCATCACCCTGGCACGACCTCGAGCTGTACCCGTCGGTGACATCACTTCCTTGGGCTGGGCTTTCTTGCACTCCACCTGGAGTGGAATGCAAATGGTTTGAAATATTCTGCACATAGACACACACACTCCTTACTATCAACACTGACGCACACATTCGCACATACACACATGGCCTGCCTACATACCATTTTGTTGTTGATTTCGTGGAAATGGATCTCACACACTTTCTCCACCATGTCTTCATTCTCGAAGGTCACAAAGCCAAAACCTGAGGGACACAAGAACACAGACTGCTTTACTTTCCACTATGGCCATTTGTTTCCATTTTCTATTAAACTGAATGCAATCATGACTTGTCTAGTTGTCTAGACATGACATGTCTAGTTCTTCCAGGTTAGGGGTCACCAAGGAAGAAAAGGAGATGAGGGAAGGAGGTGAGGAAAGAAACGAATGATTGGGACACAACCCATGTT
Organism: Oncorhynchus mykiss; assembly: GCF_013265735.2. NCBI lineage: Eukaryota > Metazoa > Chordata > Actinopteri > Salmoniformes > Salmonidae > Oncorhynchus > Oncorhynchus mykiss. The sequence goes on along the minus strand of NC_048581.1, from coordinate 56,073,895 downwards.
TAATACTCACTTTGTCCTCTTTCCTATCCTCATATCCTGTACACTTCTTTCCCCCATCCTTCTCTCCCTCAAATCATATTATATATTTTAAAAAAATTGCTTTCATCTATTAAATCCCTTTCAGATGACAGAACATAAAGGTAGCAGAGACTCCATCAAAGTATTGAGACTCACCTGGTCTCTCCCCCTTTTTCTCCCTACTCCATTACATGTTCCTTCTCCCTTCCCTCCCCCACACCTCAAGAGGCTGTGAGGGGATTTAGCCGGGTTTGCGTGCCCTAACTGTCAATCTGTCGTCGTGGTAAAGGGGGATGGGGTAGAGTATTAGCTAAGGTTTTAGCCTGAGCCCCGATTAAACGAGCTGACCAATTAACCCCTCTCGCCTTCCTTTACTCGCTCCTCCCTGACTGATTCACACTATAGGGCCGACCCAAACTGTACTCCCATTGGCTCAGATACTTTGTTTTCACATGGTCCTTTCCAGCATGGTTCCAATAACTATGGCCTAACCAGCTCAGTACAGCTCCCGCACATTAAAATACTGTGTATCGGCATGAGTGTGTGTTTATCTAAACAATGTGTGAGAGTCTGATAATGTGTGTTAATGTATGTGTTATTTGTTTCCGCATACCATTATTTACACTACAAATCAATGTGTGCTTGCTGCCATTCCATGCATGGCTGAACCAAGGATCAGGCTCTTCAATAACTTCTCAATGCAAGAGGTTTACTTTTGCACCAACAAACCAGCTAGTATGGTCTGCCAACTGATCTGAGAGAAGATTATCACAATGATTTTTGTTTGTGTGTGTGTGTGTGTGTGTGTGTGTGTGTGTGTGTGTGTGTGTGTGTGTCGACTGGTGTTTCGTGGCAATACCTCTGTGTCTGTTGGTGGTTTTGTCGAACATGAGCATGGCGTCATCGACCTATGAGGGAGAGAGCGATAGAGAGAGAGAGAGGTAGAGAGACAGAGAGAGATGAGCTTGGACAAACACACACACACAGGCCATTACACAGCATGGGGCTTCATTGTCCCTCCTTCAGGTCCTGTGCTTTGGAGCAAGAGAGGAGAGGGGGCTAACAGATGGAGAAAGAGGAAGGGAACGAGGGGGGTGACAGGTGACAAAGGAGGAGGAGAGAAAGAAGGGGGTACAGGGGAGAGGAAAAAGCGTGGGAGAGAAAAGGGCCGTTCTTTCTCTGTAAAGTTAAACAGTGTTTCACTCCCCAAGTTCTAGGAGGGAATATTTTCTCTCTCTCTCTCTTGCACTCTCTATGTAGATATATATATACACTGAGTGTACAACACATGAGAAACACCTTCCTAATATTGAGTTGCACGCCCTTTTGCCCTCAGAACAGCCTCAGTTCGTCGGGGCATGGACTCTACAAGGTGTCGAAAACGTTCCATAGAGATGCTGGCCCATGTTGACTCCAATGCTGTATCAAGTTAAATGGATGTCCTTAGGGTGGTGGACCATTCTTGATACACTGTGAAGCGTAAAAAACCCAGCAGCGTTGCAGTTCTTGACTCAAACCGGTGAGCCTGGCACCTAATACCATACCCCGTTCAAAGGCACTTAAATATTTTGTCTTGCCCATTCACCCTCTGAACGGCACACATACACCCAATCCACGTCTCAATTGTCTCAAGGCTTAAAAATCAGTCTTTAACCTGTCTCCTCCCCTTCATCTACACTGATTGAAGTGGATTTAACAAGTGACATCAATAAGGGATCGTAGCTTTCACCTGGATTCACCTGGTCATGGAAAGAGCAGGTGTTCATAATGTTTTGTGCACTCAGTGTATGTTTGGCGATGGGGGGGAGGGGGTAAGCTTTTGTGTCCTGTTCTCTAGCTCTTTGTTCTCCTCTCCACAAAGTTTACTATTCCCATGGAGACCCTGTAAATAATTTCAATTAGGAGAATTTACCCTCCTCTCACTATGAATAGAACTACAGAGAGAAAGAACTGTGTGAGGAAGAGAGAGAGAGAAAGGGTGAAAGGGGGAATTGAGAGAGAGGGACAAAGTTGAAAAAGGACTTACTAGAGGGAGAGAAAATGGATTTTGCGTGGCGACGCAGAAAAGAGAGGAGGCGAGAGATAGTTCAGGACAGAATAAGGATGGGAGGGGGATTGGTGCATACGAAAGAGTGGGTCGAGAGGGAAAAGGATAAAAGAGTTTGGGGGGAGAGAGAGAGAGTGAGGGTTGGATGGACAGAAAGACAGACAGAAGGAGAGGCAGGCAGGGAGAGAGACAGAGAACAAAGAGAAGTGGGGGCTTTGTCAACACGCACCCCTTTCATTCTTCCTTTCCCTCTGCTTTTTCCCCCCCTTTTCTCCCACTCTTCTCCCTGCAGCCCTATTCATGCTGACCCCATCCCCTCTTTACTCTCCTTTGCTGGTAAGAAAGTTAGCACAAACTCCTCTACTAGAGGAACGGTGAAACTACTCCATGTTTTTCCAGTGAGAGACATCATCAGTATAACCATCGTTTAAGACACACAGCATGACTGCATCCCTATTTTCATTACCTTTCAGCGTAATGAAACTTAACACAGGGTGAAATGTGAGTGGAGGAAAGCTCTGGACTCCAGTTTGATGTTTAACCTTTGAGATCATCTATTTGGTGTCATAATGAAAGCAGTACATATTACTAAAGTACTTAAGTAAAAATACTTGAAAGTAGCTTTTGGGGGTATCTGTACTTTACTTTACTGTTTCTATTTTCACTGACACCCATAAGTACTTGTTACATTTTGAATGCTTAGCAGGACAGGAAAATGGTCTAATTCACACACTTATCAAGAGAACAACCCTGGTCTTCCCTACTGCCTCTGATCTGGCGGACTCACGAAACAGTGAGAGTGTTGGAGTGAGCCCCTGGTATCCGTAAATAAAATAAAAACAAGAAAACGGTGTCGTCTGGTTTGCTTAATATAAGGAATTTGAAACTATTTATACTTTTACTATTGATACTTAAGTATAACCAAATACTTTTAGACTTTTCCTCAAGTAGGGTTTTACTGGGTGACTGTCACTTTTACTTGTCATTTTCTATTAAGGTATCCTTACTTTTACTCAAGTATGACAATCGGGTACTTTTTCCACCACTGGCAATATATTTAGTTTGGTTGCATGATCTAATACACAAGCTGTGCTAGTGAGTGTGTGTGTCACTGCGTGTGTGCATGGAATATAGAAAAGGTCAGGGTTGGAGACCCGTTAGTCCAACAGAGCTATGATCTCGCTATGATCTCTCTCTCCCTCACACACACACAGCCCCCGCCCCCAGTCTACCCTCTGTCCTTCATTCAGTTTTTATCTCCCCCCTCCCACTCTTCACCCTTCCGGTCCTCCAAAGCCAATGACACAGCAAAGTCGGGACAGGGAGAGTAAGTGGACAGCTGCAGCACCAGAGACATGTTATCATAAGTGTTGTGTTACATGGTCAAGTAGGCAAGTAGACTCCAGTTAGCATTAGCGCTATTTATTCTAGACGCTAACCATTCGTTAGTATTAGGCTGACACATGAAGGTGTGAACACAAAACAGTCACCTATAGCCATATTCAGTGAGGATGGCTAACTGTGATTTATTCTAATTCACTTGCTAGCTAACATCTTGAAGTTTGTAAGCTTTATTGTCTTCAGTGCTAAAAAACAAAAACTACTGGGCACAAACGTCTATTCCACGTTGGTTCAACGTAATTTAATTGACATGATGTGGAAACAACGTTGATTCAACCAGTGTGTGCCTAGTGGGACGTGTTAGACCTACTGTTACAGAGCCTCCTCGACAAAATCAATAGGGAAACAACCTGTTGTCCACTGTGTCCAGAGAAGTGTAATACAATCTGGCTGAACTATAGCGTCTTGTATTTACCTCAGCACGGCTCACACTCACTGCCCAGCACCTTTACAGCATGTCACAAAACATTCTCATTTCGTAAAAAAATGACAAGAAGTTTTTCAGGAACATTCTGAGAACATTTTCAGTCACAGAACTTTCTGGGAATGGTTTCAGAGAGCTGCTGGAAATGTACAGACAGACAACTTTTTCCACCCAGAATGTTCTGTATCCGGGAATGTTCTCTTTCCGCCAATTTCAAAGAAACTGGACAAACCAATAATATTTTGCAGCCCTTTGTAAACATCCAGTGAAGAAAACTCTGTTCACTGTTTGCTGCTACATTGGCTACGAGACAGTACAAACCGTGACCTATTTGCAATGAACATGTGGGCTTCAATCCCTCAGTTCAAACACCCAAACACAGTCAGTGTCTAATTCACCTCAACCGTCTTCCTCTCTCACCTCTGTTTAACTCTTCCTTCGCTCTCTTTCCCTCCCTCTCTCCACCCATCTCTCCAAACAGGCCGGCAGACAAAGTGTCCAGTGAAGCCCTCTAATCGCCAACTCACATGGCTGACTGGAACCCAACGTGTTCCTCTCTGTCCTATCCACCCCTCTCTCTCCCCCCTCCCTCTTTCATCCATTTTGGAAGGGTGAAGATAGGCCTATAGTTTGTTGACTCTTCGAAGTGAAGCACCACGGCTGTGTTTTTACGCTGTACTTTGAGGCAGAGTGTTATCCAATGGCTTCCCAGTACTGTTTGGGAGAGCAAGGCTGGGAAAAGGATAGTGGGAACGTCGGGATAGAGTGCCGGGGAGCACAGCGGACCTCTGGCCGGGCACGGCAGGGGCGTAAATCGAGACTTGTCTCTGTGGGATTCTGACCTGCTTCCCAGACAAACATGGCCGCCGGTGAGCGGTGGGATCAGCTCGTTTGAGGAACCCGTGTACGGTTACATCCGGTTGGTCAATCACACCAAAGACAAAAAGGCTTTCGTTTTGCACTAGACTGACATTGATGCCCATTTAAGCCCAAAAGCTCACAGAATGTTAATCTGATTTTGAAGTGTACAAAACAAAATGGTAAGAAATCGTCAGTTCTGTGTGTGTGTGTGTGTGTGTGTATGTGTGTGTGTGTGCCGGATGGTTTCACGAGACTGCCCATTTCTAAATCAAGTGACAAACTCTCTCCAAGACACTCTGCTGTGGAAATCAAATGCTGGAAGCGCAAAGTGGAAATCTGCAATGATATAATTTGGCCCAAGCATCTCCTATGTGGGGGTTGATACTTCACAAGATCCAAGCCTCCATCAGAATTCTTTCCTCTAACCCTTTTCCTTTCCTTCTCTTACACCCAACGGTTTCTTCCTCTCTCCGCCCTCAAAGTGACATCATCAAGTCCCATTAAGGGGATGGTGATTCTGTCTTTCTAGAACATTCTCTGTCCACTGCTGCTCAAAACAGTCAGGACACACTGTTTTAAGTCGGTGAATGCTAGACCTGTGTGACTGCCCGACCAGTACGTGCATTTGTGTTTATATGTATAAGCCTCACACACATTACATATTTTTTTTTTTCAGAGTAGATTGCTAAATTACCAAGGGACAAAGGCTAAAAGCAGGTCACCAAGGCAACAGGCTGAGGGGGATGCAGTGGATAAGAGTGTGTTTTGGGATGGGGGGACAACGAACTGAGGTTGGTTGTGTGTGTGCGGGGGGGGGGGGGGGGGGGGGGGTCATGTGGCAAGAGCAGCTGTTGCATTAGATTAGTTCAGAATTAGAGACCCCCCCTCTTCCTCCTCCTCTTCGCCAATGCCCTCCCTCCCTAACTACACCTCTCTTCTAGGTCAAACTTCTTCACTCGTTCTCTCCCTAATACCTCTCCCTTGAAGAAAAAACCCTCCTATTTTAATCTTCCCATTGATTACAGACAGTTTGTCAACTTTTGGGGGGTCAGTTCAGATCTTCATCCCGTTACAATACTTTTTCTTCTGCCATCACATTTCCTTCGCAGTTCTACGAGTTGGTTCTTCTCATTCTCATGCATTCCTCTTCTCTCCTGCAGTTTGAAAACACTTCCCTTCCCGAGTACACCTCTCTCGCTCTCCAGGAGGTGCCTCTTCACTCTCTTCACCCCTCTTTCTCCCCCCTTCCCTCTTTCTCTCTTTTAAGCCATCCCTCTGTCATCCCAGCATGCGTTTGCCTTTCACTGCATTTCATTCAAATAGGCTTAACTGGCTTGAAGAAAAATGGAACAGACGAAGCAACTCAAACAACAGCAACGGGAGCAAAATGGAAGACAGAAATGCTAATATCGATTAGAACTAATGCTGTTGTGTTCCCTCCCTCTTTCCCTCTCTCCTTCACCCCTTTCAACTCGTCTCTGAAATTAGCCACGCTTACCGTGTCTCTTACCCAAATGTGGAATGAGAGAAACAGAAAGAGAAAAGAGAGAGAGAAACAGGGAGACAAATAGGCTGAGAAAACATGAGGGGACATTGAATGAAAAAACCGAGGGCACTTAGAGAAACTTTGTCTGAAGTTGATCTTGGCAAAACGGAGAACAGCTCCTGACTCGAGATATAGAGTACATGTAATGTCATTTGCAGCAACAGCATGTCAACAAACGTGTCTGAACACAGTGCATCATTTACCTTTCCAAACTGGTCAAAGTATTGCTTGACGTCTTCGATGGTTGTGTTCACTGAGAGGCCTCCCACAAAGATCTTCTTTGTCCTGGTCACCAACTAACAACACAGAGAACGAGTACACACGATCATTAACACACAACACATTGAAAAGGCTAGATGACTTAAGATAGTACTGTTAAGCAGTACAAATATATATATTATTTTTATTGAACCTTTATTTAACTAGGCAAGTCAGTCAAGAACAAAATATTATTTACAATGATGGCCTACTTGTAAAGCCCCCCTGGCCAAACCCTCCCTTAACCTGGGCCAATTGTGCGGCGCCCTATGGGACTCCCGATCACGGCCAGTTGTAATACAGCCCGGGATCGAACCCGGGTCTGTAGTGACACCTCGAGCACTGCAATGCAGTGCCTTAGACCCCTGCACCACTAGGGAGCTAGGGAGGGGGTTGCCAGCCACTCGGAACCACATAGTACAGCAATAACACAATTTATTTCAATGCAAATACAAAATGTGACTCTGCAGGCAGACTTAATATTAAGACTGTGTGCGTATGTATGTGTGTATGTGTCTTTAGGCTGGCAGAGCTCCCCCCCCCCCCCCCCCCCCTTATGTATATGGGTAGTATAGAAGTCGGCTGAGGGTGGGGGGGATTCCTGCCCTTGTTGCCCTAAATCTGGTGCGGCAGGCGGGCCTCCCGTGATAGGACATGACGGCTGTGACGTCACCTTGGCATCCAGGGGTAAACCCCATTAAGGATGAGAACTCACCTTGGGTTGGGCTCTACGAGGAAATGCCACCTTGGGATCAATCTGGAGAGAGGGGAGACAGAGAGTGAGAGTGAGAGTGAGAGAGTGAAAGTTAGAAACTGGTAGACAAAAACATTTGGAGACCATACTCACGAGTAATGGTGACTCACAGTTCAAGGCAACGGACCACAAACTTTAAGGATACAAACTTTTCCGGTATTTGAGAGGTATTACATTCCATTTCTATGACGGCCCCCAAACCTGTGATACACTGGAAACATATTACTTTCTCCAATGCAGTGGCAGACTAGATACCACTAGCCTGGTCCCAGATCTGTTTATTCTGTCTTGCCAAGTCCTATGGTCAGACTATATGAGTTGGAAAGACAGCACAAACAGACCTGGGACCAGGCTAGCATATCGCTGTATAATTGCAGCACAACAACACTTTAAATTCATACAGCATATCAAGGAATAGACTCATGTCGACACTGATATTCACAGGCGCTGTAATTCCGACGGGAGAAAGAAGCTTCCGTGCACAGCATTGTAAGCCATGGAGGATTTGCATAAAGGCTCAGGTTTCTCACGTGTCTGTCTAGTCAAATCATGGTCCGCGGTCTTGGAGGCTCAGTTGGTATGAGCATGGCTCAAACAACGCCAGGGTTGTGGGTTCGATTCCTGCCGGGGTTACATACTGTACTGTATGTACTGTACTGTACTGTAAGTCGCTTTGGATAAAAGCATCTGCTAAATGACATATATTATTTATTATATTATTTATTATATATTATGGTGACAAGCTGAGGAGCAGCAATGTTTGAGTGAGACGGAAGAGACGGAAGAGACTCCTCCTCACCCCACGCTGCTGGACGGAGAGGAGGACTGTCCTCTCCAGCTGGCTTCAGAGTTGACGAAGGAAGGTGACTACAGAGAGTGGAACAACAGCTCGATTGTTCAGCACCCGGGCACCTTTCGGATTCTGTCTCTTGTTTACTCCAAATGCTGGGACGAAACCATGAACTCAACTGATTATCTCATCCTTGTCACCCAATACATGTGTCTATAATGACACTGATTGGGTCAAACAAGAGCCCGAGCATCCCAGTAGCTAAGTGGCATTTTATTTTTCAAAATATTCCCGTCAAGCGCGCTCATGTCCCCCCTACTGCTCAGAAATCAGTAAAACAAAGCATGTCTGTCACAAAGATAGAAAAACCCAACAAAGAGCCAAGGACCAACACCCCTAAGTCTATTTTGGACAAAGTTTTGAGTACTACAGTAGAGTGCTATAGGCTACATCATGCCATGCGGTTTAGTATCATCACATTATGAAGTAACGACGGGGTACAGATCTACAGCACTGAGAACAGACCGTAGTCCAATAAACAGGAGCACAGGTACAGATAGTACAGTGAGCGTAGGCCTACACCACGGTCTCTATGGAAGACTCAGCATGCTACTCTTTTACATCAGCCCAAATGGGCGTATTCCACAAACCAGGAGCAATGAGCCAGCTAACGTTCATAAATATTCAGAAACAACTCGGCATGTCCTTGACCGCGAAGAACGACTTAAAATGGCATGTGGTATAACTGACTTTTAATAGCCCGTATTCAACGCTCTTTCTTCATAATAACTGATATTAATACCGTTATACTGGAGTGTTTATAAATGTTAGCCGGCTGTCTTGTTCATGCTGCCTTGTGATACAACCCTGATGGGTTTTAGAGAGCAGAGGAGGATCCCATCGAGCCAGAGCCTATGGGTTTAGTTGTTTGTGTTAAGACAAGACTAGACTACATCCGATAGTCACCTCAAACTGCCAAACCCATCCAGACATGTTTAAAACTGAAACAAACAAGCAAAGTGAAGGCATTACAAATCATCATTAGCACATGGTCGCCAACACGTCGCAAAGCAGAGAACCTAAAAAAATCGTAATCTCACAACGTTCACATTATACTCTCACAGCACTTCTGTTAGGCTACACTTTTGGTTTCTTTCGTTTTAAAAAAATGTATTTTCATTGTGTGTATGTGCGGGTTTTAAGGAAAAGGAATGGGGGAAGAGGTTGAATGAACAAGAAAGGAAGAATGAACTAAATAAAGACACAGTGAAGACATAACTAAATCAAAGAGAGGAGTTTGATTAAGTGAAGGAGAGGGCGAAAAAGAAGCAAAGAGAGAAGGAGCTAGGTCTAGACCGAGGGAGACAGGGAAAGACGGAGAGAGAGAGTGGCTATTCATTTTAAAACAAAAACTCCACATGAGAAAGTGGGCCGCCCATTTGTGAGCAGGGAGTCCTGGCCCAGCGGGCAGCCCCTCTGATTTCATTAATTAACAGGACAAAAGGGGACAAAACAGATGGACCCGCAGAGGAACAGGGGCTCGGCCAACTACTCCCCACTCACACACCCTCATCGTGCGGTTAAACACATAAAACACACACACGCACAACATGCACTGCTTTTACTAACACATTCACTCAATAAAAATAATGTGGCCAGGAAAACACAAACGTACACAAATAGTTAACGAAAGTGTGCTATTCTATCCAATCCTAATTCAAAACGTTATAAAATACACCTGTTTAGAAGCAACCGTACTAAGAAGTTTGGAAGGTAGCTAGGCTAGCATGTCACTTTGTGGACGGCAATTTGATTTGGGTCTGGGCCATTGGGGTCAATCTGCACAGCTGAACAATTGCAGAGTAATTAGTTAACGAAGTCCACTAATGAGGCCCCCTACTCTACACAAAGTCTTGGCTAGGACAACCAATGTGTGTGTGCATGTACGCGTGTGCGACTTATCACTTCCTTCAGGAGGGCAGGTACACACTCAGGGATGAGGCTATACTTCGGAATCCGGTTTGTTTCCTTCAATCGGATTAGGTGCCTTTGAGATCCATAATAATTACAGATGTAGTTTCTTAATTTGATCACCCTGTTGAAGGGGAACCTTCCTGCTGCAATACAGGAAATGTAAAACTCGTAGTGTATTTGATGTTTAAAAATACTTTATTTTCTCTTACAAAAAATGTATCAACCCCTACAAAAAAATTCCATTAATTAGAATTAACACAATGCCAGATTTTCTGTGTCTGCAGGATTATTTTCCTGCTGTAGCAAACCTGCTCAAATTAAGATCCTACACATGTACAGACCAGGGCTGGGACTCTCTCTTGCTTTTCCCTTCCATCTTCTGCTCCACCCCCCTCTCGTCTCCTCTGCCCCTGTCAGCACCAGAGAGCTAATCTCAATAGAGCCATGACCTGGGACAGTGCTAACTGCTAATGCTAACCTGGTTCCCAACCCATACGGAGTCCAATCAATATTCAGTCCGTGAACAGACAAACAAATTCAATGATCAGATTTGAATCGTTGCGAAGTGTGGGTTTTGTTGACCTGCTAAATCTCTATTCTTGCTCTGAGTCTGGTGATGAGTTTTCCTTTGTGAAAAAATAAATTATATTCTCGGTGAGCCATTTAGCATTGCTGCCAACTAACTTTAATCAGGCCTAGCACGGTTAACAAGGCCTGTGGTTTCACTAAACTGCTCTATAATTGCTAATTATCAGTAATCTGCCTATTCATGTACAGTACCAGACAAAGGTTTGGACACACCCACTCAAGGGTTTTTCTTTTCTTTTTACTATTTTCTACATTGTAGAATAATAGTGAAAACATCAGAACTATGAAATAACACAATTGGAATCATGTGGAAACCAAAAAACTTTTAAACAAACTTTTTTTGTTTATATTTCAGATTCTTCAAAGTAGCCACCCTTTGCCTTGATGACAGCTTTGCACACTCTTGGCATTCTCTCAACCAGCTTCATGAGGTAATCACCTGGAATGCATTTAAATTAACAGGTGTGCCTTGTTAAAAGTTAATTTGTGGAATCTTTCCTTCTCAATGCGTTTAAGCCAATCAATTGTGTTGTGACAAGGTAGGGGTGATATACAAGGGAGAGCCCAATTTGGTAAAATACCAAGTCCAGATTATGACAAGAACAGCTCCAATAAGCAAAGAGAAACAACAGTCCATCATTACTTTAAGACATGAAGGTCAGTCAATGCGGAACATTTCAATAACTTTGAAAGTTTCTTCAAGTGCAGTCGCAAAAACCATTAAGCGCTATGATGATGAAACTGGCTCTCATGAGGACCGACACAGGAAAGGAAGACCCAAAGTTACCTCTGCTGCAGAGGATAAGTTTATTAGAGTTACCAGACTTATAAATTGCAGCCCAAATAAATGCTTCACAGAGTTCAAGTAACAGACACATCTCAACATCTGTTCAGAGGAAACTGCGTGAATCAGGCCTTCATGGTCGAATTGCTGCAAAGAAACCACTACTAAAGGACACAAATAATAAGAGACTTGCTTGGACCAAGAAACACAAACAATGGACATTAGACCGGTGGAAATCTGTCCTTTGGTCTGATGAGTTCAAATTTTTGATTTTTGGTTCCATCCGCCGTGTCTTTGTGAGATGCAGAGTAGAGTAGGTGAACGGATGGTCTCCGCATGTGTGGTTCCCACCGTGAAGCATGGAAGAGGAGGTGTGGCGGTGCTTTGCTGGTGACACTGTCTGTGATTTATTCAGAATTCAAGGCACACTTAAGCAGCATGGCTACCACAACATTCTGCAGTGATACGCCATTCCATCTGGTTTGCGTTTAGTGTGACTATCATTTGCTTTTCAACTGGACAATGACCCAACACACCTCCATATTGATGGGGTGCTGCATTAGATGACCTGGCCGCCACAATCACCCGACTTCAACCCAATTTAGATGGTTTTGGATGAGTTGGATCACAGAGTGATGGAAAAGCAGTCAACAAGTGCTCAGCATATGTGGGAATTTCTTCAAGACTGTTAGAAAAGCATTCCAGGTGAAGCTGGTTGAGAGAATGCCAAGAGTGTGCAAAGCTGTCGCCAAGGCAAAGGGTGGCTACTTTGAAGAATCTAAAAAAATATATAAAAAATATTTAGATTTTTTAATTGGTTACTACACGATTCCATATGTGTTATTTCGTAGTTTTGACATCTTCACTATTACTCTACAACATAGAATAGTAAGAATAAAGAGAAACCCTTGAATGAGTAGGTGTGTCCAAACTTTTGACTGGTACCCTATGTATGAAAATAAGTAAATACATGTATGTATAAAGCAATATTACACAGGCCAGTAATCTGCCTCAAGCATAATCAACATTATCATGTATTAATCTAATGCAATGGTTAACTATGTACATGTAATAACGTTCATGAGCAGTTTATGACTAGACCTTCAAACAAAAATAATAAGTGTAACCAAAGATCTTTCTCACACTCTTTGTGAGGTATATTCAACGCAGCAACACTAACATACCCAATCAGCTGATTGGTAGAATTGGCTGTGTTGGGCTAGAACAAAAAATATGATAAATTCTAAATAATTTATGTAGGCTTGGAATGTGACTACGTGGATAGGAAATCCATTCAATCCAAACTCACTTTGTACAAGTGACACTGATTTGATGTGATAAAGTCTATTAGTAATAGACTAGATTTGTTTTGCATAGTCAAAATGGAACCAGGGTCGTGTTCATTAGGAACCAAATGGAAGAAAACTGACTGAAACTGGGAGGGACTACCTGGACTATTCCAATAAGAAATACAAATGTTCCATAGCAACAACAACAACAAAAAAATTATATCCACTGCGTGCCCTAATGAACACGACCCTGGATTGTTCTAGACCAGACGAAGCACTACATCACACTGCTGCCATGTGGTGAAGGCCTCTGAAGCAGCCAAACAAGTAGAACTCTGTCTTCATGCTCAAACAACATTACCAATCTGCCTCACTCATAAAAAAGCATTACATTGGTCAATACTGTCATTGTCAATAACAACATGAAAGTTGTCTAGATGTTGGTTCCTGAGGGCCGAAGGCCTAACTTGAGATATGGGCGAGTAACTCAAATTTTCACGCAAATCTCCCCGTGTCATCCCTGCATAATTTAATCAAATATGTTTAATCCGCACACATCCTGGCCTTATATATGATTAGACAGTGCTATATTTTCCATCCACATTACAAAAAGTAACATAGACTTTCAAAAGAGTAACATAGACGTTCATAATCATGTAGTTGGTAAAAAATAAAGCACCACTCTTCTGTTTGTCCCTAGCTCTTTGTTTTCACTGTGTCAAACATTTTGTCACCGCTTTTCAGAGTGCTTACACTTGGCCCAAATTCCTACTGCCAAAACGTCTCATTTACCTTGTCCTTTTTCTCTCTCTCTCCGTTTCTTTCTCACCCTCCATGGGGTGAGCATGAAATTAATTCCAGAAAGGAATTTCACTCTCCTTCTCATCTCATGCTGGTCAAACAATAGCCACCGACAAGGGAGAGAGAGGGGGAAACGGGTTTGGATGGAGACTGTTGGGAAGGTAAAGGTTCATGAGAAAAGGAGAAGAGATGGTACAAGGGGACAGACTGAAAGATGTGAATAGTATGTGAAAGAGAAGGTGAGAGTCATTGAGAAATGAAAAAACAATTGAAGAGAAAAAAGTGAGAGATAGAAAGGGATTTGGGAACAATGACACAGAGTCCATTTTTCTTCCAATTACACAGTACCATCATTTATCAATTGACTCACTATATGTTATGCTTCTCCAATACTTTTTAAAAAAGCAGCACACTGGACCATTTCAGCACACCAAACATAACACTGTGAGTTGCAGCAAAATATTGTAATCTATCAAAATACAATAGTATATTTCAATAACGATGTCCCTGCCTAGTCGACCATTCAACCCTATTGACCATCACACCTTTACACATGCATGCGTAGCGTACACACACATCGACATAGTGGAGGCCAGGTCCTCAAAGCTCACCTACCTCATAAGATATTCAAGAATCAGACTTCTGACAATACAAGACCTACTGTAACTAGGATCCACAGATATATTGCCATGACACTCTACTTCTACTGATGTCAAACCAGCTCTGAAGTGTAAAATACTAAAGGGTTACACAAAAACACATTGCCACCTTGGTCAAGCATACAAGAAAATATAAATGGTGCGATATATTTATTGGATATTTAACTTAATAGTATTTGTATCTGTCTTGAACAGGTGATACATTTGGATTAGTGGTTTAGTCGTATGAATCAAACTCAATGCCTTCAAAAACATACGTCTATGTTCTGACAATATGTTGACTGTAAAACTCATTTTACTGTGATTACTCTAGAATCCAGATTGTAGCTATAACATCAGTGCATTTGCTCCTTTCTGAAACATCCTCCTAGGGGTTTTATTACATCATAAAGTGGGAACCACATTTAAGCGCCTAATTGTAACTGAAAAACTCAAGTCCAATTCCATATAATTAAGGACCTGTAAAACAACGTACTACAATCACTGCCATTATTTAAGTTATCGCCGCAGATGCTATTGTCCATGGGCTGACTTTGCATTGTTGGTGGCAGTACATTCTGCATTCATCTTCAAATGCTAGAAGAGAGTTGTTATGGAGACATAAGTCCCACAAGGCTGTGGAGTCACCATAATATCCCCTGTGACTGATTTCACCCAGGGCAACAGACCTGCTTCGTGTAACCAAACTAGCCTTTCCATGCTACATCCTCCCCCACTCGCTCTCACCTTTCACTGTCAAATGTTGTCCCTTTAGGGCCAGGCAGTGTGTGTGTATAACAGTACTGTGTGCGCACATATGAGAGTGTGTATTGAGGGGGTTGGGGGATGGAGACACACCCACACGGCTGACAAAGCTATGTGCTGTAAGCTTCATCAACGATTGTGTTACTCTATGTAGCATCACCGGTATGCTTCAGAGACTATAGTGTTATGCATTGAATTAGAATGACATTACCATAAAAATCAACATTCTAATTATAAGTTTTTTTTTAAAAGTTATTCCATGCCGGGACTGAACTCGGGGACTAGTTGACACCAATCTTCGGGTTAAACTTTTTGTTGTTGTTGAATTAACTTAATCTT
Source organism: Oncorhynchus mykiss (assembly GCF_013265735.2). Classification (NCBI taxonomy): domain Eukaryota; kingdom Metazoa; phylum Chordata; class Actinopteri; order Salmoniformes; family Salmonidae; genus Oncorhynchus; species Oncorhynchus mykiss. The sequence continues at coordinate 56,058,618 of NC_048581.1, read as the reverse complement.
AAACAGTTCTTTACTTTTGATGACCCCCTTAAAACTTAATTTAATGGTTTTACAAACGTACAACTCAACTTCTTTAATATGTTTCACAGCCCTAACGTTTTTTAACTCTTTCTTTTTGGAGTGAGAGAGAGCCTCTTCCTCCCCGTCTCGGTCCCCAGGTAATCATGGCGATGAACAGCAAGAAAGAACGCTTTCATGTCACGCACCCTAAACCAGGATTTGGTGGGAGGGGAGGAGAGGGAGGCGCCCATAGACTCTCCTAAACTTTCCTACCAGGGCCAACCTTTTCATACATCACATGGTGTATAACATTATGGCATAACATGGCAGAAGAAAAAAGACTTACCAAGAAAAACTGCATCCATATCAAATATAGACAATGTTATAGATGTATGCCATAACAAACATTTTTAGGACTATTATTTATAGCATGTGAACAATTTCCCCATATGCAATAATGTTGCTTGTGCATTTAGGTGCAAGCATAAACTTACTGTTTTAGAATCCAGCTCATGTCTGTTTTGTGCCAAAACTTTATCCACACCAGCCTGGTCTATGTATGTTACAAACCCGAATCCCCTGGGGGAAAAAAAGCACAATGCATTGAATTATAATAACAGTCTGACACAACAAAACTCAACCTCCGACCGCAAAATCATGTTCTTTTTTAAAAGAAAATAAACCCATGAGTGCGCGCCTATGATAGAGATGCTGAGGCGCGCACGCCTCCTTACCTCGATCTCTTCGTAACGGGATCTCGCATCACCATACACTCCTTCACCTCGCCGAATTTACAGAAGTATTCATTCAATCCCTCTACAAAAAAAATGTATGGTCAAACAGTTTTCCAAAGACGAAATGTCCTTTGAGTGTATACGATAATAACTGATTTAGATAAACGAAAACAGACAACGCAAATGAGCAAGACCGCGATGTTGTTCGTCTGTCGCGACGTCATTCATTGAAAACAGGATAAGGGTAGATTAAACTCTGCCTAGGTTGACAGTCCATGGCTATAATATGATGATACGACAATGTTTACTTTACAATTGTGATAACTTAGGGTATACAAATACGATGAATATAGCCATTTGACATCAACCTATAGGCAACACCGTTACAAACAGTGAGTTTTAGACAAACCGTATTATTTTGAATTGAATGGCGTTACTAACGCTGTAACAAGCGCAACACCGCGATATCACACACACAAAAAACACCCCAATAATTGCAAAAGCAACGAAGTTCTGCTTCAATCAAATATCAAAATAAAAAAAGTTGTTACATCGGGTAACAGACCCTCCAAATAATATACAGTGATTTCAAAATAAAGCTAAATGATTTTATACTGATTTAGAACGTTAATCGCATATTGTCTAGGCTCTCTGTTTCAGCCTAGTCTAAATCATGCGTAGGCTAGGCCTACGGATTCTCGTTGAATGAAAGCTTTGATTTCGGCAGCGTATAGCCTAAACTATCAACTGTCCTTTTTAACAAACTTACGGAAGCTTCACATAGTAAACAATGGGATTAATGACTGTATAAATAGTATATAAGCGAGTAATAATAACAATATACACATATCTATGTATTATATTTGCATCCAGGGACTTTGAAAAGTCGCTCGCGGGACAGCTCACCTTGTGTTGTCTGCCAACTGAGACCCCCGATGAACATTTTGCTGAATGGGAGAGAGGCGAGAGTAAGTGGTGTAGAACAACATATTCCCGTAAAACAGGCATCAGAGATGAAAAGCAAACTACAATTAATAGATATATATAGACCTACAAAATAACATAAATAAAGTAAAAAGAAAATCGGCCATGTTGTGAAGGCACGAGTGGTCAAATCGGGTCGTTATAATTCCCACGAGAAGATAATGAAACCAGCCAGTGCTCTCCAAATGGAAAGAAAAAGTTGTTGCAATCGTAGCCATCTCCTTACTCAAAAGAAAATAGCAGAAATAAACAAGAGATAGATCCTGCGCGGTTGAGCGGCAGTAATACACAGTTGAGCGGACCGCATTGGAGAGGTAGAGCACATCAGAACAAGCATGCTTGTCTTTTGTCTCCGCGCTCGGGTGGGCTCCACACAAACCAAACTCCGCGGTTATCTCACATATAGAAGCAAGTAAGGCCGAGACGCAGGTGAGACGGTGTGGGAGCTTTACCATGGGTCGTGGGGGGAGTTGTCCACGGAGGACAGGCTGATTTGGCTCCCTTCTGTATCCATTCCGTTCCTCTGTTCCCGACTATGAGGTGAGGAAAGGCAGTGAGAGTTGCAGACTCAGTGGCTGAGGGGGGTGGTTTGTCTAGAGGAGGAGGGGCGAGAGAGCACAAACACGCGCACACACACACACACACACACACACACAAAAAAGCAGGCCCCGCCTCTCCCTAGCTTTTCCGGTACTCCCGCCCCTCACTACACCGTCTTCTTGGCGCTCTCTTGTAGCGTTTCCCCGCTTTAGGACAATGATGTCCATAGCGGACGTTTTGTGGAAGTCTATTCTATGGGAATAAATTATTTGTAGACAGCATTGGCCTAGTAAAACAAGGTCCCTGCCTTTCCTTATAATTAAGTAATTATAAAGTACATTCAATACCTAATTCTGAGCGTAGGGTGAATAGCCTACAGCGGAGCATGGAAGGTATATTCTGATGCATGGGAGAGAGGATGGAGGGGTATCATGGCAATTTTATGGATTTGAAATGGGGATATTCCTAGGGATTCATGACAACACCTTACAGACAAAGATACATCCTTTTTACACTATTGCGTTTACACTGCTGGCACATATAGTACCAGTCAAAAGTGTGGACACACCTACTCGTTCAAGGGTTTTTCATTATTTGTACTATTTACTACATTGTAGAATAATAGTGAAGACATCAAAGCTATGAAATAACACATATGGAATCATGTTGTAACCAAAAGTGTTTAAAAAATCAAATTAGATTTTAGATTCTTCAAAGTAGCCCCCATTTTGCCTTGATGAAAGCTTCGCACACTATTGGCATTCTCTCAACCAGCTTCATGAGGAATGCTTTTCCAATTGCCTTGAAGTAGTTCCCACATATGCTGAGCACTTGTTGGATGCTTTTCCTTCTCTCTGCAGTCCAAATCATCCCAAACCATCTCAACTGGGTTGAGGTTGGGTGATTGTGGAGGCCAGGTTTTCTGATGCAGCACTCCGTCACTCTCCTTCTTGGTCAAATAGTCCGTACACAGCCTGAAGGTGCATTTTTGGTCATTGTCCTGTTGAAAAACAAAATATATTTACACTAAGCGCAACCCAGATGGGATGGTGTATCCCTGTAGAAAGCACCCCCACACCATCACGCCTCCTCCTCTATGCTTCACGGTGGGAACCACACATATGGAGATCATCCATTCACCTATTCTGCATCTCACAAAGACATAGTGGTTGGAACCAAAAATCTCAAATTTGGACTCATCAGACCAAATGACAGATTTCCACTGGTCTAATGACAATTGCGTGTGTTTCTTGGCAAAAGCAAGTCTCTTATTATTATTTAATGTCCTTTAGTAGTGGTTTCTTTACAGCAATTTGACCATGAAGGCCTGATTCATGCAGGCTCCTCTGAACAGTTGATGTTGAGATGTGTCTGTTACTTGAACTCTGTGATGCATTTTTTGGGTTGCAATCTGTGAGGTGCAGTTAACTCTAATGAACTTGTCCTCTGCAGCAGAGGTAACTCTGGGTCTTCCTTTCCTGTGGCGGTCCTCATGAGAGCAAGTTTCATCATAGCGCTTGATTGTTTTATCTTGAAGAAACTTTCAAAGTTCTTGAAATGTTCCACATTGACTGACCTTCAAATCAAATCAAATCAAATGTTATGTCCCATGTGCCAAATACAACAACCTGACAGTGAAATGCTTACTTATGAGCCCCTAACCAACAATGCAGTTATATATATATATATATATATATATAGGCCGTCATTGAAAATAAGAATTTGTTCTTAACTGACTTGCCTAGTTAAATAAAGGTTAAAAATATATATATATACATACATTTATATATATATATTTACATATGTATATATGGGGCAAGAAAGTATTTAGTATCCACCAATTGTGCAAGTTCTCCCACTTAAAAAGATGAGAGAGGCCTGTAATTTTCATCATAGGTACACTATGACAGACAAAATGAGAGAAAAAAAATCCTGAAAATCACATTGTAGGATTTTTAATGAATTTATTTGCAAATTATGGTGGAAAATAAGTATTTGGTCACCTACGAACAAGCAAGATTTCTGGCTCTCACAGACCTGTAACTTCTTCTTTAAGAGGCTCCTCTGTCCTCCACTCGTTATCTGTATTAATGGCACCTGTTTGAACTTGTTATCAGGATAAAATACCTGTCCACAACCTCAAAAAGTCACACTCCAAACTCCACTATGGCCAAGACCAAAGAGCTGTCAAAGGACAACAGAAACAAAATTGTAGACCTGCACCAGGCTGGGAAGACTGAATCTGCAATAGGTAAGCAGCTTGGTTTGAAGAAATCAACTGTGGGAGCAATTATTAGGAAATGGAAGACATAATCTCCCTCGATCTGGGGCTCCACGTAAGATCTCACCCCGTGGGGTCAAACTGATCACAAGAACGGTGAGCAAAAATCCCAGAACTACACGGGGGGACCTAGTGAATGACCTGCAGAGAGCTGGGACCAAAGTAAGAAAGCCTACCATCAGTAACACACTATGCCGCCAGGGACTCAAATCCTGCAGTGCCAGACGTGTCCCCCTGCTTAAGCCAGTACATGTCCAGGCCCGTCTGAAGTTTGCTAGAGAGCATTTGGATGATCCAGAAGAAGATTGGGAGAATGTCATATGGTTAGATGAAACCAAAATATAACTTTTTGGTAAAAACTCAACTTGTCGTGTTTGGAGGACAAAGAATGCTGAGTTGCATCCAAAGAACACCATACCTACTGTGAAGCATGGGGGTGGAAACATCATGCTTTGGGGCTGTTTTTCTGCAAAAGGACCAGGACGACTGATCCGTGTAAAGGAAAGAATGAATGGGGCCATGTATCGTGAGATTTTGAGTGAAAACCTCCTTCCATCAGCAAGGGCATTGAAGATGAAACGTGGCTGGGTCTTTCAGCATGACAATGATCTCAAACACACCGCCTGGGCAACGAAGGAGTGGCTTCGTAAGAAGCATTTCAAGGTCCTGGAGTGGCCTAGCCAGTCTCCAGATCTCAACCCCATAGAAAATCTTTGCAGGGAAAGTCCGTGTTGCCCAGCAACAGCCCCAAAACATCACTGCTCTAGAGGAGATCTGCATGGAGGAATGGGCCAAAATACCAGCAACAGTGTGTGAAAACCTTTAAATAAATTCATTAAAAATCCTACAATGTGATTTTCTGGATTTTTTTCCTTCTCATTTTGTCTGTCATAGTTGAAGTGTACCTATGATGAAAATTACAGGCCTCTCTCATATTTGTAAGTAGGAGAACTTGCACAATTGGTGTCTGACTAAATACTTTTTTTGCCCCACTGTATATATATTTATGTTTGAATAAGAAATAAAAGTAACAAGTAATTAAAGAGCAGCAGTAAAATAACAATAGTGAGACTATATACAGGGGGGTACCGGTACAGAGTCAATGTGCGGGGGCACTGGTTAGTTGAGGTAATATGTACATGTAGGTAGAGTTATTAAAGTGACTATGTATAGATGAAAACAACAGAGAGTAGCAGCAGTGTAAAAGAGGGGGACAATGCAAATAGTCTGGGTAGCCATTTGATTAGGTTCAGGAGTCTTATGGCTTGGGGGTAGAAGCTGTTTAGAGGCCTTTTGGACCTATACTTGGCACTCCGGTACTGCTTGCCGTGCGGTAGCAGAGAGAACAGTCTATGACTAGGGTGGCTGGAGTCTTTGACCATTTTTAGGGCCTTCCTCTGACACCGCCTGGTATAGAGGTCCTGGATTGCAGGAAGGTTGGCCCCAGTGATGTACTGGGCCATTCACACTATCCTCTGTAGTGCCTTGCGGTTGGAGGTCGAGCAGTTGCCATACTAGGCAGTGATGCAACCAGCAACCATGCTCTCGATGGTGCAGCTGTAGAACCTTTTGAGGATCTGAGGACCCATGCCAAATCTTTTCAGTCTCCTGAGGGGGAATAGGTTTTGTCGTGCCCTATTCACGACTGTCTTGGTGTGCTTGGACCATGTTAGTTTGTTGATGATGGTTTGTTCATGTCTTAAAGTAATGCAATGGATTGTGGTTTCTCTTTCCTTATTTGAACTGTTCTTGCCATAATATGGACTTGGTCTTTTACCAAATAGGACTATCTTCTGTATACCACCCCTACCTTGTCACAACGCAACTGATTGGCTAAAATGCATTATGAAAAAAATAAATTCCACAAATTAACTTTTAACAAGGCATACCTACCTACCTGTTAATTGAAATGCATTCCAGGTGACTACCTCATGATGTTGGTTGAGAGAATGCCAAAAGGGTGCAAAACTGTCATCAAGGCAAGGGGTGGCTACTTTAAAGAATCTCAAATATAAAATATATTTTTATTTGTTTAACACTTTTTTTGGTTACTATGTGATTCCATATGTGTTATTTCATAGTTTTGATGTCTTCACTGTTATTATACAATGTAGAAAATAGTAAAAATAAAGGAAAACCCTTGAATGAGTAGGTGTGTCCAAACCTTTGACTGGTGCTGTATATTTTATTTTCACATCACAGTTCCAGCAACAGCAATCTTGCTGCTGGTGAGTCTCTGATCCACCTCTACGCAGACGACACCATTCTGTATACTTCTGGCCCTTCTTTGGACACTGTTAACAACCCTCCAGGCAAGCTTTAATGCCATACAACTCTCCTTCCGTGACCTCCAATTGCTCTTAAATACAAGTAAAACTAAATGCATGCTCTTCAACCGATCGCTACCTGTACCTACCCGCCTGTCCAACATTACTACTCTGGACGGCTCTGACTTAGAATACGTGGACAACTACAAATACTTAGGTGTCTGGTTAGACTGTAAACTCTCCTTCCAGACCCATATCAAACATCTCCAATCCAAAGTTAAATCTAGAATTGGCTTCCTATTTCGCAACAAAGCATCCTTCACTCATGCTGCCAAACATACCCTTGTAAAACTGACCATCCTACCAATCCTCGACTTTGGCGATGTCATTTACAAAATAGCCTCCAATACCCTACTCAACACATTGGATGCAGTCTATCACAGTGCAATCCGTTTTGTCACCAAAGCCCCATATACTACCCACCATTGCGACCTGTACGCTCTCGTTGGCTGGCCCTCGCTTCATACTCGTCGCCAAACCCACTGGCTCCATGTCATCTACAAGACCCTGCTAGGTAAAGTCCCCCCTTATCTCAGCTCGCTGGTCACCATTGCATCTCCCACCTGTAGCACACGCTCCAGCAGGTATATCTCTCTAGTCACCCACAAAACCAATTCTTTCTTTGGCCGCCTCTCCTTCCAGTTCTCTGCTGCCAATGACTGGAATGAACTACAAAAATCTCTGAAACTGGAAACACTTATCTCCCTCACTAGCTTTAAGCACCAACTGTCAGAGCAGCTCACAGATTACTGCACCTGTACATAGCCCACCTATAATTTAGCCCAAACAACTACCTCTTTCCCTACTGTATTTAATTAATTAATTTATTTTGCTCCTTTGCACCCCCATTATTTTTATTTCTACTTTGCACATTCTCCCATTGCAAATCTACCATTCCAGTGTTTTACTTGCTATATTGTATCTACTTTGCCACCATGGCCTTTTTGCCTTTACCTCCCTTATCTCACCTCATTTGCTCACATCGTATATAGACTTGTTTATACTGTATTATTGACTGTATGTTTGTTTTACTCCATGTGTAACTCTGTGTCGTTGTATGTGTCGAACTGCTTTGCTTTATCTTGGCCAGGTCGCAATTGTAAATGAGAACTTGTTCTCAACTTGCCTACCTGGTTAAATAAAGGTGAAATAAAATAAATAAATAAAACTTATGAATGTCTAACCAGGCTCAACTCAGTACACTCCCCTTAGAACTCTTCCTCCTTGCAGAGACCCATCTAGGTCATGGCACCAATGGTACCGGCTGGGTTCGAAACCTTCAACCCGGGACTCTTGCACACCACAAGACTGTTTTACCCTGCTGAGCTAAAGCCTATAGTAGTCATTCACTTTAGGAACCTCTGTGCTTGGGGGGTGCCAGAGGCCTGGTATGTAAGCCACACAGTACTCTGCCTTTGCTCATTTTGAACTGTACATGCCTGTACTCAGTCGCAGAAGCAGCAGGTTTCGCTCTCTCTCTCCCTCCCTGGGTGCTTCCCAAAAGGTACCCTATTCCCTATATAGTGTACAATTTTCTACCAGGGCCCATAGGGGTCTTGTAGAAAGCAGTGCACTGTGCAGGTAATAGCGTGCCATTTGGGATGCTGAACTTGCTTAGTCCTTATATCCTCTAGTCCTGTCCATGCCCCACACTCCATGCCCATGTGACTGCCTTAACCAACTAAGTGGAAGATTACCAGCTTTTCCCCTAAGTAGGCTACCCTCTTGGCTGGGCCAAGATGGTCACCTGAGGGCTTTAAACGCATTGGTTGAACTGCTCCTATGGTAGAGTGAGGTGCACAATAAGCATGTACTACCCTACCAGCTATGTTTAATGTATTAACTGAACCTTTAAAAGTTTACTGGTCAGAACTGCAGTTTGTTTACTGCTAGTTACTGAGCAGTAATACTAGGTGCAGTTTACAGATGGCATTTATATCAATTGTAGAACACAAGGGAGGCGGGGTAACTACAAATATGAAATAAGTTGTGCCACAGTATGTCCAGCTTGTCACTGTGAAATGAATTTGAAAGGTGGACCTTGAGCTGTAGCCTACAATACGTGTATTATGGAGACAAGTCGTGGCAAGCTACCTTTTGCCTTTGAAATAGGCAACATCTAATGCATCAAAACACCAAATGGGCGAGAGAGAGGGAGAACGAGAGGGAGAGAGAGAGAGAGAGAGAGAAAGAGAGAGAGAGAGAGAGAAAAAAAAGGACAGCAAGAAAGAGAGGGGGCTCCAACAACTGAACATTCTAGTCCAGACTCTCTCCTTTTCCACACACAAACGTGTGTGTTTACAATACCCTCAATGCGTCGAACTGCACTGAATACACACACACACACACAATAATGAGTGGTGGCTGTCTGTGTGCAGCCTCACGAGATGTGCTGTGGGGCGTATGTGTGTCAAATGGTTGCGAGAGGGACTGAGTGGCGGGCGGGGGAGTGGGTGAAGGGGGGCGGACGGGGGGATTGGTGGACCATGGCGAGAGAACAGTATGTAGGACAGAGCCTAGCTAGTGCCCTTCCTATTCTGACTGACTGGAGCCATGGGCCTGCTGAATTTCTGCATGCATGATCAATGGGGCTGAATAAAAAGAGAGAGCAAGATAGAGGGAGAGGGGGAGGGGGAGGAATTAGTTTTGTAGCCTTAGAGACTTGGAACAGTTGAATCAGCTACTTTAGTGATATGTGTGATTCAGTAATTTGGACGTTTCTACGTACTCTGGTTTGTTAAACTCAACAAACCAAAATGGCTTCAGCTTTGATTAAAGAAGCTATGACCTCTCTCTCTCTCTCTCTCTCTCTCTCTCTCTCTCTCTCAGGGATAGTTTGTCCAATTTGACTTTTCTTTCTCTTTGTTTCCTTGACCACAACTGACCCAGAGTGGGAAGCCTATTGTTCAACCATGACCTTTGACCCTTTAGGTCCTGGGACCTGCTCAGAGAGAGCCTCAAGGGAGTTTGGGGGTGCTGCAGTGGCAACTTTTGGCCATCTGAAAAGATTCACTGGGAGTGGTAGTGGCTAGGCTACAGGTTTTATAAGATATACGGCTTTGGGTGCATCCCTGCTACCCTGTCCAGAACAGATTGCAAGATCATTTGATCATATTATAGAGAATTTGGGGGGTATCCCTGACCGGGACTTGAACCTGGGTCCCGGCGACTATCAAGCCAATACCTTAATCGTTACACCAAGAGGTTTGAACCTCTTGAAGAGGTTGCTAGGTGTTGTGTTAACGTCGCGACATTAACCATATTGATGTGGTTGAACTGAGATGTTCCAAACTTCTCAAATCATATCAAATGTTACGTACACATATTTTGCAGATATTATCACAGGTGCAGCAAAATTCTTGTGTTCTAGCTCCAACAGTGCAGTAATACCTAACAATACATACAAATCCCCCAAGTAAAAATAAATATATACAGTGCATTTGGAAAGTATTCAGATCCCTTCACTTTTTCCACATTTCGTTACGTTACAGCCTTATTCTAAAATGTATTTAAAAATAAATTCCCTCATCAATCTACACACAATACCCCATAATGACAAAGCAAAAAGTTATTTTGGGATTCTTTGGCAAATGTATTAAAAACAAACAAGGAAATATGACATTTACTTAAGTATTCAAATCAAATCTTATTATTATTATTATTATATTCCGAATGTTTTCTCAGTACTTTGTTGAAATACCTTTGTCAGCGATTACAGCCTCATGTCTTCTTGGATATGACGCTACAAACTTGGCACATCTGTATTTGGGAAGTTTCTCCCATTCTTATCTGTAGATCCTCTCAAGCGCTGTCAGGTTGGATGGGGAGCATCGCTGCACAGCTATTTTCAGGTCCCTCCAGAGAGGGGGTCAAGTCTGGGCTGTGGTTGGGCCACTTAAGGACATTCAGAGACCTGTCCTGAAGCCACTCTCCTGTGTTGTCTTGGCTGTGTTCTTAGAGTCGTTGTCCTGTTGGAAGGTGAACCTTCACCCCAGTCTGAGGTCCTGAGCGCTCTGGAACAGGTTTTCATCAATGATCTCTCTATACTTTGCTCCGTTCATCTTTCCCTCAATCCTGACTAGTCTCCCAGTCCCTGCCACAGAAAAACATCCCCACAGCATGATGCTGCTGCCACCACCATGTTTCACCATAGGGAAGGTATTGGCCAGGTGATGAGCGCTGCCTGATTTCCTCCAGACGTGATGCTTGGCTTTCAGGCCAAAGAGTTCCATCTGGGTTTCATCAGACCAGAGAATCTTGTTTCTCATGGTCTAAGAGTCCTTTAGGTACCGTTTGGCAAACTCCTTTCACTGAGTAGTGGCTTCTGTAAAGGCCAGATTGGTGGAGTGCTGCAGACATGGTTGTCCTTCTGAAAGGTTCTCCCATCTCCATAGAGGAACTCTGGAGCTCTGTCAGAGTGACCATCGGGTTCTTGGTCACCTCCCTGACCAAGGTTCTTCTCCCCCGATTGCTCAGTTAGGCCGGGTAGCCAGCTCTAGGAAGACTCTTGGTGGTTCCAAACGTTTTCCATTTAAGAATGATGGAGGCCACTGTGTTTTTGGGAACCTTCAATGCTGCAGACATTTTTTGGTACCCTTCCCCAGATCTGTGCCTCGACACAATCCTGTCTCAGAGTTCGGACAATTGCTTCGACCTCATTGCTTGGTTTTTGCTCTGACGTGCACTGTCAACTGTGGGACCTTACATAGACAGGTGTGTGTCTTTCCAATTCATGTCCAATCAATTGAATTTACCACAGGTGGACTCCAATCAAGTTGTAGAAACGTCTCAAGAATGATCAATGGAAACAGGATGCACCTGAGGCCAATTTCGAGTCTCATAGCAAAGGGTCTGAATACTTATGTAAATAAGGTGTTTCTGTTTTCATTTTTTATAAATTTGCAAAAATTTCTAAAAACCTGTTTCACTTTGTCGTTTTGGGGTATTATGTATAGATTAATGAGGGAAAAAATGTATTTAAAACATTTTAATATAAGGCTGTACCGTAACAAATTTTGGAAAATGGGAAGGTGTCTGAATATATTCCCGAATGCACTGTCCATAGGGCAGCGGTCTCTAAGGTGCAGGGATGAGTTCCGGATGGTAGCAGGCTAGTAACAGTGACTGAAGTTCAGGGCAGTGTACTGGGCGGTTGCGAGCTAGTGGTGACTATTAAACAGTCTGATGGCCTGGAGATAGAAGCTGTTCTTCAGGCCGTGTCTGGACTTGACAGTTCATGCAGCTTTAATATACAGATCATAGAGTTCTGATCATGGAATTCCGAACGTGTCATGCATCTACAACTACATTTAAATATGTCCACAGTGTGTCCGGATTCCCTTTTCCAGCACTATATTCAAATGCCAGTATGCATTCCGCAAATGGTGGAAAAGGCAAAATATGATAATAACCAAACAACAACTGCTAACTACTATAGCTAACTAGCCAGCGAACCTATGTAGCTAGCCAGCACGCTAGCAAGCAACGCCAAAAGGATTGCAAACGGGTTAGCATAAATACATTATTCTTCTATTAGATAGCTGGCTAGCATTTATGAGGCCAGCAAACACGTTCCTCACACTTAGCTGTTCTACGAGTGGTCTGAGGCAAGCATTATTTTACGAGCCTTTTCAAGTGCAGCTTTAGTAATGATGCATTTGGGAAACAGCTCAGAGATTTATTGATGTTCTTACGAAGGTTCTAACAATGAACATAGCCTTGAAGATGCTTTTGGGCAACCAGCCCTGATAGTCTGTGCAAGCCTTTCTCGGGATTTTGTACCTTTTGCCGTTTAAATAAACAGAAGCAGGGAAATCTACATTTTTGCTGAGTGAGCGATTTCCCTCCCAAATCACTTGGCCAATGCCACTGTGTTGTACGTTCACCGCACGTCAGGAAGTCTCTGCCTGCTTTGGGTACCTGGGAGGAAGCCAATAGACCAGGGTTACCCAAACTCGGTCCTCGGGTCCCCAAGGGCTGCACGTTTTAGTTTTAGCCCAAGCACTACACAGCTGATTCAAATAATAACATAATAATCAAGCTTTGATCACATTAATCAGTGTAGTGTAGTGTAGTGTTAGAGCAAAAACCAACATGTACACCCCAAGGACTGAGGACTGAGTCCCAAGAACTGAGTTTGGGAAATGCTGCAATAGACCAAGAAGACAACAAGAGGAAAGAAGCCATTGGCTTTGCTCAGGGTATTTTCACCTGGCTGGTGGCAAGAGGAGGAACTGAAGAGTAGGCTTTAGGAGGAGTGAAAAAAACAAGCACACCTGTGCTGCTGGCGCAAAGAGCTCCACCTCTGTTCTCCTGCTATCACAATCCCTCCATCCCCAGGGGAAGGTGTGGCAAGGGAACGAGACAAAGGGAGGAGAGAAAGACAGAGGAAGGGTGAGATTAAGAGGAAGGCTTCAGATTGCTTCAACGGTTGGTAAGGGTTTAATCTCACCAGTACAATATTTATAAACTGGAATGGTATGGGGAGGGAAAGAAAGGGGTTGTTCGCACATTATTTTATAACTAGGTGGTTGTTTTAGTTGCCCATCCTTTCAAAATAAGAGACTGGGAGTAACACACCCAAACACACACTCCCACACAACCACACACACACAACAGAGGCTTCCAGTTACAATGCAGCACATCCCTAATATTTACCTTGAATATATACCACAAAGACAACGTTATGGGAAACAAGGCACCATTAGGGAAACATATCCATCATGGTCTTACTTATTGCATTAGAGTCTCTCCCAACCAACCAATCAACAATGTCATTTCTTTACATTGACCAACCTCATTTACACTATTAGCTGTCCTTTGAGCATTTTGCACTTGAGCAATAGGCTTGCTATCAGCTACAGTATCTTTGGAAAAGAAGACAATGTCAATAGAACGTGTTTGCTTGTTGAAAAAGGATTTGACATATCCTTAGTTGTGTGGTTCATGATAAATGTCAGGCCTGGGCACGTATCTACCACTAAGGCACCGGCATCTTCAGGTTAAGTAAACATTATACATCAGACCATTTAACTTTGGTTAACCATTGTACTAGAGCAGGAAATTCCCGTTTTCTTGACATGGTAACCATGTTGTAACCATATACAATGTTGCTTAGATGTTGGCCCATCATTATGTACTTGACTTTACAACAATGTCTTTGGCCATTGGTCACATGGTCAATGCAGTCTCAAAATGAGAATATCGGGAAGCATTGGTCTTGACCAATGAACAAGTGACAGATCAACTACCAAACAATGTTAATAATCGGTCAGATCAGAAACTCCTCCCATAGGGACCTTCAGAGGAAAGACTTTGCCCAGTGGCGAAATCCACTCGGTTCATCTACAAAGCACCTCTGCCAAAGACACACACAAGTGAAGTCGGAATAGGGCCCTGTATCTCTTTTAATCCTTTTTCCACCCCCCCCCCCCCCACTTCCATCCACAGGGCCCATCAACGCCATTCCTCCCTTCTATTTATAGGATACGACTGTCCCCTCGTCCGCTTCACTGCAAAAGCAAAGACATGGGGGTGTATCTCAATAATCAACAGTGGCTACCTCTCCTTGTCTCCTCTCCTTTATCTGCACTGATCCCAACCAGAAGGAATAGGGGTGAAAGCAATGGCGGATGCCTATCAGGAACCATAATAAACAAATCCTGCATAGAAGCCCATGGTTATTGATTTATGGGGAAAGGGCAGATTGAGCTATCTGATTCAGAAGCCTACAGTTTGACCGTGTCCTGCTTTGTTGTTTGATTGATTGTGTGTGTGTGTGTGTGTGTGTGTGTGTGTGTGTGTGTGTGTGTGTATACACTATGAGAGAGAGAGAGATGGCATTTAGAAGAGAGCAAGAGAGGTAACAAATGCTGTAAATGTTGTGTATTCCAACATGTAGCATGAACTTGTATATTTACATCTAACTCCTCTCACCTTTCACCATGGTAATGTGGCCCTCAGGCAAAGACTTTTGTGTGACCTCACCAGTCAGGAAATATCAGATGGCAAAATCAACAAGAACAGAAATTGTCTGGTAATATCACTGACGATTGCAGAGACTCTTCTGCAGTTTAGGTTTTGGTCACTCATTTGGCAAAATGCAGTAATAATATCTATGACCACATTTCAATATTAACAGGAGCAGTTCAGCTGGAGGGGCCATCTTGTGGACCGAACCTGAAGTGCAACATGAAGTTTAATAACTTACCAAACAAACAAACGAATGTGTGACAATACACACACACACACATACTAAAATGAAATGAAAACCATTCAACAGAAAGTGACAGGGGAGAGAGTGAAAGAGAGATGCAGAAAAGAGAGAGCTGACAGAGGGAGGTAGGGAGACTAGGGAGAGCTCCATTGTGGGGATTTTGTGAGGCTCAGATTGTCTTCTTCTCTGGGAAAGTGGAAACTCAACACTCCTCTCCAGAGGTCTGGTTACCAGGTGAGAGAGGAAGAAAGAAAGGAAAAACAGAGAGAGGAGGAGGGAGGAGCAAAGAGGTGTGGAGAGAGGGCTGGGAGATGAGGGAAGAGGACGAATGAGTTTTGGACATGAGTTAGAGAGGTGGAAAGAGATACAAAGAAAAATAGAGGGGAACAGAGAAAGGGGAAGATGTAGAGCTGTACATACAGATAAGAAAATAAAGAGTGAGAAAAGGGAGGATTTGTTTAAAGTCCCAGAGGACTAACTTAGCTGGGGGTAACTGTTCCACAAAATCACAGAATAATACTTCGTTTAGTATTCCAAAATATGTCATTTTACGAAATTCTCCTGTATCGGATCTACAACACAATCTGTATTTGCAATCTTATTATAATAATAAGTTACATCTAAATAAAATTGAGTTATGATAGAATTTCGCCGGAGGGGATGGCTGCTGTTCTACGGGCTCCTGATCACCAGCTGTTCCTGACGACTGTGTGATTACGTCTCCGTAGCCGATGTAAGACTTTTAAACAGGTTAACATTCACAAGGTCGCAGGGCCAGATGGATTACCAGGACGCGTACTCTGACCGTGCGCTGAACCAGCTTCACTGACATTTTCAAGCTCTTCCTGACCCAGTCTGTAATACCTACATGTTTCAAGCAGACCACCATAGTCCCTGTGTCCAACAACGCCAAGGTAACCTGCCTATATGGCTAGTCACATATGTAGCCATGAAATGCTTTGGACCTAAGGACCTATCATGGTCAAAACACACCAACATAGTCGTGAAAAGGGCACGACAACACCTATTCCCCAGGAGGCTGAAAAGATTTGTCATGGAACCTCAAATCCTCCTAAATTATACAGCTGCACCATCGAGAGCATCCTGATTGGTTGCATCACCACTTGGTATGGCAATTGCTCGGCATCTGACCGCAAGGTGATACAGAGTGTAGTGCGTATGGACCAGTACATCACTGAAGCCAAACATTCTGCCATCCAGGACCTCTATACCAGGCAGTGTCAGAGGAAGGCCCTAAACATTGTCAAAGACTTGAGCCACCCAAGTCTAGACTGTTATCTCTGCTACTGCAAGCAGTACCGGAGCGCCAAGTCTGGGACCAAAAGGCGCCTTCACAGGCTTCTATCCCCGAGCCATAAGACAGCTGAACAGTTTATCAAATGGCTACCCAGACTATTTGTATTGACCCCCTTATTTTTTGCACTGACTCTCTTTCACAGGCTTGATGTACACGCACTGGACTCTAACCACACACTCACACATACTAGACTGACACGCCAACACACACACACACACATTCCTTCACAGACGCTGCTGCTGTTTATTTTTTACGCAGTCACTTTACCCCTACATACATGTGCATATTACCTCAGCTAAACCGTACCCCTGAATATTGACTTGGTATCGTTACACCTTGTATATAGCCTTTTTATTGTTATTTTAGTGTGTTACTATTTTTTCTCTAGTTTATTTAGCAAATGTTTCTTAATTACTTTTTTAAAACGCTGCATTGTTGGTTAAGGGCTCGTAAGTAAGCTTTTCATGGTAAGGAATACCTGTTGTATTCAGTGCATGTGGAAAATACAATTTGGTTTGATGGTTATCAATGGTTATGTTTCATTCATTTAAATGACCTTTCAACAGATTATGCGTTTAGTAATTGTTCTTGTAGTACAGTGTTTCCATTCGCCAAAACAGACGTCTCCATTGTTTCTTTATTGTCCCATGCCTCCCCCTCGTGGCCAACACCAGCCGTTACACTGTTCTCTCCCTAGAAAAGGGTGCTGACAATCTGGTAAACACACATCATACAGGTTGAATGAATGAATGGCATTGCTGAAGCACTGTTGCACCTCATCAAATTAATTTGAAAATGCACATATAGTATATTTATTTTATTTATTTTTGACAACATTTTTATTTCATACAACTACACACTTTATCCTGGACACCAGTAGTTAACAGAAGACACAATAATACACTATTTGATTTCTATCTAACAAAGATCAAATCACAAATTCCTTTAAATTTCCACACCACACATACTTTTGGTGTTTCTAGAGGAAACAATCCAAAACACTACAACATTTTACTTTAAAACATAATAAAAGTATCAACCTGACATATTATTACAATCAAGAGTTGAGTAATACACTGTATCCTATATGACTGCATATCTAATTATTGACTGTGAAAAACATTTCTGATCAGAGCTGTCTTCTCAGTTTATATAAATAAAATAAAAGCTATATATTTTTTAAGTGCCTTTCAAATCATCCAAAGACACAAAAAAATAAAGGACATATTTGTGTACATAAAAATGTAAGTTCTAGTTATTTTACAACCTGTGACTTTCACTGCTTTAGATTGTTTTTCTTGATTTGAATGTAAACGTACGAGTACACCTTCTGATCACCTTGTTTGTGAAGCAGGGGTTGGAACCAAAATGATTTTCCAATGGTTTTGTTCTGAACAGAATCCACATTTTTGGGGGGTCCATTCCACTATTCCGACCAGCAAAATAAAGTTTGAACCGGTTCGAACCCCAAAAAAGCACCGGATTATATAGCTCCTTTCTGTTCATTCATTTCGACATCAAATTACCTCACCAATCAGTGTGGACAGAGCAGCTTGCAATGGAGCGGATAAGCTATTTCATCTTTATAGGAAAGTCGTTGAAAGCTAATTGTCTTTTGCCGTAACAGCATGGTTCAATCATAATGAAAGACAAACACACACACTGTGCACTGTGCTGTCAGTCACTATGGACAAGTGTAGGAGGCCTGGCTTGAAGGGCATCTTGTCATGACATGCATTATCTGAATTAGGCCCAAAGAACTATACCTACACAGGAGGTATAATTATACCTACGCAGGGGAACTTTGAATGTCTTTGAACTTCAGAGAGTTGGCTTAATGTTGGACCAGAAATAACATTAGCTAACAAGCTTGTGTGTGCAGAGCAGCACTAGAATTAAAAACTCGTCTTATCTTTTGTAGTTAATAAATCCAACGTGAAACAGTATAACTATAGTATCCTTAACCAGCATTGAAAAACTTAATCCATTCTTCTCTAATAAAAAAATCTCTCTCCCTAATTTCTGAATCACGCTTAAGTAGGCTACAGTAACCTATGCTTCGGTTGGGAAGTGGCAGGTAGCCTAAACATGCACACAAACTGGCAAAGATTTCCAGCTGGCAGGCAGACACTGGAATACGTTTCTGAGTAACAGAGTGAGGGCTTTGCATTGGCGCTTTGTTGCAATTTTTGTAGGAATGGAAAAAAATGCCCGGAACAAAGAAGAATGTTATTAACCGGTTCCCATGCTTTTCAAATAATGGTTCTGTTCTGGAACATTATAGATCACTTTCCTTCCTGATTCTGATTCTGTTCCTCGAATAATTACAGTTGAAGTCGGAAGTTTAAATACACGTTAGCCAAATACATTTGAACTTATTTATTTGACATTTAATCATAGTACAAATTCCCTGTTTTAGGTCAGTTAGGATCATCACTTTATTTTAAGAATTTGAAATGTCAGAATAATAGTAGAGAGAATGATTTATTTCAGCTTTTATTTCTTTCATCACAATCCCAGGGGGTCAGAAGTTCACATTCACTCAATTAGTATTTGGTAGCATTGCCTTTAAATTGTTTAACTTGGGTCAAACGTTTTGGGTAGCCTTCCATAAGCTCCCACAATAAGTTGGGAGAATTTTGGCTCAATCCTCCTGACAGAGCTGGCGTAACTCAGTCAGGTTTGTAGGCCTCCTTGCTTGCACACGCCTTTTCAGTTCTGCCCACAAATTTTCTATGGGATTGAGGTCAGGGCTTTGTGATGGCCACTCCAATACCTTGACTTTGTTGTTCTTAAGCCAGTTTGCCACAACTTTGGAAATACACTTGGGGTCATTGTCCATTTGGAAGACCCATTTGCGACCAAGCTTTAACTTCCTGACTAATGTCTTGAGATTTTGCATCAATATATCCACATAATTTTATTTCCTCATGATGCCATCTATTTTGTGATGTTCACCAGTCCCTCCTGCAGGAAAGCACCCCCACAACATGTGTATTTGACAGTGAGTGTGTGAGTGCGTGGATGTCTTCCCCATTCCCATCTTAATTATATTTCCAGACTGGAGTGTGGGCCTGAGCACAGCAGGTTACGATAGAGAGAAATAGAAATAGGGAGAGAAAGAGAGAAAGATTGTTTGTCTGCCTGTGTGTGTGGTCATTGTTGGGTCTTTTACGGGTATGACTCACTCCTAAAAAGCTGCATTTGGTGGGAAACTAGTGCTTCTCATGGTTCAACAAAAGTGGGGAATATGCTTTCCCTTAAAAGCCAAGGAGTGCACAGTACATCAACTGTCCAACTACACACTAAAATCAACCATTTGGTTAGTTGAGACACATCATTGGGGTTCAACCTGCTTCCTTTTGGTGGTACAGAGAAAGCACTATTGGCAGAGTTTTGCCATACTACTGCCAGTAGTCTATGTGGCTCTATGCGGCTCTGTCCTGCTGTTTTTAAACTTTTCCATACTATACAGCTATACCATGACAATAAAGGCTTTTTTAACTTACAGTAATCCACATTTGGGGGAGAGTCTGCTGGTGTGAGTATAGGCTTGGGCACAGCACGCGCACACACACACACACACGCGCACACACACACACACACACACACTCAATGCCTGCCCCCGTTATAAGCGTAGTCTGCCTTGTTGTGCATGACCAGTCTGTTGTCAACAAAGTAGAAGCTGTCTGACCTCGTCTCGTAGGGATGTTCCACCATCTGACAAACTGGAAGGGAGCATTTATTATTCTGTATTTCACATGTTATTAATGTTTCACATGTCTGGATAATGTATTCAAAAGGTGATGTGCATTTCATTCAGTAAATGATTTCATTTCCACATACAGTTGAAGTCGGATGTTTACATACACCTTGGCCAAATACATTTAAACTCACAATTCCTCACATTTAATCCTAGTAAATATTCCCTGTCTTCAGTTAGGATCACCACTTTATTTTAAGAATGTGAAATGTCAGAATAATAGTACAGAGAATGATTTATTTCAGCTTTTATTTCTTTCATCACATTCCAAGTGGGGCAGAAGTTTACATACACTCAATTAGTATTTGTTTGTTTTGGCCCAATCCTCCTAACAGAGCTGATGTAACTGAGTCAGGTTTGTAGACCTCCTTGTCGCACACACTTTTTCCAGTTCTGCTCACACATTTTCTATAGGATTGAGGTCAGAGCTTTGTGATGGCCACTCCAATACCTTGACTTTGTTGTCCTTAAGCCATTTTGCCACAACTTTGGAAGTATGCTTGGGGTCATTGTCCATTTCGAGGACCCATTTGCGACCAAGCTTTAACTGATGTCTTGAGATGTTGCTTCAATATATCCACATATTATTCCTCCCTCATGACGCCATCTATTTTGTGAAGTGCACCAGTCCCCCCTACAGCAAAGCACCCCCACAACATGATGCTGCCACCCCCATGCTTCACGGTTGGGATGGTGTTCTTCGGCTTGCAAGCCTCCCCCTTTTTCCTCCAAACATAACGATGGTCATTATGGCCAAACAGTTCTATTTTTGTTTCCTCAGACCAGAGGGCATTTCTCCAAGAAGTACGATCTTTGTCCCCATGTGCAATTCCATAACCATATTCTGGCTTTTTTATGGCGGTTTTGGAGCAGTGGCTTCTTCCTTGCTGAGCGGCCTTTCAGGTTATGTCGATATAGGACTCGTTTGACTGTGGATATAGATACTTTTGTACCCATTTCCTACAGCATCTTCACAAGGTCCTTTGCTGTTGTTCTGGGATTGAGTTGCACTTTTTGCAGCAAAGTACGTTCATCTCTAGGAGACAGAATGCGTCTCCTTCCTGAGTGGTATGACGTCTGCGTGGTCCTATGGTGTTTACACTTGGGTACTATTGTTTGTACAGATGAACGTGGTACCTTCAGGCGTTTGGAAATTACTCCCAAGGATTAACCAGACTTGTGGAGATCTACAATTTTTTTTACTGAGGTCTTGGCTGATTTCTTTTGATTTTCCCATGATGTCAAGCAAAGAGGCACTAAGTTTGAAGGTAGGCCTTGAAATACATCCACAGGTACACCTCCAATTGACTCAAATGATGTCAATTAGCCAATCAGAAGCTTCTAAAGTGGGAATTTTGGGAATTTTCCAAGCTGTTTAAAGGCACAGTGAACTTAATGTATGTACATTTCTGACCCACTGGAATTGTGATATGGTGAATTAAAAGTGAAATAATCTGTCTGTAAACAATTGTTGGAAAATGTACTTGTGTCAAGCACAAAGTAGATGTCCTAACTGACTCTTGTTAACAAGAAATCTGTGGAGTGGTTAAAAAACCAAGTTTTAATGACTCCAATCTAAGTGGATGTAAACTTCCGACTTCAACTGTAAATGTACACATTCTACTTATTTACTCCTACATTATTTAATCATGTAGCACTTTTCAAAAAACATCAGTAACGAAGTGCTTAATTGACTAATGGTTGGGATGTAAAACTCACCCAAGCTCTCGGACAGCTGAGGGAACTCGTAGATGTGTTCGCAAGTATTGCGGCTGTTTGGGATACAGAAGCCGAAGTCAAAGTCAAAGCTCTTCAGGAGGTGATCCCTGAAGTAGTGCCTCTCAATCATCCTGAAGCTGTTCAGAGGCCGTGTGCCAACTGTAAACTCCACTCTGACACACAGACAGAGAGAGAGACAGACATACAGACCGACAGAGAGGGGGTAAACATGCAGTAGGTACAGTACGTGAGTAAACGTGTGGATCGAAAAAACTATGCTGTCTGTGCTGTGCTGTGTGTGTGTCCTACAAGAAACATGGTATAGAGGAGATGGACCCACTGGTTGCCCTCTAGGTTACTGAGAGCTGGTAGTCCCATCCAGCAAACTACCAGGTGTGAAACAGGGAAGGGACTCGGGGGTTATGCTAATTTGGTTTAGAGCAGACCTAACTCACTCTATTAAATTAATCAACTGAGGCACATTTTATATTTGGCTAGAAATTCTAAAGGAAGTTATCTCAACAGAGAAAAATGTCCTCCTGTGTGCTACCTATATCGCCCCAATAGAATACCCATACTTTAACGTAGACAGCTTCTCCATCCTGGAGGGAGAAAATCAATAATTTCCAGGCCCAGGGACATGTACTAGTCTGTGGCAACCTAAATGCCAGAACTGGACTTGAACCTGACACCCTCAGCACACAGAAAGACAAACACCTACCTGGAGGTGACAGCATTCCCTCCCCATATGCCCCCTAGGCACAACTATGACAACATAACCAACCAAAACGGGTCACAACTCCTCAGCTGTGTCGCATGCTGGGTATGTACATAGTCAATTGTAGACTTCAAGGGTAAGACTCCTACGTTAAGTACACCTTTAGCTCATCTCTTGGCAGTAGTACTGTAGACTACTTTATCACTGACCTCAACCCAGAGTCTCTCATAGCGTTCACAGTCAGTCCACTGACACCCATATCAGATCACTGCAAAATCATAGTCTACTTGAACAAAGCAATACTCAATCATGAGGCATCAAAGCCAAAGGAAAAAGCTAAACAGCATATTTGACCTCTCAGCTTCCCTATCAAATCTAAAAATTTCAAACAGAAAACCGAAGAAAATTAACAAAAATGACAAATGGTTTGATGAAGAATGCAAAAACCTAAGAATGAAATAGAGAAACGTATCCAACCAAAAACATAGGGTGGGTTGCACAAACATGGATTAACTCTTAAACTGGGTTAAATCAAGGTTTATCTATTAATCATGTGGTACCAAATTGTAAACCTAGTTTTAACTTAAATCCTTCCTCTAATGTTAAATGTAGCTTTCACTTTAAACCTAGATTAATATTAAGCATGATTAAAATGATTTTTTAAAAATATATAAACTTAGATGGGAGATTAATTCTAAACTGCCACTTTAGGTAATTTAACTGATAAAATTGCAGACCAAAACAAGTTCCTCAGAGAATAATTAGAGACAGTTTGAATCCTGTTTAGTTTTATGATAATTAACTCATTATTAGCAGGCTATTTACATGCCCATTTTGTACAACAATTGAATTGGGGCTTATGATATGTCCCACCTTGGTACGAATGATGATGTTATGCAACATGCTGTAACGGGCTGATAACGTTAACATTGTAGTGAAGTTGCATTAACATTAGTTTTAACGTGCATTATAGGCATTGATATTTACCAGTTATTTATGCTTACTAAATATTGGTGGGTCAAGTTGTCCGTCGATATCATAGGGGTTATGGAGAGGGGCAAACTGCTGGGGAATCATCTCGCATATCTTCTGGGTGATAGGATCAATTCCCTTGGACGGAGGCCCCCGTCCCGCTCCGGTCTGAAATAGCCCCCCGCCTCTCCTCTGCCGCATCCTTCTTGACTTTCGCTTTTATGTTTTTTCCAGCACTGATCCAGATTCAAAATTAAGTGGTGCAACACATCTCTGATTAATTATAAACCTAGATTTACAAAACCTAGATTTGCTCTAATCCTAGGTTAATTTAAACCATGTTGGTGCAACCCACCCATAGAGACCCAGAAAACCTGAGCCTACGCCATCACTATGGTTAATCACTAAAACAATACAGAAATACCACGGAAAAAGAAGGAACAGCAAGTCAGAAATAAGCTCAATGTAATTGAAGAATCCATAGACTCTCACCACTTCTGAGAAAATTGGAAAACACTAAACAAACAACAACATGGAGAGTTATCTATCCAAAATTGAGATGTATGGGTAAACCACATCTCTATAACAAAGAACAAACAGAAAAAACATATACATGATCAAATACAAATCTTAGAATCAACTATTAAAAGTAGAGGTCGACCGATTAATCGTAATGGCCGATTAATTAGGGCAGATTTCAATTATTCTTATTTTTTTTACACCTTTATTTAATCTTTATTTAACTAGGCAAGTCAGTTAAGAAAACATTCTTATTTTCAATGACGGCCTAGGAACGGTGGGTTAACTGTCTCGTTCACAGGGGCAGAACAACAGATTTTCACCTTGTCAGCTCGGGGGATCGAATCTTGCAACCGTACAGTTAACTTGTCCAATGCTATAACCACCTGCCTCTCGTTGCACTCCACGAGGAGACTGCCTGTTACGCGAATGCAGTAAGCCAAGTTAAGTTGCTAGCTAGCATTAAACTTATCTTATAAAAAACAATCTATCATAATCACTAGTTAACTACACATGGTTGATATTACTAGTTTATCTAGCGTGTCCTACGTTGCATATAATCTGACTGAGCATACAAGTATCTGACTGAGAGGTGGTAAGCAGCAGCAGGCTCGTAAGCATTCATTCAAACAGCACTTTCGTGCATTTTGCCAGCAGCTCTTCGTTGTACGTCAAGCATTGCGCTGTTTATGACTTCAAGCCTATCAACTCCCGAGATGAGGCTGGTGTAACCAAAGTGAAATGGCTAGCTAGTTAGCGGGGTGCGCGCTAATAGCGTTTCAAACGTCACTCGCTCTGAGACTTGGAGTGGTTGTTCCCCTTGCTTTGCATGGGTAACGCTGCTTCGAGGGTGGCTGTTGTCGTTGTGTTCCTGGTTCGAGCCCAGGGAGGAGCGGGGAGAGGGACGGAAGCTGTACTGTTACACTGTCAATACTAAAGTGCATATTAGAACATCAAATAGTCAAAGGTTAATGAAATACAAATGGTATAGAGGGAAATAGTCCTATAATTCCTATAATAACTACAACCTAAAACTTCTTACCTGGGAATATTGAAGACTCGTTAAAAGGAACCACCAGCTTTCATATGTTCTCATGTTCTGAGCAAGGAACTTAAACGTTAGCTTTCTTACATGACACATATGCACTTTTACTTTCTTTACCAACACTTTTTTTTTGCATTATTTAAACCAAATTGAACCTGTTTCATTATATATTTGAGGCTAAATTGATTTTATTGATGTATTATATTAAGTTAAAATAAGTGTTCATTTAGTATTGTTGTAATTGTCATTATTACAAATTATATATATATATATATATATATATATATCTTTTTTTTAATCGGCCGATTAATCGGTATCTGCTTTTTTGGTCATCCAATAATCGTTATCGGCGTTGAAAAATCATAATCGGTCGACCTCTAATTAAAAGACTACCAGAACCCACTGGATTCTCTAATTACATTGAATGAACTACAGGACAAAATACAAACCCTCCAACCCAAAAAGGCCTGTGGTGTTGATGGTATCCTCAATGAAATTATAAAATATACAGACCACACATTTCAATTGGCTATACTTAAACTCTTTAACATCATCCTTAGCTCTGGCATCTTTCCCAATATTTGGAACCAAGGACTGATCACCCCAATCCACGAAAGTGGAGACAAATTTGACCCCAATATATGCAGCAACCTTGGCAAAATCCTCTGCATTTTCATTAACAGCAGACTGGTACATTTCCTCAGTGAAAACAATGTATTGAGCAAATGTCAAATTGGCTTTTTACGAAATGACCATACGACAGACTACGTATTCACCCTACACACCCTAATGGACAAACAAACAAACCAAAACAAAGGCAAAGTCTTCTGATGCTTTGTTGATTTCAAAAAAGCTTTTTACTCAATTTGGCATGAGGGTCTCCTATACAAATTGATGGAATGCGGTGTTGGGGAAAAACAAACGACATTATAAAATCCATGTACACAAGCAGCTTAAGCCCCACTCCGTTCAACATATATATCAACGAATGGCAAGAATCTGAGGTCAAATGTTTTGACTGTTTGCTCCCCAACCAAGGAGGGCCTACAGTAGTACCTAGATCTTCTGCACAGATCCTCAGACCTGGGCCCTGATAGTACATCTCAGTAAGACAAAAATAAAAGTGTTCCAAAAAAGGTCCAGTTGCCAGGACCACAAATACAAATTCCATCTAGACACCATTGCCCTAGAGCACACAAAAAACTATACCTCGGCCTAACATCAGCGCCACAGGTAACTTCCACAAAGCTGTGAACGGTCTGAGAGACAAGGCAAGAAGGGCCTTCTATGCCATCAAAGGGAACATACAATTTGACATACCAATTAGGATCTGGCTAAAAATACGAGAATCAGTTAAAGAGCCCATTGCCCTTTATGGTTGTGAGGTCTGGGGTCCGCTCACCAATCAAGAATTCACTAAATGGGAAAAACACCAAATTGAGACTCTGCATGCAGAATTCTGCAAAAATGTCCTTAGTGTACAACGTAAAACATCAAATAATACATGCATAGCAGAATTAGGCCGATACCCGCTAATTATCAAAATCCCAAAAAAAGGACGTTAAATTCTATTTAGGAAATTCTAAAAGGACGTTAAATTCTACTTTGACTCTGTACAGACTCAGTGAGCATAGCCTTGCTATTGAGAAAGGCCATCGTAGGCTGACCTGGCTCTCAAGAGAAGACAGGCTATGTGCACACTGCCCACAAAATTAGGTGGAAACTGAGCTGCACTTCCTAACCTCCTGCCAAATGTATGACCATATAAGAGACACATATTTCCGTCAGATTACACAGACCCACAAAGAATTTGAAAACAAACCCAATTTTGATGAACTCCCATATTTATTTATTTTACATTCATTTAACTAGGCAAGTCAGTTAAGAACAAATTCTTATTTACAATGACGGCCTACCGGGGAACAAGTGAGTTAACTACCTTGTTCAGGGGCAGAACAACAGATTTCACCTTGTCAGCCTGGGAATTCGATCCAGCAACCTTTCTGGCCCAACGCTCTAACCACTAGGCTACCTTCCGCCCCATTTTAGTGAAATACAACGGTGTGCCATCACAGCAGCAAGATTTGTGACCTGTTGCCACAAGACAGTATTGTAAATACAACCCATATTTATGTTTATTTATCTTCCCCTTTGTACTTTAACTATTTGCACATAATATGACATTTAAAATGTCTTCATTATTTTGGAACTTTTGTGAGTGTAATGTTAACTGCACATTTGTATTGTTTTTTCCCACTTTGTTTATTATCTACTTCACTTGCTTTGACAACGTTAACATATGTTTCCCAAGCCAATAAAGCCCTTAAATTTAAATTGAATTGAAAGAGAGAGAAAGTGTTACGCACGTGGCTCCCACTGTCCTCAGTTGTAGGAATGCTGCTGTGAACTGGTAGCGTACGAAACGTCCTGCACTCATGTCTCCCTCTCCATTCTCCTCGTCTTCCTCTGAGGTCAACGACACAACACACACCATTTATTTTTACACCAATGGCACGGTGATGATTTCCAGTACATGCAACAAACACAAACACATGATCATATTAGTCAGACATACTACAGTGGTAATACACAGACACACAGAGAGAATATGGACTGTACCCGTATGAGGTGGTTTGGCAATTTCAAACAACACAGTCTCTGTCTCCAGGTCTCTGATTTTAAAGCGAATGAAATCTATGTTGAAGATGTTGTCCTCTGGTTTACACAGGTACCCTGGGATGGACATACAGGTTATGGGTATTCGGTGGCTGTTTTACAAGATCTAGTGTGCAATAGAATTATCTATCTTCTGATCTATTCATCTATCAGAGCGACTATGCAGGTAAATAGACAGACATTCGTGTGCTAGTTTTACCCAACGCCACACTCAATGCTCAACGCCACACTCAATTACTGAATGCCACACTCAATTACTGAATGCCACTGTATATAAATGCATCTTTCAGAAAATAGATATATCCTACCCCGTGTAGCAACCCGCAATCCTAGGACCTCTTCAGGGGTGATGTGGCCAACTTGTGTCCGCAGATGGTCTTCTGTGACGGGCCTACTATCAACCTGGCTTCGCCGAGACTTGAGTCTCTTCAGAACCCCTCCACTTGGCTTGCGCTCCCGCGCAGGAGCCGCGGAACTGTGCCCGGCGCTCGAGACATTCTCAGCAGCAACAGGCGGGTCGATGCGGCCTTTAGCTCCGCTCATAATTCCCAGTTATGATGACAACCTTGCCTATCTGTCTCTGTCTCTCTCTACCTTAAAGTAATAAGATGGCGTCGTAGTTGTTGACTGACGAATCTCCGCTTCTCGTTGATGGGTCAAGCACTTGTTTTTTTAGGCACATGCTGTACAGTTGCCATGACAACTGATCAGAGCGCAAGTGTAGGTGAAAGGGGGACTTTCAAAGGAATAACACTAGGTGGCAGGATGTGCACCACACCTGGCATAGGTTACATATGCTTGCTTAAACGCACACTCAGACTTTTATGCGCCAAGGTCGTTTGGAGAGATTGCGCCAAAATGGATTTACGCATGCGGTGGGCAAAGGCACTGAACCTTTGCGCCTACTGGTGTTGTGTTTAACCACCACTGATTCACAGTCCCTCAATATTTTAAAGTTACAATCTGTATGATGTATTGCTGTACCATCATTGATTCAGGCAGCTCGAGACTCAAAGCGAATGTATGCTTTATCCTCCTATGTGGTCAGAGGCTCTGTATGGAGGGGTGTGACGCAATTGCGGAGCCTCCAGAGGCATTTTTTTATTTATTTTTTATTTCACCTTTATTTAACCAGGTAGGCAAGTTGAGAACAAGTTCTCATTTACAATTGCGACCTGGCCAAGATAAAGCAAAGCAGCTCGACACATACAACAGAGTTACACATGGAGTAAAACAAACATACAGTCAACAATACAGTATAAACAAGTCTATATACGATGTGAGCAAATGAGGTGAGATAAGGGAGGTAAAGGCAAAAAGGCCATGCTGGCAAAGTAAATACAATATAGCAAGTAAAACACTGGAATGGTAGATTTGCAATGGGAGAATGTGCAAAGTAGAAATAAAAATAATGGGGGTGCAAAGGAGCAAAATAAATAAATAAATTAAATACAGTAGGGAAAGAGGTAGTTGTTTGGGCTAAATTATAGGTGGGCTATGTACAGGTGCAGTAATCTGTGAGCTGCTCTGACAGTTGGTGCTTAAAGCTAGTGAGGGAGATAAGTGTTTCAAGTTTCAGAGATTTTTGTAGTTCGTTCCAGTCATTGGCAGCAGAGAACTGGAAGGAGAGGCGGCCAAAGAAAGAATTGGTCCTGGGGGTGACTAGAGAGATATACCTGCTGGAGCGTGTGCTACAGGTGGGAGATGCAATGGTGACCAGCGAGCTGAGATAAGGGGAGACTTTACCTAGCAGGGTCTTGTAGATGACATGGAGCCAGTGGGTTTGGCGACGAGTATGAAGCGAGGGCCAGCCAACGAGAGCGTACAGGTCGCAATGGTGGGTAGTATATGGGGCTTTGGTGACAAAACGGATTGCACTGTGATAGACTGCATCCAATTTGTTGAGTAGGGTATTGGAGGCTATTTTGTAAATGACATCGCCAAAGTCGAGGATTGGTAAGATGGTCAGTTTTACAAGGGTAAGTTTCGCAGCATGAGTGAAGGATGCTTTGTTGCGAAATAGGAAGCCAATTCTAGATTTAACTTTGGATTGGAGATGTTTGATATGGGTCTGGAAGGAGAGTTTACAGTCTAACCAGACACCTAAGTATTTGTAGTTGTCCACGTATTCTAAGTCAGAGCCGTCCAGAGTAGTAATGTTGGACAGGCGGGTAGGTACAGGTAGCGATCGGTTGAAGAGTATGCATTTAGTTTTACTTGTATTTAAGAGCAATTGGAGGCCACGGAAGGAGAGTTGTATGGCATTGAAGCTTGCCTGGAGGGTTGTTAACACAGTGTCCAAAGAGGGGCCAGAAGTATACAGAATGGTGTCGTCTGCGTAGAGGTGGATCAGAGACTCACCAGCAGCAAGAGCGACCTCATTGATGTATACAGAGAAGAGAGTCGGCCCAAGAATTGAACCCTGTGGCACCCCCATAGAGACTGCCAGAGGTCCGGACAGCAGACCCTCCGATTTGACACACTGAACTCTATCAGAGAAGTCGTTGGTGAACCAGGCGAGGCAATCATTTGAGAAACCAAGGCTGTCGAGTCTGCCGATGAGGATGTGGTGATTGACAGAGTCGAAAGCCTTGGCCAGATCAATGAATACGGCTGCACAGTAATGTTTCTTATCGATGGCGGTTAAGATATCATTTAGGACCTTGAGCGTGGCTGAGGTGCACCCATGACCAGCTCTGAAACCAGATTGCATAGCAGAGAAGGTATGGTGAGATTCGAAATGGTCGGTAATCTGTTTGTTGACTTGGATTTCGAAGACCTTAGAAAGGCATGGTAGGATAGATATAGGTCTGTAGCAGTTTGGGTCAAGAGTGTCACCCCCTTTGAAGAGGGGGATGACCGCAGCTGCTTTCCAATCTTTGGGAATCTCAGACGACACGAAAGAGAGGTTGAACAGGCTAGTAATAGGGGTGGCAACAATTTTGGCAGAGAATTTTAGAAAGAAAGGGTCCAGATTGTCTAGCCCGGCTGATTTGTAGGGGTCCAGATTTTGCAGCTCATTCAGAACATCAGCTGAGCAGATTTGGGAGAAGGAGAAATGGGGAAGGCTTGGGCGAGTTGTTGTGGGGGGTGCAGTGCTGTTGACCGGGGTAGGAGTAGCCAGGTGGAAAGCATGGCCAGCCGTAGAAAAATGCTTATTGAAATTCTCAATTATGGTGGATTTATCAGTGGTGACAGTGTTTCCTATCTTCAGTGCAGCGGGCAGCTGGGAGGAGGGGTTCTTATTCTCCATGGACTTTACAGTGTCCCAGAACTTTTTTGAGTTAGTGTTGCAGGAAGCAAATTTCTGCTTGAAAAAGCTAGCCTTGGCTTTTCTAACTGCCTGTGTATAATGGTTTCTAGCATGCAGAGAACAAAATCAGTATTCGTCAACTATGTGCCTCCCAAATTTTGTAACAATGCAGAGATCCTTATAGCGCAGTATAGCACCGCATTGACATTATTGGTTGACGGTAGGTGGGGGCAGGAGGTCCTGTATAAGCTCTAACTCACTTCCTTGACAACTTCAATCACAACAGCTTTGTTCAACAGCGCTGCGCTGCTCCAGGAGACGCACAAAGTCTGATGCCATATGTCTACCAAATGCTTATAGTTTTGCCGTATGTTGTTTTTGCCAGATGTCTCGTCCACATTTTCCGTACTTGACACAAGGCTGCAAAAGGTTTGTAGCATGGAGAAAGTCATTTTCGCTGTCTCTGGGTTCCCTGCCGTGTTTGACCAAAGCGCTGATTGCTACCTGGACCTACATGCAAAAAATGTTTCATGGAGACACATTGCTTATACGATTGGATTACCTGGTCATCTGAATTAGCTGGAAAGTGGAAGCTAGGTGCTGGTAATGTTTTAGCTAAACTATCTAGCAAAGTGGTTTACGTCATAGTTAGATAGCTAACTGGATTGACTGTTTTATGAACTTCTGTTTGTACCACCGCAATTTAAAGCAACGCGCGACTTGAAAATATTGAACGTATGCAGTACACAGAACGCACCGCAGTCTAGTGCGGCATCCCCAACGCAGCGCTGCGGACTGCTCCGTTGAAAATGATTGACTTCTGTCGGAACACAAAGAGTTAATCTGGTAGCTATGAGGCTTGAAAGCCCTGAAGTCTGCAAAGGCCAAATCACCATAAATGCTGCACGGGCAATGCAAATGCCAGATGGACTTTGCAGCTTGCTTTTTCTGAGTTTTAGGATGCTGTACTGTTTACATTAGCCCAAAATCGAAAGTTTTAGGCTATTAGCCTACTTGCCCAAGTTTTTTTTTGCCTAGGCATAGGCCTACTAATTAGACTTTCAAAACTGCAACTACTAGGCTACTTAATAGCAAATTGTGGCCAGAGGCATAGGAAGTATACCAAAATCATCATCAACACTCGGGATTTGAGCGTGTTGAATTGTAAAATTAACCCTTTCCCTAATTAGACACAGAGGACTAATTTCCCGAGCCTTTAGTGCCAAGGAATGTGTTTCTCCGCTCATATGGGAGTACTAATGCCCAGTTCACTGATTATATATATATGCAGTGCCTTGCGAAATTATTCGGCCCCCTTGAACTTTGCGACCTTTTGCCACATTTCAGGCTTCAAACATAAAGATATAAAACTGTATTTTTTTTGTGAAGAATCAACAACAAGTGGGACACAATCATGAAGTGGAACAACATTTATTGGATATTTCAAACTTTTTTAACAAATCAAAAACTGAAAAATTGGGCGTGCAAAATTATTCAGCCCCCTTAAGTTAATACTTTGTAGCGCCACCTTTTGCTGCGATTACAGCTGTAAGTCGCTTGGGGTATGTCTCTATCAGTTTTGCACATCGAGAGACTGAAATTTTTTCCCCATTCCTCCTTGCAAAACAGCTCGAGCTCAGTGAGGTTGGATGGAGAGCATTTGTGAAGAGCAGTTTTCAGTTCTTTCCACAGATTCTCGATTGGATTCAGGTCTGGACTTTGACTTGGCCATTCTAACACCTGGATATGTTTATTTTTGAACCATTCCATTGTAGATTTTGCTTTATGTTTTGGATCATTGTCTTGTTGGAAGACAAATCTCTGTCCCAGTCTCAGGTCTTTTGCAGACTCCATCAGGTTCTCTTCCAGAATGGTCCTGTATTTGGCTCCATCCATCTTCCCATCAATTTTAACCATCTTCCCTGTCCCTGCTGAAGAAAAGCAGGCCCAAACCATGATGCTGCCACCACCATGTTTGACAGTGGGGATGGTGTGTTCAGCTGTGTTGCTTTTACGCCAAACATAACATTTTGCATTGTTGCCAAAAAGTTCAATTTTGGTTTCATCTGACCAGAGCACCTTCTTCCACATGTTTGGTGTGTCTCCCAGGTGGCTTGTGGCAAACTTTAAACTACACTTTTTATGGATATCTTTAAGAAATGGCTTTCTTCTTGCCACTCTTCCATAAAGGCCAGATTTGTGCAATATACGACTGATTGTTGTCCTATGGACAGAGTCTCCCACCTCAGCTGTAGATCTCTGCAGTTCATCCAGAGTGATCATGGGCCTCTTGGCTGCATCTCTGATCAGTCTTTTCCTTGTATGAGCTGAAAGTTTAGAGGGACGGCCAGGTCTTGGTAGATTTGCAGTGGTCTGATACTCCTTCCATTTCAATATTATCGCTTGCACAGTGCTCCTTGGGATGTTTAAAGCTTGGGAAATATTTTTGTATCCAAATCCGGCTTTAAACTTCTTCACAACAGTATCTCGGACCTGCCTGGTGTGTTCCTTGTTCTTCATGATGCTCTCTGCGCTTTTAACGGACCTCTGAGACTATCACAGTGCAGGTGCATTTATACGGAGACTTGATTACACACAGGTGGATTGTATTTATCATCATTAGTCATTTAGGTCAACATTGGATCATTCAGAGATCCTCACTGAACTTCTGGAGAGAGTTTGCTGCACTGAAAGTAAAGGGGCTGAATAATTTTGCACGCCCAATTTTTCAGTTTTTGATTTGTTAAAAAAGTTTGAAATAACCAATAAATGTCGTTGCACTTCATGATTGTGTCCCACTTGTTGTTGATTCTTCACAAAAAAATACAGTTCTATATCTTTATGTTTGAAGCCTGAAATGTGGCAAAAGGTCGCAAAGTTCAAGGGGGCCGAATACTTTCGCAAGGCACTGTATATATATATACAATATATATACTATATATATTATATATACACACACACACACACACACACACACAGTACCAGGCAAAAGTTTGGACATACCTACTCATTCAAGGGTCTTCCTTATTTTTACTATTTTCAACATAATAGCAATAGTAGTGAAGACATCAAAACTATGAAATAACACATAAGGAATCATGTAGTAACCAAAAAAGTGTTAAACAAATCAAAACATATTTTAGATTCTTCAAAGTAGCCACCCTTTGCCTTGATGACAGTTTTGCACACTCTTGGCATTCTCTCAACCAGCTTCACCTGGAATGCTTTTTTGAAGAAGCAGTTCCCACATATGCTGAGCACTTGTTGGCTGCTTTTCCTTCACTCTGCGGTCCAACTCATCCCAAACCATCTCAATTGGGTTGAGGTCGGGCGATTGTGGAGGTCAGGTCATCTGAGGCAGCACTCCATCACTCTCACTATGTTAAAATAGTTCTTGCACAGCCTGGAGGTGTATTGGGTCATTGTCCTGTTGAAAAGCAAATTATAGTCCCACTAAGCGCAAACCAGATGGGATGGCGTATCACTTCAGAATGCTGTGGTAGCCATGCTGGTTAAGTGTGCCTTGAATTCTAAATAAATAACTGACAGTGTCACCAGCAAAGCACTCCCACACCATCACACCTCTTCCTCCATGCTTCACGGTGGGAACCACACATGCAGAGATCATTCGTTCACCTACTCTGCGTCTCACAAAGACATGGCAGTTAGAACCAAAAATCTCAAATTTGGACACATCAGACCAAAGGACAGATTTCCACAGGTCCAATGCCCATTGCTTGTGTTTCTTGGTCCAAGCAAGTCTCTTCTTATTATTGGTGTCCTTTAGTAGTGGTTTCTTTGCAGAAATTCAACCACGAAGGCCTGATTCACACAGTCTGCTCTGAGCAGTTGATGCTGAGATGTGTCTGTTATTTGAACTATGTAAAGCATTTATTTGGCCTGCAGCGAGGGTCCCCAGTCTGAGGCCGGCAGCTAGGGTCCCCAGTCTGAGGCCGGCAGCTAGGGTCCCCAGTTTGGGGCCGGCAGCTAGGGTCCCCAGTCCGGGACCTCCAGCGACAGTCCCCAGTCCGGGGCCCGCAGCGAGGGTCCCCAGTCCAGAGCCGGCAGCGAGGGTCCCCAGTTCGGGGCCCGCAGCAAGGGTCCCCAGTCCGGGGCAGGCAACAAGGGCCTCCAGTCCGGGGCCAGCAGCGAGGGTCCCCGCATCAGAGGCACCACCAAACTGGGGGGAGCCAGAGGCGGAGGGGGGGGTCTACGTCCCGCACCAGAGCCGCCGCCGTTAGGGATGTCCACCCTGACCCTGTCACGCCCTGGGCATAGAGAGGCTTTTATTCTCTATTTTGGGTAGGCCAGGGTGTGACTAGGGTGGGCATTCTAGTTTCTTTATTTCTATGTTTTCTGTTTCTATGTTTTGGCCGGGTATGGTTCTCAATCAGGGACAGCTGTTTATCGTTGTCTCTGATTGGGAATCATACTTAGGCAGCCTTTTTTCCATTGTGTTTTGTGTGTAGTTATCTTTGTTAGTGGCACTATAGCCCTAGTAAGCTTCACGGTCGTTTCTTTGTTTCTTGTTTTGTTGGCGACATTTACAGAAATAAAGGAAAATGTACGTTCACCACGCTGCACCTTGGTCCGGTCATTTCCATGACGACATCCGTGACAATATGTGTTATTTCATAGTTTTGATGTATTCACTATTATTCTACAATGTAGAAAATAGTAAAAAATTAAGAAAAACCCTTGAATGAGTAGGTGTTCTAAAACTTTTGACCGGTAGTGTCAAATTTATATGTATAAAGGAGAGCTAGAGAGAATGGCGGAAACGGATACCGAGTTAATTAGCAAAGATGAGATTGAGAAGGAAGGTGCTGAGAATACTGGATAGACTAGAGTCACTAAAAGATGGGTAAAGAGTGCTAAAATCACATTTAAAACGCTGTCTTGTAATCCTACTGCTCATGGACCAACTACTTCACAGTTTGTATTAGGAGTGGGGTTTGAGGATAAGAAGATGTACTTGGGAGATTTGTTTGATGTTGCCAAGATGGTGAAGAAAGTCTTGGGTACTGTGGAATCTATCGGGGTGACCAGAAGTGGAATTTTGTAGAATTGTTCTGTCGGGAGAACAAAAGGAGAGCATGTTCGCCTCACTAGAATCAAGATTTTCGTAGTAGTGCACCAATCAGGGGTGTGATTCTGTAGTCTCTGAGAAGATCAAGATACAAATTCCTGGAGTATTTGGGGCATAATGATTGAGGTGTATGTTCAATGGAAAGATGATAGAGACTACGTCTGTGTTATTGTCATTTGATGAGGAGTCGCTCCACACATGTCAAGATGGGATATGTGAGTTAGCCTGTGAGGGCATTTGTCCCCCGG
This sequence comes from Oncorhynchus mykiss, assembly GCF_013265735.2. Classification (NCBI taxonomy): domain Eukaryota; kingdom Metazoa; phylum Chordata; class Actinopteri; order Salmoniformes; family Salmonidae; genus Oncorhynchus; species Oncorhynchus mykiss. The sequence goes on along the minus strand of NC_048581.1, from coordinate 56,022,217 downwards.
TTACTGCAGTGTTCCAACTGAAAAGTATTTGGGCATGTGTAAAGTGTTTGCAAAGATAATGACTTGAGGGATTATTTGGTGTTGAATGTCGCAATTGTGGTGGGAAGCATGCGCATGAGTTCCCTGAATGTCCTGTAAGAGTGAGGGAGCCTGAGATTGCTAAAATAAGAGCTGTTAAGCGTGTCTCCTATGCCGCGACAGCAAGAAAAGGTAAAGAATGTTCTAGTGGTTCTGTTGCCGTAGAGTCACTGCAGTCCAGTGCTGTGGCTGCTGTTCGCAAGGTGCAGGATCCAGATACCCTTGTCGTGAAGAAAGTAGATTTGTTTTGGCATTTATTGCTATGGTGATAAACTACCCTGCAGGAGTGGATAAGAACTCAATATCAATATCATCGTATCTGCAGATGAACGCTTTTTGGGAACGCAGGATGTAATGGGTGAGCAGCTGCGTGGTGTTCTGTGGTTCCGTTATCTCAGGTCAACCAGATCTAGAGTAGGGCTCTGAGTGTATTTAGGGTAAAGTAAAAAGCTGATGTTTTAGTGGATTAAATGTTTTAGTTTATTTCCCTTTTGGATTTCTCTGGATTTACACTATTTCCAGTGAAGTCTGCCCTAAAACATCACTGAAGAAGAAGACGAAACACATACAGTTGGTGTGCACGAGGCTTGACTGTCTGGACTGCCGCTCTAGGGACTGTTGCGGACCATCGTTCGCTGTGGCACAATAGTGTTCTTGTGTGGGATCTGTGTTGAATGACTTTGGAGAGAGACATATTTGTCAAACAGCGTCTGTTCCACACATGCTGTAATCTGGAGATCCTGAAGTTTGAAGTCTTATCATATAAAACATCTGACTTGTCAGTTGGTCACAGCTATAAGTAACAGCTGCGTTATCGTTAAGCGGGCTAGAATGGTCCTTTTGGTTTAAATGTTTTCAAAGTAAAAGACTCGTAGTCATTATCAAAACAGGTAGATTCTAAGTATATAATTTGTCACTATAGGCTAGGGATATGCAACAAGGAAAAGGGCTATTTCACTACCAGGAGTCAACATAGCAGGAGGTCATTTCAGGACTTTTATAATATGATTGTTATTATAGCGCCTTTATGGTTTTGATATGCCTCTGTTTATCCGCTCTCTACCTGCTGTGAAGGAGAGATTAGACTGCGTGAGTTCAACCACAGTGAGGTCATTGTGTGCTGCATTTATTGGTCACATATTAACACCAACTGAAGGTTACAGAGTCAAACACGGGGTTTGTTTCGTTGGTTTTTCTTACAACCAACCATTATTTTCCAAAAACGTTTAGCACGTTGCTAAACTTTGTTATATGTTCTGTATAAAATAACACGTCTTCAACATCAGTCTGCAAAGGATAGACTCGGGCAGGTAAAGTGTATTTTTGTATTTTCTTTTGTGGACTGACTGCAAACACATACAACTTTGAGACTAGGGGACACTGAGTTGCAGGTGTTTTGGAATTGCAAATACAAGAAGTATAAACAACATTTGACACAGGAATATTTTGGGATCTATTACATGGGGTGGAACAGACCACTAGCACATTAAAGGCTGCTGCCTATATACATATACTTTAAAGCCTCTTTAATAAATGGGACACTAGTCACTTTAATAATGTTTACATATTTTGCATTACTCATCTCATAGGTATATACTGTATTCTATTCTACTGTATTTTAGTAGATGCCGCTCTGACATTGCTCGTCCATTTATTTATATATTTTTAATTCCATTCCTTTACTTAGATTTGTGTGTATTGGGTATATGTTGTGAAATTGTTAGATGTTACTTGTTAGATATTACTGCACTGTCAGAGCTAGAAACAGAAAAGCATTTTGCTACACCCGCGATAACATCTGCTAAACACGTGTATGTGACCAATACAATTTGAATTGATTTGATCATAGATAATGCCAATATCAGAATTGGCTGCTAAGTATTTGTCAGAAAATGGTGACAGTCACCATTTGTTTGCAACAACAAGTGATTATGTTGCAAACATTTACCAATAGATCGTATCTAACTATGTGACAAGAGTCCTATTCAATTGAAACCTATCCTGTCCTTAAAAGTGGAAACCCGGTTGATTGATGAGAGCCCTGAGTGCCACTACTATTATGACGGGGCTAGAAAGGGCTAGTCCCATAGGGCTCAAAAGTAGTGCACTTTATAGGGAATTAGAGTGCCATTTGGAACGCCAACCCTTTGCCTCCCAGTCAGACCTTGGAGCTCCTCACATGATTTTAAAGAGCTTCATATGTGGAGCAGTGGTGTGTGGTTGGACTGGTTTATACTACACTCTGACAGCTGACAGGAAAGACCAGACAGGATGTACAACATGCAACTGGGACACATTTGTGTTTTGTTCCATTCAAATTTAGATGACATCACTCACAAATCAACCAAACAACCTGTCTTGACTCACTAGTGTCAATCTAAGTATGGTTAAAAATCAGAACAGCTTCCTTTAAACAACTCAAACAACTTTATAGTATAGATATTTTGTGCAATCAGCTATCGTAGTATCAATCAGAGATAAAAATAAAAAAAATTAAAAGCTATTTGGATTTGAGATTAAGGGCTCTATTAAATCCGTATCACGGAAGTTCAGCATTACGGCAAGATTTCAATTTAAAGGCAATGTTCTTGCATTAGCGAAGACTGCATTCACTGTAAACGCTGCATATGTCATCTCAATCGGAAATGTAATTATACAAATGTATAGCGCGCAATCTGTCATTCTTTAGTTTACAGATTGAATAGAGCCCTAGATCATGAATATCAGGCCAAGGAACAGTATCTCACTGGGCAAAGATGTCAGTTCAACGTCTATTTTTGATTTACATTTGGTTGAGTTATCAACTAACGTGAATTCAACTTGAAATCAACCAAAAATGACCATGCCATTGTATTTAGGCTAAAAGTTGGGTGATAAAAAAATGCTATATTCCCTTATGTTGATAACATTTAGCAAATACAATCAGTTTTCAACATTGATTCAATGTCATTACAGCAATTTTATATTGTTGAAATGACGTGGAAACAACGTTGATTCAACCAGTTTTTGCCCAGTGGGATGTTTATTTAAGCAACAGCACTTTTTGCAACAGCACTTTTTGTAGACAATCCCCGTATTTCAAGTGATCATAAGTATACGATTTATCATCTTTAAGTCAATATAGTGCTAAAGGTTTGCATTTGGTGGCAAATCCCTCACAAAAATAAGTGAGTGGCCTGAATCAGAGTTGCCATGTTCATCCAGTTCAGATTCACTGACTTGATTTGCCTCCGAGGTTCCAGTTCGGTCAGATATGGTACTAGCCGGTGGCCTAGATGTTAGGGCAGTAAGGGAGCTGTATGTGGAAAGAGCAGCGTGGTTTTGTTCAGTGGTGTGGTGTTGTACATAATGTAGAATTGGATGTCAAACAAAATGTAAACAACAGTCAGTCCATTGACATTTATTTGACTGACATAACAATAATACTGTTCAGTTGCGGTGTAAGAGGTAGCTTGTAGTATGTCTCACTCAGCGTTTAGTTTTAGAGGTAGGTATTTTTCCTCTGTAAAAATCTAATCCAACCAGCCTCTTCTAGCTTGGCCTTAGAGCCAAACCGACTGGCTTTTAACCCAGAGTATCACCAGAATATGTGAAAGTGATACGTTATGGTGAAAGTATTTGTCAGAGAGCAGAGTGACAGCTAAATGTGAAGTAAAGGAAATTATTTGTTTTCTTCCTGGCTTCATGTAGCACCAGTAGCCTAAAAGGGCCTTTCTTCTTCTCGCCTCTCTGTTCACTTCTTCCTCTCCCTCCCCTTCTGTCCCTTCTCCTCCCCTGCTCACCTCTCCCTTTCTCCCCACCATTCTCCTTTTCCACCCATTCTCCACTCCTCCCTTCGGTTTTTCTCTTCTCAAGAACGAAGTGAGGGCATGGCAGCTCGTATGGACATTGCCTCTGGTGAGGTGGGCCAAGCAAGAGGGGCTGGCTTCAAACCTGTGCCCGGCCCCAAACCTCGCCTGACTCCCAAACCCTTCTCACTGCAGAGGAACACCACCCTACGCTCCATCCTAGCCCCAAAGACACTCACAAGGACTCCACAGCCGTCTCAGACCACTTCCACTACACCCACTACCTCCAGAAAACCGGAGCCTAATCAGCCTATCAGTGGCCCTGTGTCTGACTCAAGCGGAGCTGTGAAACACGTTACAGAGAGCACCATGACACCTGAACCGACCAATGCTCTCAAAGCTCCTTCAGCCACAACACCCCACACTGACTCAACCCACACCACTGAACAAAACCACGCTGCTCTTTCCACATCCAGCTCCCTTACTGCCCCAACATCTGAGCCACCGGCTAGTACCATATCTGACCGAACTGGAACCTCGGAGGCAAATCAAGTCAGTGAATCTGAACTGGATGAACATGGCAACTCTGATTCAGGCCACTCCGCTACTGGAACTGAGGCTGTACCATTACCATCGGTCACCTCTGCTCCCCTTCAACCCCAGTCTGAAGACACTGTGAGCGAGCTCACCTCTGCGATCGTCAGATGTCACGCCGTGGAGGATCAGACAGCCCGCTGGGGAGGATGCAGGAAGCGGCTGTCCATGGGGCTCACCTCCAGGTTTGAGTCGGCCGGCCTCTCGTGCCCCTCACAGCCACCAGCCAAAGAAAACAACCAGAAGCAGGAACAGGCGACCAAGAGAGAGACTGCAGTCCTCAAAGTGTCGGTCCTCAAGACCAAGGAGGAAGAGAAGATAACAGATTCACCAGAGACACCGTCTGACCCGGAGCGCAGACTCAAGCACTCAGCACCGCTGAAGGAAGAGAGGTTTGGAGAAGGGGTAAAGGAGACAGGAGAAGAGAAAGTGTTCAGCATACAACGGAGGATCAGTTTGCTGCTGGACTCCTCCTCGAGGCCAGAGCCTCTGACCAAGAGGGAGGAAGTTCCTGGTCCAATTAAACAAGCAGACGGTTCTGGGGGTGTGAAACAGCGAATTAAAGACTGGGCATTAGACACACCTCCTGTTCAGGCATCCAATCAGAGGGTGGATGTTGCCCCTCAACCAATCCCTGGCAGAGTTCACTGTGTGTTGAGTGTCACTGGGGGGTCATTGGCGACGAGCGAAAGCGTTCAGCTAGCTCCCCGAGAGGACAAGGCTTCCACCCTATGTCGCTCAGGACGTTCTGGGATAAAGGTTAATAGTGAGGAGATAGAAGATGAGGAAGAGGAGGGAGAGGAGAAGGGGGCCCAGGTGCCACTCTACAAACCAGTAGGAAGACTTCTTCGGATGGAAGATGGAGGGAAAAAACAAGAGCTAGTGATTGATCAAATAGAGAAAGATATGGAGACCAAGGTGCAAGAGGAGGAAAAACTTAAACAGCTGGAGCTAGAAGAGAGACAAGCAGAGAAGGAGAGGGAGAAAGAGAGGAAACAAGAAGTTGAGTTAGAGATAGAAAGACAAACAAAAGTGGAAAAAGAAAAGGAAAGGGAGAGACGGAGCGAGAAAGAAGAGAGAAAGATGAAAGAAGAGGGGAGAGAAAGACAAAGAGAAATAGAGAGGGAACGGGATATACAGAGACAGAGGGAGGAGAGAGAGAGGGAGAGAAAGAGGAAGGAAGAGGATAGGGAGAGAGAAAGACAAAGAGGGGAGGAGTGGGATAGGGAGAGACAGAGAGAGGACGAAGAGAGGGAGAACACGAGGAAAGAAGTAGAGAAGGAGAGAGAAAGACAGATAGAACTTGAGAGGGAAAAGGAGATACTGAGAGAGGAAGAAGAGAGGGAGAGGAGGAAAGAAGAGGATAGGGAGAGAGAAAGACAAAGAGGGGAGGAGCGGGATAGGGAGAGACAGAGAGAGGACGAAGAGAGGGAGAACACGAGGAAAGAAGTAGAGAAGGAGAGAGAAAGACAGAACTTGAGAGGGAAAAGGAGATACTGAGAGAGGAAGAAGAGAGGGAGAGGAGGAAAGAAGAGAGGGAGACAGAAAGACAGATAGAACTAGAGAGGGAAAAGGAGATACTGAGAGAGGAAGAAGAGAGGGAGATGTTTAGAGTAGAAGAGGAGGACAGGGAAAAACTTATAGAAGAGGAGAGGAAAAGGGAAAGAAAGAGAGAGGAGGAAAAGATGAAGGAAGATGAGAGACAGAGAGAAAAAGAGCAGGCAAGAGAAAGACAAAGAGAGGAAGAGAGGGAGAAAGAACAAGTAGAGTCCCCAGTCCAATTGATCACTCTTGAATCTGACCACTCTCCCAAGCCAGAGCTTCCTTCTCGTTCCCCTACCATCCCCATCATAGAACCCATACTGAAGGATGAGGAGCATCCTCACATCAAGGTGGTCTACAGCTTTTCTAACAAAGAGGAGAAACCTCTTCTCGAGGTGGTCAATGATAATTTCTCCATCAAGCTCGGGAGGTGGGGGTCTCAGACCAGGCTCCTCGCCGACTGTGCCCAGGATGAGACATCTTCCCCTGGAAGGTTACTGGGCCTCCAGAAAACCGTTGTTAACACCCAGGAAGCACTCAACGTCAAATCTCACCCAGCCGAGGGGAACATAGAGTGGGTAGTCCCCACCCCAGAGAATAGGATGGAGAAGGTGGATGAAGAAGAGGAAGCAAATGTGGACACAGAGGAGGTAAGCAAAGGGAAGGTGGGAGGGGGAGGGAGAGAACTTGAAAATGATCTCCACAAAAAATTGTATTTCATGGCCTTTTTCCTTTGCAACACTAGTATGGGCAGACTTACCATGGGCTTAAAACCTGGTGTTATACTAGGGAAATTGTGTTTCCATAGCTAGGGCTGACACCATGGACAAGCAGAAACCACAAACTCTGAATATTCCAACAGTTGCTTCTGAGGATTAAGCTCAGTGACATGAGAATCCACATAAAGGTAGATACAGTGGCAAGAAAAAGTATGTGAGCCCTTTGGAAATACCTAGATTTCTGCATAAATTGGTCATAAAATTTCCTCTGATCATCATCTAGGTCACAACAATAGACAAACACAGTCTGCGTAAACTAATAACACAAAAAAATATCTACGTTTTCATGTCTTTATTGTTCACACAATGTAAACACGGTTCACACCGAAAAAGTATGTGAATCCTTGGATTTATTAACTGGTTGACCCTCCTTTGGCAGCAATAACCTCAACCAATTGCTTTCTGTAGTTGCGTATGAGATCTGCACAACGGTCAGGAGGAATTTTGGGCCATTCCTCTTTACAAAACTATTTAGGTTCAGCAATATTATTGGGATGTCTGGTGTGAACTGCTCTCTTGAGGTCATGCCACAGCATCTCAATCGGGTTGAGGTCAGGACTCTGTTTGGGCCATTCCAGAAGGCACATTTTCTTCTGTTGAAGCCCTTCTGTTGTTGATTTACTTCTGTGTTTTGAGTCGTTGTCCTGTTCCATCACCTAACTTCTGTCGAGCTTCTATTAGGCGGACAGATAGCCTAACAGCCTCCTGCAAAATGTCTTGATAAACTTGGGAATTCATTTTTCCGTCGATGATAGCAAGCTGTCCAGGCCCTGAGGCAGCAAAGCAGCCCCAAACCATGATGCTCCCTCCACCATACTTTACAGTTGGGATGAGGTATTGATTATGGTGTGCTGTGCCTTTTTTTCTCCACATATAGTGTTGTGTGTTCCTTCCAAACAACTGAACTGTAGTGTCATCTGTCCACAGAATATTTTGCCAGTAGCACTGTGGAATATCCAGGTGCACTTTTGCAAACTTGGGAAGTGCAGCTTAGTTTTTTTTAACAGCAGTGGCTTCTTCTGTGGTGTCCTCCCATGAACACCATTCTTGTTCAGTGTTTTACGTATCGTAGACTCATCAACAGATGTTAGCATGTTCCAGAGATTTCTGTAAGTCTTTAGCTGACACTCTAGGATTCTTCTAAACCTCGTTGAGCATACTGCACTGTGCTCTTGCAGTCATCTCGGCAGGACGGCCACTCCTAGGGAGAGTAGCAACAGTGCTGAACTTTTTCCATTTATAAACAATTTTTCTTATCGTGGACTGATGAACATCAAGGCTTTTAGAGATACTTTTGTAAGCCTTTCCAGCTTTATGCAAGTCAACAATTCTTAATCTTTGGTCTTCTGAGATCTTTTGTTCGAGGCATGGGTCACATCAGGCAATGCTTCTTGTGAATAGCAAACTCAAATTTTGTGAGTGTTTTTATAGGGCAAGGCAGCTCTAAACAATATCTCCAATCTCGTCTCATTGATTGGACTCCAGTTTGACTCCTGACTCCAATTAGCTTTTGGAGAAGTCATTAGCCTAGGGGTTCTTTTTCCAACCTACACTGTGAATGTTTAAATTCTGTATTCAATATAGACAAGAAAAATAAAATAATTTGTGTGTTATTAGTTTAAGCACACTATGTTGGTCTATTGTTGTGACTTGGATGAAGATCAGATTAAATTTGATGACCAATTTATGCAGAAATCCAGGTAATTCCAAATGGTTCACATACTTTTTCTTGCCTTGGTATATTGTTTTATTTAATTATGCCATACAAGCCATTATGAGATCAAGGCAGCCCACATGAAAAAAATACTATGGTCTAAATACTGTAGTACTAGATACAATAGCATTCACTGTTGTGTTTTTGCTGAAGTATTCACTGTAGAGGTGTTGCAGACATGATTGTAGTATACCATATTATTCACTAGTATTTTTGCAGACTTTATTGTAGTATTCACTATAGTGTTTCAGTATTTACTGTAGTTGTTTGCGTACATGACTGTAGTATTTGACTACAGTCATGACTGCGTACATGACTGTAGTACTAGCATTAGCTAAAATGGCAGAACTACCAGACTACGCCAGTTACGGTTTAATGAGGGGAACGCCTCAACTACAGACACAGGTTCGTGACAGGACACCTATTGAGTTGGGTCAACAGCTCTGAGCAATGCAACAATATATTATTTAATACATCAGACAGGTTCGATGCCCATTAAAGAGAAACAGTGCCGAGGCAGATAAAGAACAAACAAAGTTTGACGCTTAGAGGATTAGGTTTGCTCGTTTGACACAGAAATAACACATTAAGAGTACACCAAAATGACTTAGATCTGTTACTTCCACTAGACAACTTGCTGAAATATAACAGTGCTTTCACAGAGATTCAGCTGACCAAGTTACAAACACTAATTTGGATGGTAGAAAATAAATGCATTTACATAAACCAATATTTTAGAAACACAAATGACTAAAGACAGTCGCCTTATTGCAGGGCACTGCCAGTAAACTGCCTGGACCTCAAACCAGCTGAAATGAAAGTATGTCGTTGTAGTTGCTTTACATAATGATTCTCTTGAATATTGTCACAGGTGAATAAACTCACTGATGGTCAAACTCAACACAATCAACCACACAAACATTTCTTCAAGACAGTATGGTCACAAAATGGTTGTTCACAGAAAAAAACCAGCAACATTGCACAGCCTATACAAACAAAGAACTTTCCAGGAACAATGCACTCACCTGAACATGACCAATGGGTGCTTTTATACATTTCCTGCATTTCTCCCTAATAATTGTGCCCAGGGAAACACTGACCAAAACGTTAGTTCCTAGCCTGTCACAATATTCTTCAGTTATAAGATCATAACGGATCAAGGTTGAGGTGAGGGTTATGGTGATGCCCAGCTACTGTGGGACTCCAGTTAAAAGAGCAGGCAGAGGCAGAGATGCAGTTCAGTTTAAGAGTCTTTATAGATTCAGGTATTGGAGACGATACATGGTAGGGAATGATTGAAAGTTGTTAACATGAGTCTTGACTTGACTTGGTTGACTTTGTATGGATCTAAAAGGAGACACAGAAAGGTGCAAACAATAACGAGCAATAATAGTAATGATAATACAATGAATCAGCTGTTAATGGCAATTGTGTATTTATTTTTATTTCACCTTTATTTAACCAGGTAGGCAAGTTGAGAACAAGTTCTCATTTACAATTGCGACCTGGCCAAGATAAAGCAAAGAAGTTCGACACATACAGAGTTACACATGGAGTAAAACAAACATACAGTCAATAATACAGTAGAAAAATAAGTCTATATACAATGTGAGCAAGTGAGGTGAGATAAGGGAGGTAAAGGCAAAAAAAGGCCATGGTGGCGAAGTAAATACAATATAGCAAGTAAAACACTGGAATGGTTGATTGGCTGTGGAAGAATGTGCAAAGTAGAGAGAAATAATGGGGTGCAAAGGAGCAAAATAAATAAATAAATACAGTAGGGAAAGAGGTAGTTGTTTGGGCTAAATTATAGATGGGCTATGTACAGGTGCAGTAATATGTGAGCTGCTCTGACAGCTGGTGCTTAAAGCTAGTGAGGGAGATGGGTGTTTCCAGTTTCAGAGTTCTTTGTAGTTTGTTCCAGTCATTGGCAGCAGAGAACTGGAAGGAGAGGCGGCCAAAGGAAAAATGTGTTTTGGGGATGACCAGAGAGATATACCTGCTGGAGCGTGTGCTACAGGTTGGTGCTGCTATGGTGACCAGCGAGCTGAGATAAGGGGGGACTTTACCTAGCAGGGTCCTGTAGATGACTTGGAGCCAGTGGGTTTGGCAATGAGTATGAAGTGAGGGCCAGCCAACGAGAGTGTTCAGGTCGCAGTGGTGGGTAGTATATGGGGCTTTGGTAACAAAACGGATGGCACTGTGATAGACTGCATCCAATTTATTGAGTAGGGTATTGGAGGCTATTTTGTAAATGACATCGCCGAAGTCGAGGATCGGTAGGATGGTCAGTTTTACACGGATATGTTTGGCAGCATGGGTGAAGGATGCTTTGTTGCGAAATAGGAAGCCAATTCTAGATTTAACTTTGGATTGGAGATGTTTGATGTGAGTCTGGAAGGAGAGTTTACAGTCTAACCAGAAACCTAGGTATTTGTAGTTGTCCATATATTCTAAGTCAGAACCGTCCAGAGTAGTGATGTTGGACAGGCTGGCAGGTGCAGGCAGCGATCGGTTGAAGAGCATGCATTTAGTTTTACTTGTATTCAAGAGAATTTGGAGGCCACGGAAGGAGAGTTGTATGCCATTGAAGCTCGCCTGGAGTGTTGTTAACACAGTGTCCAAAGAAGGGCCAGAAGTATACAGAATGGTGTCGTCTGCAAAGAGGTGGATCAGAGACTCACCAGCAGCAAGAGCGACATCATTGATGTGAGAGTCGATCCAAGAATTGAATCCAGTGGCACTCCCATAGAGACTGCCAGAGGCCCGGACAACAGACCCTCCGATTTGACACACTGAACTCTTTCAGAGAAGTCGTTGGTGAACCAGGCGAGGCAATCATTTGAGAAACCAAGGCTGTCGAGTCTGCCGATGATGATGTGGTGATTAACAGAGTCGAAAGCCTTGGCCAGGTCAATGAATATGGCTGCACAGTATTGTTTCTTATCGATGGCGGTTAAGATATCGTTTAGGACCTTGAGCGTGGCTTAGGTGCACCCATGACCAGCTCCGAGACCAGATTGCATAGCGGAGAAGGTATGGTGGGATTCGAAATGGTCGGTAATCTGTTTGTTGACTTGGCTTTCGAAGACTTTAGAAAGGCAGGGTAGGATAGATATAGGTCTGTAGCAGTTTGGGTCAAGAGGGGGATGACTGCAGCTGCTTTCCAATCTTTGGGAATCTCAGACGACATGAAAGAGAGGTTGAACAGGCTAGTAATAGGGGTGGCAACAATTTCAGCCTATAATTTTAGAAAGAAAGGGTCAAGATTGTCTAGCCCGGCTGATTTGTAGGGGTCCAGATTTTGCAGCTCTTTCAGAACATCAGCTGACTGGATTTGGGAGAAGGAGAAATGGGGAAGGCTTGGGCGAGTTGCTGTGGGGAGTGCAGTGCTGTTGACCGGAGCAGGGGTAGCCAGGTGGAAAGCATGGCCAGCCGTAGAAAACTGCTTGTTGAAATTCTCAATTATAGTGGATTTATCGGTGGTGACAGTGTTTCCTATCTTCAGTGCAGTGGGCAGCTGGGAGGAGGTGTTCTTATTCTCCTTGGGACTTTTTCTTGAGTTTGTGTTGCAGGAAGCCAATTTCTGCTTGAAGAAGCTAGCCTTGGCTTTTCTAACTGCCTGTGTATAATGGTTTCTAGCTTCCCTGAAAAGTTGCATATCACGGGGGCTGTTCGATGCTAATGCCGAAAGCCATAGAACATTTTTGTGTTACAATATGCAATTGCATTAAGCATATAAATTGGTAACGTTCTGCATGAATGGCCAGAAAGGGGGTGCAATAGCATGCGGCGGCATAGTAGACCGAAGCTATTGCAGGCTAATTTATTAATGGCTACATAGCATAGCATTGCAAGCAAACAGACAATAAAAAGCTAACAAAAGTAGTAAGTATAGCCATTAAGCAGGCCTAGTTAAATTAACAAAGCAATGCACAATAACAGCAACAATTATTAATGTCTCCATTAACACAAGTAGCAGGGAGAACAGATCAATTGACTCAAAATGGCTGTTTGACTGACTGTCAACTATACAAAACAAACAATGTTACAGGAATCCTCTTCTTATCCTCTTCTATAAGATAAAGGACTGTACTCACATTTCAATGATGCACACTGGTTGTTCGTCGTGCTCAACTACTCAATCCTGTCTGAGTGAAGGACCCAGATTGAAAGAAGGCACCCTCGAACCTGACCATATAAATACCTTGCCATAGAGTTATATAGATGGCACACCTGCCACGAATGTCCTCCATCCTCGCTAGGGTTGAACATTTTCCCGGTATTTTACAAATGTTCTTATACCGAGAATTGTCATTAGGAAGTGTCATTCAAAAGCATTATAAAGTTTATGTCACAGCTTCCGCCGAAGTCGGTCCCTCTCCTTGTTCGGGCGGTGTTCGGCAGTCGACGTCACCGACTTTCTTGCCATCGCTGATCCCTTTTTCATTTTCCATGGTTTTGTCTTGTCTTCCTTCACACCCGGTTCTAATCCCATCAATTACATGTTGTGTATTTAACCCTCTGTTTCCCCTCATGTCCTTGTCGTAGATTGTTCTATTGTATGTTATGTGCAAGTCATGTGTCGGTGTGCGATGGGTTTTGTACCCACTTATATTATTTTTTGTATATTTGGGTTTTTGGAGTTTTATTAAACGACTCCGTTTATACCAAGTTATTTTTCTTTCCCTGACTTCCCTGCCACCGACACGCACCCATTACAGAATCTCCGACCATAACTATAGAGTCCGCAGTAGAGGGTATGCCGACCATTGAGGTGGAGGAGCGCGTCCAGAAGCATGCAGTTATGCTCTACCATCTTGGCGCCGCCATGGATCACATTGTCCAGAAAATGGACCACTGGGAGAGACAGGGAGTTTTTCCAGCGCCTCCACCAGCACAACCGGGGTCTCCCCTGAGTGCCCATTTCCCGCCTAAACCCAGTGGGATCCGTCTCTCCTTGCCCCAGGAGTACGACGGGAGGGCTGCGAACTGTCAGGGGTTCATGTTGCAGTTAGACCTCTATCTAACCACCGTCCACCCGGCTCCATCGGACCATAGGAGGGTGTCCGCCCTCGTCTCGTGCCTCACCGGGAGAGCCCTGGAGTGGGCCAACGCCATGTGGAGAAAGGGAGATGCGGCGTTGAACCAGTTTGAGGACCCGCCATTTCCGGGCAGTCTTCGACCACCCGCCCGAGGGTAGAGTGGCGGGTGAGCGCCTCTACCATCTGAGGCAGGAGACGAGGAGCGCCCAGGAGTTCGCCCTGGAGTTTAGGACCCTGGCTGCCGGTGAGGGATGGAACAACAGGGCCCTGATCGACCATTACCTCTGCAGTCTGAGCGAGGATGTCTGTCGGGAGCTGGACCTGTCCATCCGGCTGGACAACCTGCTGGCTACTCGCGGACGTTCAGATCGGGGTCTGGTGGTTCCATCCTCCCGCACTCCCTCTCCAATACCCATGGAGCTGGGAGGGGCGGTGCACAGGGAGACCGGAGGGGGTTCACGCTCGTGTACCATCTGTGGCCTCAGAGGTCACACTGCCGGTCTGTGCCGGGTTGGTTCCTATGGGAAGAAAGGCAGCAGGCAGGGCGCTCTGGAGTCACCCCAGGTGAGCTGGCACCACTCTCACCCAGAGCCCTCTGTTGTTCATATGTTTGTGTCTGTCACGTTTCCTGAGTTTTCCCCGCATTCCCAGCATAAGGCGCTCATCGATTCAGGCGAGGCTGGGAATTTTATTGATAGAGCTTTAGCCTATAGTTTAGGGATCCCCATCGTTCCCGTGGATGTGCCCTTCCCCGTTCATGCATTAGATAGTCGATCATTAGGGTCAGGGTTGATTAAGGAGGTCACCGCGCCTTTGGGCATGGTGACGAAGGGGGGTCATACGGAGAGAATTAGTCTCTTCCTCATTGACTCTCCTGCGTTTCCCGTGGTGCTGGGCCTACCCTGGTTAGCTTGTCATAACCCCACTGTTTCTTGGCCACAGAGGGCTCTCACGGGGTGGTCACGAGAGTGCTCAGGTAGGTGTTTAGGGGTTTCCGTTGGTGCTACAACGGTGGAGAGTCCAGACCAGGTCTCCACCGTGCGCATCCCCCCCTGAATATGCCGATTTGGCTCTCGCCTTCTCCAAACAGAAGGCGACTCAATTACCACCTCATCGACAGGGCGATTGTGCGATAGACCTCCTGGTAGACGCTGCACTTCCCAGGAGTCATGTGTATCCCCTCTCACAGGTGGAGACGGAGGCTATGGAAACATATGTCTCCGAATCCCTGCGTCAGGGGTACATTCGGTCCTCCACTTCACCCGCCTCCTCAAATTTATTTTTTGTGAAGAAGGAGGGAGGTCTGCGCCCGTGTATTGACTACCAAGGCCTAAATCAGATCACGGTGAGGTACAGTTACCCGCTACCTCTTTTTACCATGGCGATTGAGTCAATGCACGGGGAAAGCTTCTTCAACAAACTAGATCTCAGGAGCGCTTACAACCTGGTGCGTATCAGAGAGGGAGACGAGTGGAAGACGGCTTTCAGTACCACCTCTGGGCACTATGAGTACCTCGTCATGCCGTACCGGTTGATGAATGTGCCATCAGTCTTCCAAGCCTTTGTAGACAAGATTTTCAGGGACCTGCACGGGCAGGGTGTAGTGGTGTATATTGATGACATTTTGATATACTCCGCTACACGCGCTGAGCATGTGTCCCTGGTGCGCAGAGTGCTTGGTCGCCTGTTGGAGCATGACCTGTACGTCAAGGCTGAGAAATTCCTGTTCTTCCAACAGTCCGTCTCCTTCCTAGGGTATCGCATTTCCACTTCAGGGGTGGAGATGGAGAGTGACCGCATTGCAGCTGTGCGTAATTGGCCGACTCCCACCACGGTAAAGGAGGTGCAGCGGTTCTTAGGGTTTGCCAACTACTACCGGAGGTTTATCCAGGGTTTTGGTCAGGTGGCGGCTCCCATTACCTCACTGCTGAAGGGGGGCCTGGTGCGCTTGCAGTGGTCAGCTGAGGTGGACAGGGCTTTTAGTCACCTGAGGGCTCTGTTTACCTTGGCTCCCGTGTTGGCCCATCCGGATCCCTCTTTGGCGTTCATAGTGGAGGTGTACACGTCCGAGGTTGGGATAGGAGCGGTGCTCCCTCAGCGCTCGGGTTCACCACCGAATCTCCGCCCCTGTGCCTTCACTCGAAGAAGCTCAGCCCGGCGGAGCAAAACTATGATGTGGGGGACCGGGAGCTGTTGGCTGTCGTCAAGGCCTTGAAGGCGTGGAGACATTGACTTGAGGGGGCTAAACACAGTCCTGGAAATTCGTGTTTGTGCGCACTATGAAGACAATATGTACCTGCTAAAATCGGTTTCCTATTGAACATACTTCTTTCTGTAATTAATATTATAGTTTAATTACATTTTAGGGTATCTGAGGAGTAAATAGAAATGTATTTTGACTTGTTGAAACAAAGTTTAGTGGTAGATTTTCAGATTCCTTTCTCTGCATGTTGAACGACTAGATTACTGAAATCGATGCTGCCAATTAAACGTTTTGGGTTATAAAGAAGGATTTTATCTAACAAACCGACACTACATGTCATAGCTGGGACCCTTGGGATGACAAATCAGAGGAAGGATTTCAAAAAGTAAGTGAATATTTAATCGTTATTTGTGAATGTATGAAACCTGTGCCCGTGGAAAAATATTTTGATGTAGGATGCCGTCCTCAAACAATCGCATGGCATGTTTTCACTGTAACGGCTACTGTAAATCGGACAGTGCAGTTAGATTAACAAGAATTTAAGCTTTCAGCCGATATACGATACTTATATGTACCTAAATGTTTAAAATCCATATTATTTATGATTATTTGAATTGTGTGCCCTCCAGTATCACCGAAGTTGCGTGACCCCTAGCCCTAAGAAGTACATTAAACTTTCATATAGCTCTTTGTTGACTATTGCTTGGAATTATCGTCCACCATCATCACCGGCCTGTACCCTACCTGCCCTATGCTCTCCCCTGGCCCCTTGCTCTAAGTCTGAATTTGTCCTGCCAGGGGACCTAAACTGGGACATGCTTAAACCAGTCCTAAAGCAATGGGACTCCCTAAATCTATTTCAGATTATTACCAATCCCACAAGGTATGACTCCAAACACTCATAAAAGGCTACTATCTTTGATGTTATCCTCACAAATAATTCTGATAGGTATCAGTCTGGTGTTTTCTGTAATGACTTTAGTGATCACTGTTTTACAGCTTGTGTTCGCAATGGCTGCTCAGTGAAACGACGCGTCCTGATTTGTCATAGATGCCTGCTAAAAAATGTAATGAGCAAGCCTTTCTTCATGACCTGGCCTCTTTAAATCAGGTTGATCCCCTCTGTCGAAGATGCTTGGACCTTCTTTTTTGATATGTTTAGTGATATTGTTAACAAACACGCCACCATAAAGAAAACGAGAATTAAAAAAAGGTTCAGCCCCTGGTTCGATCATGATCTGGCAGAGTTACTCCACCTCAAGAATTCCATTTGGCAAAAGGCTCGGTACACGCATACTCAGGCTGACTGGCTCTCGTTCAGGCAAATGAGAAATAAGTGCACTCAGGCTATTCGGATGGCCAAAGTTAGTTACTTTAAGGAGCAGTTCTCTGTTTGTTGGTCTAACCCCAATAAGTTCTGGAAAACGGTCTAAGACTTGGAGAATAATGCCTCCTGCTCACAGCTGCCTATGTCCCTTAATGTTGATTAATGTTGTTACTGACAAGGAGCACATGGCTGAGCTCTTTAAGGTTGCAGCCCCTATCATCGCCAAGCCTATCTCTGACCTTTTTAACCTGTCTCTCCTCTCTGGGGAGGTTCCCATTGCTTGGAAGGCAGCCACGATGCGTCCTTTATTTAAAGGGGGAGACCAAGCTGATCCTAACTGTTATAGGCCAATTTCTATCTAGAACTCAAAAGTGTTGGAAAAACGTGTCCATAATCAACTGCCTGACTTTCTTAAAACGTGCCAATTATCAACTGAATGGCTTTCTTAATGTTTATTGTACTCTCTTGTATGCAATCTGGTTTCCACTCAGGTTATGGATGTGTCACTGCAACCTTAAATGATGTCACCATTGCCGTTTGATTCTAAGCAATGTTATGCTGCTATTTTTATTGACGGCCAAAGCTTTTTATACGGTAGACCATTCCATTCTTGTGGGTCAGCTAAGGAGTATTGATGTCTCTGGGGGGTCTTTGGCCTGGTTTGCTACCTGCCTCTCTCAAAGTGTATAAAGTCAAACATCTGCTGTCTCAGTCACTGCCTGTCACCAAGGGAGTACCCCAAGGCATGATCCTAGGCCCCAAGCTCTTCTCAATTTACATCAACAATATAGCTCAGGCAGTGGGAAGCTCTCTCTTCCATTTATATGAAGATGATACAGTCTTATACTCAGCTGGCCCCTCCCTGGATTTTGTGTTAAATGTTCTACAACAAAGCTTTCTTAGTGTCCAACAAGCTTTCTCTGCCCTTAACCTTGTTCTGAACACCTCCAAAACAAAGATCATGTGGTTTGGTAAGAAGAATACCCCTCTCCCCACTGGTGTGATTACTACCTCTGAGGGTTAAGAGCTTGAGGTAGTCAACTCATACAAGTACTTGGGAATATGGCTAGATGGTACACTGTCCTTCTCTCAGCACATATCAAAGCTTCAGTCTAAGGTTAAATCTAGACTTTATTTCCTCTGTTGTAATCGCTCCTCTTTCACCCCAGCTGCCAAACTAACCCTGATTCAGATGATCATCCTACCCATGCTAGATTACGGAGACATAATTTATAGATCGGCAGGTAAGGGTGCTCTCGAGCGACTAGATGTTCTTTACCACTCGGCCATCAGATTTGCCTCCAGTGCTCCTTATAGGACCCACCACTGCACTCTATACTCCTCTGTAAACTGGTCATCTCTGTATACCCGTCGCAAGACCCACTGGTTGATGGTTATTTATAAAACCCTCTTAGGTCTCACTCCCCCTTATCTGAGATACCTACTGCAGCCCTCATCCTCCACATACAACACCCCTTCTGCCAGTCACATTCTGTTAAAGGTCCCCAAAGCACACACATCCCTGGGTCCCTCCTCTTTTCAGTTCGCTGCAGCTAGTGTTGTGGAATTATTGTAATCAAAAGGAGAGACTTTTAACTTTTTTCAAAACAATCAAATTCTATTATTTAATTACTGCAGTAATGGAGCTAATCCCATAGGTGATTAGTTGTGAGCCCAACGAGCGGCATTTTATAGCAAAGTCCATCCTCTTGGATGTTCATGACAAACAACAGATGTATGGAATGGGTCACAAGGTTAGGATTCGTATGAAAGATACTAATAATTCACAGCAAACAGTATCTGCTGTAAAGACTGTTCTCATTGTGTAGAGACCATGGTCTGGCCCCCAACTCCATACTGGAGCCATCTCCCCTTGGTACCACAGTACAGAAACATTAACTCATGCTATGGAATGTGGTCTTGTTAGGCTTATCATCCAAAGACATTTTTATCTATTAATTTAAAGACTCCATCATAGACACTCTTATTGAGAGTTGGGGCTGCTTCGCATTATGTATTGTTGTCTCTACCTTGCCTTTGTGCCGTTGTCTGTGCCCAATAATGTTTGTACCATGTTTTGTGCTGCTACCATGTTGTGCTGCTGCCATGTTGTGTTGCTACCATGTTGTTGTCATGTTGTTTTGCTACCATGCTGTGTTGTCATGTATTGCTGCCATGCCTTGTTGTCTTAGGTCTCTCTTTATGTAGTGTTGTGGTGTCTCTCTTGTCATGATGTGTGTTTTGTCCCATATTTATACTGTATTTTTAATCCCAGCCTCCGTCCCCGCAGGAAGCCTTTTGCCTTTTGGTAGGCATCATTGTAAAAAAAGAATTTGTTCTTAACTGACTTGTCTAATTAAATAAAGGGAGGGTAAAAAGACTAATAATTGTCACATTTTGCTATGTAAAAATTATAATAAATGCGATAAAATTTCATTCGTGTTGGCTCTTCATTAATTCTCGTTTAGAGAAGACTCTAAACTGTCAACTGTAGGCTACCAAAATATTTGATCAACTTCCAAATATTGAGAGAGAGAGGCTTTTTTCACGAGCGCATATGCCATCACCAGCGAGTGAGCTGCACGTCATTGGGTGAGTCAGTGAAACTGGAAAGTATTTTTAGGACCGTCATTTCCTCCTCATATTGTAGCCTACAATATGTCTCCTCACACCTAGGCTATTGATGGATTCAAGACAAGGTTGTTTTCATTGATCTCAGATTCTCAGTTTGTCAGTGTCAAAGTAGCCTGTCATTTCGATATTTTGTGCGGTATTATGGTGCTTTCAAGACAACTGGGAACTCTGTAAAAAAAACGAGGGCCAATCATGACGTCTCAATCTTCAGGTCGGAAAGTCGGAGCTCTAGAAAGAGGCCAAACTTCCCAACTTGGAATTCCATGTTGGATGACCGTTCAAAATACATTTTCCCAGTTGGAGTTCGTTTTTTCCCGATTTTCCAGTTGTCTTGAACACGCTGATGTCGGACGTCGGAGATTTCCAAGCTCCGAGTTCCCAGTTGTTTTGAAGGTTGCATTTTTAAAAATGATGCCAAAGTCTCCAGTCATGTGTTTATAAAAGGCCAAACATTTCCTGGACCCTAGGCCACAAAAAATGTTTCCCATGTGTGCAACTTCTGCAAGTGGCTCTACTCTCTGCCACTACGGAAATGTGATGATATTATTATAAAGGTGAATTTTTTTCCTTCTCATGCGTTCTGGTACCTCAGAACTCCTCAGGTCACCCCCCTCTCGCGCTCACTTTTTGTTCCAGCACCTCTCGATTTACAAATTACGCACTGGGTATGAAGACATATACAATCAAATCATATTTTATTGGTCACATACAGATATTTAGCCGATATTATCGCGGGTGTAGCGCAATGCTTGTGTTCCTAGTTCCAACAGTGCAGTTGGAGTCCTGATATAGTACTTCTTAGTCATTGAGAACATTTTCTACACATTCATTTTCACTTTGAAAATGTGGACTACGTTGTGTAGATTGATAGGGAAAAAATCGAATTTAATCCCTTTTTAGGTTAGTTTTTTAAGGCAGCAAACAGTAAATGTGAAGACTGCAACGGGTGTGTAGACAGACATTCAATAGCGACTGTAGATATGAAAAAGGAAAGGAAATTGAGAGTTACAGGAAGGACATACCGACCTAAGTGAGAGATAGAGGAGGGAGAGGATAGATTGTGTTCGGAGACAGAGTGATAAACTGGTGAAGGGGAATAAGAGAGAAGCAATGTGTCTGTCGTACCTGAGGCTTCTATGGGTGAGTGATCTTTTTTTCCTTATAGAAGAACAAACAGCTACATTGAAAGCGGTCACACTTTCCGTCAGTGTAAAAGAGAACTAGAGAATTCAGTCCAGGTGACATGGTTAAATATGAATGTAATCTCTATTGATCCACCCGCACCACACAAAGAATGTAGCTTTAATTTTGAATATCAATCTGGTTCTACCCGCTAGGAAGAGTCACTGCTAAAAAAGTTATGACATTCCATGCACATTGGTGGGATTGAGAAGTATCAATTAGCCACACGATCTAGTTTAGTATTTTGATTATGCAAACACCAAAGATTTTGAATTTGAATGAAGGGTTTGAGTGACAGATGTATATGAAAGCAATTCTAGAGCTATGCAATGTTTTGAACAAACATATGGAGACTGCTCCTGTTGCTTTGTATTGACATTACCACCGCATTTATGTGTAGCAAATGCTGTTCTGCTTCAATGTGGTATTTTTAGTAGGATGACTAATGCAGAACTATTATTTTCAATGAGTCATGTTCTAAGTATTTTCCCTTCATCAGTGATTCACACTTTCTTTGTTGTTGTGTGGCGTACTTCCTCGTTCTATTGTCCTACACTCTTGTGTTTACATGAAAGTGCAGAGAGAATTTTTGTGTGCAAAACAGATTTGTGATTCATAGAGTTGGATTGTGGGCTCTGCTTTGCATTTTTGCCATAATGGTTTCTGTGACAGGGGAAGGTAACGCTATATAGGTCATTCTCCATTTTAAAGCCCTCAATGGCGCTACCTATGCTGAAACAGGCTTTGTGTCATGTGGGAAGTTTATCCAAGTCTATGTTAGCCTTATATTTATCTCACTTCCTTAATTCCCTTTTCTTTGAATGAGTGGGTTGCCATTTAGTCCACTAAGTGGTGCTAAATAACCAAACTACATTTACTGGAATAAAAACTGAAGTTACCTTTCAGTGAATCCAGTCATATTTCCTGCACGTCATGGCAATCCGTCACACATTTCACTGGTTTCATACAGATTTGAAAAGCTCATAATGAACAAGTAAGCTAGAGTAGAGTCAGCTAGAACTAAAGTAGAGCATAGTAAGCTAGAGCTAGAGTAGAGTCAGCTAGAGCTAGAGTAGTCAGCTAGAGCTAAAGTAGAGCAGAGTAAGCTAGAGCTAGAGTACAGTCAGCTAGAGCTAAAGTAGAGCAGAGTAAGCTAGAGCTAGAGTAGAGTCAGCTAGAGCTAAAGTAGAGCAGAGTAAGCTAGAGCTAGACTGGAGCTAGGGCTAAAGTAGAGAGAGCTAGAGCTAAAGTAGAGTACAGTAAGCTAGAGCTAGAGTAGAGTAAGCTAGAACTAAAGTAGAGCAGAGTAAGCAAGAGCTAGAGCTAAAGTAGAGTACAGTAAGCTAGAGCTAGACCTAGAGCTAAAGCAGAGTAAGCTAGAGCTAGACTGGAGCTAGGGCTAAAGTAGAGTAAGCTAGAGCTAGAGCTAAAGTAGAGTACAGTAAGCTAGAGCTAAAGCAGAGTAAGCTAGAGCTAGAGCTACAGAAGAGTAAGCTAGAGCTAGACTGGAGCTAGGGCTAAAGTAGAGAGAGCTAGAGCTAAAGTAGAGTACAGTAAGCTAGAGCTAGAGCTACAGAAGAGTAAGCTAGAGCTAGACTGGAGCTAGGGCTAAAGTAGAGTAAACTAGAGCTAGAGATAAACTAGAGCTAAAGTAGAGTAGAGTAAGCTAGAGCTAGATGAAGTATGTTACTGGTCTCCCACATGAAAAAAATACTATATCATGCATACAGTACTATAGCATTCACTGTAGTTTTGCGGACTTTACTGTACTGTTTACAGTTAACTATATTATAAATACTGTAGTAATGGAACTGTAGTATATTCACTATAATAATTAACGTAGTGTTTTTGCAGATTGTGGTATACTGTAGTATTTACTGCAGTATTTTTGTGGACTGTACTGTACTGTACTTGTGATATGGGGGAGGGGAATGAGCAGGGTATATGCAAATTAAATACTGTAGTATTTACTATAGTTAAAAAAGTGTAGTGTCACTGTGGACTATAGTGTTTTTGCGGAAAATACAGTTTTTTTTGCGGATAATACTGTAGTATTAACTATAGTATTCTATAGTATACTACAACACACTATAGTACTACACATGATCGAGGGATACTACAGTGTGTAGTATAGTATTCCACAGTATAATACAGTTCACCATAGAATTCTATAGTAAGTACTGTAGTATTCTATAGTAAACTGTAGTATTTTTTAATGTGGGCTGAGAGAGCATAGTGTCAAAGGGTCTTGAGTATTTGCTATCCAAGCCCCAGGCTGAGCAGCCAACCATGAGAGGCCCGTTCAGACTGACTGATTCACTGACTGATTGATGGATTGACTGTCGGACTGACTGACAGATAGATGGGCAGTATGTAGTAGTGGAAGGCATGCTAGCATAACTTAATAATAGATTAGAATCCTCCCCCCGCCCTCCCATCTATCAACACTGTTCAACAACCTCACTTCTCTCAAGACAGCAATTCATAAATACCATACATGGTACTTCAAGCTAGCTCTTGCTCTCTGTCTCTCTCCCTCCGTCCCTTGTCACCCCACCCCTTGCTGAGAGAGTGTCGCCTTCACTCTTGCTCTCTCTCTCTCTCTCTCTCTCTCTCTCTCTCTCTCTCTCTCTCTCTCTCTCTCTCTCTCTCTCTCTCTCTCTCTCTCTCTCTCTCTCTCTCTCTCTCTCTCTCTCTCTCTCTCTCTCTCTCTCTCTCTCTCTCTCTCTCTCTCTCTCTCACAAACACACACACAAAGACATACACAGCAAGAGAAGGAGGGCTCATGGACTGACAGAAAAGTTCCCCCTTCTCTCCTTTTCCTCTTCCCCCTTTCTCTTTCTCACACAAACACTGTTCTCCTTTCCTCTCTCTCCCTCCTTCTACCTCACATACTCTCTCCATATAACTTTTTCTCTCTCCCTGTTTCTCTCTCTCTCTCTCTCTGTTGTCTCTCTCCCTCCTACCTCACATACACTCTCCACATAACTCTCTTTCTCTCTTCCTGTCTCTTCCTGTGTCTCTCTCTCTCAGTACTTTCTCTCTCTCTCTCTCTCTCTCTCTCTCTCTCTCTCCCTCCCCTAGCCTGAAAAAGGTAGGCTTTTCACTCCGGCACCTGCCCTTACCTACAGCACAGAGAGAGGGCGAGAGGGAGGCGAGAGCAGAGCAGCACCTTGGCCCAGCCTCACCTTCCTGTGGGATTTTCCACCTTACTTCTTAACACAGAGCCCAGCTTTGTTTGTTGTTCTCTGGGAACGTTGGGAACATTCCCTCAGCTCTGTGGAGATCAAAGCAGAGAATGAAGCTCATCTCACCTGGCTGTGCATGGATGGATACCCGAAGCGGTCAAGATTCCCATCTGATTTTCCCATTTGAACCCATTTTCCGAAAATAAGTTTGAGGAAGGGTCAAAGAGAACCTGGGAGTTCAGGGGGTTTTAACTGCAGGAGAGACGGACAGGTTTGGTGTGTGTGTGAACGAGGGAATGTGCCAGAGCAAGAGAGAGAAAGAGACTTAATAGACAAAGAACATAAGTGAGAGCTAAAATAGTTCTACGTAGTCCATTTTTAAGGCTTGCTGGGCATTGAACAAGAACAATACATACAATAAGGAAAATAGTCTATCAGCTGCAACAGGAGTCATAGATTTATAACTTAGTACGTTTTCACTTTCAGGCTGTTTCTTAGTGTTTGTCAGTCTAGTTGTCACTGTGTGTGCTCAGATCCATTGTAAGTGAGCCCTGTGGTGTCATTGGAAGATTTTGTTGTATTCTGAGCACATTGTTGGCCAGTTCAAATGATTGACAGGGCTAAAGAAGAAGAGTTGTTTCAGGAAGCGGGAGTGAGGTTTATACAGGAGGACATGGGGAGATAAGATGGATCCTGCCCTAGCAGCACACTTTGGACCTAAATCAGACTTTGATGAACTCAACCTGTACTGGCTCCTGTCGACTATCCTGGAGGAGGACAATTTCTACCACCGCCATCTTTGAACTTTGGCACCAGGAAGTAAAACACTGTCAGGGGAAAGGGTTATCTCCACCTCAAACCTTAATCCAATTTTTTTTCAAGTATTGACTCTTGGTTACCTAATTTCACTGGTTTCCATGGTGACCCCGTCAGCACGGGGACCTGTCAGCATCATCACGTGGTAGCCAACAGCCATGCAGTACCTGGGTGGTAAACTGTCCTCCGCCCAGGTCCATGTCTCTGGCTGGGTGGGCAGCGTGCGTCGTTCCCTACAGGGGGCACTGAACTTAGTCTGGGGAGATGAGGAGGAGGTGGTGGTGGTAAAAGAAGAAGAGGAGGAGAAGGAAGAGGAGGATGAGGGTGAAGGTGGGGGAGGGGGCAGGAGGTTTGACAGGGCTGTGTCACCTCTGCGTAGCTTTGCCTCCCGGAGCCGGCAATCCCTGAGGTTGTTCTCTGTCCGGAGTCGCCAGCGGATGACACTGCGTAGACGGGCAGCAGACACCAGCGCTGTAAGAGAACCTGTCTGAACAATGTCATTATCTGCACTTTAACCAAATCTTTTTTCGAATGAACATGAACATAAAAGTGATACTTAGCCGAACAGCTTCTTTCTCTCCATAGTCCATAGGGCCACTAATTACATGTCTTTCTCCACCTCTATCCCTCCAACACCTCTCTACCTATTGTTGCTTATTCCAATCCTTCTTCTCGACCCCTCAGAGGCTTGTGTGTGTGTGTGTGTGTGTGTGTGTGTGTGTGTGTGTGTGTGTGTGTGTGTGTGTGTGTGTGTGTGTGTGTGTGTGTGTGTGTGTGTGTGTGTGTGTGTGTGTGTTGTTTATCAGTATGCATACGGTTGGCATTTCCCTCTGTCAGTGGTGTGAACATGGGGACACAAGGCCTGAGGGATAGCGATAAGGCCCATGGAAACACTGCTGTGTGTTTGTTCCCTGCTATGAATTTACTCATAATGCGTCTGCTCATGCTAACCTCACTTTTAGCCAGTGATAGGGAAGCTTCTCTGAAAATATAGTTTACCAAGCTACCAATTGCTTCACACTGGAAAAATTTAAGCTACACTAAACCTACCCTTGAGAAAAATATAGTTTACTTAACTAAAGTTACTTTGAAAAAGTAGTTCACTGCATACAAACTACTTTGTGATTATCACATCTAAATCTGAAATGTCATAGACTACAAATTGCAAGAACAGTTTGCTCTGGAGTCAAATGTTAACAGAATGTGTAATTTAGCCTATTAAACACAAAAACTGTTTCAAGTGAGAATAAGGCCGGTCTGATGCCAAAAAAGAAAGGAAATGCTTGCCTACTTCACCCATATTTTATTTTCTTTGTGTAAAAAAGGTAGTGTGTATTTCCAGTAGTTAGCTACACTGCTACATGGCAAAAAAAAGTAATTAACTACTGAAAACACTACCTAGGTTTGAATTTAGTTTAATTATCACCAAGCTACAGCAAAATGGAGTGAAATTACTATACTGAACAAAAACATAAACGCAACAACTTCATCCATTTTACTGAGTTAAAGTGGCTGGTCTCAGACAATCTTGAAATAGGAGAAATGCTCACTAACAAGGATATAAACAAATGTAGAGAAATAAGCTTTTTGTGCTTATTTTTTTTGGAACATTTCTGAGATCTTTTATTTCAGCTCATGAAACACATCACATGCGGCATTTATATTTTTGTCCAGTATAGTCGAGCTACACATAGTTCTCTATTCCCCAACAGAGCTTTAAGCCACACCGCTTAGCGAGATGTGTCTGTGCCTGTGTAATTTATCGCTGCATGTTTTCGAGGACATGCTAGCTAGCATTAGGTTGTATTTCATTCTGGGTGGCTTTAAGCCCCCCAATACTATACTGTAAAGATGTTCAAATGAGGTGTGACTGCAGAGCACTACCAGGAATCCTGCTCTGTCTTGACTTGTAACCCTCGCCCCACCCCCACCTATTATACTCATGCTGTTTGGATCCCCGCAAAAATAGTTTGGTTGTGTCATAACATCTCTCCCCAAGATGTGAACATTATTCCCAGTGGTGCCACCCACACGATAACATCTGCGTATACTACTTTAAGTCGCTTTGGTTTGGAGCGTCTGCTAAATGTATTATATTTTTTATTATAGAATGACTCCTTGTTTTGAAGGAGAATGGCTCCTTATTTTTGAATGACTTACTGCAATCGATATACACTAGTTATGATATTATCGCTGTACACGTGGATGACTTGCCCTTGATGTAAAAAAAAAAAGGGACTTTAAAAAATCTATTTTCATACCACATTGCTAGGTCTACTCACTATAGCATATAGTACGAAGTTGTCCTAAATTCCTAATTTGGTTACATATTACTGCCCAACTTATACACTGTAAGCTTTCTATGTACACCGGTGGAGATTTGTGAGCCTGCTAGTCTAGCTGCCTTCTGGACTGCTATACAGCTGCCGGTGTAACACCAACAATTTAACTCAGCTACTGTACATACCAGACAGGGTTGTGAAGACAAAGTCAAAAGTAGTGCACTATATAGGGAATAGGGTGTCATTTGAGACCGGGCCGAAGTAGACCCAGTCCTCCTGTCGGCGACTGTGCTTACTCTATGAGGACATAGCCTGCTGTACTGTAGGCAAATCTCCTGTTAGAGGTTGATTCATCTCCACAGTGACAAGGCCAGCCAGGCCAGACGCATTGTGCAAATTAAGTCAGACAGAGAAAATAGCTCCTGCTCTCTCTCTCTCTCTCTCTCTCTGTGTGTGTGTGTGTGTGTGTGTGTGTGTGTGTGTGTGTGTGTGTGTGTGTGTGTGTGTGTGTGTGTGTGTGTGTGTGTGTGTGTGTGTGTGTGTGTGTAGCCCGACTCACCCAATCAATCTGCAATCAAGGCAGTAAAGGAGTTATGACGAAAGATGTTTTCCAAATCAAAAGCTGTTCCTCTCCCACTGTATTTACACCGGGTTGGTTTCAGTGGAGGCTGGTGGGAGGAGCTATAGGAGGACGGGAATGGAATGGAATTAATGGAACGGTATCAAACAGATCAAACATATGGAAACCACATGTTTGACTCCGTTCCATTGATTCCATTCCAGCCATTACAATGAGCCCGTCCTCCTATAGCTCCTCCTCCTGGTCTCAACTGGTTGGTTTTGTTGCTGGGTAACATAAAAACTACAATAGATTGGCATGTGCGCCTTGACAAACACTAGAGTGAGGTGAGGTCAAAGAATGTGTGTGACTGTCAGTGTGTCTGTTAATGTGTGTGTGTGTGTGTCTGTGTGTGTGTGTGCGCGCGTGCGTGTGTGTGTAATCGTGTGTGTGAGGGTGGTGTTTTTTGAAGACAGTGTACCCTCTGTGACCAGCTCATTAAAATATTAATGCTTGGCTGGTTGTTTGACCTCTTTCTTTCTCTGTTGTGATGAACTCTCTTGGATTCACGTGCTCTCTTCAACACTGTTCTCTTGCAACCCCCTCTCCTAGTCACCCCACACGTTTACATTATATAGGCCCTCTAAAAGTGTCAGCTGAGTATTGGTATCTGTTTTGCTCCCTGCATAGTGTCCCTCTTCATGAAACTTACCTAAAGTTTTGATAACTCTCTCTTTCTCTCTCTCATCAGGAGCAGTTGAAGTGCTGTGTGGGAGTGGGAGAGGGACATGACACAGAGGCTCTGATTGGTGGAGAGCCAGACAAGCAGTATGGGGGATGTGACACTAGACTGTCTGAGGATGACAGGTGGGTACAGGAAAACCACCGTACAATAGCCCTATTCTACTGATAACTACACTATGGGTGCATGTCAATAGTCTTAAAGATCCCACACACCAGTAAGATTGTCAAATGTTTGCTTGCCGAGAGCACTCAGCACCTCTGAACAGAGTGTCGGCGGTCAGTCTCTTTTGTGTTCACACCGCACAGACTTTGAAGCCATCAGCCTTGTTAAAATACTCCAAACCAGAAGGTGGCAGTAGTGTTGCATTCTTAAGCCTAGTTTGGCAATGCTAGTCCCTGTGTATTTAGCTTTTTAGGTATCCAATGTTAGCTAACTAGCTAGCTGCACTAATGTTGCTATTGTTGTAGAAAGACCATGTTGATACTAGCCAGATGGCCACAGCTAGATAACTAGTTAGCAAGATGGCAAAAAACAATTTAATTCATAATCCCAAACTGCCAGTGTCAGCAGTGCCATAAACTTTTTTTCCCCTAGCTAGCTAATGTTAAATAAACCGTTAGCATGTCATTCGCTAGATAGCGTAAGATATTTTTTTAGCTTTTTGTTGTCACTCCTGTCGGGTCCCCCACATGGAGATTTGTGCACTCTGATTGGCTCAAAGTCAAGCTGTCGGCCACTGAGGAGCATTGCGATTCTATAAGTAGGTAGCCTACCAGGTCGGTACGCAGAAGGTAGTTAATTTGTTCTACCAAGACAAAGTGAAGGTAGTATACTTCTTCTGGTTAATAAAACATATTGCAGGGGGACACATGGATTGTGTGAACCCACATTGGAGCAGTACCAGATTAAGTGGACAAAGGTTTTCCATGTTTATGCCCACATTTTAATTGTTGGGATCTGTTTTTTTATTCCCCACATCCTAAGTCTGCAGACGACAGTGGAACAGATCTCCCCTGTCACACCAGATGAGCCTAACAGCACATATCCACTAGAAGAAACAGAGGAGCTATTAGCCTTTCCTGATGTAAGTCTCTTGTCAAGGCATATCTGGTACTTTCACTATGCATTTGTAGGCTACGATATTTGACTTTGCTTATCCCTGCGTGTGTGTGCGTGCACAGATTTCTCCTCTATTGGACACCAGTGCTCAGCGTGCAAGGGCAAAGCTGAGGAAGAGTCGGAGGACCCGCCCCCCTCGAGCTATTCATCAGAACTCTACCACAGCAACGCTTGAGGAAAACCGCATCCACGACTGGAGGTTCTGTGACTCCTCAGGTTAGTAGACAATTCCATTTGTCTACTACCTACCCCTATTTTTTTTATTTTGTATTTAACCTTTATTTAATTAGGCAAGTCAGTTAAGAACATTAGTTAGTTAGTTCTAGACAAAAGGTTGATAGCTACACCTTGCCCTCTAATAGGCTAGGTGGAATTTGCGGCATATATTTCTTACACCAATCTCATTCTTTCAGATACACAAGTGGCTAGGAGGTAGAGGTTAAGGGTCATTGCAACCATCCCTCATTAAAAGTAATTCACACAAGACCAAACATCTGTTATACCCCTTTTTCAGATAAGGTGGACTCTCTAACAAGGGGAGATTGTGAGTCTGATGAGGAGCAGCCCAGAGGGAGGGAGGTATGTTCACCACCTTCCCAGCCCCAGAGAATACCCCTCTTTTCTGGAATGGACCCGTCCGCTCTCAAGGTACAGTATGTAGATGCTCTCAATCCACCGATGCTCTATGTTACACCCTGAAAGATTGACTGAGGCTGTGTGCATCCCAAATGGCACCCTATTTCCTATTAAGGGTTCATAGGACCATAGGGTTCCGGTCAAAAGTAGTGAACAATATAGGGAATAGGGTGCCCTTTGGGACGTAATCTTAGATGCAATCAAACCTGCACTGCTGGACATGCTGCATGACAAAGTTCCTAAACCATAAAAAGTGCATATTGGGTGATAAGTGATTGTTTACTGCAGGATTTTTCTTAGTAAGGAGTTCCCTGCACTATCAAAAATGTTTAGAACATGACTTGTTCTTACCTTCACTGCCTCTCCTAGGCCCAGTTAAAGAAGCGAACAGGGGGAGGAGTTAAAGGAGCAGATACAGACAGTCAGACAGACAGTCTTGCTCTGTCCCCCTCTCAGCTCTCTCGCTCTCCCGGATGTTCCTCCTTCCTCCCCGGGACGTCACAGATGCTACCCCCTGTAGGGAACAAAGATGGAGGGTAAGTTTAGTCCCAACATGCTGCTCTTATCTTACTAGCATAAAACCACAGTTTCAGCATTGTAAGTTATTTTTGTAGTTTTAAAATGTTATTCAACATGAATCAACAAAATGTGATGAATGAGAACAACTAGCAACGCAGATGACTGAAATAGTTAGCTGGGTAAATTAGTTAGATGTTAGTACAAGGCAAACCATTTGATCTATGTTTGTGTGACCCTCAGGGGGGACTCGTCTCCTTCATGGCTGCAAGAACTCAAGTCTAAGAAGCGCTTGAGTCAATACAACAGTGAGGACTAGCTGAGTGGATGGACCTCATTTTTACACCAGCTATTACAATCAAAATACCTATCTGATCACATTCCCCTTCCATACACACCTTAAAGTGTTAGTTAACTCCAAAGAAAGCCTATAGCTTGTTAAAAGTTTGCAGTCTGACGTTGTCAGACACACTTTGATTTGAGTGAACTATCACTTTAAAATATGCCCTGTATCTGTGTCATGTAAATTAGCTTTTATTCCTGTTTACCTCTAGGAGATACCACCCAGCTAGCACATTCAGTTCCTTGGAACTTGTAGGAACGTACGTTTTTGGTTTCCCATTGGTTCTGGGAACAAAGCCATAAGAATCTTGACCGGTAAAACGAAAAGTTCTGAGAAAGGAAGTGAAAACGTGGTCTTTTCTGGAAACTTACATTTTTAGGTTGCAGAGAGATTCTGAGAAGCTTTCCTGGGAGGTTTTATTAACGTTCTGAGAACGTAAATTATAGGTTATGTGAAGGTATTTATATAACGTCCTGAGAAAGTGTTTCAATATGACTTTTAATAACACTGATAGTTTAGTTTGAACTCCAAGAACATATAGGACACATGGAAATGCATTTTTTTTATTGTGCCAGAGTCTAACCTATGATCTTCTGTTTTTTATCCATGGAATTAGTCAACTGCACCACCAGGATGGAGCTAGCATGCCATGTTTGTTTTTTACTCATACAAAGCTGATCATTTTAATCTATTCAAATAGACCCCATTTCAAAGGAAACAAGCACTAATTAAGTCCCGGTATGGCCAATTAGTGGGCGCAACCAACACAGTTAACAAGATAGAGGATAGAGAGTTTTGTTAATGCTGAGAACAGAATGTATATGTTTTTAAATAATATTCTTTAGAACGTTCTCTGAATGTTAGTCAAGTTTTTGTGTTTTTTATGGAAAATGTTCTTAAGGTTCTCTGAACAATTTGAGAACATGAATTTAACTAGAACCTGTAGGAAACGTTATGCTGAAGTACCAAAATTACCACAGAAAAATGTTGTTTCTTAATGTTCTTTGAACTATTGGAGAATATTCTCAATGTCAAACCAGTTGGAGAACATTCTTAGAATGTTACCAAAATTGTAGTGAAATATAACCATGTTTGAACATTTTGGAAACATTCTGTTAAAGTAATGAAATTCCAAGGAAACAATGTTTTCTTGTGAAGTTCCTTAAATGTGCTGAGAATGTTCCAAAGCCAAGCAACTACGCTGCACCATTCCCAAAAAGTTGCGAGAAGCATGCATGCAAAATAACCAACCACGCTCTCACCAAGCTCTAAGAAACATATGGTTCTCAGAACATTGTGTGCTAGCTGGGCATTGACTTGGAGATCATCCAACTGATGCTGCTGTTGTTGCTGACAAACACCCCTGTGACAAACACAGCAGTGACCTGGACTCCCTCCAATTGTGTGCCTTTCCAGAAACTCCCTTTTTTTTATTGACAAACTATGCAAGACAATGGAGAAGCATTGGATACTTTCCTGCCCTGCGTTGTGACCATCTCTTCGACTTTTCTATTTGTCAAAGGAATTATAAGCATGTAGACTATTTGAAACACACACACACACAGAGAATATTTGCAACATTTGGACAAGTGCCTCTCATTCCAGGATATGTTCTAGACTGTATCTTTCCATCCATCCAAACTTGCATGCCAGATTCTGTGTGGGAGCTTGACGTAATTGCCTGTTTAGGTCATGCACACAAATATCCACAATGCCACAAGGTTCACATACATACTTGAATTGTACATCTTTTGGCACCTAGCCAATGGAACTTTCCTTCTTTCTCAATTGATCTCTTGTTTTGAACTAACCCGGCGTTTTCTTTTCTCTGTTATGTGATGCACTCACTCGCTGCTCTGATGAGCTGCTCTTGATAAAAGTATCTGGGAGATACAACGATATTATCTCTACTCTGTCCAAACAAGAAAAGGAGAGGAATAGCTCTGTCTGCACCCTTGTTGTGGTTTGATTAGAGACAATGTCTCAACACCTGTGTACAACAGGCCTTTCATCTGATCTCAGCCAATAACAAACCAATACACATGTGCTTACTCTGCCTGCCATGATGCCCAAATCCTGCAATAGTGCCATAAAGCACTTTAAGAGGGATCCATTTACAGTAACAATGACAGGTGCACTAGAAAATAATTGTATACAATACCATTCCCCGTCCATAGGTGCAGACTGACATTGACAAAATGATGTCTATCAAATAATAAGTACTAATTTTACACATTCAGATTCAAGTATATTTGGGCAAGGTCCTATTGTAATTGCATTATAAACATGTTGATCTGATATGTCTGTATGTATTGCTGTCAGCCACAGATAAGACCTTGTTTCTTCTGAGTGTTGATCAGCTGACATTGTTCATTGCTGCCAGATCAATTAAGGAGTATTTTCTATCTGTGTTTTTTGAAAGGGTGCAAATCTCTAACATTTTCACTTTCATATTATCTTCATAACGTTCACTGGAATAATAGAAAACACAAACAATGCACACACTCAGAAATGCATATACTGTAGGCCTATATACAGTAAGAAACATATTTTGAATGGCACCATAGTGTTTTTGACACCTACACCTACTAGTCTACATTGACTGTGTGAAAAGTGGGTAACACCACTTGACACCCAAGGTCATAACACGTTATGATATGGCCATAACCATGTCATAACAGCTGACATAACTTGTCACAATATATATATATATATATATATATATATATATATATATGTCACAGCAGCTGTAAATATATATTTACACATTTATTCAAATAACTTTTTTTGCATGCCAAGAGGTTTCCTTTCGTTTGAAAGTTTGTTTCCTAAATCCTTTGTTGTTGTAATGAATTATTTTTAAAATAACTTGTAGAAAATAAACTTTATGACACTGTCATGAAGAATTGTGACCATCTTGTGTAACTTTACTTAGACTAAGAAAATACACTTCATGACACTGTGAAGAAGCACTATGACCATCGTAATCATATAAGCCAGATTGGCCTATCACGTACATGCCCTTATATCAGTCATTAGTCAAAAAGAGGGTGTCTTGTCCTGCTCCTGCATTCATCTCAGTCATCAGCAACAGAGCATTGGGGTAGGTGCATGTCTGACATCAATGTGTGTGCAATTACAATGATAATTTAATATGGTCAATAATTTTTTTATATATACAGTACCAGTCAAAGGTTTGGACACACCTACTCATTCAAGGTTTTTATTTTATTATTTTCTACATTGTAGAATAATAGTGAAGACATCAAATCTATGAAATAACACATACGGGAATCATGTCGTAACCAAAAAACTGTTAAACAAATCTAAATGTATTTTATATTTTTCAATGTAGCCACCCTTTGCCTTAATGACAGCTTTGGACACTTTTGGCATTCTCTCAACCAGCTTCACCTGGAATGCTTTTCCAACAGTCTTGAAGGAGTTCCCACGTATGCTGAGGTCATTAGCTGCTTTTCCTTCACTCTGCGGTACAACTCATCTTCAACCATCTCAATTGGGTTGAGGTCGGGTGATTATGCAGCATCACGCATGTAGGAACCACACATGTGGAGATAATCCGTTCACCTACTCTGCGTCTCATAAAGACACGGCGGTTGAAACCATAAATCTCAAATTTGGACTCATGAGACCAAAGGACAGATTTCCACCGGTCTAATGTCCACTGCTGTGTTTCTTGGCCCAAGCAAGTCTCTTTTTCTTATTGGTGTCCTTTAGTAGTGGTTTCTTTGCAGCAATTCGACCATGCAGGCCTGATTCACGCAGTCTCCTCTGAACAGTTGATGTTGAGATGTGTCTGTTACTTGAACTCTGTGAAGCAATTATTTGGGCTGAAATTTATGAGGCTGATAACTTACAGCGCTTAATGGTCTTTGCGACAGCACTTGAAGAAACGTTCAAAGTTCTTGAAATTCTCCATACTGACTGACCTTCATGTTTTAAAGTAATGATGGACTGTCATTTCTCTTTTCTTTTTTGAACTGTTCTTGACATAATATGGACTTAGCCCTATTTGGTAAAAGACTATCTTCTGTATCCCAACCCTACCTAGTCACAACACAACTGATTTGCTCAAACACATTAAGAAGGAAAGAAGTTCCACAAATGAACTTTTAACAAGGCACACTTGTTAATTGAAATGCATTCCAGGTGACTAACTCATGAAGCTGGTTGAGAGAATGCCAAGAGTTTGCAATGCTGTCATCAAAGTAAAGGGTGGCTACTTTGAAGATGAACACTTTTTTGTTTACCACATGATGTATGTGTTATTTTATAGTTTTGATGTCTTCACTATTATTCTACAATGCAGAACATAGTAAAAGATAAAGAAAAACCCTTGCATGAGAAGGTGTGTCCAAACTTTTGACTGGTGCTGTATAACATAAACATACTGTTGACACGCAGACTAATGAAATGTTTTGCCATGTGTGGTAGGTTTTGTGCATTTTGAAACACTTATGTAGGTGTCATAACCAGCCATAAAACAACTACCGAGGTAGGTTTTGTGGGTTTTTACACTCTTATGTAGGTGTCATAACCAGCCATAAAATAATGCAATATATGTCACGACAGGTCTAACTATGTGTCATGACAGTATTATGACCCTATTATAACAGGTTATATATAACAAGTTATGTCAGCTGTTACGCCATATTATGACATGGTTATGACCGTGTCATAACGTGTCATGACGCTGGGTGTCAAGCAAAGTGCTACCGAAAAGTGTGTGATAGGATCATGTTGGTTCCATGCACCAGGTGCCAATAGACAATATGATTACTGTATAGTAAGGAAGGCCTTCTCTAGATTCCCCCTGGAAAGTGCGCTTGCGAAAATGTCCAGTGCGTCAAAGGAGGCTTGTAAGAAGATTTTTCAGGGTTTGCATGGCAAAGACAGATGTTTGACTGGGATCCTACTGATATAGTACTGACACCTGGTGCATTGGAGAGTGTCACACATAGATTAGAGAAAGAGGTGAATAGTGGGATGCAAGGAGAGAAAAAGGGCAGGAGGAAAGAAACTTAAAGGATGAAGAAAGGACTGAAAGTGAAAGAGGAGTGATGATGTAATAAAATGCACGAGGGAGGAGTGAAGGTAGATGAAGGAGAGTAAATAGAAAGCAACAATAGAAAGCGGAAAGTGCGGGTGAGATGGCGGGGCAGTGGACAGGCGGACGGATGGAAAGCTGGACAGACAGATGGGCAGTTGGGTGTGGCCAGTAGTGCTGAGTGGAGTTGATCTCGCTCAATCCTCTTGGCTCGCTGTCTGTGTGTGCCCACCATCGGGCCACTGGCAGGGTGGCAGCGTGAGCGTGGTCGGCCCGGGTGGAAGCGGGTGCCAATATACCCCGACCGAGGGCACGCAGCCCTATTGAGAGGCAATGTGATGGACACAATGCAAGCGACAGACTTGCTGCATCAACAGCATCACCCGCCCCTGATTTTTTTGCTGCTGTGTGCCATTTATAAACCATAAATACCCCCCTGGCTCCTAGTGCCTTCTCACCAGGCCTCCACACTCACACACCCTCATACAGAGACAGAAAGAGGGAGAGAAAAGGAAAACAAGGAAAAACGGAGAGAGTGTGGCTCGTACGTGGTGCAGTGAAGCACAAGCCATCCAGGTAAAAATAGACAGATCCCTCTCTTTCCTTGGTGCTCTGACTGTCTTGTGCTGCAACTCTTGCTGTTTTCAATTATCCCCATTTATCTCTCTCCATAACCATGTATGCACTGTTATTTTGCCTGGAGCTGAATGTGCATCAATGTGTCAAGCGTAAAAGTCCCTTTGTGAAATCAGAATGTGTATGATTTTTTTTTATGTAAGAATGTTTTGGAATGTAGATGGTCAAACAATAGTGTAATGGGTAAAAACCAACATCTCGGGCAAACAGTGGCTTCTTCTCCATCATGAAGTTACCATTCCGTTAGTCAGCACCTCTCAAACATTTTTGGAGGTTTGTCAACTTTTCTTTGGAATGCAGAGGGAACATGTCAGAGCAGCAGGGTGCACCGGAGCAGCTGGCAGCTGGAAAGAGCCAAGGAGGGGCAGGAGCCACCTACAAGGTGGGTGTAGGGTGAAGTTGCCTCTAGACGCTGATCTTGGGTCAATTTTGTATTTTCCCCACTAAAAGCTGATCTTAGTTCTGTACCTACTATCCTTTGGTGGTGAAACAGCGTATTCTTAGAATCTTTTAGTGGTAAAAGGGTTCCAAGTAGAACCTTGTATTAGCAAAAGGGCATCCTCATGGAACCACAAATAGTTACATTTAAAGGGTTCTCCTATGGAGGCAATTGAACAATCCTTTATGGTTCTAGGGAGCACCTTCTTTCTTTTTGTAGGGAAAAATTTTCCCTAGAGCTACAAGGTGCCCGACATCCGTTGGACCTTATTATAATCTTATTATATCTTAGCCTAAGATTCACTTGGTCTGACTTTTTATGAAATGTCACTGATACTACTAGTATGTATTTACAATGACATAAGCAAAATAATGCACAACAACACGGCAGTATAGTACAACACATTGTTAAATTACAACGGTGCAATCTTCATGCAGTTTCTGCCTATGTTAATGTTGTTGTTAAGCTTATTGTGTACTAATGTAATTACTTACCATTGACCCATGCCTCTTCCTGACTTATCTTGTAGGTGGTGGTGTTTGAGTTTGAGAACTTCTGTGGGAAGAAAGTGGAGCTGTCTGCAGAGTGTAAGAATGTGATCGAAAAGGGATGTGAGAAGGTGGGATCTATCATCGTGGAATCAGGACCGTAAGTGTCACCAATATTGATTTTCTACATTTTCCATCATGCCTCACTCTTGCCCCCTTCCTGTTTACCTGTCTCTCCAATACTCTCCAACACTGCCCTTATCAAAACGTTAAAACATTTATGAATCCAACTTCAGTCTCTAGACAATGAAATTCCATTCTTATTCAACTGTGTATACATTTTGATCACAGTTCTTATCAATTACCTTTCATGCAGGGGAGACCAAGGTTGGTTGTCTCGTGGGTTGGTTTTCACAGTGCTAATTACTCACCATCTAAATGGTGCTGTGTAATAATGTTAAGGTTAAAATCTCTGAACTATTTGAAAGAACTCATCCACCTGGTTAATTAATGTCAGCATGATCAAACATTGAGGTTAGGAGAATTGGTGTTTTTCATAGGTGAAAGTAAAAATATATATTGGCGTGTTCTTTGTAAATGTTTATTATGGAAGTATCCATGAACGATTATGTTTTTGAAAAGAGGAAAGGGAACGCTATATTTCAAACCAATTTCTGAGTTCCTAGGCCAAGCCATGTGGTAACTAACATATTCATTAGCATTGGGGGGTGGTTGGGGATGGATTTGAAAAAAGTAATGTTTTGAGGTTAACATTTTAACCATAGGATTATGTCATCGTGGTAACCAATTTTAACATTGACAAACCTTGCATAAAATATGTTGAATTTGTACCTTTGAAACAACATCAGATCTTCAATGTAATGTCCACTAAAATAAAAAAGCAATAGGCTGGGCAGCACCTCCTACTGGAGAGTTTATCTATCTACAACTACCCTGCGGTTTTCCATCCAGGCCCTGCTTATCTTTGAGATTTGTCACTGTCTGTTACCAATGTGCTATTGTGAGAATTTAGATGTGCTTTTAGATGGTTAAAAGCATAGTGGTAACACATTGGGAATTCGACAAACTTTCAACTGTCTTTTTGAGTGGGCGAAAAAAAGTTGTAATCACATTGATCCAACGTATCAACCAAATATTACCCAATTCTCCAAGTTGAAATGACGAGGTGTGCACAGTGGGATATTATTCTCAAGGGATAAAACGCTGAAGTTTGTTAGGAATATCATTCTATCAAAGAAAGGCTAGGCTACTTCTAAGACTGTTGGCTATATTGCTTCATTCCCTGTTACAAAAGGAATAAGTTACTAGAAAACATTGTGACAATCAACCCCATACTGTGACAACAAACCCCGCGATGGGGCTGGTTGTCATAAGTGGACAGAGTTTGTTTGATGCCTTATAACTCAATGTTGAAATAAGATAATGATCAAAAAAAGGTCCCAGTTTCAACCCAAGACCTTGGTCTTTCTCCTAAAAGAGTCTTGTAAGATATACTGCTGCTGAGAGAAACACACAAGAGTAAAAAGTGTGACAACCAACCCTGGTCTCTCCTACCATCTCACTACTACTGTTTATGTACAAGAAATTGGTAAAGCGTAATTACCTTTGTGTTCTCAGCTGGGTGGCATTTGAGCGCCAGGCATTTGGCGGGGAGCAGTTTGTGCTGGAGAAGGGCGAGTATCCTCGTTGGAGCACCTGGACCAACAGCCAGACTAATAACTACCTGCTGTCCCTCAGGCCACTCAAAGTGGTCAGTATATCCCTGTAACTATAATTAGAATCATCATCGTTTAACTGGGTATATTTACATGTACCAGGAATCTGACATGGTGCAATGGTGCTGACAACCCCTTACAATAAACAGAATACACAGACAGAATTTAGCCAAAATTATTTACACATAATCTACGTATAGTATATAAGGATGTAGCCTACTGACCATAGCAACCTACAGTGTCATGTCAATGAGATAAGACTAACCTGTCAAGCTAAAGGGCAAATCCCTTTTGTTTCCTAAGTTAACAGAATTCCACATAAGAAACCTATTTGTACCAAATTATTTGTGCTCCCAAGCCACCAAAAGTATTTATTTGATCATTATTTAGTTATTTGAAACTGCACTTTTCTAAGTAGGGTTACCAGCCCTGGAGTAGTAGCTACCTTCCTTAAAAGTAAACACCAAGTAAACAGCAGACATGAAAACATAGTGTAACCACCACCCATTCCTGTTCCTGCCCAGGACAGTGCGGATCACAAACTCCACCTGTTCGAGAACCCAGGCTTCGCTGGGAGGAAGATGGAGATTGTGGATGACGACGTCCCCAGCCTGTGGGTCCATGGCTTTCAGGACCGTGTGGCCAGCATCAAGGCTACGAATGGAGCGTAAGTTCAACACCTTTACACATCATTGAGATCAGGCATACAGTATCTGTCTACAGCTAGGTTACTGCAAGGTTATCTCTCATGCAAGTATGGCTCTGAATTTCAACCGATTCTGTTCCATAAATGTCATTATAGCTGTATGTCCCCTTGCCCTCCCTAGGTGGGTGGGCTACATGTTCCCAGGCTACAGGGGCCGCCAGTACATCTTTGAGCATGGAGACTACAAGCACTGGAATGACTGGGGAGCATCAACACCTCAGATCCAGTCTGTCCGACGCGTGCGTGACATGCAGTGGCACAAGAGAGGCTGCTTCATTGCCCCCACCCCCACCCCCACTCCCACCCCCGCACCCAACCCCACACCACCTGCCCCCCCTAACGCCACTGGCACCAGCTGAAAGAGAGTGGCTGTGGCCCCAGGCAGCCTAAGAAGCCAAATCCGGGCCTCCCATCCATCCAGGGCTCCACCGAACCTCACCTCCTCGTCACAGAGGGTCAGCAAGAAACGACGAACTCGGAAGTGAAGTAACCATCTCTGACTTACCTATGTGTCTGGGGTGGAAATAATAAAGGCTTTGAACCCATTTTGGTTTGACCCAACTGGATGTTTTTGTCAGTCCCTCTTACAGAGTTGCTATGAAAACTTCTCTGAGGTTGTTAGAATAATATTATTTAGTGTGCCAACATCATACAATAGCAGAAATAATATTTGGTTAATGGTGCTGGTTTACATATCCTTCTTTAGAATGGTTGTAAGGTAAAACACTGACCAGTGTTTTATTATCACCATAAAAAGTATGCACGTTCACCCAACAAAGTTAATGTAGACTACGGGACATTCCATTGAAATGTTACATGCACCGGTCAACAGGTACAGTACACCTTGTAGTTTTCTGTCAATTGAGATTTGAGTAAGCACTAATGTCTTCAGAGTGTATTGGAACATGAGTCATGACATAGTGCACAAATTTGTTTTATTAGAATCATCAACACATGACTTAGATCATTTACAAAACCCAAAATATGAAATCAGTAACCAACAAGGCAACAGTAAACATGCTGGCCCCCACGAATGATGCAGCACCCCCCTAATCAGTGTCATTTTGTAAATGAAGGATCTCTATGCCAACAAGCATCATTCACTCAAGTTTTGTCAAAATCGGGCCAGTGCTGTCTGAGATATCGCGTGGGTTAGCTAGACTCACATCCCTGAGCAAGTGTGCCATATTTCATCACTGAGTCAAACAGATCAAGAGCTATAAACATGTGCCTGTATTATAGCGCCACCGTGTGGTCGATATGAACGTTCTCGCATATGTTGAGTCTTTACAGTGTTTGCAACTTGTGTAAAAAATGTTGTTACATTACGAATATACTGACGGATTTATATCGATTTGCGTCAGACCACGCCCACATGAATGTTTACTGGTGAATAGCAGCCATGCTGTTTTAGCTACTAGTCTGAAAACTGGTGTGTTTGGAGACCTTTCTCCATAGATGCCACACATCAAGTTTAATGCAGATCGGTCATTTGATGACAGAAGAGTAGAGTTGTTTTTCACAAAATTCTAAATTATGAAAAATCCATTGTGGCAGGACTTATGGGTCCCTGAGGCAAATTTGTTCCTTGTGAGTAGAGGGACCTATGTACCAAATTTCATGACTTTAAGGTCAAATGTGGTGAGGGGCGTGACCTTCCAAACGCTTGCATTTTCAATCTTGTGTTATAGCGCCATCATCTGGCCAATCAGTGTAACTTTGTAAATACCGGATCTCTATGGCTAGATGCATCATTCACCAAAGTTTTGTCAAAATTGGGCCAGTGCTTACAGATATTGTATGCGACTAACGTTTGTTCGTACAAATGTACAGAGACAGATCCATAGTCCCCTCCCTGATTTCATCGTGGGGGACAATTCCCTTTTCAGCGTACATGTATTCTAAGGACTTTCCGACACTGTGCAGAATAAGCTGCAAAGGTCTATTGCTGAGTTCATAACCAGCTTGAACGCCCCTCCAACTGGTAATTACAAGTGGGGAACTCGTCTATCATCCATGAGCTCCTATTTCTCCCACATGCTGACCTCTGACAACACCTACTAAGGAAAGGACTTCAATAACAGCCTTTTCAGCAGTTAAATGCAGAAACAACATATTATTTATACAATGAAAACTATTAATATGGTTTTTGAGTACTATAATTTGTTAAAAATAATTATATCTGTACTTTTAGTATGGATGACGCTGGCCAATAGCCAAGCGGTGTTTCTCAACAAGTCCAAGCAGGTGAATGCATCCAACTGGTATTTATGAGTTCACAAAGAGTAATTACCACCTTCCCACTTCGTTATGAAAGCAGCATATGCCCCAGAAGTTGGGAAGGCTTTTTCAATTAGGGAGTTATTTTATGCTGACCCAGGTTCATCCAAGCAATGGCAGGGGCTTTTGTAGGATTTGAAAACATTTGAGGCTTAGCCCAAAGCCACTAGGGGGGTCCGGGGACATTCTCCCCCAGCAGAAAAAAAGAGAGAAAGAATTTCAACAGCTAAATGAATGAATTTGGTGCACTTTAAGATGAAGATTGAAAGATTAGAACATTGAGAGATTAGATATTTTTTAGGTAACTTGCACCTTCCACAGCAGACACTGCCCGTACTCAATTATAGTTGCTACTGTGGGTCTCCTCTACTCTGGAGCACTCTCTACTCTCGAACAGGTACATTTACAGTGTATTGTCAAAAACCACTAAACAACTTCAAACATTGGCTCATTGGACAGGTCATAGTCTAACTGATCAAACAATCCCACAGTACCCAAACACACACACAGACATGCACACACACACTCTGCAGTAATTAGAATACATAGAGCAGTGTGCCCACCCCTTCTCTGCCTTTCTCCTCTCAAGGCTCAGGAGAAGACCCAGATGCAGACAGTTTCAAAGTAACAAAAGTTTATTACAAAAACAGGGGGGCAGGCAAACAACAGGTCAAGGGCAGGCAGAGGTCAATAGTCCAGAGCAGAGTCCTAAAGATACTGAATGGCAGGCAGGCTCAGGGTCAGCGCAGGCAGAGGTCAGTAATCCAGCGTGGTATGACGAGGTAAAGAACAACAGGCAGGCTCCGGGTCAAGGCAGGAAGAATGGTCAAAAACCAGGAAAGATAGAAAACAGGAACTAGAGACAGACAAGAGCATGGTAAAAACCACTGGTAGGCTTGACGAAACAAAAAAACTGGCAACAGACAACACAGGTATAAGTACACTGGGGATAACGGGGAAGATGGGAGACACATGGAGGGGGGTAGAGACAAGCCCAACGACAGGTGAAACAGATCAGGGTGTGA
Source organism: Oncorhynchus mykiss (assembly GCF_013265735.2). Taxonomy (NCBI): domain Eukaryota; kingdom Metazoa; phylum Chordata; class Actinopteri; order Salmoniformes; family Salmonidae; genus Oncorhynchus; species Oncorhynchus mykiss. The sequence continues at coordinate 55,978,749 of NC_048581.1, read as the reverse complement.
CAGTACCCCCCCTCCCCCCTCTAAGGGCGTCACCTGGCGTCCTACCTAGGCGCATACCTGGTTGACCGGGGTGCCAGCATTGGAATTCAGCGATGAGGCCTGGGTCTAGGATGTCCCTGGCGGGGACCCAGCACCTCTCCTCCAGGCCATAACCCTCCCAGTCAACCAGGTACTGGAATCCCCTGCCCCGAGGATGAACCTTCAGGAGGCACCTCAACGTGTATGCCGATTGGCCTTCGATGAGATGGGGAAGAGGGGTGAGCCTAGAAACAGGAGACAATGGGCTGTGATACATAGGTTTAATCCTAGACACATGAAAAGTGGGATGTATACGGAGGGTATAGGGCAACAGAAGATGAACAGCAGAGGGGCTAATAATATTGGAGATAGGGAAAGGGCCAATAAAGCAGGGGGAAAGTTTGCAGGATTCCAACCGGAGGGGCAGGTCTTGAGTGGACAGCTGGGGACGATGCCAGTCCGGTGGCGGTCCGCTTGTCGTCGATACCTGGAAGTGGTCTTGAGAAGAGCCGACCGGGCTCTCTTCCAGGTACGACTACAGCGGCGGACAAACATCTGGGCTGAGGGTATGTCTTCCTCCTCCTCTTGTTCCGGGAAGATCTGGGTCTGATAACCCAGGGAACACTCAAAAGGTGAGAGCCCAGTGGCAGAGTAGGGGAGGGTATTGCGGGTGTATTCAACCCGCACAAGTTGCTGGCTCCAGGAGGTGTGGTTGGCACAGACAAGGCAGCGAAGTCGCCTCCAGGTCTTGATTGGCTCGCTCCGACTGGCAGTTGGACTGAGGGTGGAACCCGGATGACAGGCTGGCCAATGACCCAATGAGTGTGCAGAACACCTTCCAGAACTGGGACAAGAACGGAGGACCCCGGTCAGAGACCATGTCCACCAGGAGTCCATGGATTTGGAACACATGCTGGGCCGTCCCTTTGGCAGAGGGCAGCTTGGGGAGAGGAAGGAAATGGGCGGCTTTGGAAAACCGGTCCACTACTGTCAGGATGGTGGTGTCGCCATCAGACGGGCGAAGACCCGTGATGAAGTCCAGGGATATGTGAGAGCAGGGACGGTGAGGGACAGGCAGCGGTTTAAAGAGACCAGACATAGCTTGCCGAGGAGGCTTGTTCTGAGCACAGACTGTGCAGGCGGCGCCAAACGTGGAGATGTCCAGGACCATGGTGGGCCACCAAAAGCATTGCACTTCCTGATTTGGCCTCATTGTAGATTTGGTTGTTTAAGAAATGCTAGCAGCCATGACTGAATTCAAACGTGAGTTGGTTTTGGGGTCTGGTGAGATGTGAGTTTCCCGTGTGTTTGTTTACAGGTGAGAAGAGTTAGCCAAATTATTTAGCCAATTGGCTGGTGTGCAACTTGACTGACTTTGGATAGCCTATGTCCGGGGCTAGTTAGGGACCGTCAATAAATTACACAAAGTAAACGAGACAATATTTTCACGTTGCACACCTTTAATTCCTCATTAAATTATTTCAATATTTGTATATAATTTTTTACAATTTATAGTTGGTTTGAGGTGTTTTAGTAATGAATTTTGGAGCTATTGGAATTTTAACATTGTTCCATGTACATTTTGCAATTTACAGATGGTCCCTAACTAGCCCCATAGGGATATCCAAAGCCAACCCAAATTTACCACAGGCATTATGATCAGGTGGCATGCAGCTGCACTCCGAATTGATGATTACATCACTGCACTCTATACTCCTTTGTAAACTGGTCATCTCTGTATATCCATCACAAGACCCACTGGTTGATGCTTATTTATAAAAACCCTCTTAGGCCTCACTCCCCCTATCTGAGATATCTACTGTGGCCCTCATTCTCCACATACAACACCCATTCTGCCAGTCACATTCGGTTAAAGGTCTCCAAAGCACACACATCTCTGGGTCGCTCCCCTTTTCAGTGTGCTGCAGCTAGTGACTGGAACAAGCTGCAACAAACACTCAAACCGGACAGTTTTATCTCAATCTCTTCATTCGAACATTCAATCATGGACACCCTTACGACAGTTGTGGCTGCTTTGTATGATGTATTGTTGTCTCTACCTTCTTGACCTTTGTGCTGTTGACTTTGCTCAATAATGTTTGTACCATGTTTTTGTGCTGCTACCATGTTGTGGTGCTACCATGTTGTTGTCATGTTGTGTTGCTACCATGCTGTGTTGTCATGTTTTGCTGTTATGTTGTTGTCTTAGGTCTCTCTTTATGTAGTGTTGTGTCTCGTTGTGATGTGTGTTTTGTCCTATATTTACAGTGCCTTGCGAAAGTATTCGGCCCCCTTGAAGTCTCTCGATGTGCAAAACTGATAGACATACCCCAAGCGACTTACAGCTGTAATCGCAGCAAAAGGTGGCGCTACAAAGTATTAACTTAAGGGGGCTGAATAATTTTGCACGCCCAATTTTTCAGTTTTTGATTTGTTAAAAAAGTTTGAACTATCCAATAAATGTCGTTCCACTTCATGATTGTGTCCCACTTGTTGTTGATTCTTCACAAAAAAATACATTTTTATATCTTTATGTTTGAAGCCTGAAATGTGGCAAAAGGTCGCAAAGTTCAAGGGGGGCGAATACTTTTGCAAGGCACTGTATATTGTATTTTTTTATAGCATTTTTTAATCCCAGGCCTCCATCCCCGCAGGATGACACTAGAATAAATGTTTCTGATTTATATCGATGCCACATAGGCTTTTTTCTAGATGAGAAGTTTTCTAGGGGCAGATGCTCTTTAAAGTTACTGTATACGAATTTGACCAGGGCAACTCAACTGTAAAGAAAAATTAAAGTGTTCACATAACAGTGCAACACAACTCCAAACAGGACAGATACGACGACTATGTAGCTTCTTATCTGTCCTGTTTGGAATGTGTTAGAGACATGAGCGAAAAACATACCTATAGAATGCAGTTATAAGACTGCTATGATTAATTTCATAACATGAGTTCTACCAGCTGATGTCTATTAGCTAATGTGGTGTTGGTTTGGTAGTGGTATCATGGAAGATTCCCATTCTTTTGATCCAGGTTCGATTCCCGGGCGGCGCACTCCTTTTGGGCTCCGAGTGGCGCAGCGGTATAGGGCAATGCGTCTCGATACCAAAGGTATCACTACAGACCCTGGTTCGATTCCAGGCTGTATCACAACCGGCCGTGATTGTGTGTCCCATAGGGCGGCACACAATTGGCCCAGCGTCATCCGGGTTAGGCTTTGGCCGGGGTAGGCTGTCAAACCCGTCATTGTAAATAAAAAAATATTATTATGTTTCTGGCTTCCCTCCCCAAGTTTATTACATACACATGATATACATGGCGTGCACAGTGCAATGAAATGCTAACCTGCAGGTTAACCACTCGAGAATGCAACAATACAAAGTAAATAGCCAAGTGAATAAAAAGTAATACAAATAAAAGCACAATTAAATATTTGCAGTTTTTACAAATACTTACATAGCCTATATGGGGAAAAAAAACAAGCATGTTTACCAGTAGAATCAAATAAAATCTAATTGTATTTGTCACATGCACCGAATACAACAGGTGTAGACCCTACAGTGAAATGCTTACTTACTTAAAAAGATTAAGTAAAAAATTGATAAGTAAAAAATAAAATAACTGATAATTAAAGAGCAGAAGTAAAATTACAGTAGAGAGGCTGTATACAGGGTGTACCGGTACAGTGTCAATGTGCGGGGGCACAGGTTAGTTGAGGTATTTGAGGTAATATGTACATGTAGGTAGAGTTAAAGTGACTATGCATAGATAATAACAGAGAGTAGCAGCAGCGTAAAAAGAGGGGGGACAATGCAAATAGTCTGGGTAGCCATTTGATTAGCTATTCAGGACTCTTATGGCTTGGGGGTAGAAGCCTTTTGGACCTACACTTGGCGCTCTGGTACCCCTTTCCGTGCGGTACGGAATAGGTTATAAGACCTCTATGATTCATTTAATTTGGTCAGTTCTATCACATCAACATTGCTCATTTTAAAAAGGGTTAAATATAATGTTGTAGTAAAGTTCAGCTTCAATCCACAGGGGGGCACTGCATCATTGTCAGAAGATATGTGCTCCAGTCAGAAAAACGTTCCATCATTTCTTCTGTCTCAGCTACCTAGCCAGCCAAGCTAGCTTCAGAAACGAAATCCCTCAAATACACTCGCTGGAAATAAACACTTTTCCTAATATCATGACTTATATAAATATCCTTAGCTTTCCCATTCACTAAATATACTGTTAAATAACTCTGACACAATAGCTGTTTAAGGATGCTGAGCGCTAACGCTAGTTTATTAGTATTAGCCAACCCTTATGGTGGGGAGACAAGCTAGTTAGCTACACCAAACCCTGCACAAACCCATCATTTATATATATATACACACTAGATGACAATTTGGGGTCGCAGTGTTGAAGCCCCATGCCTCCATCTTGTGACTCCACCACCGTAAAAAAAAAAAAATTGGAAGCTATAGAAATGCATTTATTAAATGTCTAAATTTGTTTTTGACACATTTTTATAATATAAAAACACCTTAATGCATACTTTGATTACTTATATTATGTGAGCTAAACATACATATATATATTTTTACAATATGAAAACTTCCCTTAAAGTATAATTTGTTGAGTTTACAAATTTTACTGTCCCCACTACAACAACAAAAATACATGGAATTTGTCCTTAAAACATTTAATTGAAATACTGCAGAATTCCATTCAGCCGCTCCGACTGGGGAGTGCCAATGTGGCCAACCGGTGGCTTCAAAGCCTTTCAATGGCCAATACATAGCATCAACAATCCAGAGCTTATATACACTGAACAAAACTATAAATGCAGCATGCAACAAGTTCTAAGATTTTACTGAGTTACATATAAGGAATTCAGTCTATTGAAAAATTCAATAGGACCTAATATATGGATTTCACATGACTGGGAATTTAGATATGCATCTGATCTATATGCATATATTTGATCAGGCTGTTGATTGTGGCCTGTGGAATGTTGTCCTACTCCGAACTGGGACAAGCTGTCATACACGTCAATCCAGAGCATCCCAAATATGCTCAATGGGTGACAGGTCTGGTGAGTGTGCAGGCCATGGAAGAACTGGGAAATTTTCAGCTTCCAGGAATTGTGTACAGATCCTTGCGACTTGAAGCCGTGCATTATCGTGCTGAAACATCCGGTGATGGCAGCGGATGAATGGCACCACAAAGGGCCTCAGGATCTCATTAAAATTGTTGTCCGTAGCTTATGCCTGCCCCATACCATAACCCCACCGCCACCATGGGGCACTCTATGCACAACGTTGACATCAACAAACCGCTCACCCACATGACGCCAAGCACGCTGTCTGACATCTGCCCGGTACAGTTGAAACTGGGATTCATCCGTGAAAAGCACACTATTCCAGAGTTCCAGTGGCCATGGAAGGTGAGCATTTGCCCACTGAAGTCAGTTACAACGCCAAACTGAAGTCAGGTCAAGACCCTGGTGAGGACGAAGAGCATGCAGGTGAGCTTCCCTGAGACGGTTACTGACAGTTTGTACAGATATTCTTCGGTTCTGCAAACCCACAGTTTCATCAGCTGTCCATGTGGCTGGTCTAAGATGATCCCGCAGGTGAAGAAGCTGGAGGTCCTGGGCTGACGTGGTTACACATGGTCTGCGGTTGTAAGGCCGGTTGGACGTACTGTGGCATTGTGTTGCGTGACAAAACTGCACATTTTAGAGTGGCCTTTAATTGTCCCCCAGCACAAGGTGCACCTGTGTAATGATCATGCTGTTTAATCAGTTTCTTGATATGCCACATCTGTCAGGTGGATGGATTCTCTTGGAAAAGGAGACATGCTCACAAACAGGGATGTAAACAAATTAATGCACAAAATTTGAGAGAAATAAGCTTTTTGTGCATCTGGAAATTTTCTGGGATCTTTTATTTAATCTCAGAACAGGTTTTAATCTTAAAACAGGTTATAGGCTACATGTGGACCACCAAGTTAGAACAACAGGCAAAATTAAGAGGGGTAAATAAACCATCTTATTAGGGTGATGGTTTATTTACCCCTCTTAATTTTGCCTGTTGTTCTAACTTGGTGGTCCACATGTAGCCTATAACCTGTTTTAGAGAAATGTAATCATTGAATATTGTAAGAGCTTCCATTGTCTGCTTATATGCCCCCCTTATTTATCCTACCGTGCTGACTTGGGGTACAGGGAGAACACTGTAAGAATGGCCCATGTTCTGAATTCTGTTGCTGTACATTTCAAAAGTGCTAAACAAATAGTTATATTGACTAACATAAGCTACTAACATCTTACTACACAACATACACTTAGTATTACTTTCTTAGCTACAGTATACATATCTCCCTGGCATATTACATAATTTATGCAGCAGCATAAAGAAAAAAACAAGGTTGAATCATGATGATGTCATTGATCTTCAAGTCGTAGCCCTAGAAAGAGGATGGATTTACAATTCCGAGTTGGATGACCGTTCAAAGCATATTTCCCAGTGGGAGCTCATTTATTCCTGACTTCACAGTTTTCTTGAACTTACTGAAGTCAAGTTTTCGCAGTTCTGAGTTAACAGTTGTTTTGAGCGCAGCACATTGACAGCATGGCAAATGTTGACTGTTTATCATTTTAAACTTGGAAAAGATTTGGGACCACACAGCCACTGTCACTGATTCCTTCTAAACCATTCATTGGGGAATTTGCGATTTCCTACTTGTTGTGTAATGAGCACCGATACGTTTTATCTATAATTTCTCTTCATTATTTCTCTTCGTGTGACAAGGATTAAAAGGGATAGTAGATAGCGACAGTAGATTGTCGACTTGATTAATGATGATGACTGCTAGCTAAGATTTTGAAAGTATGATGTTGACATGATCAGTCAACTAAAAGCTACAGTACATATAACATGATTTGACATCATTTTGTCTGCTGCCAATGACCTTGAGCCCTCTTAGATGTGCACTTCTAATGTAACTCTATGGCAGCACCCAAGGGGCTATAATTTTTTAGGGTCTCCCCTTAGACTTGGCGGTGACGTATTGTCCCCATGAGTGACAGAACACTGAGCCAATCATGGCGCAAGGCTCTGTATTTTCTGCTGGCTTGCCCCACCACCACAGAAAGCACTGAGCTAGGCTGAAACACCTGGATTTTGGAGCTGCCTTACTCAAGAAAACAAAAAAGAGACCATGTATGTATGTGGCTTTATTAACTGATATATATATATATATATATATGTTATATATGTTTAAATTGTTTGCAAATTGATATGTGACAGTATGAATGCCAAAATAACATGCAAAACAGACAAGGCCCCCAATATATATATATATTTGTGCTAAAAATGTGGGGCTCAGAACATGTGGCTCTGCCCCACCTGCCCTGAATGTTGTTGTTTTTTCTTCCTTTATTTAACTAGGCAAGTTAGTTAAAAACAAATTCTTATTTTCAATGACAGCCTAGGAACAGTGGGTTAACTGTCTGTTCAGGGGCAGAACGACAGATTTGTACCTTGTCATCTCAGGGATTTGAACTTGTAAAAAGTCCAATGCTCTAACCACTAGCCTACCCTGCCGCACCGATGACGGGTTGCCACTGGTGACGTGTGGTTATGGAACATCAAAAGGTTCCCGCTCGATCAAAAAACATTTGGGGCTGAAGCCCTCGAAGCCCAGCCCTAGTGATGCCACTGGACAATGGCCCATCAAGTCATTGGGAGCTGCTCCGTCATTTTGTCAACAAGGCAGCATGGTGATCATTCAGAAACATACATCTATTTTCCATAAAATACATTTTTGCATTTTCAAACTTGTTTTCATTGGGAAGGCAGATACAGCGTTTATCAAAAGCAATCACCTTTGCAAGAAAAACACATAATCCTACTCATTAATACACGTGCGTAAATTAGGCTACATCACTTTTGTTTTGAGTCGATATAGCCTTTGAATAATAGGCTCACGTCTGGGAGGCGGTGCGGTTCCAAATTTTATGCAGTCAACTTTCGTCTACACGGGCGCCGTTCCTCTTGGAATGTGCTGGTTCTGAGACAGAGGCGGAGTTGAGGACAAAGGTTTTATGGGAAAAACGGAGGACATCAACAACTTTTCAACGGGACTATAAACTATTAAAGCACTAGGTCTACATTAAGGTAAACATACTTTATTTGTTGAAGGTGGTTATGGCTTTACACTGCAATAGGATTTGGAGTTGCTCAGATGGTATTATATTAGTGAACTGGCTATTTCTTTGGTGGATATGAACATATTTTAAGGCGCTACTCTAAAGTAAATAGTTCAAGGATGACACGAATTATAAACGATGTATTATGCCAGTTAATTCAATTGATTTGCACATAGTGTAAAGTGCAGAGCGGGCGTTGTTTTTTTATACCAGCAGGAAATCACGAGTTGTCCTCAAGATGCCTGGGTTTGAGCTGTAGATCAGACGTTCCCCGCAAGTGTCGCTCAATATTCCGAAACATAGTTGCCAACACATTATATGGTTCTACAATAGTGAGTGGCAATTCCAGTCCTCGGTGGACTGAGTGGTGTCATTTCTCGTGTGGCCTCAAATTGATAGCCTGGTCCCAGATCTGTTTGTGTTATCATGTCAAAGCCTTGTCACTCCGGAGTGGTATACTACGAAGTAAGCTAGATCTACTCAGGATTTTATAATACTAGCCAGGTTCACTTAGTTTAACATTCCAGGTCAGGCTTCATCCATACTACGACGGTAGATATTGCTTTTCTACGGATTCACGGCCTGTTCACCCCACCCGGCTACCGCCTAGAAGGCGGAGACAGTACAGGTGCATCAAAGCTGGGATTTAGAGACAGACAAACAGCTTCTTATTTTTGATTGTGTGTATTGCTGTAGTGTTGGACCTCCACTGAACACAAATTACCGTAAAATATGGGTCCCATGTTTCATGAGCTGAAAAAAAAGAGCCCATCCAGGCATTTTCCATACGCACAAAAAACGTATTTCTCTTAAACTTTGTGCACACATTTGTTTATATCCCTGTTAAAGCATTACTCTTTGCCAACTTAATCCATCCACCTGACAGGTGTGGTATATCAAGAAGCTGATTAAACAGTATGATCATTACAAAGGTCAAATAAATCAAATTGTAATGGTCGCATACACATATTTAGTAGATTATATTACTGGTGTAGCGAAATCCTTGTGTTCCTGCACCACTTTAAAATGTGCAGTTTTCTCACACAACACAATGCAGCAGATGTATCAAGTTTTGAGGGAGCGTGCAATTGGCATGCTGCCTGCAGGAATTTGCACCAGAGCTGTTGCCAGAGAATTGAATGTTCATTTATCTACCATGTCGTTTTTAGAGAATTTGGCAGTACGTCTAACCGGCCTCACGTCTAACCGGCCTCACAACCACAAGCCGCGTGTGGGTTAGCGGTTTGCTGATGTCAATGTTGTGAACAGAGTGCCCCATGATGGCGGTGGGGTTATGGTATGGGCAGGCATAAGCTACGAACAACAATCACAATTGCATTTTATTGATGGCAATTTGAATTCACAAAGATGCCATGATGAGATCCTGAGGCCCATTGTCGTGCCATTAATCCGCCGCCATCACCTCATGGTTCAGCATGATAATGCACTGCCCCATGTTGTAAGGACCTGTACACAATCCCTAGAAGCTGAAAATGTCAAATTTCTTCCATAGCCTGCATACCAGAAATCACCCATTGAGCATGTTTGGTGTGCTCTGGATCGACGTGTGTTCCAGTTCCCAACAATATCCAGCAACTTCGCACAGCCATTGAAGAGGAGTGGGACAACATTCCACACAATCAACAGCCTGATCAACTCTATGCGAAGGAGAGCGCTGCACACCAGATACGGACTGCTTTTCTGACCCACACCCCTACCTTTTAAAAATAAGTATCTGCGACCAACCGATTCATATCTGTATTCCCAGGCATGTGAAATTGATAGATTTGGGCCTAAATCGACTGATTTCCTAATGAACATTTACTCGTTAAAATCTTTGAAATTGTTGCATGTTGCATTTTTATATATTTTTTATTCAGTATAGAAACACAAACTTTTCGCTGCACCTGGGTTATCTGCATACCTCTGTACGCGACCAATAAACTTTGATTTGAACCTGCTACGTTTATTCTCCTAACCTGCTATGTTTGTTTCTAACCTTCCACCTTAATGATCCTACTCTGCCTAACTGGCTTAGCTAAAATATTGTTAGGTTTCGACACACCCACTGGTATTGATGATCCCACTTGTTTCGCAATGTTCACTTTCAGACACACCCCAAGTAGGCCTATGCAGTTCCCCATACTTGCGTCCACCTGCCACAAGCACACTTTTTACTGTGCGTGCATGTTGCAAATGGCTAGCAGCATTTCCCAAACTCTGAGCACATTTTGGTTTTTGACCTAACACTACATAGCTGATTCAAATGATCAAATCTTGATGATTAGTTGATTTGAATCAGTTTTGTGGTGCTAGGGCAAAAACCGAACATACACCCATTGTGGTCACGAGGACCGAGTTTGGGAAACCCTGGAGCTAGTGGAATGCCGGAACATCAATAACCCATGGAACAAGTCCGTGCCACATTTTCATTTGTGTCAAAATGAAATACAAGTTATCTTGCAAATTCATCAGAAAGTAGGCTTTATTTTAATACTTATTGTTAATGCCATCTTGTTGTGTGATTATCAATGCACAAGCATCATTTTCCCACGGCTATCGCTCCTTCTTCTACATGTGGAACAGCTTGTTGCATTGTGGCCATAGACATACCATCCATAGAAGGGTTTTGGAATCTCAATTTTACTTTAAAACGAATGCGCTAGCAGTGGCTGCCAGTCTTAACTTAACTGCCATCAATGGATTATAGAGTATGTCTATGGTTGGTTGCAGCTGTGTTTGCCTTTGCTAGCAGTGGCTGCCAGTCTTAACTTAACTGCCATCAATGGATTATAGAGTATGTCTATGGTTGGTTGCAGCTGTGTTTGCCTTTCGCAAATTTCAAAGTACAATCTCGTGAAAAACCTACAGTTTGGAATGCAAATGCTGTCATTACTAAATGTGTAATGTGATAGGTATTAACCATTTGTGACCCACCACCTGTATTCGATCCTATGTAGCAACATTTGAAATTTAGTTTTTTACATTGGATAAAATTAGAGACTCTGAGCCAGAAAATGGTATGGTACACTGCAGTTGAGGAACAATTACAAAGTAAACCTGTAATCCTACTGTTGAGAAAATGGCCTGGTTCGAGTACAGGCTCTGTCGCAGCAGGCTGCGACTGGGAGACCCATGGGACGGCGCACAATTTGCCCAGCGTCGTCCAGGTTAGGGTAGGGTTGGGCTGGCAGGGATGTCCTTGTCCCATCGCGCTCTAGTGACTCCTGTCGCGGGCCGGGGGCAAGCATGCTGACACAGTCGCCAGGTGTACAGTGTTTCCTCCGACACATTGGTGTGGCTGGCTTCCGGGTTAAGCAGGCATTGTGTCAAGAAGCAGCGCGGCTTGGTTGGGTCGTGTTTCGGAGGACGGATGGCTCTCGACCTTCGCCTCTCCCGAGTTCGTACGGGAGTGGCAGAGATGAGACAAGACTGGGGAGAAAAAGGGGTCAAAGTAAAAAATCAAATCCAACTTGATCTAGTCCTTGGCCTATATCCTAATTTGACTTTGGTGCAGGTTATGTGGTTCTTCACATTACCGTCTCTGGAAAACACACACTATATCAAATCTAAGTTTGTCACATGCACAGGATACAGAAGGTGTAAACAGAACAGTGAAATGGTTACTTTCAGAGTGGAGTCTTTTATTTAGACATGTAGCTAACTAGCTAGCTAAACAATGAACAATAATCTCAACTCTAGTGCCGCGTTCAAAACAACTGGGAAAAATCTATTTGAACAGTCAACCAACTCAGGAAATCGGGCCACTTTCTAGAGCTCCTACCCAGATCATACACGTAACGTTAGCTAGCGAGCCAGCCGGCTAATGTTAGCTAACTAGATAACAGTACGCTTTAACTTGCAATGAAAACCTAGCTAGACTTTTACCCATATATATGGATGACCGCTTCTCCCTCTATCATGGATGACATGGTTGACCTTAGTTTGAAGATGTTGTACAGACAGTTGTTTTATACAACCGCTTTCTTTCTGTGTTCTCTTTTTGGACTCTCTCCGCATTTGTGTTATGTTACCAAATATAACATATACTGATTTGAGTGTCCCAAAAAAATAAAATAAAGCAGTACATCACATTACCCCACCGCTACATATCCACAGCACAAAATGTACAATACCACCATAAAACAATATTCATATTTACGTGTGTAGAGTGCATGTGTGATTATGTGTTTGTCGGTCTGTCTCTTCACAGTTCACGTTGTTCCGTAAGATGTAGTTTTCATCTGTTTAAAAAAAAAAACTGGTTTTACTGCTTGCATGAGTTACTTGATGTTGAATGGAGTTCCATGTAGTCATGGATAGTACTGTGTGTTTCCCGGAGTCTGTTCTGGACTTGTGGGCTGTGAAGAAACTCCTTGTGGGGTACATCACTGTGGCCGAGCTCGCTGCCATTTAGGACCTCTATATCAGGCAGTGTCAGTGGAAGGTTTGGAAAAGACTCCAGCCACCCAAGCCATAGACTGTTCACTCTGCTACTGTCTGGCAAACAGTACCGGAGCATCGGCTTTCGGAATAACAGGCTCCGAGACAGCTTCTACCCCCAAGCCATTAGACTGCTAAATAGTCAGGGTAACCAATAATTAACTATCTGTGTACAAGAACACTTCCTAATAAAATACTAAATAAAACATGAACCAGCACTTGCAATCCCAACTACGCTGACCAAAAATATGAACGCAACATGTAAAGTGTTGCTCCCATGTTTCTTGAGCTGAAATAAAATATCCCAGAAATGTTCCATATGCTCAAAACACTTATTTCTCTCAAATGGTGTTCACACATTTTTTTACATCCCTGTTGGTGAGAATTTATCCTTTGCCAAGATAATCTATCCACCTGACAGGTGTGGCATATCAAGAAGCTGATTAAACAGCATGATCATTACACAGGCCTGGCTTCCCAGTGGGTGGGCCTATGCCCTCCCAGGCCCAACCATGGCTGTGCCCCTGCCCAATCATGTGAAATCCATAGATTAGGGCCTAATGAATTTATTTGTTGCATTTTGCGTTTATATTTTTGTTCAGTATAGCTCTGACTCTACTGAAGTGTACTTTCTATGCCTGTGATATGGGGTTCCCCCCTCAGAACAGCCTCAATTCATCAGGGCAATGACTCTACAAGGTGTCTAAAGCGTTCCACAGGGATGCTGACCCATGTTGAATTAAATGATACCTACAGTTGTGTCAAGTTGGTTGGATGTCCTTGGTTGGTGGACCATTCTTGATACACATGGGAAACTTTTGAGCGTGAAAAACCCAGCAGCATTGCAGTTCTTGACACAAACCGATGCGCATCGCACCTACTACCATAAGCCGTTCAAAAGCACGTCAATCTTTTGTCTTGCCCATTCACCCTCAATGGCACACATACACAATCCATGTCTCAATTTTCTCAAGGCTTAAAAGTCCTTCTTTAACCTGTCTCCTGCCCTCCATCTACACTGATTTGAAGTGACATCCAGTAAGGGATCATAACTTTCACCTGGTCAGTCTGTCAAGGAAAGACAAGGTGTACTTAATGTGATGTACACTCGGTGTGTATACACACACACACACACTCACTACATTGACACTTTCACACAAACCCCACACACATTCAAATATACTACAAACGCATACCGACACAACACAAACATTTTACACAAATTTGCTGCTGCTACTCTGTTCTTTATTTTACTCATCTATCACGATGCCTAGTCACTTTACCCTGCCTTCATGTACAGTCGTGGCCAAAAGTTTTGAGAATGACACAAATATTAATTTCCACAAAGTTTGCTGCTTCAGTGTCTTTAGATATTTTTGTCAGATGTTACTATGGAATACTGAAGTATAATTACAATAATTTCATAAGTGTCAAAGGTTTTTATTGACAATTACATGAAGTTGATGCAGAGTCAATATTTGCAGTGTTGACTCTTATTTTTCAGCAATCTGCCCTGGCATGCTGTCAATTAACTTCTGGGCCACATCCTGACTGATGGCAGCCCATTCTTGCATAATCAATGCTTGGAGTTTGTCAGAATTTGTGGGGGTTTGTTTGTCCACCTGCCTCTTGAGGATTCTTGTGATTATTGTGATTAAGGTCTGGGGAGTTTCCTGGCCATGGACCCAAAATATCGATGTTTTGTTCTTCGAGCCACTTAGTTATCAATTTTGCCTTATGGCAAGGTGCTCCATCATGCTGGAAAAGGCATTGTTCATCACCAAACTGTTCCTGGATGGTTGGGAGAAGTTGCTCTTGGAGGATGTGTTGGTACCGTTCTTTATTCATGGCTGTGTTCTTAGGGAAAATTGTGAGTGAGCCCACTCCCATGGCTGAGAAGCAACCCCACACCTTGTCTTCTCCGGACAAGCTTTTTTCCGGATGCCCCAAACAATCGGAAAGGGGATTCATCAGAGAAAATTACTTTACCCCAGTCCTCAGCAGTCCAATCCCTGTACCTTTTGCAGAATATCAGTCTGTCCCTGATGTTTTTCCTGGAGAGAAGTGGCTTCTTTGCTGCCCTTCTTGACACCAGGCCATCCTCCAAAAGTCTTCGCCTCACTGTGCGTGCAGATGCACTCACGCCTGCCTGTTGCAATTCCTGAGCAAGCTCTGTACTGGTGGTGCCCCGTTCCCGCAGCTTAATCAACTTTAGCAGACGTCTTGGCGCTTGCTGGACTTTCTTGGGCGCCCTGAAGCCTTCTTCACAACAATTGAACCGCTCCCCTTGAAGTTCTTGATGAGCCAATAAATGGTTGATTTAGGTGCAATCTTACTGGCAGCAATGTCCTTGCCTGTGAAGCCCATTTTGTGCAGAGCAATGATGAAGGCACATGTTTCCTTGCCATGATTGACAGAGGAAGAACAATGATTCCTTTTGGAGCTTCCAGTCTGTTAATCAAACTCAATCAGCATGACCGAGTGATCTCCAGCCTTGTCCTCGTCAACACTCACAACTATGTTAATTTGAGAATCACTGACATGATGTCAGCTGGTCCTTTTGTGGCAGGGCTGAAATGCAGTGGAAATGTTTTTGGGGATTCAGTTCATTTGCATGGCAAAGAGGGACTTTGCAATTCATCTGATCACTCTTCATAACATTCTGGAGTATATGCAAATTGCTATCATACAAACTAAGGCAGTAGACTTTGAAAATTAATATTTGTGTCATTCTCAACTTTTGGCCACAACTGTACATACAATGGGGCAAAAAGTATTTAGTCAGCCACCAATTGTGCAAGTTCTCCCACTTAAAAAGATGAGAGGCCTGTAATTTTCATCATAGGTACACTTCAACTATGACAGACAAAATGAGAAAAAAATCCAGAAAATCACATTGTAGGTTTTTTAATGAATTTATTTGCAAATTATGGTGGAAAATAAGTATTTGATCACCTACAAACAAGCAAGATTTCTGGCTCTCACAGACCTGTAACTTCTTCTTTAAGAGGCCCCTCTGTCCTCCACTTGTTACCTGTATTAATGGCACCTGTTTGAACTTGTTATCAGTATAAAAGACACCTGTCCACAACCTTAAACAGTCACACTCCAAACTCCACTATGGCCAAGACTAAAGAGCTGTCAAAGGACACCAGAAACAAAATTGTAGACCTGCACCAAGCTGGGAAGACTGAATCTGCAATAGGTAAGCAGCTTGGTTTGAAGAAATCAACTGTGGGAGCAATTATTAGGAAATGGAAGACATACAAGACCACTGATAATCTCCCTCGATCTGGGGCTCCCATGGGGTCAAAAATAATCACAAGAACAGTGAGCAAAAATCCCAGAACCACACGGGGGGACCAAGTGAATGACATGCAGAGAGCTGGGACCAAAGTAAGAAAGCCTACCATCAGTAACACACTACGCCGCCAGGGACTCAAATCCTGCAGTGCCAGACGTGTCCCCCTGCTTAAGCCAGTACATGTCCAGGGCTGTCTGAAGTTTGATAGAGAGCATTTGGATGATCCAGAAGAAGATTGGAAGAATGTCATATGGTCAGATGAAACCAAAATATAACTTTTTGGTAAAAACTCAACTCGTCGTGTTTGGAGGACAAAGAATGCTGAGTTGCATCCAAAGAACACCATACCTACTGTGAAGCATGGGGGTGGGATCATCATGCTTTGGGGCTGTTTCTCTGCAAAGGGACCGGGACAACTGATCCGTGTAAAGGAAAGAATGAATGGGGGCCATGTACAGTGCCTTGCGAAAGTATTCGGCCCCCTTGAACTTTGCGACCTTTTGCCACATTGCAGGCTTCAAACATAAAGATATAAAACTGTATTTTTTTGTGAAGAATCAGCAACAAGTGGGACACAATCATGAGGTGGAACGACATTTATTGGATGTTCCAATTTTTTTTAACAAATCAAAAACTGAAAAATTGGGCGCGCAAAATTATTCAGCCCCCTTAAGTTAATACTTTGTAGCGCCACCTTTTGCTGCGATTACAGCTGTAAGTCGCTTGGGGTATGTCTATCAGTTTTGCACATCGAGAGACTGAATTTTTTTCCCATTCCTCCTTGCAAAACAGCTCGAGCTCAGTGAGGTTGGATGGAGAGCATTTGTGAACAGCAGTTTTCAGTTCTTTCCACAGATTCTCGATTGGATTCAGGTCTGGACTTTGACTTGGCCATTCTAACACCTGGATATGTTTATTTTTGAACCATTCCATTGTAGACTTTGCTTTATGTTTTGGATCATTGTCTTGTTGGAAGACAAATCTCCGTCCCAGTCTCAGGTCTTTTGCAGACTCCATCAGGTTTTCTTCCAGAATGGTCCTGTATTTGGCTCCATCCATCTTCCCATCAATTTTAACCATCTTCCCTGTCCCTGCTGAAGAAAAGCAGGCCCAAACCATGATGCTGCCACCACCATGTTTGACAGTGGGGATGGTGTGTTCAGCTGTGTTGCTTTTACGCCAAACATAACGTTTTGCATTGTTGCCAAAAAGTTCCATTTTGGTTTCATCTGACCAGAGCACCTTATTCCACATGTTTGGTGTGTCTCCCAGGTGGCTTGTGGCAAACTTTAAACAACACTTTTTATGGATATCTTTAAGAAATGGCTTTCTTCTTGCCACTCTTCCTTAAAGGCCAGATTTGTGCAATATACGACTGATTGTTGTCCTATGGACAGAGTCTCCCACCTCAGCTGTAGATCTCTGCAGTTCATCCAGAGTGATCATGGGCCTCTTGGCTGCATCTCTGATCAGTCTTCTCCTTGTATGAGCTGAAAGTTTAGAGGGACGGCCAGGTCTTGGTAGATTTGCAGTGGTCTGATACTCCTTCCATTTCAATATTATCGCTTGCACAGTGCTCCTTGGGATGTTTAAAGCTTGGGAAATCTTTTTGTATCCAAATCCGGCTTTAAACTTCTTCACAACAGTATCTCGGACCTGCCTGGTATGTTCCTTGTTCTTCATGATGCTCTCTGCGCTTTTAACGGACCTCTGAGACTATCACAGTGCAGGTGCATTTATACGGAGACTTGATTACACACAGGTGGATTGTATTTATCATCATTAGTCATTTAGGTCAACATTGGATCATTCAGAGATCCTCACTGAACTTCTGGAGAGAGTTTGCTGCACTGAAAGTAAAGGGGCTGAATAATTTTGCACGCCCAATTTTTCAGTTTTTGATTTGTTAAAAAAGTTTGAAATATCCAATAAATGTCGTTCCACTTCATGATTGTGTCCCACTTGTTGTTGATTCTTCACAAAAAAATACAGTTTTATATCTTTATGTTTGAAGCCTGAAATGTGGCAAAAGGTCGCAAAGTTCAAGGGGGCCGAATACTTTCGCAAGGCACTGTATCGTGAGATTTTGAGTGAAAACCTCCTTCCATCAGCAAGGGCATTGAAGATGAAACGTGGCTGGGTCTTTCAGCATGACAATGATCCCAAACACACCGCCCGGGCAACGAAGGAGTGGCTTCGTAAGTAGCATTTCAAGGTCCTGGAGTGGCCTAGCCAGTCTCCAGATCTCAACCCTATAAAAAATCTTTGGAAGGAGTTGAACGTCCGTGTTGCCCAGCAACAGCCCCAAAACATCACTGCTCTAGAGGAGATCTGCATGGAGGAATGGGCCAAAATACCAGCAACAGTGTGTGAAAACCTTGCAAAGATTTACAGAAAACGTTTGACGTTTCATTGCCAACAAAGGGTATATAACATTGAGTATTGAGATAAACTTTTGTTATTTACTAAATACTTTTTTGCCCCACTGTATCTACCTGCCTTCATGTACATAGCTACCTAAAATAACTCGTACCTCTGCACCTTGATCTGGTACTGTTACTCCCTGTATATAGCTCCATTTTTGTGTATTTTATTCCTCTTGTGTTACAATTTGTTATAATTTTTAAACTGCATCGTTGGGAAAGGCTCGTAAGCAAGCATTTCACGGTAAAGACTACACCAGTTGTACTTGGCCAATATGACAAATACAATTTGATTTGATTTGTAGTATAGGGCTCTGGCATGACAAGGAGTTGACATGACACAAACAGATCTTGGAAAATAAAGGAGAGCCACACACACTAGGAGCTCAAATGCAGAAATGTTTATGTCCAACATTTCGACAGACAAGCTGTCTTCATCAGGGTACAATGGCAAACATTGCGGGGTGACTCATTTATATAGTGTCAAAAGACACAAATACAGGTGTCTGTAATCATGGCCGGGTGTGGCCTGATATCATTGGTTAATTCTCATATTTTAAAATGGCATACAAAAAACATGAATGGATAGCGTACAATCATAAATACAATTTGGCTACATAAGCCTACAAACATTTACAATGAATAGCAAAATGACAACAATCACGAGAATGGCTTCAGATCAAAGTCTATGTTGAGACTGAAGGGAGCAAAGGTCTTTAAATTAAAGATCCAGGCAGCCTCTCGTTTTAGCAATAAATTGTCGAGGTCACCCCCTCTCCTAGATCTTGGACCAGGCTATAGAATTGTTGACATATGCTTATTATTAGCCTACTATTTTACACTTGTTACATTGTTAAAACCATTTGTTGACCATTATCACTAAACGTATTAAAGCTTTTTGACAAAATAAATAAAACAAGTATTTATTGTAATGATAAAATCTATTGGTCTAGATTTTCTTAGGAAATTCAACATAGGTTGGCCACACAGTTCACTTGCATCTTGAGTCAAATGGTTTGGTTTGTTGACATCTTGCATGCTTTTGTAATGTTTAAAAGTAGAAGTATACTCGTATTGTACAGTACAATGAATTACTGTTAGAGCAGTCAGTCATAAATTGCAATAGGCTGTCTATTCTTTGTGTATATGAAAATTTGAGGGTTACAATATGTATCCCAACGCTTAATCAACATGCTGGGGATGATATGAACCTTGTTAATGCTAGTAAATTGGTTAAACTAACAATGTCAATGTTAGGAAATGAAAACCTTAGATAAACACTAGGGCTATTGAGTTATTGTACTTCAGACAAACTTGTGACATTTGATAGCTTTGGCATTTAACATTCAGTTAACGTATAACTAGGAAAACCACAGTCTATTTGTGGTGGGCCACCCCACCCCCCTGCAGCACCATGTCCAAGTACCTGAGGCATTTCACCACGGTGGGTGATGACCACACAGCCCATTGGCACAACGAGGGGCTGCATGAGGCTAGAGAGGAGACAGGACCAGCCACAGGACAGCTGCCCCACTTACAAGTCACCTTCAGAGACTCCCTGAAGAGACTCTACAGCTCAGACAGATTCCAGGTATGGAATATGAGTGGAGTAGGCAATGCTCATACTATCTATCCAACACAGTCAATGTTACCTTTGCTCAAATCAAATGTCAACTGTGGATGGGGAATGTGTGTTTCTCAGTCTAGGCTGCAAATGTGACAGTAAATTCACTCCCCTTCTCTTGTTGTACATTGTCAGAAGGTTGGTCTTTACTGATGTTGGGTGTTTCACTGTGGTTTGGATCGCTATGGTGTTGGTCTTTGATGTTGAGTGTTTGCCTTTTGGTTTAGATAGCTGTGGTATGCCTGGTCATCCTGGATGCATTCTTTGTGCTGGGCGAGCTACTGATCGACCTGTCAATCATCAAGTTGGAGCATGGGCACGTTGCCCCTCAGGTGAGATATGTCCACCGAGTGGCGTAGTGGTCTAAGGCAGTGCATCTCGGTGCTAGAGGCGTCACTAAATACCGTGGTTCGATTCCGGGCTGTATGACAACGGTCCGGGATTGGGAGTCCCATAGGGCAGCGCACAATCGGCCCAGCGTCATCCAGGTTAGGGGAGAGTTTGCCCGGGGTAGGCTGTCGTAAAATAAGAATATGTTCTTAACTGACTTGCCTAGTTAAATTTAGGGAATAGGTTGCTATTTGGCACACGGATCAAGAAATGCGTGACCCAAACCTTCTTACAACTCCTCCTCTGTCCTTTCCCTTGTCGTGGAAATTTCCTCTATTTACCAAATCATGGGAGCAAACCACACACACAAATCAGAGTTAGTTATCAAAGTCCATCTTTAATTATATGAGCTCTATCACAACCCTGTGACTCTCAGATTGATTCAGTGTCTCCCAGTGAATCCTCTGAGAGCCCCCTTACAATGCAACTGAGTTCCTTTAATAGCAAAGACACACATAGTCAGACAGCATAGACATAACTCATCGTTCAGCTTTGTCTCCTTTCCCAAACCCAGAACCATAAACCAATCCTCCATATCAACAGGCATATATCAAATTGTCATTTAGATACAACCCACTCTAAATACAAACTCCTGGACAAACTCACGGAGAGGAGGGTGAGGCTATAGTTTAAGATAGAAACAACACTGCAACCCTTCTTTCCCCACTAGAAAAGGTAGGGAGTAAAAGATATGTTTACACATGATGACACTTTGACCTCTCCCCTCTCAGCGGCCATGCAACTTAGTCTTGACATAGAACAGATACTGCAACCCTGCCCACAGTATTATACAAAAATACCATTCTGATGAGAATTAACTTACACACATTTGATAAATATAAAACATCTTACATATGTTACCAACAAATTCTGAATCTTCCCTAACACCCTCTTCACCAGGTCTTCCACTACCTGAGTCTGGCTCTTCTCACCTTCTTCATGGTGGAGCTGGCTGGAAAGCTCTTTGCCTACAGGCTGGAGTTTTTCCATCACAAGTTTGAGATGTTTGATGGGCTGGTGGTGATTGTGTCCTTCATCCTGGACATTGTGTATATCGCCAGTGAAGATGCCTTTGACGGCATGGGCCTCCTGATCCTCCTCAGGCTCTGGAGGGTGGCCAGGATCGTCAACGGTGAGAGATCCCCCACTGGTCGTGTTCATTAGGAACTCCCTGGACATGTCCAATAACAAACACAAATTTTAAGGTTTCCATTGTGAAACATGTTAAAGCTTGCCCTAATGAACACAACCTTTTATGTCACATACGGTAGCTAGCTAGGTCACCAATGTCACAGAATGGGTTTGTGTCCAACATGACATGTTTTCTTCCACCACCCAGGAATCCTGATGTCTGTGAAGTCACGGGCCGATCGCGAAGTTCAAAAGCTGAAGGAGAGCAACGATCACCTGGTCCAGCAAGTTAACGACCTACAAGAGCACAATGGCAAGATGGTGAGTTGGGCAGCCCCTGGGAACCCAAAACACCACCTGCCCGAGACCTGTTAAGGCGTTTAGATTCTACATCTTATGAAGAGCATCAGTCAACAAACCTGGTTTTAACCCACCCTTCAATCTCTTTCCCCCTTTTTTAGGAAAAAGAGAACAGTAAACTACGAGCTATCCTCCGACAGCATAAAATTGAGTTCTGATGCAGGAAGAGGAACATGATGCCATTTTTCATTATCCACTTATAGTGTCATTGGAATTGTTCAATAAACAAGGCTATATTCTAAATAGTGTTCACCATCCATACAACATTTCAGTAAGTAATTCCACAATGACAGGAGCTTACACTGAGTTACTAGCCTGGTCCTAGAGCCGTTTGTACTCTTGCCAACTCAATTGTTGTCATTGTCAAGCCAAACCTTTGGCATGACAATGAGTGAAAATAAGTTGGTATGATAACACACTGGCACTCAGGCTAGATACAATTGAGGTCGAAAGTTTACATACACCTTAGCCAAATACATTTAAACTCAGTTTTTCACAATTCCTGACATTTCATCCAAGTAAAAATTCACTGTCTTAGGTTAGTTAGGTTCACCACTTTATTTTAAGAATGTGAAATGTCAGAATAATAGTAGAGAGAATGATTTATTTAAGCTTTTATTTCTTTCATCACATTCCGAGTGGGTCAGAAGTTTACATGCACTCAATTAGTATTTGGTAGCATTGCCTTTAAATTGTTTAACTTGGGTCAAACATTTCGGTTAACCTTCCACAAGCTTCCCAAAATAAGTTGGGTGAATTTTGGCCCATTCCTCCTGAGAGAGCTGGTGTAACTGAGTCAGGTTTGTAGGCCTCCTTGCTCGACACATACTTTTTCAGTTCTGCCCACAAATATTCTATAAGATTGAGGTCTGGGCTTTGTGATGGCCACTCTAATACCTTGACTATGTTGTCCTTAAGCCATTTTGCAACTATGTTTGGGGTCATTGTCCATTTAGAAGACCCATTTGCGACCAAGCTTTAACTTCCTGACTGATGTCTTGAGATGTTGCTTCAATATATCCACATAACTTTCTTTCCTCATGATGCCATCTATTTTGTGAAGTGCACCAGACCATCCTGCAGCAAAGCACACCCACAACATGATGCTGTCACCCCCATGCTTCACGGTTGGGATGGTGTTCTTTGGCTTGCAAGCCTCCCCCTCTTTCCTCCAAACATAACAATGGTCATTATGGCCAAACAGTTCTATTTTTGTTTCATCAGACCAGAGTACATTTCTCCAAAAAGTACAAGCTTTGTCCCCATGTGCATTTGCATACCGTAGTCTGGCATTTTTATGGTGGTTTTGGAGCAGTGGCTGCTTCCTTGCTGAGCAGCCTCTCAGGTTATGTCGATATAGGACTCATTTTACTGTGGATATAGATACTTTTGTACCTGTTTCCTCCAGCATCTTCACAAGGTCCTTTGCTGTTCTGGGATTGATTTGCACTTTTCGCACCAAAGTATGTTCATCTCTAGGAGACAGAACGCGTCTCCTTCCTGAGCGGTATGACGGCTGTGTGGTCCCATGGTGTTTATACTTGCATACTATTGTTTGTACAGATGAACGTGGTACCTTCAGGCGTTTGGAAATTGCTCACAAGGATGAACCAGACTTGTGGAGGTCTTGGCTAATTTCTTTTGATTTTCCCCTGATGTCAAGCAAAGAGGCAATGAGTTTGAATGTAGGCCTTGAAATACATCCACAGGTACACCTCCAATTGACTCAAATGATGTCAATTAGCCTATCAAAAGCTTCTATAGCCATGACATGTTATGGAATTTTCCAAGCTGTTTAAAGGCACAGTCAACTTAGCGTATGTAAACTTCTGACCCACTGGAATTGTGATACAGTGAATTATAAGTTAAATAATCTGTAAACAGTTGTTGGAAAAATTACTTGTGTCATGCACAAAGTAGATGTCCTAACTGACTTGCCAAAACTATAGTTCGTTAACAAGAAATATGTGGACTGGTTGAAAAACAAGTTTAATTACTCCAACCTAAGTGTATGTAAACTTCCGACTTCAACTGTAGATTCCACATCATGAGCCAATGTTAGGTCAACCTTCCAAACATGATCTGCATATTCAAGCTGATTTTAATTGATTTGTAGGATTCATATCATATGCCAGTATCCTGCTTTGCAATACAAATACAAATTTGATATTTGTATCAAAATGTATGGATTTGTATGTGCTATGCCTGTATTCAAATAAGCAATGAATTGCCATCTAATTTGTTGTAAATAAGACCCTGTAATGAATGTAGCATCTGGCTGTTTTTCTGAATACCACTGTTGCCTGCTATGTAAAGACAATACAAGTATGAATCACTGAAAATGACATTTTATTAGAAAAAAAGTTTAACTATGTACAAATGAATAAAAACAAAGGTATTTGCTAACAGTATTTATGTAAATATTCAGACCCTTTACTCAGTACTTTGTTTAATCACCTCTGGCAGGGATTACAGCCTCGAGTCTTCTTGGGTATGACGCTGCAAGCTTGGCACATCTGTATTTGGGGAGTTTCTCCCATTCCTCTTGGGGAGTGTCGCTGCACAGCTATTTTTAGGTCTCTAGATGTTTGTTCAGGTTTAAGTTTGGGCTCTGGCTGGGCCACTCAAGGACATTCAGAGACTTGTCCCGAAGCCACTCCTGCGTTGTCTTGGGCTGTGTGCTTAGAGTCATTGTCCTGTTGGAAGGTGAACCGTCTCCCCAGTCTGAGGTCCTGAGTGCTCTGGAGCAGGTTTTCATCAAGGATCTCTGTACTTTGCTCCGTTCATCTTTCCCTCGATCCGGTCTAGTCTCCCAGTCCCTGCCACTGAAAAACAACCCAACAGCATGATGCTGCCACCACCATGCTGCACCATAGGGATGGTGCCAGGCTTTCTTCAGACGTGATGCTTGGTATTCATGCCAAAGAGTTCAATCTTGGTTTATCAGACCAGAAAATCTTGTTTCTCATGGTCTGAGAGTCCTTTAGGTGCCTTTTAGCAAACTCCAAGCAGGCTGTCATGTGCCTTTTACTGAGGATTGGCTTCCGTCTGGCCACTCTACCAGAAAGGCATGATTGGTGAAGTGATGCAGAGATGGCTGACCTAGAAGAGTCTCCCATTTCCACAGAGGAACTCGGGAACCATTGGGTTCTTGGTCACCTCCCAAGGCCTTTCTCCATCGATTGCTCAGTTTGGCTGGGCGGTCAGCTCTAGGAAGGGTCTTGGTGCTTCCAAACTTCTCCATCATTCTTAAATGGAAGGTCACTGTTCTTGGGGACCTTCAATGCTGCAGACATTCTTTGGTACCCTTACCCAGATCTGTGCCTCAACACAATCCTGTCTTGGAGCTTTACGGACAATTCCTTCGACCTCATGGCTTGCTTTTCGCTCTGACATGCACTGTCAACTGTGGTACCTTTTATATAGACAGGTGAGTGCCTTTCCAAATCATTTCCAATCAATTGAATTTACCACAGGTGGACTCCAAGTTGTAGAAAAAATCAAGGATTATCAATGGAAACAGGATGCACCTGAGCTAAATTTCGAGTCTCATAGCAAATAGTCTAAATAATTATGTAAATCAGGTATTTCTGTTTTTTTATTTTTAACATCTTTTAAAAACCTGTTTTCACTTAATCATTATTGGGTATTGTGTGTAGATTTGAGGATTACATTTATTTTTATTTTTTAATAAGGCTGTAACCTTGAGAAGGGGTCTGAATACTTTCCGAATACACCGTACCTGCCCTCTCTTCCGTCTTGGTCGTTTACACAAAAGGGAAGAAGTCGTAAGGCAGCTTGGCGTTGATAGTGGGCCAGGCCTTATAGCCCGGCCGGGTGGCTGCAGACAGGTAAGAAGGTCATGGAGCTGGTGACTGACATGACATGGCTGCCTCCAGAGAGCAACGCCTGAGGAAAAGGAAAAATGTCAATAAAACATATGTAGGGTGTTACATAAAGGTGTCATGACACTGACCAGAGGTCTGGAAGATGGACTCTATTGTGCCATCACTTGGCAATATGTTTAAGAGGGAATCTATCAAGGCTTTAACAGTAGCTTACAATCTCTATGGAATATATTGTTCCATGACAGGGTAAATAATGACTTTGGACTACATTTACATTACGGTCATTTAGCAGACACTTTTCCATAGCGACCTACAATCAGTAAGTCAGACACTTAGCGTGCACTTATGTGTGCTGTGGTTGCTTTTAAGCGCTAGTAAAAAGTGTTAAACAAATACAAGCTGATAAAGTTAGATTGATGTGTTTGCTAAGGGTTGTTTTTAAGCACTTAGTGACAAATGTTTCTATAAAGAGCACTATACAAACAATGTGGTACAATCAATATTACATTGGGCATGTCAAATCCAAGCATCAAAACTCATGGATGCAACTGTTTATGTAAAATGGTTGTGTGTTGGTTGTCCTGAAAAGAAAATGGTAAAACACTTGATTGTGAGGCTAAATACAAGGTCAGATAAATAGATTGTTGCTGGGTTCTAGGGACTGATAGGGTTCATCTATTACGTTATGTTATCATTGGTGTATGTTTAATGTAATGGTCGTTGTCTCCAGTATCTCATTGAAAACAAGCTTTTTTCAAGTTACCATTATGCTTTATAAACAAAGAAAGTACAGCTTAACCACTGTATATGGGATAACAGCAACATCTACAGTGCCTCCAGAAAGTATTCACATCCATTTCATTTTGCAACATTTTGCAGTGTTACAGAATTTAAAATGGATTAAATTTCGATTTTTTTGGGGTCACTGGCCTACACACAATACCCCATAATGTCAAAGTGAAATTATACAGTTGAAGTCAGAAGTTTACGTACACCTTAGCCAAATACATTTAAACTCAGTATTTCACAATTCCTGACATTTAATCAGAGTAAATATTCCCTGTCTTAGGTCAGTTAGGACCACCACTTTATTTTAAGAATGTGAAATGTCAGATATGTCAATAGTAGAGAGAATGAGAGAATTATTTATTTCATCACATTCCCAGTGGGTCAGAAGTTTACATATACACTCAATTAGTATTTGGTAGTATTATCCAAAGCGTTTGACACAGTTGATCATGAAATATTACTTTCTACATTGTATTATTACGTTTTCATGATTATACATATAATTGGTTATATAGTTTATTTATGCAAACGGCTGTGCATCTACCAGGGCCAAGATATCCTGTGTCGTGCTAATATATATATAAGACCTTGGTGCTGTGTCTTCTACTGTACTTCCCATTCTATTTGGTGATGTTACCAATTTGATTTTATCACACAATAATATTTATTCACTAATTAATGACGCCAACTCAGGCATGGACACATTTTGTGAATGATTCCAGATAAACAAAATGATCTTTAAAATGTTAAAAATCCAACTTCATTGTATTCACTAGTAAGAATAAGAAATATTGTAAAAAAATAAATAATTAAAGTTTAAAAGAGCCAGAATCTGAATTGGTGGAAATGAAATGGAACAAGTCACATCCACTAGATTCCTCAGAGTTGTAATTAATGAAAAGTTATCTGGGAAAGATATTACATTTGTCTGCAGCAAAGTGATGAAATTTGTTGGTATCATCAGAAAGATTAGTGGTTTGGTTCATTAGGCTTGCTTCCTAACTCTATATGATTGCTTAATTTACTCATATCTCATTTACATTAAATATTGTCTGAGCCAGAACACATGCCTCCAACCTACACAAATTATTAATCATACAAAATACATTTGCAAGACTAGCCACCTCTAATTACCTGGCTCCATCTGCACCTTTGTTTAAGAATCTCAATATCTTGTCTATTTATGACATTAATGTACACCAACTGTGCACTTGCATCTACAAATACTCATACCTCCCAGACAGTTTACCTAAACCCTTCAATGGATTCTTCCAGGTTCATTCTGAAATCTTATCAGAAACCAGCAACATGTTGGGTCATTAGCTTTCTATTCCCTTACAACCAGTTAAACAAATATAATTTGGAAATGTACCAACAAAAAAAAGCTCAGCGAAAGAAGCAGAGATAACAGAGAAATGTTTAACTAAAGTGAAGCATTCATTCTATAATTTATGACATTCTGGTGAACGAGAGTTTATTTAGTCTTTTAGGGCAATGTACTCCAATGACAGAGAAGTTGTATGTATCTAATTATACACAAGTGTCACGAATCCCGCCGAAGATGGTGCCTCTTCCTGTTCGGGTGGCACTCGGCAGTCGTCGTCGTCACCGGCCTACTAGCTGCCACCGATCCCCTTTTCTGTTTCATTTAGTGTTGTCTGATTAGTTGGACCTGTTTCTTGTTTAGGTTTTAGTTTTGGGCTATTTAAACCCGGTAGGCCCGCCGCCTTTTGTGCGGGCTTGTTTTTCTGTTATTGGTGTGTGTGATTTTAGTGGATTTTATTTCCCGAACCGTTTCGTCCTGTTTGTTTTGGACTGGGTCTTTTAACACCCTTGTTTGTAGCATTGACCGATACTCTGTTGCTTTGGGAATAAATATCTAACTACCCTGCTCTCTGCGCCTGACTCCTCCACCCACTACTTCTAGAAGTCCTGAAAACAAGTTGACTAAAAAAGTCTGAAATTATAAGCAGAAACATGTCTTAATTAGGCACAAAAAAAAAGAATCAGGCACCCCCTGTAAAAAAATATTTCTGCCATATCTGACTGTATAGCCTACAGCGCGGGTTAGGGTTGGGTGCAGCCCTCAGATTTTCACTTTATCATATAATTGGGCAGTTACGGATGGGTTATTAGCAATTTCGGTAGGGTGAACAAACAGTTGACCAGCTCACTACTAGTGACCACATAACCAAACTGTAAATACCGTAGCCTCCGTAGCCAATGTGAGTAAGACCTTTAAAACAGGTTAACAATCACAAGGCTGCAGGGCCACACGGATTACCAGGAAGTGTACTCAACTGGGAAGTGTCTTCACTGACATTTTCAACCTCTCCCTGTCTGAGTCTGTAATACCAACATGTTTCAAGCAGACTACCATAGTCCCTGTCCCCAAGAATACTATTGTAACCTGCCTAAATGACTACTGACCTGTAGCACACGTCTGTAGCCATGAAATGCTTTGAAAGGCTGGTCATGGCTCACATCAACACCATTATCTCTATTGCACTCCACACTGCCCTTTCACACCTGGACAAAAATAACACCTATGTGAGAATGCTATTCATTGACTACAGCTCAGCGTTCAACATCATAGTGCCCTCAAAGCTCATTGCTAAGCTAAGGACTCTGGGACTAAACACCTCCCTCTGCAACTGGATTCCAGACTTCCTGATGGGCCGACCCCAGGTGGTAAGGGTAGGTAACAACACATCCGCCACGCTGATCCTCAACATGGGGGCCCCTCAGGGGTGCATGCTTAGTCCCCTCCTGTACTCCCTGTTCACTCATGACTGCACGGCCAGGCACGACTCCAACACCATCATCAAGTCTGCTGGTGTTCAACAGTGGTAGGCCTGATCACCCGCAACAATGAGACAGCCTATAGGGAGGAGGACAGAGACCTGACCATGTGGTGCAAGGACAACAACCTCTCCCTCAATGTGATCAAGACAAATGAGATGACTGTAGACTACAGGAAAAGGAGGACCGAGCATGCCCCCATTCTCATCGAATGGGCTGTAGTGGAGCAGGTTGAGAGCTTCAAGTTCCTTGGCATCTGTTACGAATCCCTTTTGGCCCGACAGTCTAGGGGGGGATGGTAACGAGACCCGTAACATGACTCATGCAAATTATAATAGTGAAAAAGTAAGAGTGAGAACGAAATAACCACAGACAACTAAATTACCGTCAAACCCTCAGGGTTTATTGGAAAACACACGGTAATGGGGGGAGCAGGAAAAGGGGCCTTTTCTGGACCCAAGGAAAGAAATAATAAGTATCCAAAAAGACCCCTAAGCTAGACTAGCTTACTTCACCAACAGCTAACTAACATAAATAAAAATACAGTGGGTGGTCCGCCCAGTTCTAACTAGTGTTTTTATACAAAGTATTCCTACGGGTAATGTATGCCGATGGGCGACTTATCTTGGTACCCCCTTTTCCCACCGTCAAACAAACACCATAACAAAACCAATACTCACAGGTGGGGACAAAGTGACATGTAGTTGCAAAAACCAAACAAGAGATCTACAGACCGATGGCATTGACAAAGAGATTGAGCTCTCGAGCAAACAACAGACAGGATTTTTAAACCAAGGGAAAGGGAATGTGATAGGGTATTGGAAACAGGAGGAGGTGTGTCTTCTCATTAACGACTGATTGATGACTGATTGGGGAATGATGCTTGCCACCTATGAGGAGGAGAGAAAAGAAATACACACACACACAGGATACCTGTATCCGTAACAGCATCCACATCCCCAACAAACTAACATGGTCCAAGCACACCAAGACAGTCGTGAAGAGGGTACGACAAAACCTATTCCCCCCCAGGAGAGTGAAACGATTTGGCATGGGTCCTCGAGAGCATCCTGATGGGTTGCATCACTGCCTGGTATGGCAACTGCTCGGCCTCTGACTGCAAGGCTTTACAGAAGGTAGTGCGTACAGCCCAGTACATCACCGGGGCCAAGCTTCCTGCCATCCAGGACCTCTATACCAGGCGGTGTCAGAGGAAGGCCCTAAAAATTGTGAAAGACTCCAGCCACCCTAGTCATAGACTGTTCTCTCTCCTACCGCATGGCAAGCGGTACTGGAGTTCCAAGTCTAGGTCCAAGAGGCTTCTAAAATGTTTACTAAAGGGCCACAGGGGACTGGTAGGCTAGACAGAGGTTGATACTTGGTTTTCTGTGTTCTTGACAAATTAGACATTGGGCACAGATTTGTGCGCTGATTGTAGTAGATTTGGGTGTGTACCATTCTTTTCTACAAGAACTTTCCATTCCCCCCTTTGGACACATGCGACACACACATGCATCCGAGGTAAACCAACAAACTGGGGGGAGCCACTAGGCGACCGCTCTGGTGCCTCCATAACCCATCATCATGTAGTTTACAATTATACCCAGTCCGTTACCATTTAATTTTGTTATCAGTAGCATCTTGTAAGGCAGCCACACCATTTACAGTAACTAAGTCAGAAAAAGGAACTGAAACTGTCTGTAGGCACATTCCCTTAGGGTTTGCAAGAACAACTGTCTTAGCAGCTGCATCAGCCCTGACATTGCCTTGAGAAACATCATGTCCATGAGTGTGAGCTTTACACTTTACAATAGAAATCTGCCAAGGCAGCATAATAATGTTCAACAATGCTGCAATAAATCAAATCAAATTTTATTGGTCACACACACGAGTTTAGCCGATGTTATTACGGATGTAGCTAAATGCTTGTGTTTCTAGCGAAATGCCTGTGTTTCTAGCTCCAACAGTGCAGTAATATCTAACAAGTAATATCTAACAGTTTCACAACATATACCCAATAGACACAAATCTAAGGAATGGAATTAAGAATATACAATATAAGATGAGCAATGTCTGAGCGGCATAGACTAAGATACAGTAGAATAGTATAGAATGCAGTATATACATATGAGATCAGTAATGCAAGATACATAAACATTATTAAATTGACCTGTGTTCCATTTATTAAAGTGGCCAGTGATTTCAAGTCTATGTATATAGGTAGCAGCCTCTGTGCTAGTGATGGCTATTCAACAGTCTGATGGACTTGAGAAAGACTGAAAAACAGCTTCTCTCGATCCCAGCTTCGATGCACCTGTACTGACCTCACCTTCTGGATGTTAGCGTGGTGAACAGGCAGTGGTTCGGGTGGTTGAAGTCCTTGATGATCTTTTTGGCCTTCCTGTGATATCGGGTGCTGTAGGTGACCTGGAGAGCAGGTAGTTTGCCCCCAGTGATTCTTTGGTCAGACCGCACCACCCTCTGGAGAGCCTTGTGGTTGCGGGTGGTGCAGTTGCCGTACCAGGCGGTGATACAGCCTGACAGGATGCTCTCAATGGTGCATCTGTAAAAGTTTGAGGGTTTTAGGTGCCAAACCAAATTTCTTCAGCCTCCTGAGGATGAAGAGGCACTGTTGCACCTTCTTCACCACACACCACAAAATACTGATATATGATACAGATCTTACAACTGTAAACACATGAGCAATATCCCGCCAGATGAAGATTTACTTGACTAAAAAGTGTGCCACGATTGCTTCCCTAAACCAGAAGTGAAAAGGGAAATGGGGGTTGGGATTGCAGCTTCCTTCAGCAGTATGCAGCTAGTGAGTGTGGGACCCAGTAGAGTAGGCCTTGGCAGCCAACTCAGCACCTTTTGCCTGAAAATGGAGGATAGATAATATGAGCAAAATCGCAAAGAGCTAAGGTAAGTATGTTCTATTCAAGAACCATTAGGTTGACTAGATATTAATAGATGTTAATGAAAATTATCAGTGAGAACAGCAGAAAATCTCAACTTGAAATGTAATGGTATATAACAAATCATTACTTCCAAAAAGAGTGGCTAACATATTGATGCAGCTTTGTGAAATACAACAGATAAGGGTGGACTCTAACCAAATGGCCATTATAAAGCCCACTGAATGTCCCTTGGACTTGCCTACCTTCTGCTCCTGTAGCACTTTCTTTCCAAAAACTTTGTACACAAAACCATGGAATGAAACATCCCCCACTCAAACTTACATGTATTAACTGAGCTTCTGGTGACGCCATCTTCGATTCCACAATCCTGGCTTTATCCAAAACTCTCTCCACCTGGAAAAAGAAGGGATTCTAAGAATAAGGAAATGTGTGTGTGTGTGTGGGGGGGGGGGGGGGGGGGGTGTCAGTGTGTCTGTATGCTTGCACTTTTTGATTTGGGATTTCATTTCCTAATTTGGGAATCAGAAAACGTTACTGCCGCGCAACAAACACTGCTAGGAAGTTCTCCTGGTGTTTTTCTTAGAGAAGAAGCATCCACATCAACAGAAACAATCAATCCCCATCAATAAAGACAGAAATGGATTGAATGGAAGTGGACCCTGTTGACCGTGCAATTTAGAAGTGCGTCCAGCGTGTACCTTCCTGTCCATGATAATGGGGGCAGAGTCCACCAGGACTTCTAGTGACGCAGACATGGGCTTGTCTTTGACAGGGGCCTTGATCTCTGCGGGAGAGGGGGCGGCGACTTGCTGCAGGGAAGAACAAGAAAAGAGGGGGTCAATTCAATGTTGAATTTAGCCTTCAGTTGCTCGGTCTACTGGTTGATTAGGGCATTGGGTCATTTTAGAGTTAGCAGAAGGAGTGGATGATGCCACAATACAGTTGCGCCTGGTAATGTAGCCATTACATAACTATAGCTCAACACTTTGCCATTGGTCTTATTGTGGCAGATTACTTAGCAACGGTCTACTCTGAGGCATTCTTATCTAGGAAGGTTGTTGAGAGCATTTACAGAAAAAAAACATCTCTAGTTTTGCCTTGTCAGCAACATGACTTGCCCTTTCTCCTCAGGTGAAACATTCTCTTTAAGGAGTCACATGTTTCAGGGCACAGTGTGCCTAAAATAACCATTATAAAACCTTCCAGTACTATTTCCTCCTCTTAGTACACTACTGTCAATCCCAGTTTGTCAGAGAAAAGGAGTGGTCAAGAAAACATTCACAGAAGATGCTTTCTGTAAGTGAAAACTACGTTTATATTGAGGCACCTGCAACATACGACTCGTGTCAGCTTTTTTAACACATGAGACCAATATGAATTCAAAATAAGTTGTTGCTGCGGTCTTTTATGGATGATGCCATCACCCTTTCTTTTTTGGCCCTGACCTAAGCGGTTGTTTTTTTAATATTTTTTTTACCCCCTTTTTCTCCCCAATTTCATGGTATCCAATTATTGTAGCTACTATCTTGTCTCATCGCTACAACTCCCGTACGGGCTCGGGAGAGACGAAGGTTGAAAGTCATGCGTCCTCCGATACACAACCCAACCTAGCCGCGCTGCTTCTTAACACAGCGCGCATCCAACCCGGAAGCCAGCCGCACCAATGTGCCGGAGGAAACACCGGGTACCTGGCAACCTTGGCTAGCGCGCACTGCGCCCGGCCCGCCACAGGAGTCGCTGGTGCGCGATGTGTCGTGGAAATTTCCTCTATTTACCAAATCATGGGAGCAAACCACAACACAAGTCAGAGTTAGTTATCAAAGTCCATCTTTAATTATATCAGCTCTATCACAATCCTGTGACTCAGGCAATTCAGTGTCTAACCATGAATTCTCTGAGAGCCCCCCTTCATTGCAGCTGAGTTCCTTTAATAGCAAAAACACACATAGTCAGACAGCATAGACATAATAAATCGTTCAGCTTTGTCTCCTTACTCAAACCCCAGAACCATAAACCAATCCTCCATATCAACAGGCATATATCAAATTGTCATTTAGATACAACCAACTCTAAATACAACCAATCCTAAATACAACCAATCCTATCTTGACAAGATCACAGACACACACTGACTGGCACACAGACATTGTGGAGCCAAGAGATATGTTTACACATGATGATACTTTGACCTCTCCCCTCTCTGCGGCCCATGCAACTTAGTCTTGACATAGAACAGATACTGCAAACCCTGCCACAGTATTATACAACCTATAACATTCTTGATGAGAAGTAATTTACAAACATATGATGAATATAAAACATCTTACATATGTTACCAACAAATTGTGATTATTCCACGACAGATGAGACAAGGACATCCCTACCGACCAAGCCCTCCCTAACCCGGACGACGCTAGGCCAATTGTGCGTCGCCCCATGGACCTCCCGGTCGAGTCCGGTTACAACAGAGCCTGGGCACGAACCCAGAGTCTCTGATGGCACAGCTGGCGCTGCAGTACAGCACCCTTAACCACTGCACCACCCGGGAGGCCCTTAAGCGGTTGTATTGATCATAATCCTTGCTATAGTTGCCAACTTCAGACCCTTACCTCCAGTTTGACGATGGGGAGGATGACAGGGGACTTGGGTGTGAGGTCGGTATGGTACATGGCATGGGACAGCAGCAGGAGAGATGGAGGAACATTCTCCTTCAGGTGAAGAACCAACCACTGACAGAAGAGAGACAGAAGTTACTTAAATTGCTAGAGCATGGTTGTCCCTGGTTGAGGCATGCATTGTCTGTTTTATGTGGTTGTTGTCATCTATGTCATTGAAGATGACAATGAATAACCCATCAGACCAACCCCTGCAAACTCCTTGAATGGCCAACTCCTTGAAGTTTGCAGTTGTGTAAAATAAATAAATAAAATTACACACACAAACACATGTTCAGTGTGTGTATATATATGTATAGATATACAGTGGGGAGAACAAGTATTTGATACACTGCCGATTTTGCAGGTTTTCCTACTTGCAAAGCATGTAGAGGTCTGAACGTTTTATCATAGTTACACTTATACTGTGACAGACGGAATCTAAAACAAAAATCCAGAAAATCACATTGTATAATTTTTAAGTAATTAATTAGCATTTTATTGCATTATATAAGTATTTGATACATCAGAAAAGCAGAACCTAATATTTGGTACAGAAACCTTTGTTTGCAATTACAGAGATCATACGTTTCCTGTAGTTCTTGACCAGGTTTGCACACACTGCAGCATGGATTTTGGCCTACTCCTCCATACAGCTTCTTCAGATCCTTCAGGTTTCAGGGCTGTCGCTGGGCAATACGGACTTTCAGCTCCCTCCAAAGATTTTCTATTGGGTTCTGGTCTGGAGACTGGCTAGGCCACTCCAGGACCTTGAGATCCTTAGTTGCCCTGGCTGTGTGTTTCGGGTCGTTGTCATACTGGAAGACCCAGCCACGACCCATCTTCAATGCTCTTACTGAGGGAAGGAGGTTGTTGGCCAAGATCTCACGAGACATAGCCCCATCCAACCTCCCCTCAATACGGTGCAGTCATCCTGTCCCCTTTGCAGAAAAGCATCCCCAAAGAATGATGTTTCCACCTCCATGCTTCACGGTTGGGATGGTGTTCTTGGGGTTGTACTCATCCTTCTTCTTCCTCCAAACACGGCAAGTGGAGTTTAGACCAAAAAGCTCTATTTTTGTCTCATTAGACCACATGCCCTTCTCCCATTCCTCCTCTGGATCATCCAGATGGTCATTAGCAAACTTCAGACGGGCCTGGACATGCGCTGGCTTGAGCAGGGGGACCTTGCGTGCGCTGCAGGACTTTAATCCATGACGGCGTAGTGTGTTACTAATGGTTTTCTTTGAGACTGTGGTCCCAGCTCTCTTCAGGTAATTGACCAGGTCCCGCCGTGTAGTTCTGGGCTGATCCCTCACCTTCCTCATGATCATTGATGCCCCACAGGTGAGATCTTGCATGGAGCCCCAGACCGAGGGTGATTGACCGTCATCTTGAACTTCTTCCATTTTCTAATAATTGCGCCAACAGTTGTTGCCTTCTCACCAAGCTGCTTGCCTATTGTCCTGTAGCCCATCCCAGCCTTGTGCAGGTGTACAATTTTATCCCTGATATCCTTACACAGCTCTCTGGTCTTGGCTATTGTGGAGAGGTTGGAGTTTGTTTGATTGAGTGTGTGGACAGGTGTCTTTTATACAGGTAACGAGTTCAAACAGGTGCAGTTAATATAGGTAATGAGTGGAGAACAGGAGGGCTTCTTAAAGAAAAACTAACAGGTCTGTGAGAGACGGAATTCTTGCTGGTTGGTAGGTGATCAAATACTTATGTCATGCAATAAAATGCTAATTAATTACTTAAAAATCATACAATGTGATTTTCTGGATTTTTGTCCGTCTCTCACAGTTGAAGTGTACCTATGATAAAAAAATTACAGACCTCTACATGCTTTGTAAGTAGGAGAACCTGCAAAATCGGCAGTGTATCAAATACTTGTTCTACATATATATATATATATATATATATACATACATATGCACATGTATATATACACACACACACACACAGCTCTGACACACTCATGGCTGCCACGCCTTCTGTGGCAATCATCTAGAGAGATATTACAGAACCGTACTCTGCCAAAATGTTCCGGCTGGCCGGCAGAAAAAGAACAACGACGCCTAACACCCTTGTGTGATCCGGCAGTGACACATGGCCTAGTTATACAGTTTCATAAGATTCACAAAAAAAATACAGTTACATAAATGGCTCTGATTTGCACTGTAAAAACAAAGCCATGTACTGACAAATAGCCAGGTGTTTGTCACTAATCTTAACAGTCACTCAATTTACAAGGTTGATCAATGGAGGTCACATACAGTGGGGCAAAAAAGTATTTAGTCAGCCACCAATTGTGCAAGTTCTCCCACTTAAAAAGATGAGAGAGGCCTCTAATTTTCATCTTAGGTACACTTCAACTATGACAGACAAAATGAGAAAAAAAATCAAGAAAATCACATTGTAGGATTTTAAATAAATTTATTTGCAAATTATGGTGTTTGGTCAATAACAAAAGTTTCTCAATACTTTGTTATATACCCTTTGTTGGCAATGACAGAGGTCAAATGTTTTCTGTAAGTCTTCATACATTACATCCATTGGATCATCAAGATCTGCTCTTTTAGTCTACAAACGGTGTCAGTGGAGGAGGTGTTAAACCTATTGAAGTCATTACCTGATGGTACATCTACAGGTTATGGTCTTGTGGACAATTTTTTTGCTTCGCTGTGCTGCTCCCCAGATTGCAGTTCCACTGAAATACATATTTAATTGGTCACTTGAAAAGGGAATTTTTGCAAATGTATTGAAGCATGCGAAACTGTGTCCTATTCCGAAAGACTGCAAAGAACCCATTACTCCTGCCTATACCTATACCTATACCTCGACCAATTAGTCTACTCCCTACACTCAGTAAGATATTGGAGGGTATTGTGAGTAGACAAATGTGGGAGTACATGGAAAATAATTATCTGATTACAGCCAATCAGCATGCTTATCGTAAAAACCATTTCACTACCACTGCATTTTTTTTATTTTACCTTTATTTAACCAGGCAAGTCAGTTAAGAACAAATTCTTATTTTCAATGACGGCCTGGGAACAGTGGGTTAACTGCCTGTTCAGGGGCAGAACGACAGATTTGTACCTTGTCAGCTCGGGGGTTTGAACTCGCAACCTTCCGGTTACTAGTCCAACGCTCTAACCACTAGGCTACCCTGCCGCCCCTGCCGCATTGGTTGACATGACTGACCAGTGGCTCAATGCTATGGATAATGGCAGGTTTGTGGGTGTACTATTTTTAGATTTCAGTGCAGCATTTGATTTAGTGGATCATGAAATAATTTTGACAAAATTAATGCATTATGGTTTTAAGGAGGTAGCATTGAATTGGGTACAGTCATATCTAACTGACAGGAAACAGACCACCTAAATCAATGGTTCATTTTCTTCCCCTCGTGTTAAACTGTGGAATTCCGCAGGGCAGCTTCCTTGGGCCACTTCTTTATTTAATATATACCAACGATCTTCCCTATGCCTTAGCTGAAACTAAAGCTTCTAAATTTGCAGATGATACTACAATTTATGCAGCAGTTAAACAGGTACAGCAAGCTATACAAGGAGATTTGGAGAATATCAGAGAGTGGGTTTGCCAAAACAAACTTTTTTTTAAACATGAAGAAAACCAAAGTTGTTGGTCTGTTCACCTAGGAAAAGGCCAAAACAGCATGGGATACAATTAAGTTTGGGAGGAGTACAAACGGAAGAAGTGGCAGAAACCAAACTATTGGGAGTGCAGCTAGACAACTGCTTATCATGGTCGTCTCAAATAACTAATCTATGTAAAAAAATATATATATTAAAACAGCATGCATAATCAGAAGGATAGCTAAATATTTACCAGGAAGAATCCTTCAGCAAATAACACAAGCATTAATGGAGAGTCAGGTGTACTACTGTTCTGTGGTCTGGGGAAATGCATCATTAAGTGAAGTTAGGAGGCTGCAGAATGCACAGAACAAAGCAGCAAGGATTGTTTTAAAGTGGAGATATGGTTCTTCTGTTGCAGTCATGCGCAGTGTTCTTGGTTGGTCATCAATCGAAAGGATAATTGAAAAAAAAATGCTTATTTTATTTCAGAATATACATAATTTAAAACGGCCAAGTTCTATTCACAACAGTATTCAGTTGGTAAGAGACAGACATTCCGTAAATACTAGGAATAGATTGTCCACCATGCGTTATCCAGACAGAAAAGAGAAATAGGCAAAATAACATTTCAATTTAGAGCAATAAAGAAATGGAAAAAATTAACTGAGCAAACTAGAAACCTTTCAATTAAACATGTGTCACGTTCTGACCTTAGTTCTTTTGTTATGTCTTTGTTTTAGTATGGTCAGGGCGTGAGTTGGGTGGGTTGTCTATGTTCATTTCTCTATGATTTGGTATTTCTGTGTTTGGCCTGGTATGGTTCTCAATCAGAGGCAGCTGTCAATCGTTGTACCTGATTGAGAACCATACTTAGGCAGCCTGTTTTCACCCTTGAGTTATGGGTGATTATTTTCTGTTGTGTGTCTTCACCAGACAGGACTGTTTCGTTGTTGTTTCGTTCTTACACTTTGTTGTTTCGTATTTCAGTGTTCTGTTTGATTCATTAAATATTTACATCATGAACACTTACCATGCTGCGCATTGGTCCTCCTCTTCTTCCACCAACAACGACCGTTACAGAATCACCCACCACAACCGGACCAAGCAGCGTGGTACCCAGGAGCAGTGGGTTCAAGACTCCTGGACTTGGGAGGAGATCTTGGATGGCAAGGGACCCTGGGTACAGCCGGGAGAATATCGCCGCCCCAAGGCAAAGCTGGAAGCAGCGAGAGCCGAGAGGAGGCATAATGAGGAGCAAGCACGGCAACACGGCTGGGACGAGAGGCAGCCCCAAACATTTTTGGGGGAGGCACACGGGGAGTGTGGCTAAGTCAGGTAGGAGACCTGAGCCAACTCCCTGTGCTTACGGTGGAGAGGGGTGGACCGGGCAGGCACCGTGTTTTGCCATGAGGCACACGGTGTCCCCAGTGCGCAGGCATAGCCCGGTGCGTTACATAGCAGCTCCTCGTATCGGCCGGGCTAGAGTGGGCATCGAGCCAGGTGCCATGAAGCCGGCTCAGCGCATCTGGTCTCCAGTGCGTCTCCTCGGGCCGGGGTACATGGCACCAGCCCTACGCATGGTGTCCCCGGTTCGCCAGCACAGCCCAGTGCGGTCTATTCCACCTCGCCGCACTGGCCTGGCTACGGGGAGCATCCAGCCAGGTAGGGTTGAGCAGGCTCGGTGCTCAAGACCTCCAGTGCGCCTCCACAGTCCGGTCTATCCCGTCACTCCAGAGCTGCCAGGATCACCCGTCACTCCAGAGCTGCCGGAATCTCCCGTCACTCCAGAGCTGCCGGAATCTCCCGTCACTCCAGAGCTGCCGGAATCTCCCGTCACTCCAGAGCTGCCGGAATCTCCCGTCACTCCAGAGCTGCCGGAATCTCCCGTCACTCCGGTGCTGCCAGAATCTCCCGTCCATTTGGGACCCGTTGCTAGGGTCCCCTGTCCGAGGTCGGCGGCGAGGGTCGCCGCTCTAAAGAGGCCACGGAGGCGGGTAAAGAGGCGGGCAAAGACTATGGTGGAGTGAGGTCCATGTCCCGCGCCAGAGCCGCCACCGCGGACAGACACCCACCCAGACCCACCCCTATAGGTTCAGGTTTTGCAGGCCGGAGTCCGTACCTTCACCAGACAGGACTGTTTCGTTGTTGTTTCGTTCTTTCACTTTGTTGTTTTGTATTTCAGTGTTCAGTTTAATTCATGAAATATTAACATCATGAACACTTACCATGCTGCGCTTTGGTCCTCACCTTCTTCCACCAACAACGGCCGTTACAACATGATTTTAAAACAATTTAATTATAATACAATAGTTGTGGGACTATTGTAGATGAAGAATCAATATTATTTAGATTGAGTATTTATTGGGTCATTATGTTAGTATATTATGTATGTTTGTAATAGTGTGTTATATGTGAAAATGTGTTCGTATTATAAGTGGTATTTTAATGTTTAAGGACTTTTGGAAGATTCGTCCAAATGGGGACTAAAAGAGATCCAAATCAAATCAAATCAAACCCACTCTGAAATGTTGATGTGCTGGATGAAGAGTATATAGTCCCAAAGAATTGTATTTATTTTTGCTAAATTATTAAAAAGGGTACTTATGAGATTAGGAATAAATTAATGTGAATTATTATATTTTTTCCAGAATATAGACATACTACATATTTTAAAGCACACTACTAAGGAGTTTCACGACACCCAGATGGAGTCTATACCATGTATGTTTCACGGGTCATAGGGTCTTACAAGAGGCATGTATAGCTCTAAAAAGGGCCTGAAAGGGACACTTTCATCGCGATACAAATGTAAAAAGAATGTTAAACACCCTTCCTCCCAATTACGTTTCTATGTGAGAATTGCCAGAACAAATCTGCAATACAAAAAAAATATATTTCGGGCCATACCGGCGCAATCGCCCATAGGTGACATACCGGTAGTTGCTCCGCAGCTTTCGACTGCAAATTGGCAACAGTTACACGACTGCAGTGATGGGGCTAATAGCACATCAACAGGCAACAGGCTGACAGCCAGAGAATCACTCCACTCAATTCTCTAACCTTTCCTTGAGTATCAATACAGAGGTGTGGATAGAAGGTACCTGTGGATTAAGTTGCTTTACCCTTCTGCGCTCTCTCCTCGTGAGTGGTTGGCCGTGTAGTAACCTCCACACCATCCCCCTTGCGATGTTCGTGTCAATCCCGAGCAACCGACATCCATGATAGTAGTGCTTTAGTTCGTCCGCTACTCTCTGCCCAATTGATTTAGGCGCTACCACTCAGTCTGGGGAATGTTTGGAGTAGGGGCAGCCTGCGAGGATGTGGCAGTGGGGACTGGGACTCTATTCTCTGCTGGGGACGGGGAAGTTTCAGCTGGAGAGGCCTTAACTTCCTTGAACCTTGCGCAGGACTCATGAAGAATGCGAAATGGAACGCAGCCATGGCGCCACCGGTAGTTTGAGGTACATCCGTATATAATGGGCCTGGGAGCGTGTGATTGTAGGGCAGTGTAGTTAGAGACATCTGATAGGTAGCGAATGCATGCCGTGGATGGGAGAGTGGCACAGTTGGGCCTTTTGGACAATACATAGGATCCCTAACAAAAACATGTAAATTATTAGTCCAATATTGACAGATTGGCATTGTAAATGCAAATGTATCCAAATATACTAATGAAAAGATTGGAATAAAACATCAAAATAAATTAAACATGCATAACCAATAAGAAGTAGACAACCAAAACAGGGCTCTACGTTGACTTTTTAAATTAAAAAAAAATATATTTTTTAAATTAAACAAGGAGCACCTATGATAAAAAATGTAGGCACTCACAAATAAATTTAGGAGCACAATGAAAAATAGAGATACAAGTTTAAATCCTTAATTTTTCTAGGTGCACTGGTGCTCCTAAATAAAAATTCCAGGTGCATACAAGTAAAAAGGTAGCACTGTAGATATAAAAGCATTTCATAACATACAACATTGTATAATGTTTCCTGTTATAGCTAACATAATACAAAACAAAATATAGAGTAATACATATCCGCAGTCATATATTTATGTATAAATATATCTACAGTTGAAGTCTGGAAGTTTACATACACCTTAGCCAAATACATTTAAACTTTTCACAATTCCTGACATTTAATCCAAGTAAAAATTCCCTGTTTTAGGTCAGTTAGGATCACCACTTTATTTTAAGAATGTGTAATGTCAGAATAATAGTAGAGATAATTATTTATTTCAGCTTTTATTTCTTTCATCACATTCCCAGGGGGTCAGAAGTTTACATACACTCAATTAATATTTGGTAGCATTGCCTTTAAATTGTTTAACTTGGGTCATACGTTGTGGGTAGCCTTCCACAACCTTCCCACAATAAGTTGGGAGAATTTTGGCCCATTCCTCCTGACAGAGCTGGTGTAACTGAGTCAGGTTTGTAGGCCTCCTTGCTCGCACACGCTTTTTCAGTTCTGCACACACATTTTCTATGGGATTGAGGTCAGGGCTTTGTGATGGCCACTCCAATACCTTGACTTTTTTGTCCTTAAGCCATTTTGCAACTATGTTTGGGGTCATTGTCCATTTAGAAGACCCATTTGCGACCAATCTTTAACTTTGACTGATGTCTTGAGATGTTGCTTCAATATATCCACATAACTTTCTTTCCTCATGATGCCATCTATTTTGTGAAGTGCACCAGACCCTCCTGCAGCAAAGCACAGAAGATTTGGTAAAAGACCAAGTCGATATTATGGAAAGAATAAGCAAAGAGAAATGTTAGTCCTCTATCACTTTAAGACATGAAGGTCAGTCAATCCGGAATTGTTTTTGAAATTTGAACGTTTCTTCAAGTGCAGTCGCAAAAACCATCAAACGCAATGATGAAACTGGTTCTCATGAGGACCTGCACAGGAAAGGAAGACCCAGAGTTACCTCTGCTGCAAAGGATAAGTTCATTAGAGTTACCAGCCCCAGAAATCGACAATTAAATGCAGCCCAAATAAATGATTTCAAGTAACAGACATCTCAACATCAACTTTTCAGAGCAGACTGTGTGAATCAGGCATTCATGGTAAAATTGTTGCAAATAAACAACTACTGAAGAACACCAATAAGAAGAAGAGACTTGCTTGGGACAAGAAACACGAGCAATGGACATTAGACCGGTGGAAATCTGTCCTTTGGTCTGATGAGTCCAAATTTGTTATTTTTTGTTCCAACAAATCGTGGAAATTCTAATCAATAATGAGTAGAGACAAGGTCAATCACCAATCAGGCTATTACTTTACGCAAACCTTATTAATAAGGAAAGCAGTTCACGCCACACACACAAATGAATGATGTGAGTGCTCTGCAATAACGATGCTTGGTTGACACAACACTCTTGACTGTTGGGTTGAGGGCCCAGACACAAAGAATACAAAGATATTTTATATGGCAAAGACACACCCCCTTAGTCTACATGACAAACAGATGTGTGGAATGGGTCACAGGGGAGACTTGATATTTGAGAAATGAGTATCCCCCAGCCAGACAGCATTTGCTATGAATACTGTTCTTATTGTACAGAGTTTGGACCCTAAGTCAAGGCTCTTATCTCGTCCATGGTACCTCACAGTACAGAAACACCAACTCATTCTATGGCATAAATCAATTGTCAGCAACAGATACCCCTATCTCAAAAGCTACGTCTTCTTCCAATTACTCTTATGTGCAATGTAATGGAACTGAGGGTCATGATCAAGAGTAGACTTGCATCCACGACAGTGCGTGTGCTTGGCCGGTGAGCGCGTTCCTGTAGAACGTAGAGTCGCAATCTAGTGCAAGGACGCACTCTTTGAAGGGAGGGAGTAGTGTAACGACCCTGGGTTTATAAGCGGGGAAATCGACTCTGCCGCACGAGCATGCTTTTGCGGCGCAGTGGATAGCGCGCCGGAACTCGGGCTCAAAGGTCGAGTGTGCGAGACCTGCTCCCTGCTGTTTCATTACAGTATGATATTTCGTTTCGTATGTATTAATTAGGAATTACAATCCGTACAATTTTATTGATGCGGCGTTGGTTGAAGAGACCAGACAACTCCGTGTGGCTTTTCAGGATGTTTAAAAGAAAAGCACAAACATAAACATTCTCTTAGACATGTCCATGGGCTATCAGTAAGTAGATATGAGCTTTTCATGTAAAAGCAAACTTATCTTAGTTCTTCAAAATGTCAATAATTTGTGAAATTGTTTATTGCCTTAAGTTGT
Organism: Oncorhynchus mykiss; assembly: GCF_013265735.2. Classification (NCBI taxonomy): domain Eukaryota; kingdom Metazoa; phylum Chordata; class Actinopteri; order Salmoniformes; family Salmonidae; genus Oncorhynchus; species Oncorhynchus mykiss. Next base: position 55,933,979 of record NC_048581.1, on the reverse strand, counting down.
CTATAGGAGGGGAGAGACTGCAAGTCAACAAAGACTTTATGGTCTCACCCCTAACCATCAACAACAAGTAGCCCACTCTCCTAACCTAATCTGTGCAGTCTATTGCAAGAGGTAAAGACAGGGTTGCATTTCCAGGCTGTCATGCTAAATAATATCAATGTTTCTGATCTGGTGATTTCATGTCTATGCACAGTATGCCACACAGGTGGAACATTGTCCTATGTAAGAGATGATTAATGGAAAGCAGAACCCACTGACCCCTTGTCTTAACTTATCAGGACCATTCAGTTGGCAAGCACCTTTTACACTTTACTCCATACATACAACATGTGTGTTGTACATCTGATTTAGATTTTTACTACCGTGTAGATGTGGACTGACTGAAGTTAAAGTGTCAAAGATGGACATTATTGCTTATCTTTATGTGATAAAGCGATAGTCATGTAAAACTTTGCATGCGTTTCCATTCTCCACTCTAAGCTTGGAACCAAATTAGCTAATTATTATTAATGAGTTAAAACACAATTGTTCGAGAGATTTGGGTACTTTCTCTCTTCTGTGATTATAGCCTACAGGCCTACTGTTGTGTTGCTATTTCCCCACACCTCTTCATCGTGATTGGAATTGACCTTTGATCCCACTCTGAGTCACTAAACCAGTGAAGTCATTCAGAACACATGAGTGTTGAGACAAGCTTGCAAAGTGTGAAGTCAATCAGAGGAAATTCCCCCTTGTTGGAAAACTTAACAAACCGTGCTGTTTTTGTTGTTGCCTTCAACAACATCTAAATGCTTCTGGATTTGGATATATTCCAAGGACGTCTATTTGCAACTTTCAACAGAGAGATCCACTCAGGAGGAACCGCCGTATTTGATGGAGTCCCATACTATAACATTAGCTGTACATTGAAGGTATGTAGCTATTTCTGATGCCTGCTCTCTACTTTTAAAGAATGTGAGTTTCAATAGTATGAGAGGAATTCACGATATTCTCTCCTAGAAAACATTCCCAGTATGTTAAGAGATGGTATGTTTTTACTCAGCACCGTCTATCCACGGATAGGACAGAAACATGTGCTTGCTATGTTTCTTGTATTTCAAGGATACAAAATATCAAATTGCCAGCTCTTAGCTAGCATCTAAAACAATGATATCTTCCCTGAAACTTAGCATCAGATGAATATGTAAAAATTAGAAATGCTGTTTGTGCCTCCCAGGTGGTCCGTTAAAGCTGCCTGGGTGGTCAACCTGAGCCTCTCAAATTACCCCTCCATCCTCATACAGACAGTAGGTGAGCTTCTCTCTTTATCTCTTTCTATATTTATTTATTTAAAATTATTTATATTTATTCTATATTTATTTTATTTAAAAGCAGACGACACATATGAATGTTCCCTATAGAGAAAATCTAAGAATGATGTTCTGTTCTATTCACTTCCACTCTTTCCTAGCTTCTCTGATCTAGCTGCCATGAACGGTATGATAGAAGGTGTATATGAGCCGGTGGAGCACCATTGGTTCCACTGCGAGCAGCAGGTGGACTGTAAAGACTCCTGGTTTCCTTTCAGCAGGGAGGACTCACCAAGACTGGAAGAGGCACACAAATATGGCATGAGACAATTCATCATACTTTTACAAATAATACAAATAGCTCTTGTATTGTTGCCCCTTTGTATTATAGCACCATATTATGTGGGATGTATTACCCCGAAACAAGAATATAATTACACTGAAATTAAGGACTATCTAGGCAAATAATGCTTTCATTGTTATTAATTATAACTTGTTACCATACTATGTAATTACAACTTTTGCTGTAATGTGGAGTGTTATGGTTTTGTTCATTTGGGCTGTGCTGTTCAATCAGACATGGGATGTAATGAGTAATCCCTGATGGTAATAGCAATGATAAAGATGACTATAACCATATCATAATTGTGGGTTTGCTCCTAACAGGGGAGACCCGTGGGGTGGAGGAGATGGTGGTAGCCACAGAGGGTAGGCGTTTCGATGTGAGGCTGAAGGAGAGGCGGCGTTACGCGGTGTACTGGGAGCAGCCCCCCTCGGAGGTCAGGCGCTGCTCCTGGTTCCACAAAGGAGACAAGGATATCTCCTACACCCCTTACCCAGAGCACACCAGTCTCATTCTGGAGGTAGGACACAGTCTGAAACGACAACGTGTTCCCTATATAGTATACAGGGCCTGGTCAATAGAAGTGCACTATATAGGTGCCATATCGGACACACACAAATGCCAATCATTACAAATTGATACAATATCTACCTTGATACCTTGGCGTTTATCTTTGTACCATAGTTTTGCGGGGCCCGTATTTACTTCTTTCTACCATCTGAAAGGGGTATACTGCGGATTGGTAATGACCTTGTTAATCTGTCAATCAAACCTTGGTAATATTGTCAATAACATATACAGTATGACTGACTGGGTTTGAACCTTGGTCAACCACATAACCCAATACTTGTGTTACCTCCCGGGGCTAATGCCTGGAGTGCAGGAGACAAGGGTCCGTTACATTTGCATCACTGTATTCACAGGAGGCTTACATGATATCAGTGACGCTGAATGACTGGACGAGGAAGTTAGAATTCCCCACTGGAGAAACGGTGGTGTTGCACAGCCGTATGGTATGACCCCCTCTCCCATCCATAACTGACATGTACAGAAGCACAGTATATCTTAGTGACACTATCTTACTGTCACTAGTACCTGCATGGTTTGTCTGTAGAGATGCAAATATTGGACTTTAAAATAAAATGCAACAAAGTTTCTATTCCTTGCTCTGTCTCCATTAGCTTATGACACAGCAACAGACAATCCCCTCGAAGTACTGGATAAGCTTCCCCTCTGCCTCTGAGCAAAGTCGACCCAGGACCGTCAAAAGGGGGCTGGAGGGTATTTCAATAGAGATACCTGAAGGTAAGCCCACAAATGTATAGGCCTACATCTTCACAATGGGCTTTGATTTCTACACCTCTGTGTGAGGTTGTCACACCTGTACTGTACTTCTATTTGTGTTTCATGCAAACAGTACTGGGAATTGGCCTGAACAATGGATATTGCATTGTTTACAGAGAACTCAAGTTGTGGAGCATCCAATGCATTGGACCATGTGCACGTTGGTATTTACATGACACCAAATTACAATTCCTTACACAGTAGACCCTATTTGTGTTGTTGGTCATTCAGGAGAGCCTTACCAAGTCGACCACCTTGTCTTCATGGTACATGGCGTTGGACCGGCCTGTGACATCCAGCTGCGTGGGGTCGTTCAATGTGGTGTGTGTATAACCTTTGACCCCTACCTCTAAAACTTTACCTTTACCTGCACTCTGCTTTTTCCCTTTTTCCCAATTCATTTTTTTCTCACAGACATTCCCATACATTGATTAATGCAGACTTGATAGGTTAAGATGACCATATTACTTGAAACAAAAGGCCTACCAGTTAACTGTACCAACATGCAAAAGCATATCACAAACATACTAAAGCACTCTCTACCGCCTGTAGTGAATGATTTCCGCGATGCTTCACTCAGCCTGCTGAGCAGTCACTTCAAGCAGAGCCAAGATGGCGCCCACATGGGCCGCGTGGAGTTCATTCCAATCAACTGGCACCGGGTGCTGCATGGGGACGCCACTGGGGTGGATGAGTAAGGCCTTGGACTGTTCCATCATTTGGCTTTGAGTGCTGTTTTTGTGTTGTTTGTTGTTTAAATCATCTGTTAACCGGATTTTGTGGTTTTTCACACAAAAGAATGGCATGCACACAAACACACTAATACAAACATTCTTAACTTCCTCTTACCAACAGGGATATCCAGAGGATCACACTGCCCAGCATCAGTCGTCTGCGTCAGTTCAGCAACGACACGGTGCTGGACCTGTTCTTCTACAACAGCCCCACCTACTGCAAGACCATCATAGACACTGTGGCCTCAGAGATCAACCGCCTCCACTCAATATTCCTTCAGCGCCACCCACAATTCACTGGTGCAGTGTCACTGACTGGACACAGTCTGGGTCAGTACCTCATAGACCTCTCCTAACTTTTTCTTCTGACTTTATTAGGAAAAACTGCACTCTTAGAAAAAAAGTTTCCAAAAGGTTTCTTCAGCTGTCCCCATAGGGGAACCCTTTTTGGTTACCAGGTAGAACTCTTTTGGGATATGTGTAGAACCCTCTGTGTAAAGGGTTCTACCTGGAACCAAAAAGGGTTCTTCAAAGGGTTCTCCTATGGGGAGAGCTGAAGAATCCCTTTTGATTCCAGATAGTACCTTTTTTTTCTAGGAGTGTAGTATTAATAACCATTATAGTAATTCATATTCTTTATTAATATGACTTTTCTAGGTTCTCTGATCCTTTTTGACCTTCTGACAAATCAAGAAATACATAACACAGATGAAAAGATAGTAAGTAGTAAGCAACTGACAAAATGTACAGCTATATTTTGGCCATGGCCACAACCACCAGCATATTTATTCTGATTAGCTCAATGTTGATCCTATATTTCTTCTGCTTCAGAGTAGCGTCAGCAGCCCAAGTGAAGCAACCTCCATTAACTTTGAGAGCTTTGAGGAAACACTTAGGAATTTTGGATTGGGCAAGTTTTTCCAAATGCTTACAAAGGAGCAAATGGACTTAGAATCACTGGTAAGCGCGCGTGTGTGTGTGTGTGTGTGTGTGTGTCTGTGACTTTCTAACTGTGTGTGTCCTCTGTCTATTGACTAGACTCTCTGTTCGGAGACAGACTTGAAGGACTTGGGAATACCCTTGGGGCCTCGCAAGAAGATCATGTGCTTGTTGAAGAGATGGAGAGAGGTATGAAATCCTATCCACTTCCAAATGGTACCATTCATTGTCAAACATAGCCATCATGTGAAATTTTCCCCAAGCTTCTTTGATCTGACATTCTAGTCTATTGGATCTATTGTGCGTAGCTTCCTATCCGTCTGTAGTCTTAACCCTGACGATATTCCATCCTAACTGTTTGTAAATGGGCTGCAAGCTGGAACCAGCAGCCTGATGAAGTTATATTGTTTAGATTGTTATTGGAGCTATCTAATCTATACATCCATCCTTCGGCCCAGAAGCAGGAATCCAGGACAGGAACGTCCCAGCCAGTTCCTGGCGTCCCAGGTGTGTATTCCCAGGTCCAAGAACAACCAACGCTCCTCTCAGACGCCCCCTCCACCAGCCCAGTGGATTACAAGTACTTTGACATTGGCATTGGCCAGGTAAACAAACAACAACAGTGACTGCATACTGTAACATGTACACATGCACATACAGTGGAGCGAGAGAGAGCAATGCCATGGTGCACATATCTGCACATATGTGAAGTAGTACACCATTTTTGGGGACCTCTTATGGCTCGTGAGCACAACTTTCAGAATTACTGGCTAAAAAGTATACATTATTTTGTTTACAAAACCCAGTGAACAGATGATTTAAACAACAAACAACACAAAAACATCACTCTAAGCCAAATTATGGATTAAAGAGAATATATTTAATAGAATGTCTTGATGCAGTTATTACAACTGAAAATCTAAATGAATTAAATACAATTTTAAAATGTTGGTGAGTTTTGATATCCATGCTTAGTTCCAGAAAGTGAAGAAATATATCAGAATTTATACATGGAGCATGCTGAATTAGTATTAATCATGTACCCCTGCCCTTCCTGCCCAGGTGTCCATTGTGTACCCTCAGCTGGCCTTCCAGCCGCAGGCCTTCTTTGCCTTGGGTTCTCCTATAGGGATGTTCCTAACGGTGCGCGGCCTGAAGAGGATCGACCCCAAATACAGCCTCCCCACCTGCAAGAGCTTCTACAACATCTTCCATCCAGTATGTTTATGGATCATATGTTAGTAAAAATGCTTATTGGAGCTAAAGTCAATCAAATCCATGAATATTCATAAGGACCTGACAATGTGTTTTTCCTCCTTGCAGTTTGACCCGGTAGCCTTCAGGATTGAGCCCATGGTGGTGACTCCAGGGGTGGACCTGCCCCCAATGCTAATCCCACATCACAAGGGCAGGAAGAGGATGCATCTCGGTGAGACCTGAGGCGTGAAGCTTTGATCTGAACATTACAGAAACATTTCAAGATATGGTAGCCCCATATGTCATGAGCTTTTTGTTAAGACCCTAAGCGAGCATTACTAAAGCTCTGACCTGCCTGATCATTTAAAACACTGACCTACATCGTTGCTATCCAATGAGCGTGTGGAAACTTTCATTCACCTTGTGCTCCCATGCAGTGACCCTGTGTTGACATTGTGTCCCCCAGAGCTGAAAGACAGCTTGAAGCGAGTCAGCTCAGATCTGCTGCTCTCCATCAGTACTCTGCGTGGTGCTTGGCAGACCCTCACCACGCTACCTGTCAACACACTGCCCCCAGTGGCCAGTGTAGGAACCACAGCTGCACTGCCACCTCAGGAGTCAGAAGGTGAGAGATTGGTCTCATTTATTTATTACTTTAGTTCGCTTATTAATTTATTCACTCATTTATTAGGAACCATGTGCAATGGTTTTCCATACATGCATTACTTTATTCTTCATATTCCCTAAAACAAATTCCACTGTTGTTACTCTAGTAATTACAGCATTACTAAACAGGTAGGCCTTTAAAAGCAACTTAATGTAATATAATTATTTTTTTCGGTTTAATTTGTCCATTGTGTGACATGTTTTTTGTATGTACTACGAGTATTATCATGTTACCACTGCCTGCAACCAAATGTCCCTTTATTTTTAATTTGACCTTTTATTAATACAGGTTTTTCTCATTGAGATAACATCTCTTTTCCAAGAGGGACCTGGTCCAATAGCAGCAGGGGGAACAACGTTTCAGACAAAACAACTTACATACACTAACACAATATTAAACAAAACTATAAACACACATACAGCACAACAATTACATATTACGTTAAAAACACGAAAGTCTTGACTAAAAACAGCTGTCCTAAAGACAAAAAGGAGACAATAACATTTGAACTGTGTTAGCGAAATGTTCCATCAATACTCTTTTCCAGGTAGTAGGGCCCAAAACGGTACCGTCTCACCTACAGAGATGAAGAATATCAGTTTTGGAATGTTGAATGGTGGACGTCGGTTTGATTACGTCCTTCAAGAGAAACCCCTAGAGAGCTTCAATGAGTATCTGTTTGCCATCCAGAGCCATCTCTGCTACTGGTAATAACAACTGAGCTAGTGTTGACTCTGACTCATGCTGTATTGAACAAGCTTACATGTTTTCTTTAGCTTTCTGCAGTATCTCATGTTTTCTTGTGTGTTTCAGGGATTCTGAGGATACCGTGTTGCTGCTTTTGAGAGAAATCTATGAGGGGAAGGGAATCCTTCTCTAGCTTCTCCAAATGTCCATGTAAAGCAGGGGTGGGCAATTCCAGTCCTCGAGGGCCTGATCAGTGTCACAGTTTTGCCCCAGCTAACACACCTGACTCCAATAAACACCTAATCATGATATTCGGTTTAGAATGCAATTTGATTAGTCAGCTGTGTTTGCTAGGGATGGAGAAAAAGTGTGAGGCCAATCAGGCCCTGGAGGACTGGAGTTGCCCATCCCTGATGTAAAGGATGGATCTTTTGAGTTGTGTATCTACTAGAGGAGACTCTGGATGCATCACATTTTTATGGCTTCATTTGTATTTATTTCTCTGTCAAGTGTATTGAGGCTTCTGGTAAATGCACTTTGAATAAATTGTGATTTTTAATCTGAATTGTGATTTGATCTGGAGATGGCAAATTTACATAAACTGTTATTTTTGGTCGATACCTAATGCACTGTTTGCATAAGAATGCATTTAAAATGTACTGTAGGATTATGGGCTTGTTCTAATTTGTTTACAAATATTGAAACTGTGACCAACTTTTAATTAAAGCTGCTATTCTGCTTATTCACACTTTTTGCTGGACCATGTCCTAGTTGCAATTTAGGACGTGTGTGTTTGTGTCTGTTTACTTTCAGCAAATTATGAACAACAGAAATAAATCCTGCAAGGATTTGACTGTTTTCTGCAGCCAATAGGCTTATCTAATAGCTACTGTAGACTCCATGCCACACTGTTGCCTATTTAGCCTTGCTCTCCAAAGAGAGGTGACCACGCATTGTGTTCCTATCTGTAAGATTCATGTCGTACATTAACCGACTGTGTCTTTAAGTCACATTCCAGGCACATAGCCGCCAGAAAGTTAATTTCCCATTTATCCGCGTCACCCACCGCGTGGAATATACGCCACAGGGCAGTTCTCTTTGACGAACGCGTTGGGACATTGGACTGCCCATCACATCGTGCTTTGCAAGGAACGTTTTCATAGTGAAGAAAATAACTTCATAACACCATCTTTGACGTCTCTTGAAAGTTGGGTTGCGGATTTATCCGGTAAATTCACTGGAAAGGTAGGACATTTAACTTTTGGACTATTGGCTATAATCGCCAGCTCTGTGTTGACTGTTTTTGCCTGTAAAAATGTAAAGCGCTATACTGTTAGATCGATAGTGATACCGTTGTGTTATGTATCGTGATGGTATCTACTAAAATGTAAGATCACATAACAAATTTGGAATATTAATTATATTACATTTTGAAGTATAATTTAGCTTTAAAAGTTATTTAACTCACTTTGGCACAAGATCATGGGCGACATGACAATACTTGCATGTTATGTTGAAAGTCACACAGCGTATGTGCAGACACCAAAGACTAGGCTATAACGTAAACTCGTACATTGCCTTGGTCCGTACAATTTTAGCGCCCCAAAAACGTAATACTTCCAGATCAACTGTAATGTCAATAGCATTGTAAAGCACAATTTCTCCCCTTTCCAACAGAATCAATTACATGACCTAAACGCTGCCCGTTTCTGCATAATTCAAGCAGGCAATGAGCCCCATCGGGTCTTTTTAAAAATGGCGGGTGGTGAAGCGAAACTAATGCCTAATAGTGAGAAGGAGAGATGTTGTGTGGGAAAATTGCTTTTTTTCACTCGATCTGTCCAACTTATCACCTTATCGCCTCTAAAATGTAAATAAAACACTATAAAGAGTTTATATAATGTGTTATTACATACCTATTTGAAGGTTTGTGTCGAATTTGAGGATGCAAAAGTGACCTTAGAAGTAAACAGCAGCTTGTAGAATGATGATCGCTTGCAGTGATGACGCAAAAAATGACTAGGTATCCCCCCTTACCCCCCGTCACTGTCCATTTCTTGTTTTTAAAGGATGAGAGAAGTGCCACACCTGGTGGAGAGAGATTGTAAGACAGAGATAGTTGCTTTATGCGTGCTGTACGTTACGACATGACACGTCACAATGTAACGGAGGGTCAGTTTTTTCTACTTTTCTCCAATACTATAGAGCCATTACCATGTCGATCAACGCTTGAATAGAAACCTAGTTCACACCCCCGATTTTGAAGTCAACACAGTCGCTACAGTCCCATTAGTTTTCTTTGTATCCTCGTTTGAATGTTGCGGTTGCATCATTTGTATGGAATGGGGTGAGTTTACGTTAATCGCAATATCTACTTATAGAGTAACGTTCCATGAGAGCAATTCATTTTTAAAACATGATTTGAAACCATAGTCTCATCTGTTCAAGTTTCCTATGAATCATACATGGACTCACACAGGCCCTGTAGTTTCTTGTTGGATATGTAGTTGTGTTTTATTGAAAGTAGGCTATTATGACCATGTAAAGTCAGTTAGCATAAGATCACACAAGTTGGCCAGTCATGACTGTTCATGATTATAACAGTTTTTTTGTAGCCCATATAACATAGGTTCAAGTAAAGTGCAACCACATAGGGGAATCAATGGAGCAAATGCATCACATTACATTTTCACATGCAAATATCTTGTTATTTCTATAATATATAGGTTATCAGTAGTCCCCGAGGAATGAGCCTCAATGAGAGCAAAATATGTCTTCCACTGAATCATCCTTCTTTTTGTAGCCTGTCCATTCTGCTTGAATCACATGTAATTCACATGTAATCACACTGTCTAGATGGGGGTTCTGGCAAGGGAGGATTACTATTCAAGCATTTCTCCTTTTAATGACTTTCTTTCACTCTTACAGTGTGAGAGTCTGGCAATGTTATAAGCTCTTTAACTCTGGAAACAACTAGCTGAGCTGACACCACTGCCGGTGTCGTGGATCATGTGTGAGCACTGCTAGTTTGTACTTTTTCATGCCCGTAAGCCTGTTGTTTACGACTTTTCTAACACGTGTTTGTATTGTGTTTATGTAAGTCTTATTCAACCAAGGGATAATTCATCCCTGCTCTAATTAAACACATTTGAAATGATTTCCTTTATTTGGAGGAAAAAGGAAAGCTGTGAAATTAAAAAGTCTGAACCAGCTTTGTGTGGGGGCAGCCCATTATTTACCTAACACCATTAGTTCATGTTTGAGTGCAATGGCTTAGGTTTCTGCAGGACAGGTTTGATTGAATTCTAGGCTAACACAGCCAGGCTTGCACTGTTTCAACCCTGCTAGTAAGAAAAACCCATCTGACTGAAAGGTGACTTCATGTAAGGGCAGGTAGCTTGAGATTCTTTGAAGTATGGGAGCTAATAAGAGGGCTGGAGGATAGAGTGACAATGTCACTCTATCTGAACAATGTAGAGGGGTTCTAAACCTGGGTTTTGGTCAAGGATTTCACTTTCGCGTGTACACATACACGCACACGCACGCACTCACCACACAACAGTGCATTTGCCTTTCTCACAATGTGATTCTCACATTGATTGATTAATCATTCGATTTATTGTGGATATTGTCTGTCAACAGGAAATTCTTTCCACAGATTTTCCACTTGTTGACCAATGACCAACGTTCCAGTAGCCAACACAAGGCAAGGCTCAACCGTACACACACAGCACTATACATAATGCAATGTAAAGTCTGTCTGAAGTGAACAGGGTGCTACTCATGGCTTACACACGCTCACACACACTCACACAAACTGACACACACACACAATCCTCTTTCACCGCACACAAAAACAGCATATATCCCAGAAAGAGCACAGCTCAGACGGAGGGTCAAAAACTGACAACCAGCGTGCTGGAACGTTCATTTCCTTCCATGTGTTTTCTTTCAGTTACATGACTGAATGAATGCGAGTGAAGAACTCATAGAAACAATACATTTTGGCTTACTGGTTGCCTCGAACTTGCATTCACATTGCATCATGTGCTGTAGTGTTTTTGGCATTTCTGAGGCCCTCAGAGCTGGAAGGAAGATGAGGTCACTCTCAGACACACCCCAGGCAGAGGCTGAGGCTCAGCTGAACAGGAAGTGGGGGTTAAATGGGCAAGAGCAGCCAACATATGGCTGTGTCTGAAAATGTTACTAAATGCCAAAGCTTTTCTTCCTCCGTCATTTTCTTTCTGAATTCCTATCAAAGCTCATTGAAGGAGGTCAGAGGGGGGATCCTCTCCTCCAATGGGCTTTGAGGGGAATTGAGGAAACATGGATTGAGGAAGTAAGGATTTGACGGCACATAATAGTTTTAGGTACAGCCCAAGTCCGCTCTTTCACATGTGGAATGGAAGCAAGCTGCGGTTTCTGGGAATCAAAAGAAATTCCCACAAATGTTCCCATTTTGGAGAACTGGAATGTAGAAGTTATCTTGGGAGGTGAAGGAATCCCATTTAATGTAATCCATTTATATTGAGCTCATGAGGCCTAACCTGTTGAGTACAACTAGGGGAAAACAATGGATTATGGGATCAGTATTATAAAATAATCATTGTAATATGTGAGCAGGCAGTATTAGAAAAGGGAGTTACAGGGAGAGATTCCCAGACTACCATGACCCTGCCATTTATAGACTTGTGGTTGTGGAAGGGACTTCAGGAGCGTGTTGTTTTTAAGTGTTTCCCCTAGCAGTTTGGCTGCACTGATGTGGGTGAGTTCTCATTTGTTGAGTAGGAAGTGCTAGGGAGACGTTGAATCAACACTGTGCTGTTTCACATCCACGCATTGCTCATGGTCCCCTGCCTCGCAATGGAAATGCTGAGTAAGACTGCACTGTCACTGCCCCTGGCCAGGATGTACTGTAGGCCTACACCAGATGTGTCTGGTCTGTGTGTGAGGTTGCCTAGTAACCTCCCCATCATAACACCTTTAAACACGTACGGAATGGATTTGGATACGTTTAACATGATGTCACATTAGACCCACACTAGTGGTCATTATTAGTTCCATCGTGGCAAATAGGCCGACTGTATGAGTAGGGGAGTCAACATCCCTAAAAGCAAGTACACTATAAAGTGTAAAAACGTTCTGTAATTATGATGTTGAAGATCTTGATGACAAACCTTGGGATATCATGTCATGCCTGTAACAACTACCAACAATGTTTGAACGGAGCTGAAGTTTGGGGCTAATAACAACAAGATAACTAATGTAAAACATACTGTGTCTGTAAAAAAGTACATAGGTTCTGAACTTTTTTGAAAGAGCACAGTTTGAAAGATATGACAAATAGAAATCAAAATGGATGGACATCATAAATATATGGGAGGGGTAGAGGAAAGACAAGAGTTAAAAACAAACTAAATAAAACGATTGTAAAATAGACTGTGTCCATAAACTGTATATAGTATGTATAAGCTGGAAATACAGGCCTAAGCGTTGTTGTTCACTAGTTTGCTCCAATTGGGGGAGGGGTGCTAGGTTTGGAGGGTAATAAAGGAAATATATATTTTTTTAAATCTGTAAAATATATATATATATATCTGCAAAATAATATATTTTGGGGATTGGGAGTGATGCAGACAATTACATTGATACAATCTATCTGCGATATTTTAAAGTTGATCTACCCCCTAACCCCCAAAAAACAATGCCATTTATCTTAGTTTACCACTAGATGTCAGGCTGTTCATACCTAGTCTTTGCTGACATTTCTTGTCAACCTGTTTAATGCCGCTGTATGTAATAACATACAGTCCCGAACTGATTACAGTAAAATAACGATTCACTAAATCGGTTCTCAAAAGGATAGATGGATAAAAAGTTGAAGCAAATTCATTTCAAGCAGTGTTTGATTTGATGTTCTTAAACATGTAACTGAACGTGAAAATGATCTATGAAGATCATTGAGCCTCTTTGAAAATAATTCTAATTGTTCTGTGAAAGCAAGGTGGCGAGGTGGCAATGCCATGCCGTGTGGTAAAAGGCTATCTTTGTCATCAGTATTGGGACGAGCTGCACAGACAAATAGTCCTCCTACCATGATGCTATTATTGGTCAATGAAGATGCGTTCTTCTTCTTACTGTATCTCTGATAGGTAGTGTCTATAGGAAACATGGTTAGGTATGTCTGTAGCAGAGAGTTTTTACCTTTAATGGCTAGCTATGCATCTCGAGTATGCAATCTGTACAGTAGAGATGGCTAGGTGTGTGTGTGTGTGTGTGTGTATGTGATAGAGAGGTGTCTGGTATTTATGACTACAATGTGACAGTGACCTCACTTTGACCTTTGTTATTATGCACAGGTTACCGGAGCAGCATTGTGGCAATGTTGTTACAGTGATTAAGGAAATCGTGCTAAGGTTTTCACGGATTGACATTAAGGTCTGAAAGGTCATTTTTGGGTTGCCCGATGATTATGATCGTTTGCACGAAAATACAAAGTAGCTGGAAGACGACCAGACTACTTCATTTTGGTTGTTATCAGTAAACAAAAAAATCACAGACCCAATGGGGCAAACACGGAGCAGTCTCAACTTGCGTGACCACTCAGGTCACTCGCCTCAGGCAGTAGGGCAACCCTTAATCTCAATCCCTGTGTTCTGTATTTTCTGACACTTGAAACTACTGATGAATTCATGAATTGATTGAATTAACACTACCCATTGTTCCCACGAGGGCTCTTCATGAATGAATAGAATTCATTCACTTTCGAAACTGATTGTGTTCAACAGGATTTGACTGCCCAACCCTGCCAGATAGACTGTTAATCTGAAATGAAGCATTATGCTGTGGTAAATTAAAAGCAACTAAAAGATTTAGTCAGTGTGAGCAGCGGAACCCGTTTTTGCTGGCTTGTGTGAGCTTGAATCCTGAAACAAAGTTGCCTTAAAGTTTTCCCATGGTTCTTTGACAAACAGATATAAGGTATTGGTTTTATTCATGGCATTGATCCAGTGTGGGTTCGTAACTAAGAAAGGAAATACATCTTGTGTTACATATGTCTTCTCCTTGTCACACCAAGTCGCGTCATTTGTCTTACTGTATGCTAACACATTTTTTTGTTCACGCTAAAGAGCACATATCTGTGCAAAAAAGTACTGTAACATTTGAAATAAATGGGAAAAACATCTATTCCAACGGGGTTCCAAATACCACGACTTGCAATTGCATTGTAGGAATTGCATGCAATGCATTTTGGTCAGATAATCACTCCCTGATAAGGGATGGATCGAAATGGACATGGAGGGAAATGGGGGAGGGTCGTGCCTTTTCAATTACAATCGAGGGGAGGGTTTGCGTATTTAAAAAACAAACTAGTCCAGGGGAGGGTCATGTCATTTGTGATTGATGACATTTCAATATTTCTCAGTGTTTTAGAATTAGTTGCTTATTAGGCTATATATCGGCGACTATAGGCTATTTAGTGTGGTCACAATCAAATGATCCATAGCCTATAGGCTACGAAGTGCATGCTGGGAGAAGCACAAAGCAAGGTTCCATTTCTAAGATAGCTGCTGGGATGGTGTACAGTGCCTTGCGAAAGTATTCGGCCCCCTTGAACTTTGCAACCTTTTGCCACATTTCAGGCTTCAAACATAAAGATATAAAACTGTATTTTTTTGTGAAGAATCAACAACAAGTGGGACACAATCATGAAGTGGAACGACATTTATTGGATATTTCAAACTTTTTTAACAAATCAAAAACTGAAAAATTGGGCGTGCAAAATTATTCAGCCCCCTTAAGTTAATACTTTGTAGCGCCACCTTTTGCTGCGATTACAGCTGTAAGTCGCTTGGGGTAAGTCTCTATCAGTTTTACACAACGAGAGACTGAAATGTTTTCCCATTCCTCCTTGCAAAACAGCTCGAGCTCAGTGAGGTTGGATGGAGAGCATTTGTGAACAGCAGTTTTCAGTTCTTTCCACAGATTCTCGATTGGATTCAGGTCTGGACTTTGACTTGGCCATTTTAACACCATTCCATTGTAGATTTTGCTTTATGTTTTGGATCATTGTCTTGTTGGAAGACAAATCTCCGTCCCAGTCTCAGGTCTTTTGCAGACTCCATCAGGTTTTCTTCCAGAATGGTCCTGTATTTGGCTCCATCCATCTTCCCATCAATTTTAACCATCTTCCCTGTCCCTGCTGAAGAAAAGCAGACCCAAACCATGATGCTGCCACCACCATGTTTGACAGTGGGGATGGTGTGTTCAGCTGTGTTGCTTTTACGCCAAACATAACGTTTTGCATTGTTGCCAAAAAGTTCAATTTTGGTTTCATCTGACCAGAGCACCTTCTTCCACATGTTTGGTGTGTCTCCCAGGTGGCTTGTGGCAAACTTTAAACAACACTTTTTATGGATATCTTTAAGAAATGGCTTTCTTCTTGCCACTCTTCCATAAAGGCCAGATTTGTGCAATATACGACTGATTGTTGTCCTATGGACAGAGTCTCCCACCTCAGCTGTAGATCTCTGCAGTTCATCCAGAGTGATCATGGGCCTCTTGGCTGCATCTCTGATCAGTCTTCTCCTTGTATGAGCTGAAAGTTTAGAGGGACGGCCAGGTCTTGGTAGATTTGCAGTGGTCTGATACTCCTTCCATTTCAATATTATCGCTTCCACAGTGCTCCTTGGGATGTTTAAAGCTTGGGAAATCTTTTTGTATCCAAATCCGGCTTTAAACTTCTTCACAACAGTATCTCGGACCTGCCTGGTGTGTTCCTTGTTCTTCATGATGCTCTCTGCGCTTTTAACGGACCTCTGAGATTATCACAGTGCAGGTGCATTTATACGGAGACTTGATTACACACAGATGGATTGTATTTATCATCATTAGTCATTTAGGTCAACATTGGATCATTCAGAGATCCTCACTGAACTTCTGGAGAGAGTTTGTTGCACTGAAAGTAAAGGGGCTGAGTAATTTTGCACGCCCAATTTTTCAGTTTTTGATTTGTTAAAAAAGTTTGAAATATCCAATAAATGTCGTTCCACTTCATGATTGTGTCCCACTTGTTGTTGATTCTTCACAAAAAAATACAGTTTTATATCTTTATGTTTGAAGCCCGAAATGTGGCAAAAGGTCGCAAAGTTCAAGGGGGCCGAATACTTTCGCAAGGCACTGTAAATAAAAGTAGGCTGCATTACACACGGCACTGGATATTCCAACCCTGAGCCCCGGCCTGCTCTGCTCTTGCTGATCAAAAACGTTTTTGTGTGCTGCTTAACCTATAGCTGTGCTGTGTAGGGCTACAGTGGCAGTTCAGGAGAAGAGTCAAAGGTTTCTTTCGATTTTCTTTTAAATGATTAGACCTTGTGCGCAGACTAGCCTATGGCCTATTTTCTCTTCAGTTTGTGAAGGGGAGCGTGAAGTTGAGAAGGAGGACCAGAGGTCAACTTTGATAGCTTGCTACAATTGATTTTATTAAAAACAACATGTTTCTTGCCCATGATCTATTCATCAGAGTTACTGACCTCGCAATAAGCCAGATTCAAGTAACTTACATTGTGATGCTGAAACTTGAAGCGGTAGCCACGGCACAATCAATAGGAAATGGAAGTAGGCAAAATTGCACTTAGCTCTGCAAGTAGGCAAAATTGAGTAGGTATAATTCAGTTCATCGTCTTCATTAGGCTATAGGCTGCTATATCCACGGATTTGTCGGTCAATTCCTCCATCCACCATGTAGTCTTGAAATAGCCTGGCTCCATGTCAGTGAAGGACTGTTAAGTTAAAATCAAGACTCAAATTGAGCCGGTATGGCTTAGGCCTAAGAAAATGTCTAAAAGCACAGGCCTATCCCTTGTTAGCTTAAGATTGCGAAGAAAATAAAACAGATCTGATGATATAAAGTGATCTATAACAGCGCGTTGGTCCACAATGCTTTATGCTAGAAACAAGCTGTAAAATACCCACATAAGATGTCACTCCGATGCATATGGGGATATCGTTGTTTCCTTTCTTTTCATTCAGAGGCTGAGCTACAACCTTCTATAGCCAAGGAGACAAAAACATGACTTGGCTTGGGAGGTAATCTAATTCTGTCACTATCAATTGATTAAGCTATTCACTTTCTGCACAGTAGAAGATGTTTAAACACAGACAGCTTTCAGTGAAACACTTGTGACCTCTCGTTGGGTTAATCCATGGAAGAAGAGTAGCCAGCTGTCTGGGGTGGAAAGGTAGGCCTACTCTGTCTGGGGTGGAAAGGTAGGCCTACTGTCTGGAGTGGAAAGGTAGGCCTACTGTCTGGGGTGGAAAGGTAGGCCTACTGTCTGGAGTGGAAAGGTAGGCCTACTCTGTCTGGGGTGGAAAGGTAGACCTACTGTCTGGAGTGGAAAGGTAGGCCTACTCTGTCTGGGGTGGAAAGGTAGGCCTACTGTCTGGAGTGGAAAGGTAGGCCTACTCTGTCTGGAGTGGAAAGGTAGGCCTACTCTGTCTGGAGTGGAAAGGTAGGCCTACTCTGTCTGGAGTGGAAAGGTAGGCCTACTCTGTCTGGAGTGGAAAGGTAGGCCTACTCTGTCTGGTGTGGAAAGGTAGTCCTACTCTGTCTGGAGTGGAAATGTAGGCCTACTCTGTCTGGAGTGGAAAGGTAGGCCTACTCTGTCTGGTGTGGAAAGGTAGTCCTACTCTGTCTGGAGTGTAAAGGTAGGCCTTCTCTGTCTGGAGTGGAAAGGTAGGCCTACTCTGTCTGGAGTGGAAAGGTAGGCCTTCTCTGTCTGGGGTGGAAAGGTAGGCCTACTGTCTGGAGTGGAAAGGTAGGCCTTCTCTGTCTGAAGTGGAAAGGTAGGCCTTCTCTGCCTGGAGTGGAAAGGTAGGCCTTCTCTGTCTGGAGTGGAAAGGTAGGCCTTCTCTGTCTGAAGTGGAAAGGTAGGCCTTCTCTGTCTGGAGTGGAAAGGTAGGCCTACTCTGTCTGGAGTGGAAAGGTAGGCCTTCTCTGTCTGAAGTGGAAAGGTAGGCCTTGTCTGTCTGGAGTGGAAAGGTAGGCCTTCTCTGTCTGGAGTGGAAAGGTAGGCCTACTCTGTCTGGAGTGGATTGGTAGGCCTACTCTGTCTGGAGTGGAAAGGTAGGCCTACTATGTCTGGAGGGTAAATGTAGGCCTACTCTGTCTGGAGTGGAAAGGTAGGCCTACTCTGTCTGGAGTGGAAAGGTAGGCCTACTCTGTCTGGTGTGGAAAGGTAGTCCTACTCTGTCTGGAGTGGAAAGGTAGGCCTACTCTGTCTTGAGTGGAAAGGTAGGCCTACTCTGTCTGGAGTGGAAAGGTAGGCCTTCTCTGCCTGGAGTGGAAAGGTAGGCCTACTCTGTCTGGTGTGGAAAGGTAGTCCTACTCTGTCTGAGGTGGAAAGGTAGGCCTACTGTCTGGAGTGGAAAAGGTAGGCCTTCTCTGTCTGGGGTGGAAAGGTAGGCCTACTGTCTGGAGTGGAAAGGTAGGCCTTCTCTGTCTGGAGTGGAAAGGTAGGCCTAACTCTTGAAAGTACCATGCTCAGATTCATAATGACGTCTCAGATTTAATTATTTCCAAACAGGGACAATTTCATTTGCAAACCATACACACTGATTTAGCATTGGAGAAATAAGATAGGCCTCTCTGTCCATTCTTAACCTGTAATTTTGGTAATTTGTGGGGTATTTAAAAAAGAATCTGCTAATATGTACAATTGCATGAAATGTTTATAAAAGGCTTTTTTTCCCCGATTGACCTGCAAATACAATGATAGATTCATGCAATGCTTTTAATATAAAGGAGATCTTTCCACCCCTGCTCTTGTCCACGGTGGTCTACGAACCCACAACCTTCTGGCCTGCAGCCCTGTGTGCTATTAAAATGTCTGCGTTGCCATGTAATGCTTACAGGACGGAGAACAGTTTCTAAAACTGCATATCTAAGGCTCTGGTCTGTCCAGGAAGTGAGGGTAAACAGTATACATATTCTCTGCTATCCACTTGGTTTCTAATGATTATTTTTTGTATAGGGGATGGGTCGATTGTAGCAAGCGTTCAGGGAGGGTTTAGGTCAAATATATTTGTATGTTTTTCTCAAGGTAGGGTCATCCATTTTCATTTCAGAGAAGTCCGATTTTCTCCATGTAATAAATTCCGTTCACTCCCTAACTGTAATGCTTTGAATGACTGGACTGCTGTTGACATTTAGATTTGAGTCAAAACATGGAACCATCCATCCTTGCTCAACAGGTTGAACCAGAAGTAAGTAACACCATGTCGTCACATCAAGCAGAGTCCTGTTTGCTCTAATGAGTTGTTGTGTGCCTGCTATCTGGGGCCCAAATGGAACCCCTATTCCTTAATATGGTGTTCTAATCTTGAACAGAGCCATATGGACAGGACACAATAGTAGTAGTAGTACACTATAGTATAGGGAATGGGGCGCCATTTAGGACGCAACCTGGGTTATACCCACATGACATCACTTTATGACGAAGAAACTTGACCTTGTTTACGTACTGTACCTTCCAGCCTCCTTCCTTGATTGTCCCCACCTGGATTTAGTATAGTGTGCAATAACTCCCAGTCGAATGTTTACCACAGTCTGTTCCCTGGTGTTTGCACGTGTGCGTGTGTGTGTGTGCGTGAGGTGAAGGAGGAGGGGACAGGGAGAAAAAGAAAGAAGTAAAGGGAGGGAATGAGGGAGCAATAAGTCTGTGGGAGGGAGGAGGCTTGGGCCAGAAGAGAGAGCCTGGCAGGATATCAGGGCTGTTTCAGATGGACATTGCAGCGTCATTCACTGCAGCAGTAGTGAGAGAAACACGGATGGGACAGTACGCTGGCTAACTTGACCTGGGATGACCCACACCCACACACACACACGTGCACACTTAAAAGGAGCACGCACTTGTATAGACTTACAGACAGACAGGTAAAGACCCAGTTCCCTTAGAGGGGTAAAGAAAGCTGCTGTCAACATGGGGGGCTCTCAGTCCCAACAGAAGAAGACTGGAGGGGCAGCAAACTCAACCAAGAGGAAGACAAGTAACATGTGAGTGAAGTAACTGTTCTCTAATACCTGTACTTACAGTAACAGCAATGGAAGTTTGACAACTGTCTAATAACAGTACTTCTACAGAGGCGTGTCAAAATGGCCTCACTCAGTTGTGGAGTGGACTATTTTAGATTAGCTATTGGGTCAATGATATTCATGCTGAATGTTTCAGGAGCTATTGTTTGTCAGAGGTTGTGTCGTCTTGTAGGCGGAATTGACGGTGTACTTGGATGTTCTGGTTTGTCAACTTTGTTGTGGCCTGACAAGGGAAGAAGCTATGAATGGTCTATGATGCATTTGTGACCTGTCACAGTGTTTGTTGACCAGAAAGGAAGTAGCTTAAAACATAGTATATTCTTTGTTCAAAGTGTCGGGAGACTTTAGCTAATCAATGTCTACATTTAAACTATTACAGTATAACAATATCATCACTATGCTATATTTTACAGATTGATAGTGTAACGTAACGATACAGTCTTTGCTAGTTATGTGTCTTATTATTCAAATCGATTGATACATATAATGACAAGGTAGCTGTGGGAAATGGATGGAGATCAGTTGCTTGTTATGCTGTGTAATATAGGAGTTATGATGTGTAATATAGGAGTTATGCTGTCTAATATAAGAGTTATGCTGTGTAATTTAGGAGTTATGCTGTGTATTATACGAGTTATACTGTTTATTATACAAGTTATACTGTGTATTATAAGAGTTACACTGTGTATTATAAGAGTTATACTGTGTATTATAAGCATAAACTATAATCAAACAGTCAGTGTATGCAGTGAGTTGTCACCTCCATGTGTTTAATACTAGTGTGAACGAATGGTCTGTTCAGACAAGCTCTTTCACACACATGCAAATATTCACACAACCTCACTCACTCAATGATAAGGCTTCAAACA
Organism: Oncorhynchus mykiss; assembly: GCF_013265735.2. Classification (NCBI taxonomy): domain Eukaryota; kingdom Metazoa; phylum Chordata; class Actinopteri; order Salmoniformes; family Salmonidae; genus Oncorhynchus; species Oncorhynchus mykiss. The sequence goes on along the minus strand of NC_048581.1, from coordinate 55,912,817 downwards.
GCCTGGAAATGTACAGTGTCAAGCATGTATGTCTACTGTACCCTCTAGTAAATCCTTGCCTGTTTGTGTTTGTTTGTTTGTTTGTTTGTTTGTTTGTGTGTGTGTGCATGTACTCATCTCCAAGAACTGAGATTTGTCATTTTACGGTTGTTGATTGAAACAGAGACCCTCAGTTGTCTCGTCATGTTTTGTTGACGAAAGGAACATTTAGCTGTACGACTGATTGATCTCCCTGTGTGAAGTAGCTCCCGGGTTTCCTCTAGTCCGTCCGTCCGTCCCCCCCCCCCTTAAGGAGTTGTCTCTCTTAAAGGGGACTACTCTGCCCCCTGCAGGTTATACCCACAGAAATAGAATTAATAGAATAGTGTCAATGTCAATGTACTGTAATTCTATTTCTATGGCTATGCTGTCTCAATAGTAGATGAGACAGCGAACGTAATGGATGCATTTGACCCTCGTGCTTTTACCAATACAGTAAACTGTACCTCACACTAGAAGATAAACACATGCTGCATTACTGTTTGTGTAATGGAGGTGTTTGGGAACCTTGCTCGTTTTATGAATAAACCTTGCCTGAGACCCGAAGAGTTGTGTTGGCTCCCAAAGCTTTAGTTCAGTGGGCTACCATAGATCAATATTGTGGTAAGCTGTTACTGATTGACTAGGTTAGATAGATCCATATCCGATCACAGTGTTGAATCCATAAGGTGCTCAGCTAATTGCATGTGATCAATGTGGCAGTTGGAAGTTTAGAGTCGATCACTCTTGATTAAAATAAGTAATTTGTGTATCAACAGAACTTCTACTATAGACAGTCCTGTAAACCCGGTAGCTGATCTAATCCAGGCTCTGAAGCGGGGGGAACATTGAGAAAAGGTGGACCTTTCCTTCTGAATCTTCTGCCACAGGGGACCTTATGTTCCTGCTGTGTGTCAGGTTCTTCCACTTTCTACGGTCAATCTTATAAATACTGTTGCAGGGCTGGGAACTGCCAGAGACCTCACGATACGATATTATCACTATGCTTAGGTGCAGATGTGGTATGTATTGCCATTCTCACGATCCTCACGATTCTATATCGTATTGCGATTCGATACTGCGATTCTATTGCGACTTGATGTTCCAAACAGATTGCTCGCTATATATCTGCTTTAGAGAGACAAGAGAGAGCATGAGACAACGAGTTTAGGTCAGTCTGGGAAATAAAAGTGCTGAAAGCATCGGGTACAGCATCAGGTACAGCCGACTAGCGCTAGCTAACGCTAACTACAGTAGCAACAAAAATAATAAAATGTAGAGTATAATATTGTTTTACAAATCGAGTCAAATATTGATATAATATCTGCCAAAAATAATCTTGCGATATGTAACTGTATCGATTTTTTTGACCCATCACCAATACATAAAGATAGCCACTAATACTTTACTAAACTCAAGCCGTGGTGACTTATTGCTGTATCATCTAAAAGGCTTTACTACATGGATAGTTCACCCAATTTACACAACAAGTCAGATGTTATCCTGGGTGAGCTGAACTATCCTTCTAAAACAGGATATGCCTATCATTTGATTCCCTGGTGTTTACTCAGGTAAAAAAAAATGCAAAGGCTCCCACTATAAAAGCATTGCAAACATGGGTCACATCAGACAGGAAGTATCTGTGTGTGCTGTCACATCAGATAGGACTTTGTCCTCTCAGCATTTGCCACATACAGTGTCCTGGATTGGGCAGGTCTGGCTGGGATAACACCAGTCACACTGCATACAGGTGCTCAAGACCTTGGCTATGTTCCAATATCCATACTAGCACACCCACGGCCTGATTCTTATAGGACTCACTGTGGTGATTTAGCAAATGTATTTCTCAAGTGCAACACTTGATAACCACCTCCGTTCTCAATTTTGTTCCAAATAGCTGAGTGAATACATCACAAGACTAGTGAAGTACGACAGCGTGACACCAAACACAACCTTATTTGAGACTGTTGTATGATTTACCACATTCACATACAGTATCATAGATATGATTCCATATAGCTGTGTATTATTAAAGAGGTAAACAGAAATGCAATTCAGGTCAGCCACAGAATTGGGGTAGAGGCCACTGGAGCAGAATCGGAACAGTTTCTGCCACCAGATGGCTCTCTCATCACATGAAGGTGATTTTCCATGGGGAGACTGTACAAGGCTTATCGTATTTAGGTTTCATCCAAAATGGCACCCCATTCCCTATATACCTGTAGTTCACTACTTTTGACCACCAGGGCCCATAGCATGGCTGGTCCCAGATCAGTTTGTGCTGGTGTGACAATGACCCTAGCAGCATTTCACGGTAAAGTCTACACCAGTTTTTAATTTTATTTAACCTTTATTTAACTAGGCAAGTCAGTTAAGAACAAATTCTTATTTACAATGGCGGCCTACCAAAAGGCAAAAGTCCTGCTTTTGGCTGGGATTAAATAATATATATATTTTAAATAACATTGTAAATATAGGACAAAACACACAACAACAGAGCAAGGCAGCAACACATGACAACACAGCATGGTAGCAACACAACATGGTACAAACAGCTGTATTCGGTGCGCGTGGCAAATCAAATTTGATTTGATTTTGAGTTGGCAAGACGGCAGAAACAGATCTGGGACCAGGCTAAATGTAACCTTACATACTAGGTAGACACATGGCTGATAGAACAGACGGAGGCGTAAACAGGAAAGGTGGTTGGTCTGCCTCAAGTCATGATTGGATAGCAGTTTAGATGTCAACACACACATAGTCATGTCTGTAGGCGGATGTGGTCTCCTCCACTTCCTCAAACTGTGTAGACTAGAAAAACGACCTACATTTCACCCATCTTTTACAACTCTCTAACAATATATGAAGAAAAGAAAACAAGTAGGCAAATGTTTTGTTACAGACACCTGAGATAACTGTTATAAGATGTTGTGTTCTGAGGCCTGTGTTGTGCAGTGGGTGGTGATTTTTCCTGCCAGGTTTTGGACAGGTGCAGCATGTGCTGTGGGAGAAAAGAATAATGATCATTATCACTGCGCTCAAAATAGAGTCACTTCCTCATATGCCTATGCAAAATAGGGGCTTACAACAGCCGGCAGGTGCTGGTATAAACTAATAAAATACATATAAAATGTGTTACGTATTATTATCCTCTCTCTCCCTCTCTCTCTCCCTCTCTTGTTCTCACTCGCTCTCAGAGACAGAGAGAGGTCACATCCCCTTATGAATACCGTGAATCACACCAAGCAGCTACAAAGTTCCCATCATGAGAAGTTAGGAGAGAAAAAAAAGACTTAGTAAAGGGGAGGACATGACTGTGACTGCAGTGGAGAAGTAGGAAATAAGGGCCCTGCCTTACATAACAGACCTTCCCTCTGCCTGGAGACAGAAATAGCACCAGTGAGGGCAGACAGAGGGGCTGCCTAATACAAAACCCCACTACGAATGCAAGCACGGTTTGTGTGTGTAAATGAAAGAGTGAGTGAACCTGTTTGAGTGGGTGGCAAGATCAGAGAAAGAGAGAGTTGGGCGTCTCCCAAACATGCCTGTGTGTATGTGTTAACGAACAAGTGTTATCTGTGTTGCAGATGTATTCACCTCCCTAACTAACGGACATCTCAATCTTCGTTCCGACCTGTTTGGTAAAAGAGGACAAAGGAAGTAGCACATGAGGGCATGCAGCCAAAGAGGACTAATACTTCTGAACGCTTGTTAATGTTCCTCCCATCTGGGCTGACTAGAGACACGTTGTTAGCAGGCTGGGCTGTTGTGCAAGGCCTGCTATACCAGGTTGTTGTTGTTATTGGATGTTCAGTAAGACTGACATCAAGACTCAACATAGATGGGTTTTTGTTGGTGACATCTGTGATGAGAAAAGCAGAAACAAGTGAGATGTTGCTGAGGTCAGTGAGGACGTGCCTTGGTGAGACAGTGAGAACGTGTTAGGGGATGTGTTATATTCCTTTGCTGTCTTCTTTACACTGTCTGTCTGTCTGTCTGTATTTGGTTCACTGTTGTCTCAGAGAGGATCCCTTTCACCCATACATCTGGAGTCAGACGGTAGTCAGGCCACTCCCCCATTGAAACTGGCTTGTTGAAATTCCTCACATATAGAAAGGTCCAACTTTATTCCCCGGTCTCCCCAACAGCAACAAAGGGATCTAACAGATGAAGCCAGGCCAGTGGCTGCAGGCTGGGTGGAACCTGTCTGGAGCTTTAATAGCTAGGGTCTGGTCTGCTCCACTGGAAACACCCTTCAGCCAATTAGATACACAACAAACACACTCACACACACACACACACACACTACACACACACACTAGAAATTTGTGTTTTTTTAAACAGGTTTCTTGAATATATTAGACTAGTACTTTGTCTCCAAGTGTATCATCTGTCTTTCCCAACAATGGGATGAAGTGCTTTGCTCAAGGGCACAACAATAGATGGTAGCTGGGAACAGACACCAGCAGCAATCTTCAGATTACTACTTCAATTCCTTTTAATGTGAGCCAGAACACCAAATACAATTTTCCATTTAGTGTAAACTTAAATGGACAACAAAAGTTTTCTAATCTCTAATCTAATTGCCACTGTCAGCAGTCCTAGCACCCCTTAGTTATTCTACAGGCTTTATGAAAGCTTTACGACAGCTTCCTTAAGCCTCAACAGATATTGTTTGTTTAAAGTGAGACATGATTTCGTAACTGCTCATTTCAGTGGCATGTGGTTTCTGTTTTCCTCAGCTTCATAACTTTCGGTGTGTGTTTGAAATAGGAAGCATGTCTATGTAGCTCTCGTCGGGTTATATAACAGAACGTCAGTCTCAGATCCTCCTGAGCAGCAGTAGTGGACAAGCAGGTAACAGCAGCATACCTTACAAGACTGGGTAGCATCCTGTTTGGAACGGGGCCCATGTGCCCCGCAGACCATCGCCTCACCATTTTCATTGATGTGTATGGCTGTCGTCTTTATACTAGAATGAACAAGCACAGCCTTAGCATTTCAATCAAACGATCCGTTTCTGATGTTTCGTAATAAAGCAGTGAAGTGGCCATGTGTGACGTGTATGTATGCGGGTAACCTCAATTATTTTTGCTTTGATGCGGATGAACGTTATTGATGGAATAGTATGATTAGAGGTATGCTAATATGTATATGCTTTATCGCTAAATTTAGTTCAACACTTTGGACAGACTGTTCAGTTGGGCATTTTTGACTGAATCTCATTGATTGGTGTAGATTAGACGATAATGTGGATCTCTGGTGACCGTGAGCGGTAAATGTATCTGAATGCTGTACAAACTTGGGTCACCATGTGTCACACCTCTCTCTGGATCAATTTGACCTTTTCCTGCTTTTTGGGTTGAACTGTTCTTACACCCCCCTCGCCTCATTTCCTCACTGCAGTAGTAGTCGGTAGGAGACAGCATGTTGTCATGACGGGTATTTCAGACAACAAACACTTGAGAGTTTGCTAAGGCTTATTAGTCTTTAAACACAATGGAAAATACCTGGAAAACTGATCAGAAATACAACATTGATAGAATCACCAATAACTCTCCAATGTAGGAAAACACAATAGAATGATATATATTATCAATTGTTTTATTCTGAGTTAGAAGTTGGAACTCCCTTTCTCAAGCACGTCTTCAAACCAGACGGCAAAAACCTCAACTAGAGAGAGCCTTCACCCTCTCTATAAATCACTGGAGGGGAACAAACAGCTAGCATCCCCAGGCTCTTCTATTATTTCAAGCAGCCATCAGTGGTATCCGTGAGGTTGTGTCCCAATCATTTAAAATGGCTTCGTCTCCTTTTCTTGGTGACAATTGATCGGCTTGAGGGAAGGGAAGGGAAAGAGGATACCTAGTCAGTTGCAGAACTAAATGCATTCAACCGAAATGTGTCTTCCTCATTTAACCCAACCCCTCTGAATCAGAGAGATGCGGGGGGGGCTGCCTTAATCAACGTCCACGTCATCGGCTCCTAGGGAACAGTTGTTGTTCACTACCTTGCTCAAGGGCAGAATGGCACATTTTTGCACATTGCCGGCTCGTGGATTCGAACCAGCGACATTTTGGTTACTGGCCCAACGCTCATTACCGCTAGGCTAAGAAAAGATAGGGTCAGAATTCGACCGATTTATTTTGCCAATGAAGACCTTTTCATGTCAGCGTTCATGAAGGACAGGAACATTTCCTAGGGAAATTAGGAAAGGAAAATAGCATCCTAAGGAAATGAGGAAAAGAAGAGAATCGATGACTATTGGGACAATGAGCCAGAGAGTGGCAAGGGGCCATTGAGTCCGTGAACCAGGGAGGAACTGGGGGCTATGAGAAAGAACAGGTTTCCCCGGTCTGGTCCAGTCATGCATGGCTGGCTGTTGCCGCCTTGTCGGGTCGGAGGAGGAGGGAAACGGTTAACGGTTAAACAGCCTGAGGGAGGGGAGCTTGGGAGACTACATTCCAAAACCCTCTGCGCTGTAAAACGTGAAGCTCCACCGACTCCACCACTCTGCAACACCAGACTCTCCTCAGCCCCAGTTCGTTTTCCCTCTTCTGGTTTTTGCATGAGTGGAACAGCTGCCTGACTGGGAGCTACCACTCTGTCACCACAGGGGCCGCCACACTCACTGGCCCAGGGAGCACAGCAATCTTTTGAAGACGCAAGCTTCCTTTCTCCCCCCATGTTCTTTCACAGTGGACTGGCCCTGATGTAGACAGCATGGGGGAGAGTGAGAGTGCGAGCTAGGCAGCACTCTGGAAGCCAGCTGATCATTGCTGTGGTATTCTGACTGCCACAGAGGCAGAGAGAGAGGGAGCGTGACAGACAGTAAGAGAGAGGGTGAGACGGAGCAAGAGAAGACGAGAGCACTGGAAGCCTCTGAGAAAAGGTTGCCAAACAGAACATCAACAGCCGAGTGGAAGGAACGCCTTCAGGGGAAACTGACTAACATTAAGATGTGAAGAACAACTGGTGGTTTATTTTGCCATCTTTAAGAGGGAGAGAAGAAGATAGAAACAACTGGTTAACCATTGAAGACAACTCAAACAGATAGGGTCTATTCAGACACTACAGAACGGATTTTGTCTATCTAGACACAACACAAGAAGATAGTGTCTACGCTATTCAGACCAAGGGAGGAAGCCGAAAACAGTGCCAAGGAGGATGTCTTGGCTGTCGCCCGTGTCTTGGGCCAAGTGGACGTGGACGGCAGTCCGGGGAGCAGGGGAGGGAGAGGACAGTGAAGAGGAGGAGGGCCAGGGGGTGAAGGAGGAGGATGGACAGCTGCCCCTTGGAGGGAAGCGAGAGGAAGAGGAGGAGGATGGATCTCAAGGGTGCAGGCGAGTGTGTTTGTTGGCTACATTGGAGCATTGAAGCATTCCAAGTGAGACCCACAATGCAGCTGGAGGGGGAGAGGGGGCATCATATGGGGGAAGGATGGGGTGAGGGGGTGTCATATTGGGGAAGGAGGGGGAGAGGGGGTGTCATATGGGGGAAGGAGGGAGGAGGGGGTGTCATATGGGGGAAGGAGGGGGAGAGGGGGTGTCATATGGGGGAAGGAGGGGGAGAGTGGCACCTGCTTTGCCTTTCCACCTGTGGGGTTTGTGAGTCGTTTCAATCACACCGACAGTGCCCTGGCGCAAAATGGTACGCAGCATCATCTGGATATGTGTGTAACAAAAGTTCAACATTCACCTTCTGCTACATTTCTGTAATGACGCCTACAGTTTGACACATACGTTCGATAAATCCAACGTATGCACCACAACGAACACACTGCAACTGCCTCTGCAACACGATGCTGCAAGGAAGACACAGCGTTTCATTGGAAATAAATGTACTTCTGGCGTACCAAAATGCAATGACGCTGTCGGTGTGATCAAAGCATAAAGGGGGAATGAGCAGAGAGAGAGAGAGAGAGTTAATGTGTGCGTGTGTGACGTTTGTTGGAAGTATTTCACAATGCCTCAGGTACTTTGTTATTCCCCAGCACCGCAGACAGGTACAACAAGTGATGTATAGCACACAATGTGCCCTCTGTCTCCTGTTCCTTGTTGGGGCAAAACACTATCCTGCCTTTGATGATTGTGTTATCACTCACAACTTTGTGATACCGATGGAGAGAGATGATCGTGCAATATATATGTTTTTATAGCCGTGTTTAATTGCTATACCTATAGCACAACATTGGATCTCACAGATACTACTGTGGGTTGTTTATCAGTTGTAGCCAACTGGTTTTGCACATGACAGGTATGCAAACACATTGCATTGAATGAGTACACATACTAGAACATCTGCACTAGTACACATACTAGAACATCTGCACTAGTACACATACTAGAACATCTGCACTAGTACACACACTAGAACATCTACACTAGTACACATACTAGAACATCTACACTAGTACACATACTAGAACATCTACACTAGTACACATACTAGAACATCTACACTAGTACACATACTAGAACATCTGCACTAGTACACATACTAGAACATCTGCACTAGTACACATACTAGAACATCTGCACTAGTACACATACTAGAACATCTACATTAGTACACATACTAGAACATCTACACTAGTACACATACTAGAACAGCTGCACTAGTACACATACTAGAACATCTACACTAGTACACATACTAGAACATCTGCACTAGTACACATACTATAACATCTGCACTAGTACACATACTAGAACATCTGCACTAGTACACATACTAGAACATCTACACTAGTACACATACGATAACATCTACACTAGTACACATACTAGAACAGCTGCACTAGTACACATACTAGAACATCTACACATACTAGAACATCTGCACTAGTACACATACTAGAACATATACACATACTAGAACATCTACACTAGTACACATACTAGAACAGCTGCACTAGTACACATACTAGAACATCTACACTAGTACACATACTAGAACATCTGCACTAGTACACATACTAGAACATTACACTAGTACACATACTAGAACATCTACACTAGTACACATACTAGAACATCTACACTAGTACACATACTAGAACATCTACACTAGTACACATACTAGAACATCTGCACTAGTACACATACTAGAACATCTACACTAGTACACATACTAGAACATCTACACTAGTACACATACTAGAACATCTACACTAGTACACATACTAGAACATCTGCACTAGTACACCTTTTTTTCACCTTTATTTAACCAGGTAGGTTAGTTGAGAACAAGTTCTCATTTGCAACTGTGACCTGGCCAAGATAAAGCAAAGCAGTTCGACACATACAACAACACAGAGTTACACATGGAGTAAACAAACATACAGTCAATAATACAGTAGAAAAAATATATATACAGCATGTGCAAATGAGGTGAGATAAGGGAGGTAAAGGCAATAAATAGGCCATGGTGGTGAAGTAATTACAATATAGCAATTAAACACTGGAATGGTAGATGTGCAGAAGATGAATGTGCAAGTAGAACATCTGCACTAGTACATCTACACTAGTACACATACTAGAACATCTGCACTAGTACACATACTAGAACATCTGCACTAGTACACACACTAGAACATCTGCACTAGTACACATACTAGAACATCTGCACTAGTACACATACTAGAACACATACTAGAACATCTGCACTAGTACACATACTAGAACATCTGTACTAGTACACACACTAGAACATCTGCACTAGTACACACACTAGAACATCTGCACTAGTACACATACTAGAACATCTGCACTAGTACATCTACACTAGAACATCTGCACTAGTACACATACTAGAACCTCTACACTAGTACACATACTAGAACATCTACACTAGTACACATATGAGAATGATATTTTCACAATAGTTTGTATTTCCAGATATTCTAGTGGTATGACCAAACTCATCTACCTCTCTCTTTATCTGTTTCTCTCTTCCAGTTCGGACTCAGAGGGCCACTTTGCGACCCCAGAGGCTCAGAGTCCTGTCCACGCTCCACTCAGTGTCCCAGGAGAGCTGGAGAACCTCGCCACTGACAGAGCAGGTGAGAGCACTGCTGCTTGCCTTCAACACACAAGGACAGAAAGAGAGAAGTAGGCACAAAACATGCTGAAAATCACTTGCACGTATTTCATTAAGTTCAACAACAAAATTAAAATGAATGAATGTTATCTATCCCCGAAGGGCAATTACTTTGGGCATGTGAGTCAGCAACAAAAACAACAACATGACATCATACAACTATATCATAATGACATACCACACAGAGCAGCTTCACAGTAAGGGATATTGTTGGGATATTATAGCACAAAATAGTCCCTCACAACATCTACAGTACATGGCATGGCCTATCACACACCCCAACCACCTCTTCAGTTCACTCCCACACCCACACACCACTGACTGACACTAACGTGTAGAGAATGCATTAGCTGGCTGGCTTCCTTTGGAGTTTCCATGGCAACAAGAGAGATTTGGTCTCTCTGTCTTGCACTTCCTGTGGGGAACCGTGTGTGTGTGCGCGCGCGCTATCATGGTTCTTCAACTTTTAACAGTCACCTCAGATGTGGTTTTCAATATGCTGTTTTCATTAAACAAAATACAGTGTTTGGTGGAGTCAAGTAGGTTAGTCCTTCAGACCTTTTGATGTCGATCAATAATGTTTTCTCAACTGAAACTACAGATTGCATTTGCTCTCAAAGGACTGCTACTGCATTAGATTAAACTGCACCTACTGTAAAGCTATTTTAACTCTGTTCCGTCTGACATGTGGCCAAACGGAGGGAAGTGTAGCTTGCCGCTGTAATTGAAGACAGATGTGCTTTGTTTGCCTACCGTACTTCTCTCGCCACTCTGACTGTTAGACATTCACAAAGACCATTAAAGTTACACAGCACTTAAAGCTTGATATTAAACTACACAATTACCTGATTCACACCAACAATTAACGCTAGTTGTGAGAGAGAACCCACTGGGCACACACTGGTTGAATCAACGTTGTTTCCACATAATTTCAATCACTTTACCTTGAACCAACGCAGAATAGACTGTGAATTGACATCTGTGCCCAGTGGGAAGTCATCGGCTGAATACAGGACTTACAGTGCCTTGCGAAAGTATTCGGCCCCCTTGAACTTTGCGACCTTTTGCCACATTTCAGGCTTCAAACATAAAGATATAAAACTGTATTTTTTTGTGAAGAATCAACAACAAGTGGGACACAATTATGAAGTGGAACGACATTTATTGGATATTTCAAACTTTTTTAACAAATCAAAAACTGAAAAATTGGGCGTGCAAAATTATTCAGCCCCTTTACTTGCAGTGCAGCAAACTCTCTCCAGAAATTCAGTGAGGATCTCTGAATGATCCAATGTTGACCTAAATGACTAATAATGATAAATACAATCCACCTGTGTGTAATCAAGTCTCAGTATAATTGCACCTGCACTGTGATAGTCTCAGAGATCCGTTAAAAGCGCAGAGAGCATCATGAAGAACAAGGAACACACCAGGCAGGTCCGAGATACTGTTGTGAAGAAGTTTAAAGCTGGATTTGGATACGAAAAGATTTCCCAAGCTTTAAACATCCCAAGGAGCACTGTGCAAGCGATAATATTGAAATGGAAGGAGTATCAGACCACTGCAAATCTACCAAGACCTGGCCGTCCCTCTAAACTTTCAGCTCATACAAGGAGAAGACTGATCAGAGATGCAGCCAAGAGGCCCATGATCACTCTGGATGAACTGCCGAGATCTACAGCTGAGGTGGGAGACTCTGTCCATAGGACAACAATCAGTCGTATATTGCACAAATCTGGCCTTTATGGAAGAGTGGCAAGAAGAAAGTCATTTCTTAAAGAAATCCATAAAAAGTGTTGTTTAAAGTTTGCCACAAGCCACCTGGGAGACACACCAAAACATGTGGAAGAAGGTGCTCTGGTCAGATGAAACCAAAATTGAACTTTTTGGCGTAAAAGCAACACAGCTGAACACACCATCCCCACTGTCAAACATGGTGGTGGCAGCATCATGGTTTGGGCCTGCTTTTCTTCAGCAGGGACAGGGAAGATGGTTAAAATTGATGGGAAGATGGATGGAGCCAAATACAGGACCATTCTGGAAGAAAACCTGATGGAGTCTGCAAAAGACCTGAGACTGGGACGGAGATTTGTCTTCCAACAAGACAATGATCCAAAACATAAAGCAAAATCTACAATGGAATGGTTCAAAAATAAACATATCCAGGTGTTAGAATGGCCAAGTCAAAGTCCAGACCTGAATCCAATCGAGAATCTGTGGAAAGAACTGAAAACTGCTGTTCACAAATGCTCTCCATCCAACCTCACTGAGCTCGAGCTGTTTTGCAAGGAGGAATGGGAAAAAAATTCAGTCTCTCGATGTGCAAAACTGATAGAGACATACCCCAAGCGACTTACAGCTGTAATCGCAGCAAAAGGTGGCGCTACAAAGTATTAACTTAAGGGGGCTGAATAATTTTGCACGCCCAATTTTTCAGTTTTTGATTTGTTAAAAAAGTTTGAAATATCCAATAAATGTCGTTCCACTTCATGATTGTGTCCCACTTGTTGTTGATTCTTCACAAAAAAATACAGTTTTATATCTTTATGTTTGAAGCCTGAAATGTGGCAAAAGGTCGCAAAGTTCAAGGGGGCCGAATACTTTCGCAAGGCACTGTATATTTGCCATTCAGGTCAATCTGAGGTGGGCCACTCCAAAAACCTACTTGAATATACTTGAAACACTTCATTTCAAACCCTGTTATTGTATGATGTCCAGTATATGTTGGCGATAATTTAGATGGTCTCAAAACTCAGAGTGCATGCAATGCAACCACATACCCGTTGGATTTCAGGCTGGTTTGGAAGTATTTGAGGAGGCGTAGTTTAGTTGGACAGCCGTGCTGCTTTTCACTCTGTCAAAGTTACTTTTAATAAGTATTTCTTCGTCTCTGAGAGCTTTGTTTCGGTTCACTCCACTGTGTTTTGATATGGGACTGTAAAAGAAAGGGGTCTCAAACTGCTTTGAGTGGGATTGCATAGCACATAGCATAGCGCATGTGTCCAGGCTATCTTTGTTTGCTCAGGCCTGGGGTAGTGAAAGTGCCGTTCGTGAGCCGCGGAGTCTGAGAAAGCTGCATTCGCTGGCAACACGCACCGAGGGAGTTGTCTTCAGTTCCATTCCACAACCACAAACATTCTCCTGATGTTTCCTCACTCCTCCTCTTCCTCACGCAGCCAGCTGTGGAGAAGATTGAACTCTAGCTCACTGGCCCGTTTTTAAGGGACTGTTCTTGGCAGCATGAAGGTAGCCTGTTCCAGGATTTGTTTGTGCTGCTTTGCTAATGGTCCCAGATCTGTTTGTGCTGTCTTGCCAATAAAGACCATATGAGTTGGCAAGACAGCACAAACAGACTTGGCAACAGGCTAGGATGAAGCTGCAGGTACTTTTAGAGACGTTTAGTAGTGTACACAAAAATAACCTTGTTGTTTGTCCTACTCTCTGAATACTTAACTATCTCTGGCAATAAGTCAAGTAAAAGAATGTTGTAGGGTTTATAGACAGAAATAATGTCTATACATCTATAAATCCCACACTCCTCCCAGGAGTGGTGCAATTTAAAAATGTGGTGCAATTTAAGAATGTGGTTAGTTGTAAACTGCACATTTTTCTCCGCCCCATGGCAAAACAAGTAAAATTGCATGAAATGAGTTATAAAATTGCTAAATGTTCTCTCCGCCCAATGGCAAAATGCTAAAAATTGCAGGACATTTTCTTTCAAACTAAAAACAGTATGGGCTCTATTTTAACAACCTAACATAACGGCTAATCTAAGCAGGGTTGTGTCAGGAATATTTCTGCCATTTTCCCTATCATAATCATCGGCGCACTTGCGAAAGGACTGGGTTTTGATGAATGCACAAGCATTCGCTCTGATATAGGGGCTAGGCCTACTGTAAATTGCATTATGGCTGAGCATGGACAGGCCAAACATACAACTTACAAGCACCATCATTTCTCCCTGTGGGCATCTAATATTAAAACAGGGCAGACTATGGAGGGTTTTACACACATCCAAACTTTTCACAGTAGCAGGACAAAGATCCAATAGGCCTGTGTTTTATGAACATACCGGAACCATCTTACAAATCAGATCGCATTCATTCGTTTTTTTATGTTTCTAAATACAAAGTATACAGGCACCAAAAGCACATTAGGCTACTGTTGTTCCATGCACATACGGGCAGTGTGCATCACGACTGGATAAGCCGTCAAAATTCATGCCATAACCCACTGCCTTACCGATTAAAACCAGCTTTTGTTTGGTCATAAATAAGAGAAAGTTGATTGCCAGTGTTCAGACCTGGTGAGAGAGCTTATATAACCACTCTTAACTTGGGGAATGTATTGTCTTGCCCTACTGTCTAGTCTTGTTCTACTTTAGGTCCTTAGTGCTGCATTTGGCTACTGCAGGAAAAGAAGCGACTGCTATATTGTTTTAGGGTTGAACTAAAAACCCTAGTGCCGACAATAAGTATAACGTATATTATGAAATATATAACTGCATTTTCCTTTATACTATGAGTATTTGTATCAAATGAGTACAAAAGTACTTCTGTCCAGTGAGAGTTAGTCTTAGTATTATTACAGTATCAGGACCGAACGTAATAATGGCATAATAGAGACTGAAAAGTGATGACACTACAGAAAAACTGCTTATCAGAAATAGGTGTTCTCTCTTGATAATATAGCAATATAGCCATGTTCACTATCTCCACTTCAATAACTTAACCTTGAATTTCTGGGTACAGGGATCTGAACTTTGATGAACTGACTATAGAGCAGTTAATCAGATCTGCTCTGTCCAAGCTCTACAGATGTAGGATCTTCATTTCATTTTCCACTTTTCAGACTTAATTTTGCCTTATGAAAAATGTATCAACCCCTTCAATAATGTCCATTATTTACAATACACATAATAATTCACATTTCCTGTTGCTGCAGGATTATTTTCCTACTGTAGAAAACTGGCTCAAATCAAGATCCTATATACTGTACCCCTCTCTGCGGCCCTCTCTTGTTCTCTCTGTCCACACACACACACACACCACACCCATTCACATGTATGTAAACATACTGATGGAAAGATTTGACTTTGCTTAGTGATGATTAGCTCTAAATATTTTGAATAAGAGAATCAACACTGCATTAAACACTGTAGCATATTAATTCTTCCACTCCACTGAATATAAATAAACTAGGGCCTTTGCTGCCCCCTGTCTCTTAGCAACAGACTGTTGCATGAAAACTGTGACGATGACGGCCATCAGGAAACATTTGTACATTCCTCTGGGCAGTGTTGCAAAATCAACAACAGCAACAGCTCCCTCAAGACATACACTCTCAATCTGACCTGTTAAGGCTTTTCCATATTCCCTTATTACAGTTTCCTAGTACAAGCAAATGTATTGTTATGTTATTAGGCCTTTAAAAAAAGCGTAACCATGGAAATAGATGCAACTTTATGTTACTGTGAGATTGGTAGCAACCAAGGAATATTATCATCTCTTAATATTTGTTGCAACCTGCCTTGAGAAGGCTTTTCTGTTGAAATTACATCACACTCCAAATTACATTTTTGATCGTCGTCTTTTGCATTTGTGGCTACGTTTCAAAAACTACATTTTCTGGCAGCTACTACTGGTTTTTGAGTCGACTTTTTGTATCCTCTCTCCTACTTTCACCAGATACCCTGGAGGAGGAGGATGAACAGCTGATGGTGTCTGGCCTAGCCGGGGATCCAGTTCATAGCCTCTTTAACCAGAACATGGGCCAGGCTGAGCCCCCCTTGGCTCCTGAGGAGGAGGCCGCCGTGGACCCTAAGGAGGAGGCCCCCATGGACCCTAAAAAAGGGCCCCAAATGCTTCCCAACAAAGACACTACCGAGGTTCAACCCTCCACAGCAGACCCACCAGCACATGCCAATGGAGAAGCAATGACCAGTCCTGCTCTGAACTTAGGTCTACCCGATGAGAGGCCAAATGCTACCTCTATGGACTTAGGCCTACCTGAGGAGAAGCCACTGGCTACTTCTCTGGACCTAGGTCAACCCGAGGAAGAGAGGCCACTGTCCAGCAGCACAGAGCCAGTTTGTAATGGACACCCCATTGAGACCATCTCTGAACCGCAGGCCAAACTCACTAAAATCCCTAAAACCACTAAAACCAAGCCTCCTTCCCTGAAGATAAAGGGAGCCCTGAGCGATGCTACCACACAGGGGGACGGGGACATTGACATCATCACAATCCCTAAGGCTAGCTACAACTTCGACCCGGACCAGTTTGACGACAGCTTTAACCCGTTCGCCACTGGAGGCTCCAAGATACAGAACTCCCCCCCAGCTTTTGCAGCCGATGCCCTCCCCACACTTGAGACGCTACCTGTAAGTAGCTCCTTTCCCAAACTGGAGCCTTTACCTGTACGTAGCTCTTCTCCACCGCTTTGTGGGACTAGTTCCTCACCTAAAATGGAGGTTGAGGAGGTCAAAGAGCCCAAGCCTGTGAAGATGGAGTTTGGGTTAGACGAGGCAGGCGAGGTAACAAAAACACAGCCAAGGAGGCTGGGTAAAAAGCCTGGCAGCAAGCTCGCCACCAAGAAACCAAAGGCCAAAGCAACAACGACTGCACCTGCCCCGACGCCGACACCCGAACCAGTCGTAGCTGAACCGGTAGCAGAGCCAGTTTCAGAAACCGCTTCTGAACTGCTTTCCGTGCCAGGTGCCTCCTTAAGTTTGGATGACGTTCCAATTCCCAAGTCAACTTATAACTATGACCCAAACCAGTGGGATGACCCTAATTTTAACCCCTTTGGGGCTGGTGGTTGCAAAATGAGCAGTTCCCCAGTTCTTCCTAAAGGATCCTACAGCTTTGATCCTCAGAACTTTGACGACTCAGCTGAACCCTTTAAGCCATCTAAAGCCCTGGGCAGTGAAAACCCAACTTCTCAGGATACCCCTGAGAGGCCAGCAGAGGAAGCAGTGAAACCAAAGCTGGATCGCCCCCTAGAGGAGGAGAAGAAAACGCGCCAGCCTCCAAAGAAAAGCAAGGACAGGATCATCAAGTAAGTCTGCTACACCCACAGCTTGGCATTTCAGCACGTCAATCCAAAGCATGCGTTGTGTTCCACCACTAGTGTAGCCTTCTTCAGGGTAATTCTGTATCCAGAAATGTGTTTTGTCCTAGCAAGAAGAAAAACATGAAATTGTCGTCCTTGTCGTTATCCTACAGTATGTGATATCAAGCCTTCCTTTGTGGTTTTCACACTAGTTTAAACTAGTTTTAGATGGTGCTGCAGTTACTGGATCTCTTTTTGCCTTTTGCGAAGTCACTGGCATCCTAATGTTTGGGTCAGTCGCCCGCTGCCAAACCCTCAGCCCTCTAGCCAGCCCCCTAGAAACCTAACTCCATCTCTAATGCTGAGCAGAACACCTCTACTCACTCGTCCTTCTCTCTCTCTCTTTCATCCTTCATTCCCAAAATGCTCTCCGTGCCACCGCTGTACCCCCTCCCTCCCTCCCATCTACCCAACCAACCTCCACTGTCTGTCTATCATGCACCCCTTCTCTGCTTCTCCTTCCACCTTGTGTTTGTTCGCCTCAGGACCACTGAACAAGTGAAGTTTCTCTGTTTTCTATTGTAAGTAGTACTCGCTCTTCCACCACTCAATCTCTCGCTTGGTATGCCGTCTTTGCTTTCTGTCCCATTGCATGTGTTGTTATGATGAGAGCTCAGTGTTGTCATGATGAGAGCTCAGTGAAGATGCTTTTAGTGACTTGCACTCTTGCTTGTTGGCACGTGAAACCCTCCTTGAAAAACAAAGATTCATTAGCTAGTTGGCTATTTCCTGAACAGTTGCCTTGTTACTCTTTGCAAAGTTAAATAGCAGATTTCAATCAGCATAGGATTTTAACAGTGTTGTAGTGTGCGTCACTGACAAGACCAATGGGACCTGTAGTGTTGACAGTATAATCCATATTTAGACAATAGCTATTTATTAGATACCTGTCCTGAACAATTACATGTCAAGTAAACATGGCTGCCCCAATAACCAATGCTATATTTTTTATTCACAAATCCTCTGCCTGTGTTCTTCCTCTAGGAATTCTTGTAAGGTGAAGAAGTATGAAAACCAGTCCCTGGTCCTGGATGTCTGCAATCAGGTGTGTGTGTGTGTGTGTGTGTGTGTGCAATATCATCTGAATATAACCTTGCTGCAGTGTCACTGCAATTGTTATTACTCAGTAGGTTACCTCATCTCATTTACACACACACACACACACACTTCTCTCTCATGCTGACCAGTGCCTTTCCCTTTCTCACACACTCATCAGTGTGTCTCTAGCACTGCAGTACAACCCTGGCGTGTTGACAGATGCATTACCCATCTCTCAGCACTGTTTATAGAGGCCGTGTGCCATCAAGTCTTTTGACCTCCCATTGTACTTCAATAGACTATCAAACTACTTCAAGTGACCCCCAAATGTAACGCTTTGAAAAACAAAATAAAAATACTATAATACCAGAGAAATCAAGTACTATTTGCATGTTGAAATGCATATAGAATGCACCTTGGAATATTGCTGCATTGTTTGATTTTTTTTGTTGGTGGGCTTATTCTCTGAGGGTACAGTATGCACATTTGACAGATTATGGATTTAATTATAGAATGATCTTCACCGCCTATCAGATGGAATACATTGAATTGAATACAGTAATGACAGTTAGAACACTGATGTGATGGTACTATCTTCCTCTAGAGTCTTCTAGACTGACAGCACGCTGGCACTGCATTCTCTTGTTTACAGGAAGAGGATGCGGTGGTGTCCCAGGTTCAAGGAATGCCCCGCCGTGTTCGCCATGCCACCGATGAGGAAAAGTTGGCTTGCAGTGGCATCATGGGCCAGAAAGCCAAGGAGGAGGCCGAGGTGGAGGAAGACTCAGCATGTGCCAAAGGCCCAGCCAACCCATCCAATGTCAAAAGCCAGGCGCTGCTGGATGGTAAATTTGGTTTGCTCTCAGGCAGGGGCGTCAGTTGGGTATGGCTAGCTCAAGACCCCAAAAAATGTAAAAGTAGGCTACACATAAGTAGACGCAAATCATTCCAGTCCCGATTAAAATGTAAAGGCTGTTTAGCATATTAGATGGCTTTAGGACCATGCAGAGCATCGTTCGGAGAGAAACTGCCAGCCTGCATGCATTTCTTTTAGAAAGCAGAGACAGAGTTTGCTTTGTCAGTCAGCGCGCCGATTTCTTTGAATCTGATATTGTAAGCCTCGAGGCCAGCTGTTTTATGCACAGGTCACTTTCACATTGATGTCGGCACAGGTGACACGTCCAACAGCCTAGGGGAAGATAAGCTTCCATTAAAGTAAATTGATTTAAATCTGCCCAAATTAGCGATATAATTACTCGTGCCTATACAGAAATAAATGCTAAATTTGAAAATACTACACCAGAGAGCATGATTTGGCCACAGAGAATCATTAGCTTTTTAAAATGAGCTGTGAATCATTTTAAGCGCGCAGCAAATAGCTGATTGTTGAGTTACAGCAGTCAGAAAAGCAATTAAATAGACCCTGGCCTATCGCAATATTTCAAAATAGGAAAAACAGTTTAAAAAGCAAATGGCTATTGCTGAAAAGAGAAGACAAAGAATAGACGAATCTGTCTCTAGTTATCAAAATTCTCAACTCCCAATTGAGCAACACAATTTATTGGCACAAGTGAAGATCATTGGCCATATCCCCCGAGTGAAAGCATATTCACTGTCTTTATTATTGGATCATTCCCACTTGAATGTTTTGGGGGGGGGGACAATAATGTCATCCTCCAGGCTAGATGGACGTCATATTGTACAATTTGTGTCTCCCCTTTTCGTAGACTGTAGATTTTTTTTTCCATTCAAGTCATATAAAGTGTAGTAGAATTGCATTTTTCCAGCGCAAAGAAAGAAGAAACATAGCTGATTAGGTCTACTCTATAGGCCCTATTCTCATTACGAGATTAAGGAGAGTCTGAGGACCAGATTGGCGAAAGAGATTTCCAATTTTCACTTCATATTTCACATTTGCCTTACCTTTCGTTGTCGCTGGCAACGTGACATTCTTGGTCCGCAGCGCAAATTGACCGTAAGCACAAACGATTTAACAATCCAAGCAATTTTTCTTCTAAAACACATTAGGCTACAATATTGAATAATGTGACAATCCACAAGCAGGTGCAGACAATTAAATGGTTTATTTTCTCATCCATACACATTCAATTAGCTGACAACATGCTTCTTAATCAAATAATGAATGTTTACCCCTCCTGAGGAACTATCAACTCCGTTCTCTTATGGTCGCGGGATTTGTTATCAACAACATTTGAGTCACCATCAGTCAATTCTTAAAAGCTTTTAGCGCTTTTTACTCATTGCGCGTACTACGTAAACTAAGATTCAATTGGGTCCTTGGGATGTCCCTACCCCATTGAAGTTGAAATGTTAAATTGTTAATGTTAGAATTGAGGTTAGGTAATGGTTATGGTTATGGTAGGGTTATGATTAAGGTTAATAGTTAGGGTCATTTACGTAGCACGAGCAACGATTAAAAAGTCGGTGGCTGTATTCGTTAAATTATTTTGATTAGAAATAGGAATTTCAGCACCCCGCGGAAGGACTGCAAGTTGTACAGGACAAACATAAATTCAGTGAAGTGTATTCAGAATGTTTTTAAAAATTTTTTACAGAAATCTACTGATTGTGACTCAATGTTGTTGCTAGCAAATCCCACGACCAGTTATCAAAACTCAACACCACCTCACTATAAGAGAACAGAGTCGGGGGTTCCTCAGCTACCCACCCATACGAATAGAAAAGTACAGTAAAGCTATCATACAGTGTCATGCATATGATATTATAATATAGGCTACACAGCAAGGTAACATTAGCTAGCTAGTTAGCGAAACAAAATATGTTCTGCATCCTCACGTAAACGTGCTAGCTGTAGCTGACGTTTAGCTGAACCATTGCTAGATGTGAGCTCTTTGGCTTACTCTAGGTACCGTATTAAAGCTATCTCAGAACAAACCAGGTTTCATTTTATCAATATCATGGAAGTCATTGAGAGATCCAAGCAAATTGTGAAAATGCTGATAATTCCCCTGAGAGTTACTTCTTGTTTGTAGCTCAGTGCAGTCAAGCAAAAAAATAAACAGGTTCAAAGTCTCAAAATTAAGGAAAATGTCTGTACATTTTAGCTGTTTCAAAAACATTGCTATGCTATCACTGTAAGAGTGTTGGCTCAACGAGACTATTCTGTTTACACAGCCCTGCTTAAAGGGGGGGCAACTGTAGGCCGGGTGTTGTGCGCTCCCTCTGAAGGTAGCGCTCGAGGCTTGACAAGTTCGCAAGTTTACATTGCAGTATATGTGTAGCCGAGGGACCCTAAAAGTCTGCTGGCTCAGGCATGCGTTGTTCAGAACTGTCTGTTTTGCTAACAGTGATTGAGTTTAGTTATATTATTAGCTGAGTTTTTTAAGGAACTTAAGGGCTTTCAACTTACTCTTGAACGTTGTAATAGTAAAATGCACAAGGTGCAATTTCGAAACTGGGTAGTACATAAGCAGTTTTCCTCTTGTCGTGTTAGTCATTGCAGACCTTAGAGAGCTACAGTATTTTGAACTTGTCCAGATCAACTAGCCCACGTCAGCTAACATTTTTTAGCTAGTTTTTTTTTGCCCATTGATTTTGTTGTAATGTTTGAGTCACTCAGATATCACATGAACACATATAAGATGTACACGATGTTCCCCAACGATGGAAGGGGGACATGAGTGAAAAGCTTGTGAATCCCGGTTTTAGATGTATCCAATAATCAGTAGTCAAAGTATCCAATAGTCATAGTCAAAGCGACTCTGCTTAAAGGGGCAAGAAAACAAACAGCTAAATGCAAGAAGCAGTCCTAGACAAAGCATAAAAGCAGCTTCTGGAGAGCCTCTTGGATTGTTGAATCTCACATTAGGTTTTACTGCCACCTATTGGCCATAGAAAATCAGGTGTTGAGTAAAATGACTTTCCATCTCCATCCCCTGATTCAATATTTATTGTTTCCCCCTCAGGTCCACAGGCGAGGATAACACACTGTATGGATGAGAAAGACATTTGCACTTCGGTAAGTAGGCCTAGATCACGGCTGGCCAACTTTGATGGGGGTGAGGCCACAAAGAATTTGAACTCGTCATGAGGGGCCGTAGTGGCTCGTGGGTCAGCGTACCCTCATCCATACCCAGACATACAGTCAACTGATTTGTGCAATCAATCCATTTGTGCATTTAAACTACTTAACTCTCCTAACTAAATGCATTATACCAATAGCCAAGGACGGTTCTAGCCTTTTGGGGGCCCTAAGCAAGATTTGGTTGGGGGGGTCCTCCCAGCTCGCCGACAAATCATTTTACTGGGCCTCTTCTTGACGACGGAGAGAAATGTAGCATTTCTTTCAATTCTACATAGTTTGCCATGGGGCGTAAATAACATTTTGTCGTTTTAAAACACATTTTCTGCAATTCTACACATTTTCCCATGGGGCAGAGAGAACATTTGGAACTGTTTTAACAAATTTCATGCAATTATAATAATTTTTACATGAGGTAGAGATAAAAATAATTCTACACATTTTGCCATGACTTATGCCATGTCAGTATGATATCTGAGTGAGAGTGACTTGCAAAATAAATGGGGAACCCCCCAAGGTCAGGGCCCCTGGGCACGTGCCCTGCATGCCCGGTCAGCTTTTGGCCATGATTACTATTTTAGAAAGCTGTCTAGACTAACTTACCAATCTAAAAATTGTTAGCTGACAAGGCTAATTGAGTGACTGTCAGTGACTAACATTACAAGAGAAAAACTACTGATGCACAACCAAATTTCGAATTTGCACCTTTTGTATTCTACTATTTTAACTCTCAACAGTAAGTTGAGACCTCGACCCCAAAATACATTGTTGTCAAGGGCCCCATTTTTGGAAATTGATCCGCGTGCCTTAAAAAGAGGGCCTATGCGGTACACGGGCAGACAGTTACCCATCCCTGGCTTAGGTCTTTTGATTTGTTAGCTGTCATAATTTGTCAATAGAAGCCAGTTTGCATTAGAGCTCAGACTGACATGTTTTGTCCTTGGTGTCTACAGAGTGAAGAGCTGTCAATCACCCCAGAGCCAAAGTTGATTGGCTGTGAGGGTCATGATGATAAAGGCAGTCCTTCCTCCCTGGAGACCATATCGCAAAGTGAGATGGACAAAGCAGCAGTGCTCACCTTGATCAGAGAGGAGGTACAGTAACTGACTGATTAAACCTGGGTCGTGATCATTAGGCACCAAACGGAAATAGAGAGGGATTACTTTGACTAATAATAAAACACACATTTTTTGCTAAAAAACATTTTTCGTTGCCTGCCCTAATGAACACAACCTAGCTAACACCAAGCTAGTCTTTTGAGCTAAAGGCTCAGTTCCTTGATTGCAGACTGTCACTGTAACACTGAACACACACTACAGTGCTTCTGTTAAATTATACAATAGTAAACATGCTTAAATAATCAACAAGTAGCAAGCAAATGGATGCCTGGCTGTCAAGCCTCTTCTAACCCCAGAGTGTTTTCTCCCCAACAGATAATTACTAAAGAGATAGAAGCCAATGAATGGAAGAGAAAGTATGAAGAAAGCCACATAGAGGTGTTAGAGATGAGGTATTATATGGCGCTGTTCCTTTAGTTTGCCATAATTCAAAGATAATCATATTTAGAATATAACGGAGACAAAGTAACAAGAAACCTTTTAGACTGAAAAGAAACCTTTTCGTTTGTATTTATATCTCTCCTGTGTTTATCTGTCTCTTGTAGGAAAATAGTGGCAGAGTACGAGAAAACCGTTGCACAGATGATTGGTAAGTTCTTGAGGAGTTCATTTTATCACCACTGATATGAAATCATGGGAGAGGTGAAAGCAATATGGTGGATGTCTACCAGCTTATGGCTTTCACCAGCCCATTTAATTCCACATCGGTGCAAATCCATGGAACTAGATGATAATAACAAGCCGATTTAGACTTTTGAGACACACCCTTGTTTGGATGTCACTCAACTGTCTGACCTGTGACCTTTACAGAGGACGAACAGCACAAGAGGAGTGTCCTGGGCTCCCAGAAGAGCGTCCAGCAGGTGATCCTGGAGCGGGACCAGGCCCTGGCTGACCTCAACTCCGTGGAGCGCTCACTCTCTGACCTCTTCAGACGCTACGAGAACATGAAGACCGTCCTGGAAGGCTTTAAGAAGGTAGGCTACGTGTTAACACTAGAATAGAGAGAAGGTTAAAGAGTGTGAGTGTAAGGTTAGATTAAGACTAGAGAGGTTCTGTTGAAGAAGTGACCCATTGGGCAAAAACTGTTTTAATCAATGTTGTTTTCACGTCATTTCAACCCCAAAAAATGATGTGATGACATTGAATCAACCTTGGAAATGAATTGGATTTTCTAAAAGTATTCAACGTAAGGGAATTTAGTCTTTTTTTCGTCCAACATTTTAACTTAAATCCAATGACATGGCAATTTTTTGTTGTTGATTTCACATTGAATCGCGTTAGATGACAACTCAACCAAATGTACTTAACCTTTTGTACTTCCTGTTTTTATTATTTTGTTGATGTTATGATGTACAGAGTCCTTTTATGTTTGGAAAAGCACTTATTAATGGTATGAAATGGTATTATTAGCGTCACTGTTTTTTCTGTATCGGACTGTTGCGAACAAAATTACTATCTGTAATGGAGATACAAGGTTATTCAGTTCTCAGTTTTTTTTTCTGTCTGTCTGTCTGTCTGTGTGTGTGTCTGTGTTTCTGTGTGTCTGTGTGTGTGCAGAATGAAGAGGTGCTGAAGAAGTGTGCCCAGGAGTACCTGGTCCGCGTCAGACAGGAAGAACAGAGATACCACACACTCAAGATCCACGCAGAGGAAAAACTAGACAAGTAATGATAGTTCAGTATTTCTTGTATCTAGACTGCTTTTTCAGCAGATGTTTTATATGATTTGAGTCTTGACTCTAGGGATTGAGACGGTAAATGTCTCAATGTTAAATATCTGATCATGTTAAATATAAATATATCACTTTATCTAGTCTATTGTTCGTTTGGCTACTATGTACTTTTGAGGCGAGCGACTATCTTTCAATGGTTCACTCTCATTTCTTTGTGAGGTCTTCTATTTTTCTTTATTTTCTTTCTTTAATGTTCCACTCTCTGCTGTGTTGCAGAGCAAATGAAGATATCGCCCAAGTGCGCTCCAGGGCCGACTCAGAGAGTGTGGCTCTTCATGCCAGCCTGAGGAAGGAGCAGATGAAGGTGGACTCTTTGGAGAGAGCCCTCCATCAGAAGGTACTTGACTTGACTTGAGTTAAATTGACTTGACTTTATCCCTAAGGGATAATGTGTCAGTAGGAATCATTGATAGTAAAATAATAATTGGATACAAGAATTCTGTTTGTTATCAATGGCTCCCAATGAGAGGCACAAGATGGCGCATTTCGACCAGGAAGTGTTTCATGATGTCGCATTTGTTAGTCACAAAAATACTATTCAAATGCTGAATATTTGATTAAACAATCTCTGCCTATCTCTCTATTCTTCACAGAACCAAGAAATTGAGGAACTCACGAAAATCTGCGACGAACTAATAGCAAAGCTCGGAACATTAGACTGATACCTGATATCAGGAACTTTGGAGTTCTTGGATGTACTGTTCCACCAACATCTCTCCGCTCTGCCTTACCTTTGCAGCCAAGGCCTAACCATCCCCACCACTAGTAAACGACTGTCCACACATCAACACAATCTGAACCCGTCTCTGCTATTATTACTTATACACACAGGGAGTGACGGCAGTATTCACCCGTTGTCTCTCGAATGGAACAAATAAACTGAGAAACAGCTATGAGTATATGTTTTTTATGATCAATTGAAGTATTGATGTGGCAAATTGTAATGTGCATGTGCAGCTGTTATAGGCATGTAGTGCCAAATCGTAACTTTTGCATAAATAAAGCATAGTATGGACATTACTGTCGATTTCTCCCTGTCGTGGGGCTATGTGAGGGATCTGCTTGTAACCTGTTGCGTTGCGTACTGTGGGGTGTGTTTGTAAAGTATGTTCCACATCATGGATTATCAGTTTTGAAGAAAGAGACAGAGACGTGTGATCCAGAAAGGGTTTGGGGGACATTATTCTGCTGATACAGGGAAAGAGATCAACAATCAATCAGTTGGTGGCTCTCGTTTTGCAATAGCTTGCGTTCCACAGATTTAGACTTTACACAATCATTCTGCTGCTATTCTAGTAACTACTAGAGATGGAGAGCGATCCATTTTTCGTTTTATAGAGTTACCGTTTCGATCTACTCTCATTTTATCTTCTATTGTTTTGTACCTTTCTTTAGGTAGGACATGCTTAGCGGTATGCTAGTATACGTTTTTTTAATAGATCAAGGGATTGCACATTTATTTGAATAACTATGTAGCTTCTTGTTATTTGATATCAACTTCAAACTGCAGTTTGTGGTCGATGCTCTAGATCTTTTATGTAAGCTCCATGAGATATACTCTATATACCCCTATTAATTATTATTATAGTTTGAAGGCAAAGCACACGTGTTTCATGTGTACATCATATGTTAAAGTATCTTTGTTTGCTCATGTCTGTTATCACCACAGGTTTTCTGTATTAACAATGCAACATTATTTGGAAAAACTCTTGTTACCGTATTTGTTGTTTGAACAAATATGTTTCGTTATATAGACAATATAGGCTTTAATCCATATTCCTTGTGTCTTACCCCTTAGCTCATGTAGCTGAACAAAAGAGCACTATGACAAGAATATCTTAACAAATCCATCAACGGAGTAGTGACATATCCTGTTTATAATTGGACTTTTGCTCTGTTTAAGAATCGTTTGAAACTGACATGTTTTGTTTTCATTCTTCCTTTAGCTAGTCACAGCATAGGGAGCTGTGGTTGTAAGCTTGTCTTTCTGCAGTGCAGCCACAGTTACATTTCTCTACAAGACCTTTGGAAAACAGGACAAATATTTTCTACCATCTCCATAATACTTGAGTTGCCAAATCTTTCCCTTGCCCTCAAAGCCCATCACTGTTAATGTTGTAGGTTCTGAGAATAACTTTTCCAGAAAACACTAAATATTATGACAGATTATGACATGTGTGTAAACTATATACTAATGCAGATGTGGATTCTTGTTCAGATAGATGTTCTCAGAGCAA
Source organism: Oncorhynchus mykiss (assembly GCF_013265735.2). Lineage (NCBI taxonomy): Eukaryota > Metazoa > Chordata > Actinopteri > Salmoniformes > Salmonidae > Oncorhynchus > Oncorhynchus mykiss. The sequence goes on along the minus strand of NC_048581.1, from coordinate 55,885,394 downwards.
ACAAAAAAGCTAGCTGGTGGCCAAACAGCACAATGACTAGTTCCTTTAATGTTATGGCAATGTATTGGACTGGTTCATTTCAACCTTTAGGACTACAAGGACCTACAGTACAGTATGTGGACACGGAACTGTCCCCAAGCCCACTTAGGTGCTACCTACCTGAGTCATAGTTTGGGAGCCATTGCCTTATCCTACCTGTTTCATGAATCATCATCATTATCCTCCTCATCATCATCAGTACCTTCAACTGCCAAATGTTATTATTGTGCCAAATAAAGGGGCTTCAGGAGGAGGTATCATGACTTAAAGGTCTGACTTTGAAGTTGCTTGTCATTCTATCACTGCAGTATGTGTACATTTTATATTGTATGAAAATAATAGAATTGTATTGGATTGTTCATACAGTATTTGTAAAGTGGAGGAACGAAACGTGCATAGATTCTATGATGTTTACTGATTGATATATATATATATATTTTGTGCAGAAGGCATTTCCTGAATAAAAGTGATCATTATTGTGAACTTGTTGTACTTCAGTAAAACTTTTAGGCTGGGATTTAAATTCAAGGCACTCTATAGAGTAGCGCACTGCACAGCCGATGTGCCTAAAGGCAATTTCCCTGACGTTCACCGAGAACACATTCACAGTAAATGCTGCACATGTCGGCTGACCTTCAAACGTGAAGAGCAATGTGCTGCCGTTTAACGTGCCTTGGATTTAATCCCAGCCTTAGTGTATATGTTGTATGTGGACACCCCTTCAAATTAGTGGATTAGGCTGTTTCAACCACATCACGCTTCACCATCTGGCACCATCCGACGGACAAATCTGAGTTTGGCGGATGCCAGGGGAATGCTACCTGCCCCAATGCATAGTGCCAATTGTAACGTTTGGTGGATGAAGAATAATGGTCTGGGGCTGTTTTTCATGGTTCGGGCTAGGCCCCTTAGTTCCAGTGAAGGGAAATCTCAACGCTAAACCATACACTGATATTCTAGATGATTCTGTGCTTCCAACCTTGTGGCAACAGTTTCGGGAAGGCCCTTTCCTGTTTCAGCATGACAATGCCCCGGGGCACAAAGCGAGGTCCATACAGAAATGGTTTGTCGCCCTGACCTCAACCCCATCGCACACCTTTGGGATGAATTGGAACGCCGACTGCGAGCCAGGCCTAATCGCCCAACATCAGTGCTCAACCTCAATAATGCTCTTGTGGCTGAATGGAAGCAAGTCCCCGCAGCAATGTTCCAACATCTAGTGGCAAGCCTTCCCAGAAGAGTGGAGGATGTTATAGCAGCAAAGGGGGGACCAACTCCATATTAATTCCCATGACTTTGCAATGAGATGTTTGACAAGCAGATGTCCACATACTTTTGGTCATGTGGTTTATTTTAGTATTAAACCATGTCTTACTGCAGTAACAGTTAGTAAACACTCAATTTCAACAGTTCCACTAGACTTTCAAAAGCTTTCAGCAAAATGTCATTGAGGTATAAAATGACTACTGAAAGGGTTAAATATACAGTCAAATATTCAGTATTCAAAACCTGTGATAAATGTTTCATTTTAATTAGACTAATTAGTGTGCATGTTTAAACTAAATCTGTGATGTAAAGTCTACTTAGTTTAAATGAGTTCACTCATAAAGCAGAACTGTGTCGACATTTGACAAATAAATGTTCAACAAAGGGACATATTTACATTACTAACATCAAGGAATTAAAGCAATAGCATGAACATATCTGGGCTGGGATTCAAACAATGTAGAGGACATCCCTTACCAGAGATTTTATGTACTGTAATTCAGGATTTCAAGCTGAAAGTCTGTACAAATTTTTTTTATTTATTTGGGACCTCATGATAATTGATACTTAATCTGATAGACTTTGTTTGGCTGATAAAGACCTCAATTATTTTTCTCCAGTGTGTCAGCAAGCATCTTCTGCTTCATGTTCCTCAGGACATGCATGGTGATCTTCATAACCCCATCTCTGGCACTGCTCTCCTGCTTCTCATCAACAGCGTCCACCATTTCCTCGTTCTCTCTCTGACTTCAAAATAATTCTGGGTGATTTGAACTCAGCTCATTCCTCGCAAATGTGATGACATTCTCTCCAAGTGACTGAACACACAAAATGTAAAAGTTCAGATCGAAGGAACACCAAAGTTGTTTCAACATATTGTAGAACTATGCCTTCACTGAGGTAATCAAGACCAATATACATCATCTCACCCTGACTATATAAAGGCCAGGTGTGTGTGATGCTGGGCAGACCGACCACTGGGAATATCTGACTCTGATCTCTGCTGTTGGTCTCTGTGGAAAAAACATGAGATTATACATCTTACTCTGTACATACAGTACCTGGACACACACACACACACACACAGGTATATAAATATCATATGGGCATATGATCATGTCCTGTATTTTAAGATATAGCTCTTGTACCTCTGTTTGGTAGATATGTCTTTCTTGCTGAATTTAAATGGAAGTTTCATAGACTGGTTACTCTTCATGGGAGCACAGCTGGGTAGAGGGGAGTCTCGTCTTTCCAGCCGGATTGGGCTTCAACACAACAGAGTCAGACCTCCAGTCTCTAGTCTATTCTGTCTAATGATGATGTAATATAGAAACTCGGAGCATTAATGGTACAGTGTACTCACTCATGCACCCACCCATGCACGCACGCACTCACTCACTCTCTTTCTCCCTTTCCTCCCACCTTTTAGCTTTTGTGTTATTGTCATGTTCCCCTGAGAGATTCATCTTAGAGGCCGTGCCCTGTCTTCTCTCAACCCCACAGAGACTCATCAGAGGCAGTGTTCGGTCCAGTGACCGAAAGGTTGCTGGATCGAATCCCTGAGCTGACAAGGTAAAAATCTGTTGTTCTGCCGCTGAGCAAGGCAGTTAACCCACTGTTCCCCGGGCGCCGAAAACATGGATGTCGATTATGGCAGCCCCCCCCCCCCTCTGATTCAGAGGGGTAGGGTTAAATGCGGAAGACACATTTCAGTTGAATGCATTCAGTTGTATAACTGACTAGGTTTCCCCTTTCTGTCCCCCTCCCTCTCTACCTAGAGAGCCTCTTTGAGCCTAAACAAAGACATGCAGCGTATGTTATAGTGAATCAATAATACAGACAGCGATATAATAGTCATAAAACATATCAGTTGAAGCAAAGTACAATGAAGCACAATAGAATTACCAATAAAAACGTGCATATGGAACCGTCTTGATAGGGATCATTTGGGAATAAGGATGACCTTTTATATTACATTTCTATTGGGAGTTCTGGTTGCCATTCATTCCTCTTATGTAGTGAATTCTTTGTTTCTCTGATTCAAGTTCAGTGATGCAAACTGTTGCAAGTGAAGTGCTTTGTCAATGCTGTATCAATAAACCCAAGCCACAGTCCAGTGAAACAAACTGACACCTTGGCGTAAGTACCACACCAGCGTTTACTAATTTAGCCTTTTCTTGTGTTTACTTTACTAGAATAATAATCACTGTCAACTATCTAGGTAGAGAATGTGACAATGTTGCACTAGATCAAGTCCTTATCTCCAGAAAGCTTTCCTTCTTCTGCTACGCTACTAGAATCAGACGATACATTTCATGTTTTCATCATTAGTTGGGTCCTTGCCTTGTGGTCTGGATTCACAACTAGAACATCAGGACATCAAATCACTGAAATATCTTTACTTCTGTTCTTGAAAGCAGCTTGAGAAAAAGTTGTTTGTGCACCTCTGAAGTACAATGTAGCTCTTTGGCCTCTTAGGTGGCCTTCTCTGGCCTTCTACAACTGAACTTTGGATTCCATAATACCAGCAATAAATGATGACAGGTAAAGTTCTGGGTGTATAATATATATATATATATATTTATTATGATAATTAATAACTGATGTAAATATCCTAAATAGTGTACCCTTTAAACACCAACCTAATATGCAGGCTGACTCCACTTAGATTGCTGGAGAAAATATTTTTTATATTATTTTATCTATTTTTTATTAAAAGGAATTCAGAGAGCAGGTGTGAAGGCTCCTGCCAAAGTCTGTATTGGGTATGATCACACTCCTGCAGGGGCCTACTCTCTGTCGGCCACTTGATGGGGGAATAGCACGACAATATCAACTTCAGGATAGAGTAGGCTCACTCTATGGTCCTGTTTGAATACCATTTGAATATTTTCCTTCCTGGAGGAAATCACAGATCTGGCTTGGAAAAATGGTGAAAGCACTGTGGAATACATGAAATCACCTGCTATTGACACACACACACAGGATCATTGACAGATCAGGATGAAATTATGTATTTTAAAGTCAGACAGTCAGACACCTGAGAAACTCAACAGAGTAAGGTGCTAGACAGCCAATCTATCTCAAGCATCGGTCTTTAATGTTAAAAACTTCCATCACACTTCCCAGATCTACATCCAGGGGTTGTCACTTCAGAAGCTTATTGTTCACAGGATATTGTTTACACTTCTGGAATTGTCTTTGTTTAGCTGCTTGAAAGTATTCTAATTTTAGGCTAATTGAGGTGAGAGAATGTGTTTGCAGCTTATGTAGCCTGTGATGCAGGGCAGGCCTATGCCTACTGGTCTTTTATATTGTCTGGTGCAATGTAAAGTCTATTTTATGGGGATCATTTTAGCAAGCCTTTATGGAAATATAACCTATTTGTTTTGGTGGAAATGTTGTTTTCTTCCCTTAGCAACTGGCAGAACTTCATACTAGTGCTACAACAAGCCAAGTTCAGTTGTTTCATAACCGTTCTGTGGACAAGGGGGCGGGAAGGATGCCGAAGACGTCATGACTGCAGGACTCCGCTTCCATAGATATTAAGGGAGGAGAACGTTTCGAGGAACGACCGGAGTGAAGGCTTGACGACATCACTGCTGCAGCCTAGACATTGAGAAGCCCAATTCGATTGAAACGCTCCTCTTTTTGGCGCGAGGTCATCTTCGGAATTTCTTCAAGTAAGTGGGTCTTTTCTATGCACATTATAGCTGTTCCAGATGCAGAGCATTTTAATTAAATAACGGGAAAATCTTGAAGTTACTTGAAGTTACTAAAAACAGCAGTTCATGAAATAACAAAAAAGTGTAAACTGTAGCCATTTATTTCCCTCTATATAGTTAATTCGCCTTAGCATTGTTACTTTTTTGTGTCAGCAATTAGACATTGTTCTTAAGTGGGTCTAGTTACCCCCTAGTACGCTAATAGCTATCCAAGTCAACTTTAGGAAACTGTCTACCCTTGCCATAACTTGCTTTATGTGGTTGAGCAGGGGGGACTTGCCATCCGGCATTTCAGGCAAATGCCAGAAGGGCTGGTATACTTTTAGTCTAGTGGTTGGGCCTGTCTACTTTGTTTTTATTTCTGAAGAAAATTATCATTATCTGCCTTTTGCTGGGAAACGGTTGCCGGGGCTTTGATATGTGTTCTCTACTGCTTGAGGTATTTACAGTCCACTCCAAAATTATTGTCCCCCTTGATAAAGACTGTATAAAATAAATAAATAATAATACAAATACTAAGCTGTATTGTTTGGCAAAACATTTTTAGAAATTATATTGTTTTACACTAATACAATTGCTCAAAGGAAGTGATTTTGTTTAACAAGTAATACAAATAAATACAAAAAAGATAGTTGTCAAAATAATAGGCACCCCATTAGAAATAAAATCTGCATTAACATTGTACTTTTTAAAAATTTATCTCAGTTTAAAATCACTGGAACAGTGGTAGACTTGTTGGAAGAGGACGGATGTGTGTCTTGTCCCCACACACAGTGAGGAAGATGGTTCAGGAGGCAAAGGAAAATCCAAGGGCCACAGTTGGAGAAATACAGAACTGGGTATCAACTTGGGGTCGTCAAGTCTCTGAATCTACAATTAGATGCCACCTCCATGCCAATAGGCTCTTTGGAAGGGTTGACATATTTATTTTATTTTATTTTATTGAAAGCAACCAACAAATGTAAACGCCTGGAGTTTGCTAAACGATATTGGCAGTTGGGTTGAACCGAGTGCTATGGTCAGATGAGACAAAAATATATTTGATTTTTTATTTCACCTTTATTTAACCAGGTAGGCCAGTTGAGAACAAGTTCTCATTTACAACTGCAACCTGGCCAAGATAAAGCAAAGCAGTGCGACAAAAAAAACCCCACAGAGTTACACATAAACAAGTCAATAACACAATAGACAAATCTATGTACAGTGTGTGCAAATGTAGAAGAGTAGGGAGATAAGGCAATAAATAGAGGTGAAATAATTACAATTTAGCATTAACACTGGAGTGATAGATGTGCAAGTAGAGATACTGAGGTGCAAAAGAGCAAGAGGATAAATAACAATATGGGCTGATGCTTAAAGTTAGAGAGGGAGAAATCAGACTCCAGTTTCAGTGATTTTTGCAATTCGTTCCAGTCATTGGCAGAAGAGAACTGGAAGGAAGGCGGCCAAAGGATGTGTTGGCTTTGGGGATGACCAGTGAAATATACCTGCTGGAGCGTGTGCTACGGGTGGGTGTTGCTATGGTGACCAGTGAGCTGAGATAAGGCGGGGCTTTACCTAGCAAAGACTTATAGATGATCTGGAGCCAGATTCTAGATGTAATTTTGGATTAGAGATGCTTAATGTGAATCTGGAAGGAGAGTTTACAGTCTAACCAGACATCTAGGTATTTGTAGATGTCCACATATTCTATGTCAGAACCGTAGTGATGCTAGTCGGGCGGGCAGGTGCGGGCAACAATCGGTTGAAGAGCATGCATTTAGTTTTACTAGCATTTAAAAGTCGGTGGCCACGGAAGGAGTGTTGTATGGCATTGAAGCTCGTCTGGAGGTTTGTTAACACTGCGTAGAGGTGGATCAGAGAATCACCAGCAGCAAGAGCGACATCATTGATATATACAGAGCAGAGTGTCTGCCCGAGAATTGAACCCTGTGGCACCCCCATAGAGACTGCCAGAGGTCCGGACAACAGGCCCTCCGATTTGACACACTGAGCTCTATCTGAGAAGTAGTTGGTGATCCAGGCGAGGCAGTCATTTGAGAAACCAAGGCTATTGAGTCTGCCGATAAGAATGCAGTGATTGACAAAGTCGAAAGCCTTGGCCAGGTCGATGAAGATCTCTTTGGCCACGCAAACCAGCGGTGGGTTTGGTGTCAAAAGAATGATGGATGTGCAGAAAATAACCTTATACCTACTGTAAAATATGATGATAGTTCTTTGATGTTATGGGGCTGTTTTGTTTCCACTGATACTTAGGCCGTTGTTAAGGTCAACTGCATCATGAACTCAACCAAGTACCAGGACATTTTAGTTAAAAAAAACCTGCTTGCCTCTGCCCAGAGGCTGAAACTGTCTTCCTGCAAGACAATGACCGCAAACACACATCAAAATCCAGAAAGAAATGGTTTATTGACCACAAATTCTACATTTTGCATTGGCCATCTCAGTCTCTGGACTTGAACCCCTTTAAAAAGCTGTGGTTTGAATTGATGAGGGCAGTCCATAACCGCAGACGAAGGATATCAAGGATCTGGAGAGATTCTGTATGGAGGAATCGTCTAAGATCCCTTTCAATGTGTTGTCCAATCATTAAACATTATAGAAAGGGGAGAGTGCAAAACGTGTTGAAAACAGGGGTACCAATCATTTTTGACCTGTTAAATACAATATATTTCTCTGAGCAATTGTATCAGTATAAAATAATTTCCCCCATAAATGTAGCATACAATATAGCTCAGTATTTGTATTATTTATTTTATACAGTCTTTTTAGCTCATCTTTATTTGTATTTTTTAATTTAACCTTTATTTATTTTATAAAGGGTGTCAATCAGTTGAGGTGACTGTATATTACTTCACTATTTCATACAATTAAGTACTTTGTTTTACTGCTGCTGAAGTGATTGCAGCTTGGGAATCTGAAGTCGGAGCCACATTGTGGTTGCAGACGGTTACTGTAAGGTCAGGGAAAGATTGAAAGACAGTCAGAAATTTAGAAAAAGTCCTGACAAATATGTTTCATATAAGAAACGTCCGGGTCTTGGCTGGTCCTTGTTGGAAAGTTGGAAGCACAGAATCGTCTAGAATGTAATTGTATGCTGCAGCTTTAAGATTTCCCTTCACTGGAACTAAGGGGCCTAGCCCAAACCAAGAAAAACAGTCCAGACCATTATTCCTCCTCCACCAAACTTTACAGTTGGCACTATGCATTGGGGACTTTGTCCTGGCATCCGACAAACCCAGATTCGTCCGTCAGACTGCCAGATGGTGGAGCGTGATTCATCACTCCAGAGAATGCATTTCCACTGCTCCAGAGTCCAATGGCGACAAGCTTTGTGAATGCCTAGCCAACGCTAGGCATTGCGCATGGTGATCTTAGGCTTTTGTGTGGCTGCTCTGCCATGGAAACTCATTTCATGAAGCTCCTGACATTGCTTCCAGAGGCAGTTTGGAATTCGTTATTGAGTGTTGCAACAGAGGACAGACAATTTGTATGCATTACGTGCTTCAGCACTCAGCGGTCCTGTTCGGTAAGCTTGTGTGGCCTACCAATTTAACTGTTGAGCTGTTGTTGCTCCTAGACGTTTCCACTTCACAACAGCACTTAGTTGACCGGGGCAGCCCTAGCAGGGCAGAAATTTGACGAACTGATGTCACATCCCATGACGGTGCCTCATTGAAAGTCACTGAGCTCTTCAGTAAGGACATTCTACTGCCAATGTTTGTCTATGGAGATTGCATGGCTGTGTGCTCAATTGTATACACCTGTCAGCAACGGGGTATGGCTGAAAAAGCCATCCATGTGGTAGGCTCACCATTTCTAAAACTGGCCTTTTCATTGGCTTTATTAGTCCTGTTTCCTGTGACTAATCAATGTAGCTATTTAAGCCCTGAATATCAGCTACCCAACTTTATCATGAGCCTATTTGCAATGTGTTTACACAGCAGGAAATGCAGAAGTATTTTATTTCTCTCTATGATCAGCTTGTCAAAAATGTGCAGATACAAACTTGAAACCACTGATCATGACAATGGGGTGAAACTCCTGGACAACAGATGTGATTGTCCATTCCATATTGTCCCTTTTACTTTGACCCGTCCGGTTTTTAGGATATGTTTGTTAATGTGACAGTGCATTTTTAATTTGATTGGGCGCCATTTAGGTTCGGCTATTTGTGTCCATCTCATTGTCGTACATTTTACCTCCAGCCTGTAGACTACAGAAAAGGCCACACACTCGTTCTACCATATCCTATATCTGCTATGTGATTTGTTAAAATATTTTTTTGATGGAACGTTGGAGGAGAACCCCAGCGGCGCGCTGGGAATGGGCAAGCTAAATATCTTGCGCCCCTGCCTTTGTCAAAGTGGCCACTGTTTATCACAGGGTGGCATTAGAGCGCACCTGTTACGAATCCCTTTTGGCCCGACAGTCTAGGGGGGGGGGGGATGGTAATGAGACACGTAACATAACTCATGCAAATTATAATTGTGACAAAGTAAAAGTGTGAACGAAATAACCAGGACAACTGAAATCTACCGTCAAACTCAAGGTTTATTTATAAACACACGGTAATGAGGGGAGCAGGAAAAGGGGCTGAGCTGAACCCAAGGAAAGAAACAATAAGTATACAAACACCCCTAAGCTAGACTAGCCTACTTTAACTGCTAACTAACCAAAAATACAGTGGGTGGTCCGCCCAGTTCTGACTAGTGTATTTAACAAAGTTCACCTACGGGTAGTGTATGCCCATGGGCGACTTGTCTTGGTTTCCCCTTTTCCCACCAGCAATCAAATACAAACACCATAACCAAAAACAATACTCACAGGTGATGAAAGTGCTATGGAGGTGCTCAAACAAAAGATAGGTTAATACACAAAGAGAGCGTGAAACACAGAGATCTACATACATGGCATTTACAGAGAGATTGAGCTCTAGAGCAAACAATTGATGGGTTTTTTAAACCATGGGGAAGGAACTGTGATAGGGTAGGAAACAGGAGGAGGTGTGTCTTCTGATTGATGGGTTGATTGTTGACTGATTGGGGAGTGATGATTTTCACCTGTGAGGGGAGAAGGAGAGAAAAGAAACACACACACAGGATAACTGTATCCGTAACATCACCTAAAAAGCCCATATCCCACTGGTTGAGAGAAATTGTCATTTTTTTGGGCATAATTATGTGATGTTTTATGTGTTGTTGTTGGAGGTGCGTCTTGGTCAGTTTAACTCAGAAAATGCCGCCTCCTCAATCTGTCGTCAGAGACAGCCACCTAATCCTGCCTAATGAGCTGGCCGGCCGTGGTCTGCGTTATATATAATATTAAGGGAAAACAAAGATATTTTAGAGTATTTGATTAATTAAGGCTGATCATTTTGACCATTGCCCCCGCAAGTTTGCTACCTCAGCAGTTTGTTTGCCTTTACCATGACGTCGATAGGGTTAGTTGCCCCTAGGCTGGGGCTTACGTGCAGGGCTGTCTCTCCCCCCCCCACACACACTTTCATGGCCTGGCTGAAAATAAAAGAGAGGTAAAGCAAACATTTCCGTTATCTGGTTCCACAGCCCTGAGGGGTAGTAGGATCTCCGGCCCAGGCAGAGATGAAAACATAGGAGCATACAAAACACAACCACATGTGAAACGCATTAGGCCCCCTAAATTGAGTCAGTGTCTGGGGCATGCCGTTCCCTTCAGCCCAGCAACAGGAGAGAAGCCTGCACTGCTGAATACCCTACACATACCTCTGTCAGTAAATGGTGAAGCAAAGCAGTAGCATTGCCATGACATAGGAGCAGCAGTAAATTTGTTTTCTCTAAAACGTATTATGGTGTATTGTGGACTTTGAACTGAATGGGGAAATCTTCCCATCCATCCACCCACCGATCTATCTATAAATCAATCCAACATTGCTCACTGCGAGAGATTTGTTTTGCTCCCACCAACCCCAATCCTCCAACATTGCTCAATCTACCCTGGCCTGGAATTGTGGTTCATTCTAGATTGTTGGAAAAGGCTGTGAGATTGAATGTCTGCCAAATAGTCAGTCTCTAATGATTTGATGCTGACGACTGCGTATGATGCTCAAAACACAAGAAGACTTATTTCTGTCCGATAAAATGCAAAACGCATGCTGAGTGCTTGACTCAAACCACTCACCACCCAAACTGTAGCGGTCCATTGAATACGTGTCTGTTTTCTGTTGGTATAAAGTAGATGTTCAATCATTTCAGAAATCCCTCAATTGTTAAAAGCTGTAAAAAATAATAATTTCTGCAACCCATAGCATATTACAATGGTCTTCAACTGATTTGATGTGGCCCGCTAAAGTTGCCTAAATTAAGTTAAAAACCCATGACATAATACATCACGTTGCTTATTGCAGTCATTCATTGGTCACTCTGATCTGTGTCTCCCTCCTCCAGGTGGCCTACAGTACAGTGTGGTGAGTTACCTGCCCATTCCTAGCAATGCCGCCTCCTTGCTCTCTCCTGTGCCGCCTGGCCACGCTTCTCTGTGTGTGGGCACTTTGCCAGGCCCAGTCGGATACCAAACTACCCCCTGGCACCCCCATCATCCAGCTGCGTCTGGCAGGGGACAAACACAAGCACTACGAGGGCCGGGTTGAAGTCTACTATAATGGAGAGTGGGGCACGGTGTGCGACGATGACTTCTCCATCCATGCAGCCAACGTCGTGTGCAGGGAGCTGGGCTATGTGGAGGCTGTATCCTGGTCTCCTTCTTCCAAGTATGGCAAGGGAGAAGGTAAGGAACACAGGGATGGTTCAGTAACGTGTTGGAATTTGAAATCCACCCTGACCATTAAGACTTTACTTAAAGGGATAGTTCAGAGATATTATATATTTTGAAACAAATACATGTATCCCAGAAAGACTTACATTTTTGTCATTTTTTGTCATTTAGAAGACGCTCTTATCCAGAGCAACTTACAGGAGCAATTAGGGTTAAGTGCCTTGCTCAAGGGCACATATTATGTTTTACTTAATCGGCTTGGGGATTCAAACCAGCGACCTTTCGGTTACTGGCCCAACGCTTTTAACCTGTTCTAATACAACTGGAAGATACATAGGTGAGATACAGTATGTCCCTCTTTGCAGGAACAATGATTAGCATAGCAAGGAGACAAAGTCTCAATGGGAACATGAGTCATTAACAAGGGGCGTCTGTGTTAATAACATCAACCATCTAGTTTTTATAGAGAGCAGCCGGAGCTTCATACAGCTCCATACATACTGTTTAATTTACAACCTTCAATCAGAATCATGGAGTTGGGAAAGTAATTAGACATATGACAGTCCTAGAGATCTTCAAGACAAGGGGGTTGATGAGATTATGTCTATGCGTCTGGTTTAGTGTGTTTCCAGTTGCCAGTCATTTTCCCCACGTAGGGTTTGATTGGTGTGATAGACTGATAGACTGTAATTGGTAAAACGTAGCTTTTTGAGGGATTTAGGGTCCAAGACAGGGGAAACGTGCTGCATCAGTCCCGGGATTTCCATAGGACAAATCACATTCTGTTCTGAGCTGCTGAGATAGAAGTCATATAATGTCTGTGGTGTCTAGTTCACTGCATGTGCCCAGATGATTTCTTGATCTTGAAATATGTAGACTGAAGAGTTGTTCGCTTGGAATGCTAGATTTTTTTTCTCCACAAGTAAAATAGGAAAAAGGTGCACTAGCATAGGCCCAACATCCCAGCAGCAATTCTGCAACATTTAAAATCTCAAAAGGCTGAGTTAATATGCCCTATCAGAATCTGAAGAGAACAGTAGACCATTTAGATTCGTCTAAAGTGCCATAAACATTTTTTTTGACAAGTGATGGCTGGAATTCCGTAACACGTATTTCTTGCATGAAATGGTCAAATGTGGTCAATCTAACCTAAGCTATAGGTGAGTTGTCATGAACTCAGTTAGCCTAGTCCTGGACTTAAAGTAATGTTCAATGGAGAATATACTGTACATTGAAAGTTGATAACTAGACAGGCCCAAATTGTTACCCAAAGATGTTGTCTGTTGAAGCCTAAAATGGAAATAGGGTGTTGAGAATGGAGAATGGAGAGGGTCCCCTTACCTTCATGTGTGGTCATCAGAGAATATGTCTCTGTCCCCCGTTGTTCGTAGGTCGGATCTGGTTGGACAACGTCCACTGTTCGGGACTAGAGAGAACCCTGGCCCAGTGTGAGTCCAATGGCTTCGGAGTTTCCGACTGCAAACACTCTGAGGACGTGGGAGTGGTGTGTAGCCAGAGACGAATCGCCGGCTTCAAATTCATCAGTACCCTAACCGACAATGTGGAAGTAAGCCTTAAAACATACAGACACACGTGTGAGCACATAGAAATGTGCACACACACACGGAAATGCACACAAGTATGAACGCATGTCCGCGCACACACGCCATCTACATGATTGCATCTTTGCTTTGATTGGATGCTGTTAACTTCTCGACGCACCCATCCCGTTAGCAGGATCATTTTCGTCAACATCCGCTGAATTGCAGAGCGCCAAATTCAAATGAAATTACTAAAAATATTTAATTTTCATGAAATCACAAGTGTAATATAGCAAAACACAGCTTAGATGATTGTTAATCCACCGGCGTGTCAGATTTCAATACAGCTTTTCGGCAAAAGCATACCAAGCGTTTATGGTAGGACCTCTCTCTCAGTAGACAAAACATTACAAACATGTAGCAGCCAAGTAGATTGGTCACGAAAGTCAGAAAAGCAATAAAATGAATCGCTTACCTTTGAACATTTTCGGATGTTTGCACTCACGAGACTCCTAGTTACACAATAAATGTTCCTTTTGTTCCATAAAGATTATTTTTATATCCAAAATACCTCCATTTGGTTGGCGCGTTATGTTCAGAAATCCACAGGCTCGAGCGGTCACGATGGGGCAGACGAAAATTCCAACAAGTATCTGTACAATTCGTAGAAACATGTCAAATGTTTTTTATAACAATTTTTTTTACAATATATAATCAATAATATTTCAACCGGACGATAGCTTCTTCAATAGGAGAGAGAGAGAAAATGTCTGCTCCACTCTGTTGGCGCATGCAAAACGCTGCGGGTACCCAGCTATCCACTGACGTGACGGGATCTTTCTCGCTCATTTTTCAGAATAAAAGCCTGAAACTATGTCTAAAGACTGTTTACACCATGTGGAAGCCATAGGAAAACGAATCTGGTTGATATCCCTTTAAATGGAGGGAAGGCATGCAATGGAACAGAGAGCTTTCAGGAAAAACAGCACTTCCTAGTTGGATTTTCCTCAGGTTTTCGCCTGCAATAACAGTTCTGTTATACTCACAGACAATATTTTGACAGTTTTGGAAACTTTAGAGTGTTTTATATGCATATTCTAGATTCTGGGCCTGAGAAATAGGCAGTTTGATTTGGGTACGTTTTTCATCCAAACATCAAAATACTGCCCCCTACACTCAACAAGTTAAGGTGCTTGTGCAGCAATTTCACAGCAATGCAGGACAGATGAGAATATGTGTTTGAAATTTCAATAATAAACAGATGAATACTTACTTGATATCAGAGATCTAGTGTGGAAATGTCTTACAGTTAGCTCGGTTGCGGGAACCGTATTGCGGTCACGAGTCATGACCGCAGTCGAATTCCATGTGACCTTTGAGTCAAGGTAATCTCCTTTTATGCGCTCTGGACATGCGTTGGTAGTACCCAACTTGCTAACGACCGTCTGGTCGCTAATGGCCTGGTACCCAGGGCTCTATTGTCCCTCTAACCACTCTGACATAAATGCAATTGAAAATCACATCAAACACATCATTCTTTAAAAATCACCTCACTGTGATGATCAATTTGAAGAAAGAAGTAAAAAAAAACAGGTTGGAACTGAGTGGAAAACATGGTTGTTGTGGATGTTGTTTCAAAGCGCTTTCTAAGGTAATGATTAATTCAAAACACCTATACAGCATA
This sequence comes from Oncorhynchus mykiss, assembly GCF_013265735.2. Lineage (NCBI taxonomy): Eukaryota > Metazoa > Chordata > Actinopteri > Salmoniformes > Salmonidae > Oncorhynchus > Oncorhynchus mykiss. Next base: position 55,870,386 of record NC_048581.1, on the reverse strand, counting down.
TTAGCACTCCCCCCCAAAAATGAATTCAAATAATGATTGTGCCGTTCTACAATACGTAGTCTAATAGCCAACCGCATATTACGCACAGCAGAAGAAAATTGAGGGCTAACAGTTGAATGAAATATGTTTAGTTGTGAAAACATGTTACTATCGATGTTCCTGAACAGATTTCACTTGGCATCACAAATTAAGCACTGGGTAGTTGCAGGAACAGGGTTGGAGAGCCCATGGCATTCGATTGCATACGGATAACATGTTTTTTCCCCCCTGCCCCTGTTCCTGCCCATTTGATAATAGGCCATTCTAAATCGAAACTCATTTTATATTTTTAGTAAAGATAAGATTAAATTAAGTATTGTATGGGTGAAATATGATCGCTTGATGAGAGAACAGCGTGTGCAACCTGAGGCAGGGAACAGAGCGCAAGCTTTTTTGCTACTTTCCCAAATCATCAATAGCCTATAGTTGCACCATGCAGCCCATATATGTTTGATTTCTAAGACATTCTAAGGTTTGTATAATTCACAACTAAAGTTTCAAAATAACTCTAAATCTAGCATAAAGGACCTGTTTCAAATTATCACTTTTACGCTCAACATAGCCACTTCATATGCACACTCGTTCCGGAATGAGGGAAAAAATCCTTTCTATTTTATTCAGCTAGGTGCAATTATATTCTTCTTACTATAAAATTATATAATATAACATAATGGCACGGGACTTATAAGCATATCTTGTCTGCTAAATGAAGATGGCACCAACAGACATGGCAGCGCTGCTTCTAGCTGCTTCTAGCTCCTAAGCAACTTTGCAGTATTTCATTTTTTGTGTGTGTTATTTCTTACATTATTAGCCCAGAACATTTTTTGTGTTATTACATACAGCCGGAAATAACTTTTGGATAGCAGAGTGGTGGTAACTCATCAGCATTACGACCAGGAATACGACTTTCCCGAATTGGATCCTTTGTTCGTACCCCCCAGGGCAATTGAACTTATCCCAGAAGCTGCTCCAAGACGCCGTTGGTGGAGAAGAGGTATTCAGAGTGGACTTCTAGTCCGACTCAGGAGGAGCACACACCATCCATCACTTCCGAGTATATTACTTGCTAATGTTCAGTCTCTGGTCAATAAAGTAGACGAGCCCAGGGCGAGGATCTCCTTCCAGAGAGACATCAGGAACTGTAACACTCTGTTTCACGGAATCATGGCTTTCTCCGGATATACTGTCCCTATCCATACAGCCAGCTGGGTTCCCACTACATCACGCAAAGAGGAATAAAGAACTCTCCAGGAAGAAGAATGGCTACTCATGGTGTGATTGTGATAACGTACAGAAACTCAAGTCCTTTTGTTCACCCGACCTAGAATACCTCACAATTAAATGCAGACCGTATCACTTCCTAAGATAATTATTTTTGGTTATAGTCATAGCCATGTATATTCCCCCTCAAGCCGATACAATGACGCCCCTCAAGGAACTACACTGGAAACCATGTATCCTGAAGCCCGCATTTATTGTAGCTGGGGATTTTAACAAAGCAAATTTCAGGAAAATGCGACCAAAGTTCTGTCAACATGTAGTACTCGCGCTGCTAAAAACTCGACCATTGCTACTCCAACTTCCGGGATGCCTACAAGGACCTCCCCCGCCCGCCCTTCGGCAAATCAGATAATGACTCCTTTTGCTCATCCCTTCCTATAGGCAGAAACTCAAACAGGAAGTACCCGTGCTAAGGTCTATTCAACTCTGGTCTGACCAATCAGAATCCATGCTTCAAGATAGTTTTTGATCACATGGACTGGGATATGTTCCAGGTAGCCTCAGATTTATTTATTTATTTTATTATATTTTATTTAACCTTTATTTAACCAGGAAGAGCTCAATGAGATAACATAACATTGATGTATACACGGACACAGTGACTGAGTTCATCAGGAAGTGTTTAGGGGATGTTGTTCCCACTGTGGTTATTAAAATCTACCCAAATCAGAATCCGTGGATAAATGGCAGTATTCGCTCAAAACTGAAAGCGTTACAAAGTGAAAACCAGCCACGTTGCGGACACCGACGTCTTGCTTCCGGACAAGCTAAACACCTTCAACGGCCGCATTGAAGATAACACAGTGCCACCGACTGTGGGCTCTCGTTCTCTGTGGCCGAAGTGAGTAAGACATCTAAACGTGTTAACCCTCGCAAGGCTGCCGGCCCAGACGGCATCCCTAGCCGCGTCTTCAGAGCATGCGCAGACCAGCTGGCTGGAGTGTTTACGGACATGTTCAATCTCTTCCTATCTCAGTCTGCTGTACCCACTTGCTTCAAGATGTCTACCATTGTTCCTGTACCCAAGAAGAGCAAAGGTAACTGAACTAAATGACTTTCGCCCGTAGCACTCACTTCTGTCATCGTGAAGTGCTTTGAGAGGCTAGTTAAGGATCATATCACCTCTACCTTAACTGACACCCTAGACCTAATTCAATTTGCATACCGCCCTAATAGATCCACAGACGATGCAATCACCATCGCACTGCACACTGCCCTATCCCGTCTGGACAAGAGGAAGAATGCTGTTCATTGATTATAGCTCAGCCTTCAACACCATAGTACCCTCCAAGCTCATTATTAAGCTCAAGGCCCTGGGTCTACGGTTCCGTATTTCACTGAAAGAATAAACGTTTTGTTTTCGAAATGATAGTTTCCAGATTTGACCATATTAATGACCTAAGGCTCATATTTCTGTGTGTTATTATGTTATAATTAAGTCTATGATTTGATATTTGATAGAGCAGTCTGACTGAGCGGTGGTAGGCAGCATCAGGCTCGTAAGCATTCATTCAAACAGCCCTTTTGTGCGTTTGCCAGCAGCTCTTCCCTGTGCTTCAAGCATTGAGCTGTTTATGACTTCCAAGCCTATCAACTCCCGAGATTAGGCTGGTGTAACCGATGTGAAATGGCTAGCTAGTTAGCGGAGTGCGCGCTAATAGCGTTTCAATCGGTGATGTAACTCGCTCTGAGACCTTGAAGTAGTTGTTCCCCTAGCTCTGCAAGGGCCGCTGCTTTTGTGGAGCGATGGGTAACGATGCTTCGAGGGTGGCTGTTGTCGATGTGTTCCTGGTTCGAGCCCAGGTAGGGGTGAGGAGAGGGACGAAAGCTATACTGTTACACTGGCAATACTAAAGTGCCTATAAGAACATCCAATAGTCAAAGGTATATGAAATACAAATGGTATAGAGATAAATATTCCTATAATAACTACAGCCTAAAACTACAACCTAAAACCTATTGCACTTTTACTTTCTTCTCCAACACTTTGTTTTTGCATTATTTAAACCACATTGAACATGTTTCATTATTTATTTGAGGCTAAATTGATTTTATGAATGTATTATATTAAGTTAAAATCAGTGTTCATTCAGTATTGTTGTAATTGTCATTATTACAAATAAATAAATACATTTTAAAAATCGGCCGATTAATCGGTATCGGCTTTTTTGGTCCTCCAATAATCGGTATCGGTATCGATGTTGAAAAATCATAATCTGTCGACCTCTACTCCAGAGGGTGATGCGGTCTGCCCAACGCATCATCTGGGGCACACTGCCTATCCTCCAGGACACCTACAGCACCCGATGTCACTGGAAGGCCAAAAAGATCATCAAGGACATCAACCACACAAGCCACGGCCTTTTCAACCCGCTACCATCCAGAAGGCGAGATCAGTACAGCAGCAAACTGCTTTTTATACTGTTCAACATAGCTTGTGTCAATTGAAGCTTATCCTCAATACTGACAAAACTAAACTAATGGTGTTTTCTAAAGCAAGAAATAGACCTCTGAACCTTTCACCTATTACTACCTGTCAGGGCAAGGAGATTGAGGTTGTAACCTCATATAAATATCTTGGAATTTTAATTGATGACGGCCTCTCTTTTAAATTGCATATTCAACAACGTACAAAAACATTGAAGCTGAAATTGGGATTTTATTTTAGGAATAAGGCCTGCTTTTCTTTTGAAGCCAGAAGGAGGCTAGTATCAGCTACATTTATGCCTTTACTAGACTATGGGGATATTTTATATATGAATGCTTCCGCTCAGTGTTTGAGATCAATTGACACCCTTTACCATGGCACTTTGAGATTTATTTTAAACTGCAAAACCTTACACACCACTGCACTTTGTATACCAGGGATGGCTGGCCTTCTCTAGCCACTCGTAGGCTCAGGCACTGGTATACTTTTATTTACAAAGACATTTTGGGTTTACTACCTTTTTATTTGGGCATTTTTATTGTTCAGAAATGTGGTGGGTACTCTCTTCGTTCGCTGGACTTTATCCTGCTAACTGTTCCAAATGTCCGAACTGAATTTGTATACATTTTTTAACATAATTTGTACTTTTATGTACTCTGCGCCATCGTCTTGGAACGCCTTACAAAATACTTTTAAACTGGAAGAACTTATCCCGATTGGTATTTTTAAATCACTGATGAATGATCTTGAGACTGATTCCCTGACCTGTCAATGTTTTTAATTTTCTGTTTTTGATTTTGTTATACTCTTGTGAATTCTATGGTTTTTACTAGATTACTTGTAGTTTTTCATGTTGTTTGTCTGTCATTTTTGTAATGACTTGGTGCTGCCTATCTTGGCCAGGACGCTCTTGAAAAAGAGATTTAAAATCTCAATGAGCCCTTCCTGGTTAAATAAATAAATAAATAAATAAAGTACAGGTGCATCAAAGCTGGGACCGAGAGACTGAAAAACAGCTTCTATCTCAAGGCCATCAGACTGTTAAATAGCCATCACTAGCCGGCTACCATTACTGTGAGACCGGCAGTAATTTGCATGACAATAACCAGCTGACAAAATGTCATGACCGCCACAGCCCTACTTACAGTAAACCATCGTTAAACCTAGTTTCCATGATATCACATTCCAGCCAGACAAGCAGAAGGGGTTCCCTTAAAACAGGGTTTCCCGCCGAATTAGGCTGCAGGTGGTTTTATTTGGCCCCCCATGTTTTCTGAGCAAAACAATTAAATATATATATATATTTTTCATTTTCATTTTTTTTTCATTGTTGGACATAAAAGACTAAAAACACCAGGAAATCAGATTCCAGGTGATTTTAATTAAAGAAATCAAGTATTCCCATGCATAATAGAGAGACGTGATCGTACACAAATGTTTTAGTCAAACACATCTGTTTGGGCTTCTTGCAGTTAATTTGCAGTCTACAAATGATTTGTAATTATGTTCTGGCCCCCCGACCATCCACGCAAGAAAAAAACGGCCTGTGGCTGAATCTAGTTCATGATCCCTGCCTTAAAAGGTCTGGACTGTGATTGTAAAGATGAATCTGTCATGTACTGTCATGTTGTGTCTTGTCTCTGTCCTTTCCCTTCACCCTGTCTCCCTCTGCTGGTCGTTGTTAGGTTACCTTTTCTCCCCCGCTTTCCCCCAGCTGTTCCTTGTCTCCTCTAACTACCCATTCACCCCGTTTCCCACCTGTTCCCTTTTTCCCTCTGATTAGGTCCCTATATCTCTCTCTGTTTCTGTTCCTGTCCTTGTCGGATTCTTGTTTGTTGTGTTTCATGCCTGAGCCAGACTATCGTCATGTTTGCTGTAACCTTGTCCTGTCCTGTCGGAATCTGCCGGTCTATCTGAGCCTACCTATGTTTGGTTATTAAAGAAGCTCTGTTTAAGTTAGTTCGCTTTTGGGTCCTCATTCACTCACCATAACAGAAGAATCCGACCAAGAATGGACCCAGCGACTTCGGATCCTCTCCACTCAGCCGTCGGGATCCAGGGAGCGATGCTAGGCAGACACGAGCAGGAAGTGTCTGCTGCTCGACATGCCGTTGAGACCCTGGCCACCCAAGTCTCCAACCTCACAGAACAGGTTCACCATCTCCGCCTCGATCCACCGGCCACTTCCAGGGCTTTCGAATCTCCGGAGCCCAGAATCAATAACCCGCCGTGTTACTCTGGGGAGCCCACTGAATGCCGCTCGTTCCTCACCCAGTGTGATATTGTGTTTTCTCTCCAGCCCAACACTTACTCCAGGAGCACTGCTCGTGTCGCCTACGTCATATCTCTCCTTATTGGACGGGCTCGTGAGTGGGGCACGGCAATCTGGGAGGCAAGGGCTGAGTGTACTAACCAGTATCAGGACTTTAAGGAGGAGATGATACGGGTTTTTGATCGATCTGTTTTTGGGGAGGAGGCTTCCAGGGCCCTGTCTTCCCTATGTCAAGGCAATCGATCCATAACAGACTACTCTATTGAGTTTCGCACTCTTGCTGTCTCCAGTGGCTGGAACGAGCCGGCCTTGCTCGCTCGTCTTCTGGAGGGTTTCCGCGCAGAGGTAAAGGATGAGATTCTCTCCCGGGAGGTTCCTTCCAGCGTGGATTCCTTGATTGAACTCGCTATTCGCATTGAGCGACGGGTTGATCTTCGTCACCGAGCTCGTGGAAAGGAGCTCGCGCTCTCCGTCGCCTCCCTCTCCGCATCACTACCATCTTCCTCTGCCGGCTCGGGTGCTGAGCCCATGCAGCTGGGAGGTATCCGCATCTCGACTAAGGAGAGGGAACGGAGAATCACCAACCGCCTCTGTCTCTATTGCGGTTCCGCTGGTCATTTTGTCACTTCATGTCCAGTAAAAGGCCAGAGCTCGTCAGTAAGCGGAGGGCTACTGGTGAGCGCTACTACTCCTGTCTCTCCTTCAAGATCCTGCACTACCTTGTCGGTCCATCTACGCTGGACCGGTTTGTCAGCTTCCTGCAGTGCCTTAATAGACTCTGGGGCGGAGGGCTGTTTTATGGACGAGACCTGGGCTCGGGAACATGACATTCCTCTCAGACAGTTAAAGGAGCCCACGGCCTTGTTCGCCCTGGATGGTAGTCCTCTCCCCAGGATTCAGCGTGAGACGCTACCTTTAACCCTCACTGTTTCTGGTAATCATAGTGAAACCATTTCTTTTTTAATTTTTCGTTCACCTTTTACACCTGTTGTTTTGGGCCATCCCTGGCTAGTTTGTCATAATCCTTCCATTAATTGGTCTAGTAATTCTATCCTCTCCTGGAACGTCTCTTGTCATGTGAAATGTTTAATGTCTGCTATCCCTCCTGTTTCCTCTGTCTCTTCTTCACAGGAGGAGCCTGGTGATTTGACAGGGGTGCCGGAGGAATATCACGATCTGCGCACGGTGTTCAGTCGGTCCAGGGCCACCTCTCTTCCTCCACACCGGTCGTATGATTGTAGTATTGATCTCCTTCCGGGAACCACCCCCCCCCCCCGGGGTAGACTATACTCTCTGTCGGCTCCCGAACGTAAGGCTCTCGAAGATTATTTGTCTGTAGCTCTTGACGCCGGTACCATAGTCCCCTCCTCCTCTCCCGCCGGAGCGGGGTTTTTTTTTTGTCAAGAAGAAGGACGGGTCTCTGCGCCCCTGCATAGATTATCGAGGGCTGAATGACATAACAGTGAAGAATCGTTATCCGCTTCCTCTTATGTCTTCAGCCTTCGAGATCCTGCAGGGAGCCAGGTTTTTCACTAAGTTGGACCTTCGTAACGCTTACCATCTCGTGCGCATCAGGGAGGGGGACGAGTGGAAGACGGCGTTTAACACTCCGTTAGGGCACTTTGAATACCGGGTTCTTCCTTTCGGCCTCGCTAACGCTCCAGCTGTCTTTCAGGCATTAGTCAATGATGTCCTGAGAGACATGCTGAACATCTTTGTTTTCGTTTACCTTGACGATATCCTGATTTTTTCACCGTCACTCCAGATTCATGTTCAGCACGTTCGACGTGTCCTCCAGCGCCTTTTAGAGAATTGTCTTTTTGTGAAGGCTGAGAAGTGCACTTTTCATGCCTCCTCCGTCACATTTCTCGGTTCTGTTATTTCCGCTGAAGGCATTAAGATGGATCCCGCTAAGGTCCAAGCTGTCATTGATTGGCCCGTCCCTAAGTCACGCGTCGAGCTGCAGCGCTTTCTCGGCTTCGCGAACTTCTATCGTCGTTTCATCCGTAATTTCGGTCAGGTGGCAGCTCCTCTCACAGCCCTTACTTCTGTCAAGACGTGCTTTAAGTGGTCCGTTTCCGCCCAGGGAGCTTTTGATCTCCTCAAGAATCGTTTTACATCCGCTCCTATCCTTGTTACACCTGACGTCTCTAGACAGTTCGTTGTCGAGGTTGACGCGTCAGAGGTGGGCGTGGGAGCCATCCTTTCTCAGCGCTCCCTCTCTGACGACAAGGTCCACCCATGCGCGTATTTTTCTCATCGCCTGTCGCCGTCGGAACGTAACTATGATGTGGGTAACCGCGAACTGCTCGCCATCCGGTTAGCCCTAGGCGAATGGCGACAGTGGTTGGAGGGGGCGACCGTTCCTTTTGTCGTTTGGACTAACCATAGGAACCTTGAGTACATCCGTTCTGCCAAACGACTTAATGCGCGTCAGGCGCGTTGGGCGCTGTTTTTCGCTCGTTTCGAGTTCGTGATTTCTTATCGTCCGGGCTCTAAGAACACCAAGCCTGATGCTTTGTCTCGTCTCTTCAGTTCTTCAGTAGCCTCCACTGACCCCGAGGGGATTCTCCCTGAGGGGCGTGTTGTCGGGTTGACTGTCTGGGGAATTGAGAGGCAGGTAAAACAAGCGCTCACTCACACTCCGTCGCCGCGCGCTTGTCCTAGGAACCTTCTTTTCGTTCCCGTTCCTACTCGTCTGGCCGTTCTTCAGTGGGCTCACTCTGCCAAGTTAGCCGGCCACCCTGGCGTTCGGGGTACGCTTGCTTCCATTCGCCAGCGTTTTTGGTGGCCCACTTGGGAGCATGACACGCGTCGTTTCGTGGCTGCTTGTTCGGTCTGCGCGCAGACTAAGTCCGGTAACTCTCCTCCTGCCGGCCGTCTCAGGCCGCTTCCTATTCCCTCTCGACCGTGGTCTCACATCGCCTTAGATTTTGTCACCGGACTGCCTTCGTCAGCGGGGAAGACTGTTATTCTTACGGTTGTCGATAGGTTCTCTAAGGCGGCTCATTTCATTCCCCTTGCTAAGCTTCCTTCTGCTAAAGAGACGGCACAAATCATCATCGAGAATGTTTTCAGAATTCATGGCCTTCCGTCAGACGTCGTTTCGGACAGAGGTCCGCAATTCACGTCTCAATTTTGGAGGGAGTTTTGCCGTTTGATTGGGGCTTCCGTCAGTCTCTCTTCCGGCTTTCACCCCCAGTCTAACGGTCAAGCAGAACGGGCCAATCAGACTATTGGTCGCATCTTACGCAGTCTTTCTTTTCGTAACCCTGCGTCTTGGTCAGAACAGCTCCCCTGGGCAGAATACGCCCACAACTCGCTTCCTTCGTCTGCGACCGGGCTATCTCCTTTTCAGAGTAGCCTCGGGTACCAGCCTCCGCTGTTCTCATCTCAGTTCGCCGAGTCCAGCGTCCCCTCCGCTCAGGCTTTTGTCCAACGTTGCGAGCGCACCTGGAAGAGGGTCAGGTCTGCACTTTGCCGTTATAGGACGCAGACTGTGAGGGCTGCTAATAAGCGTAGAACTAAGAGTCCTAGATATTGTCGCGGTCAGAGAGTTTGGCTCTCCACTCAGAACCTTCCCCTTAAGACGGCTTCTCGCAAGTTGACCCCGCGGTTCATTGGTCCGTTCCGTATTTCTCGGGTCATTAATCCTGTCGCAGTTCGACTTCTTCTTCCGCGATACCTTCGTCGCGTCCACCCGGTCTTCCATGTCTCCTGCATCAAGCCCGTCCTTCGCGCCCCCGCTCGTCTTCCCCCCCCCCCCCCATCCTTGTCGAGGGCGCACCCATCTACAGGGTCCGTAGAATTTTGGACATGCGTCCTCGGGGCCGTGGTCACCAGTACCTCGTAGATTGGGAGGGGTACGGTCCTGAGGAGAGGAGTTGGGTTCCCTCTCGGGACGTGCTGGACCGTGCGCTGATCGAGGATTTCCTCCGTTGCCGCCAGGTTTCCTCCTCGAGTGCGCCAGGAGGCGCTCGGTGAGTGGGGGGGTACTGTCATGTACTGTCATGTTGTGTCTTGTCTCTGTCCTTTCCCTTCACCCTGTCTCCCTCTGCTGGTCGTTGTTAGGTTACCTTTTCTCCCCCGCTTTCCCCCAGCTGTTCCTTGTCTCCTCTAACTACCCATTCACCCCGTTTCCCACCTGTTCCCTTTTTCCCTCTGATTAGGTCCCTATATCTCTCTCTGTTTCTGTTCCTGTCCTTGTCGGATTCTTGTTTGTTGTGTTTCATGCCTGAGCCAGACTATCGTCATGTTTGCTGTAACCTTGTCCTGTCCTGTCGGAATCTGCCGGTCTATCTGAGCCTACCTATGTTTGGTTATTAAAGAAGCTCTGTTTAAGTTAGTTCGCTTTTGGGTCCTCATTCACTCACCATAACAGAATCAATCAAATTTCAATCAAATGTATTTATTTAGCCCTTTTTACATCAGTCGATGTCACAAAGTGCTGTACAGAAACCCAGCCTAAAACCCCAAACAGCAAGCAAGCAATGCAGATGTAGAAGCACGGTGGCTAGGAAAAACTCAGTAGAAAGGCTGGAATCTAGGAAGAAACCTAGAGAGGAACCAGGCTCTGAGGGATGGCCAGTCCTCTTCTGGCCGTGCAGGGTGGAGATTATAACAGAACATGGTCAAGATGTTCAAACGTTCATCGATGACCAGCAGGGTCAGATAATAATAATCACAGTGGTTGTAGAGGGTGCAACAGGTCAGCGCCTCAGGAGTAAATGTCAGTTGGCTTTTCATAGCCGATCATTCAGAGTTAGAGACAGCAGGTGCGGTAGAGAGAGAGAGTCAAAAACAGCAGGTCCGGGACAAGGTAGCACGTCCGGTGAATAGGTCAGGGTTCCATAGCCAAAGGCAGAACAGTTGAAACTGGAGCAGCAGCATGATGCGGTGGACTGGGGACAGCAAGGAGTCATCAGGCCAGGTAGTCCCTAGGCATAGTCCTGAGGCATAGTCCTAGGGCTCAGCAGGTCCTCCGAGAGAAGAGAGAGATAGAGGGAGCAGACTTAAATTCACACAATACAGACTGACCCTAGCCCCCTGACACATAAACTATTGCAGCATAAATACTGGAGGCTGAGACAGGAGGGGTTGGGAGACACTGTGGCCCTGTCCGACGATACCCCTGGACAGGGCCAACCAGGCAGGAAATGACCCCACCCACTTTGCCAAAGCACAGCCCCCACACCACTAGAGGGATATCTTCAACCACCAACCTACCACCCTGAGACAAGGCCGAGTATAGCCCACAAAGGTCTCCCCCACGTCACGAACCCAAGGGGGGTGCCAATCCGGACAGGAAGATCACGAGTTCCTGTAGGGAAAGTTCAGTTCACTTAGCACCAACAGAGACACATTTCGTTGGTAATGTTTGTTCATTGAGAGGGTCTGTGTGACTTCAATCAGTATGTCCACAACACTAAAGCTCGAGTTTAGTTTAACTCAAGTTTGACTGTATCTGTATTGATTTTGGCAGTTCGCTGGGAGTTGAAAACAGCCTTAGCTAAGTTTAGGGATCACACTAAGTTTTGACTTGGAATGCCCTGAACTCATAGAGAAGCAGGTTTTGCAGTGGGATGGAAACGTGACATCATAGAATGTCAACAGACGTGACCCAGGTGGGCCACATGTTAAATCTTCCACTAGTGCTCTCACATTTGCCTACAACAGGAAACCAGAGACATTCTAGCCCACTGAGCTATGGTTGGTCTGTGGCCTGATGACTTTACCACAATACACCCTCCTTTTCTGGCGTAACCACAGTAACGACCTCCTCTCTGGCATCTGGGATGCTAACCAGGTGACTCACAGAGAACCAGACTCTGACTGGTGTGGAGGAGATAACCACAGTGTGGATAACACACACAGGCGCACACACACACACACACGCACACGTAAGCACACGTACGCACACACACAGGGGGAAAACCATCCCATCCCGTCACTTTAATGAAAGCATCTCTGTGCCCGACGGAAAGTATGCGTGGGATTTATATACCTAAAGGGAGGAGGGAGCGAGGAATAGCATGAGTATGGCCATTTATGTGAGCCTAGCTCATCCAGTAGTGTTTGTGTTTGAATTGAAATAAGAGTTTAAAGCCATCTAAAGCTGAAAGGCCAGTCTGTGGTTTATCTTTTTAACAGTTAGTAGTTGAGAGCAGCAGGATAGTCAAATGCCACATACTGCGCTAGACTAGAGAATTGGCAGTGTTGCCCGGTTTAAAATTTCAGTGGATTCTCCCTCAGTGTCTGTGTTTTCACTAGGCTTCATAAGATAACAAGGCTCTGGAGGACGTCTCAGATCCCTGTGTATCTTTCTCATTAAATGACCAACTCCGTGAGAAAGGATGAGGAAGCTGGGGCCAAGCTTCCTGAAATCCAGGACCTCTATACCAGGCGGTGTCAGAGGAAGGCCCTAAAAATTGTCAAAGACTTCAGCTACCATAGTCATAGACTGTTTTCTCTGCTACCGCACAGCAAGCGGTACTGGAGTGCCAAGTCGAGGTCCAAAAGGCTTCTAAACAGCTTCTACCCCCAAGCCATAAGACTCCTGAACATCTAATCAAAAGGCTTCCCACACCCCTCTTTTACGCCGCTGCTATTCTCTATTCATAATCTATGCATAATCACTTTAACTCTACCTACATGTACATATTACCTCTGTGCCGGTACCCCCTGCATATAGCCTCGCTTGTTATTTTACTGCTGCTGTTTAATTATTTGTTACTTTAATTATTTTTTATTTTTTACTTAACACTTATTTTTAAAGCATTGTTGGTTAAGGGTTTGTAAGTAAGCATTTCACTGTAAGGTCTACCTACACCTGGTCTACCTACAAATACAATTTGATTTGATTTGAACATGGAGAGTGGAGGACGAGAGGCAGTGAAATAGGACACGTGGTCATGACCTTTACTCCTTTCAAGGCTTAATGAAGCCTTCATACACCTTTTATAAGGCCTATAAAGATGCTTCAGGAATCTTTCATAAGCTTTAGCTTAGAATCGAAATGGGCAAAGCTAGTTTAATAGATTAATCCCCATCATCAAACTTTACCCTGCCCTTTTAATACCTAGATGCCTGCTTTAAAAGGATATGGCACTCCCGCTGTTAATTTGTGCCCCATTTATGTTTACCTCTCTATGGGTGTTATTACAGCTAACTGTCCCCACACTGTCAATATTTCCCTGGACTGACCAGTCTTTCAACTAGCAGGGGAGTGGAATGGGAAAAGGTGTCACTTCGACCCTTCACCAGGCCTGACCTTGCGTCAGAAACAGGCACAAGCAGCTCCTGTGACTGACTGTCTTCCATTCATTCATGGGATGAAGTGGTATTCTATTCAGGGTTTCCGACCAGGTCACGCCCTGACCTGACTGTGTCAATATGTCTTTATTTAGCCTAGTTAGACCCAACCAGGCAAACCCGTGTTACATGCTAATTCAGTTATTCATATTTTATCAGAGATATTCCTATCTTGTAATGCTCTAGCCTGTCCTGAAGTTAAAAGCAAAAACAAAAAAGCACTATTTAGAAAGGTCTATGAGTGTTTTGGAGGTTCTCTGCTTGTCAAAGGCTTGTTTGTTGTGTGTGTGTGTGTATGTGTGTGTGTGTGTCTATGAATGCCTGTATATGTGTGTACTTTACACTAGTTAGCTGTCAGAAAAAGAACAAGACCACACAGATCTGTCAATTAAATGAAGCCTTTACCACAAATGATAGGTTGTCCATATTGAAGACATGAGTACTGCAGGTGACTAAAAGTTGTCTTTCCGTCATTTCAAATAAATCAATGCTCTTTCCGTGGAAAGACACTGAATTATTGTAATCGTCTGATAATCGTTTCACAGATTGGCTGACAAATCTTTTGTTAATTAAGCAAAACTGAAATGTCATGGTAGTAGCTTATGACCATTTCGTCCATCTCACTTCACACTGGGACTTTCAGGTGTCTCCTAGCATTTAGTCCTTATAAATCATCTCAGTTGTTCAGTTCTGCTCCAAGCAGAGCATCCCAGTGACCCCGGTCATCTAGCTATTTCCTGTCAGTGACGTTAGCCTTTCTTTGGTGCCGCCTCATGTTGACCTTTTTTGGTCAGTGTCAGCCGTGTTTTGAGAATGGTACTAGATGGATGACTCAGCTCCGCTGTGCTATGTCGCTAATGAGAATCGTCTTGTGTTTACGCTAGTATTGCATATCTTAGGAGGAGTCGTGTGATATTTGGTCTCTGCTTTGTATACTGTAGGTCTGTTTGTCCTCTGTTTGGTTCCTCCAAGAAGCCAAAGGATGAAGCCAAAGAATGAACTGAATGAAGTCATCTAATGGGGGGTTCTCTCTTCAGACCCAAACATTAGGAGGTGGGCAGGAAGCGTTGTTTATCATTAGCTAACTAACGCCATGATTCAACAAGGACAGCTGCTCACGCAATAGTTCACATGCACGTGGGGATAATGGCTTGCCACACGTGGAACCAATCGCCAAGGTGGCCGAGGGAGTTGGGTCTCAGACGGTTAGCTGGGAGGTGCATCTCGATGTGGAGGGATATTCCATGGGTCTTATTATACGCGATATGGGCAATGTATCGTATGATGCTACAAAGCAAAATCGTCAGTGTTCATATCCTGGTGTAAGCAGTTTTGGTGTTGATGTGGTGTTACTATGAACGAACTGAACGCCAGCTGGTGTTGCTTTTTAAGATGTTAAAAAATACTGTTCTTCCATCAGGGTGTCAAATTGGCCAGTGTTACCTAGTGTAGATTTTTCAGCTGAATATTTCTAGTGTCAATTCAGCTGTTACATTAACTCTGTAAGTGTTAAATGACCACTTATTGGTGTAAAACAACCACAGTGTTGGTGTTAATAACCAGTTTTAAACCAAAACCATGCCCATCATTATCAAATTTCCCAGCATGCTCTATTGCAGTTAGATCTTTTGCATTGTTTGTTTCAATATCTATGTTTTTGCATGTACATGGATTGATTAATTCATCTTATGCTAATCAAATATAAATATAAATACATTCTTCTCAGCTCATCAAGTCTGTTATATGGATTTATTGCACCCTTTACTGAAATGGTTGTTTGAGTTCAGATGCTTAAGGTAATCTCATGTCTTAGTCTTCCCAACATGGCAGTCATTCTGAATGCAGGTTGCGGGTGAATACAAATTCCAAATGTTGGATATCCCCACTCTGGTTGGATATCCCCACTCTGGCTGGATTCCATAATTCATATATTCCAATATGAATTATGCAAGCCAGCATAATGTGACTTGCAAGCCTGGTGTTGGAAAGTATCAATGTTCAAAGGACAACACTTTGAAAAGTGTAAATTCAACACGTTCTGGTGATTCTCACATAAACACTTCAAAAGTACCCACAGTGTTCAATTTACATATATAATTTTGCTGTGTAAGTATATGTTTATCACATTGTTTTCTTGCTGTTTTTTAAATGAGCCTGCCAACAGTATCTACATCGGATTTGATTACGCTTCATGATCGTGTATGATGAATTTTCAGCAATGATCTTTTCAGAGACACACCAACACCCATGCAACATTAACTATTTGGAAGACTATGGTGTGTCCAAGTCTTAAGGGGGTTGTTTCCTGGACCCAGATTAAGCCTAGTCCCAGACAAAAACATCTTTCTTAATGGAGAATCTCAATTAAAAGTGCTTTTTAATCCAGGACTAGGCTTAATCTGTGTTTGGGAAATCGTCCCTAAGTCTTTGCCAGTTTTGATTAGCTCTCTCCCGAGTCATTGCGGGTATTGACTAAGAGGTCTTCCCCCAAGTACTTCTGAGTTATCACAACACATGATGTGAAGTCCTTCCATTAAAAAGAGCGAAGCAGCAGCTGCTAACACTCTCCAGATGTCGATTATGATTTTGTCTGTTGCTCCCGGCCAAACACACTGTCAACAGACTGCCTAGCAGCAGACCTTTGAGGTCCATATACAGCTACGGGGGGGGGGGGGGGGGGGGGCAAAAGGTTGCATTTTTCAACCGGGCAAACAAAGGTGTTTTCAAAATTCTGTGTGACACGGTGGAGTTGGAGAGTTTGAGACAGGCTTCAGAGGGGCCTCGTGAGCGAATTGAAGAAAGGAATGTTGCGTATTTGGCTGAAGAACAAGGAACGTGTATTAGACGGTTGTTTCCCTGGGTGGCAGTCGGAACAGAATGTCCTCACTTACTGCCTTCCCTAACGTCTCATGTTCGACAGCTGTACCAAATAATTTAAGGTTTAGTATATCCTCCAAATGATGATGCGCAGCTAGCAGGCAACGGTGTTGTTTCCCATGTGTTCATCCATGCTTGGCATGTTGCACACATAAACAACCCTGGCCTTATGTTCTGTTTTTATCATAGGAAAAATTGTAAATGAGATGAGGAAACAACAGGCTGTGGAAGTCATTGTGAAGGTTTTCAGCCTCGGTTTATTTACACTACAGGACTGCCTAGGCCTAAGGGGTAGAGGCTAGGGGTCAAACTGCTGCTAGCTCTGAAGATTCTGTTGCTAACAAGACTCCCCTTGTTAGTTAGATTCATACGGGTATTAGCTCAAGGTGTGTGTGTGTACAACATACAAATAATGATGATAAGACTAATAATATATTTGATAACCGATTTCATATACAGTTGGGTCCGAAAATATTGACACCCTTAAAAATATGAGCAAAAATGACTGTATAAAATAAACAATTACAATACTGAGCTATATTGTCTGCTCAAAAAAACTGGGAAAGGATATTATGTTATACTCATACAATGCTCAGAGAAAGAGATTTTGTTTAAAAAGTAATGAAAAAAAATCTCAAACGGTAGATTATTAACTCCCGTGTTCTCAATACCTCTCAAAACCTCACCTTGTGAGGATAACGGCGTAGCCTTTTTCTAAAATGTTTTATGAGTTGGAGAACACATTGGGAGGGACCTTAGAGCATTCCTTCATACAGAATCTCTCCAGATCCTTGATGTCCTTCATCTGCACTTATGGACTGCCCTCATCAATTCCAACCACAGCTTTTCAAAGGGGTTCAAGTCCGGAGACTGAGATGGACATTGTAAAATATAGATTTTGTCATCAATTAACCATTTATTTGTAGATTTTGATGTGTGCTTGGGGTTGCTGGAAGATCCGCTTGCGGCCAAGGTTTTCAGTTAAAATGTCCTGGTACTGGGTAAAGTTCATGATGCCGTTGACCATAACAAGCGCCCCAGGGTCAGTGGAAGCGAAATAGCCCCATAACATCAAAGATCCACCACCAAATTCACCCTGGTCTCATAGACTCCACATAAAATAGTACATATAAATCTGTGACACTCAAATTAGTTAGATATGTTACATTTGTAGGGTTAGGGTTAGGGTTAGGGTTAGTGCTAGAGGCGTCACTACAGACCCTGGTTCGATTCCAGGCTGTATCACAACCCGGCTGTGATTGGGAGTCCCATAGGGCTGCGTAGGCCATCATTGTAAATAAGAATTTGATTTTAACTGACTTGCCTTGTTAAATAAATAAATAATAATAAAAATGTGGTATGCTTACATAAGACAGAATGTTACTTGTGCTTGGATGAATAGATGGGTGGGTGTATAACGTAAACGTCTAGCAACTCAAAGGTCGTGTTTTCGAATCTCATCATGGACAACTTTAGCATTTTAGCTAATAAGCAACTGCAAGTACTTACTACTTTTTAGCTACTTTGCAAGTACTCAGTATGTTAGCTAACCCTTCCCCTAACCTTAACCATAACCCTTTAACCTAACTCCTAACCCTAACCTTAACCCCTAGCCTAGCTAGTTAGCCACCTATCTAACGTTAGCGTTAGTCACCTAGCTAACGTTAGCCACCAGGCTATCATACGAAATAGATGATGGACATCCACAACTGAATACATACCATACGAAAGATAACATATCATACTAAATTGAGTATCACGGATTTACAAAATGCTCTGAGACGAGGATGCCATATTTTTACAGTAGGTATGGGGTTCTTTTCTGCTTATGCATTCTCATTTCGACACCAAACCCACCACTGGTGTGCGTGGCCAACGAGTTCTATTTTCATGTCATCTGACCAAAGCACCGGTTCTAATCCAAGTGCCAATGCATTTTAGCAAACTCCAGGCATTTACATTAAGTTGACGTGAAAAGAGAGTTCTTTAGCCACATACACCAGTGATGGATTTGGCGTCAAAATGAGAATGCATGAGCAGAAAAGAACCTCATACCTACTGTAAAATATGGTGATAGATTTTTTACGTTATTGGGCTATTTTGCTTCCTTCCACAGGTCCTGGGGCCCCACAAAACAATATTTTGGTCTTTGTTTTATTAGTCCATTGTTGATATTGTCCCAAAATGTGTTGCATGTCAGCATTCAAGTTTTCAAGATATACAGTTGAAGTTTACATACACCTTAGCCAAATACATTTAAACTCAGTTTTTCACAATTCCTGACATTTAATCCTAGTAAAAATTCCATGTCTTGGGTCAGTTAGGATCACCACTCTACTTTAAGAATGTGAAATGTCAGAATAATAGTAGAGAGAATGATTTATTTCAGCTTTTATTTCTTTCATCACAATTAGTATTTGGTAGCATTGCCTTTAAATTGTTTAACTTGGGTCAACTTCGGGTAGCCTTCCACAACCTTCCCACAATAAGTTGGGTGAATTTTGGCACATTCCTCCTGACAGAGCTGGTGTAACTGAGTCAACTTTGTAGGCCTCCTTGCTCGCACAAGCTTTTTCAGTTCTGCAAACAAATGTTCTATGGGATTGAGGTCTGGCCTTTGTGATGGTCATTCTAATACCTTGACTTTGTTGTCCTTAAGACATTTTTCCAAAACTTTGGAAGTATGCTTGGGGTCATTGTCCATTTGGAAGACCCATTTGCGACCAAGCTTTAACTTCCTGACTGATTTCTTGAGATGTTGCTTCAATATACCCTCATTATTTTCTTTCCTCATGAAGCCATCTATTTTGTGAAGTGCACCATCCCCTCCTGCAGCAAAGCACCCCCACAACATAATGCTGCCCTCCCCGTGCTTCACGGTTGGGATGGTGTTCTTTGGCTTGCTAGCTTCCCCCTTTTTCCTCCAAACATAACGATGGTCATTATGGCCAAACAGTTCTATTTTTGTTTCATCAGACCAGAGGACATTTCTCCAAAAAGTCCGATCTTTGTCCCCATGTGCAGTTGCAAACCGTAGTCTGGCTTTTTTATGGCGGTTTTGGAGCAGTGACTTCTTCCTTGCTGAGCGGCCTTTCAGGTTATGTCGATATATATATATTTTTTACTGTGGATATAGATACTTTTGTACCTGTTTCCTCCAGCATCTTCACAAGGTCCTTTGCTGATGTTCTGGGATTGATTTGCACTTTTCGCACCAAAGTACGTTCACCTCTAGGAGATAGAACACGTCTCCTTTCTGAGCGGTATGATATCTGCGTGGTACCATGGTGTTTATACTTGCGTACTATTGTTGTACAGATGAACGTGGTACCTTCAGGCATTTGGAAATTGCTACCAAGGATGAACCAGACTAGTGGAGGTCTACAATTTTTTTTCTGAGGTCTTGGCTGATTTATTTAGATTTTCCTATGATGTCAAGCAGAGGCACTGAGTTCAAAGGTAGGCCTTGAAATACATCCAAAGGTACACCCCCAATTAACTCAGATTATGTATTTTATTATGTCAATTAACCTATCAGAAGCTTCTAAAGCCATGACATCATTTTCTGGAATTTTCCAAGCTGTTTAAAGGCACAGTCATTTATGTAAACTTCTGACCCAGTGGAATTGTGATACAGTGAGTTATAAGTGAAATAATCTGTCTGTAAACAATTGTTGGAAAAATTACTTGTGTCATGCACAAAGTAGATGTCCTAACGAACTTGCCAAAACTATAGTTAGTTAACAAGACATTTGTGGAGTGGTTGAAAAACAAGTTTTAATGACTCCAACCTAAGTGTATGTAAACTTCCGACTTCAACTGTATAACTTTCCAAATACAGATATGTGGTGGTTATGGTGCATACCATCTTAATTTCTGTATTTTGAAAGTTATATATCTTGAAAATGTGATTGCTGACATGAAAAACATTTTGAGACTATATCAACAATGGACTAATGAAACAAATACAAAAAAATAGTTTTTGGGTAGTTGTCCTTTATGAACTTTAACCAGTACAAGGACATGGTTCCCTTTGCCATAGAAGCTCGAATCTTGGCCACATGTCGATCTTCAAGCAAGATAAGACAAAAAATCAGCCCCCCCGTGGAAAAAAATATCGCAGCACCCCCACCCCCAAACTACTTCCCTGTGGCTATGAAGACAATAACCCCAAGCACAACGTCAAAATCCACAAAGAAATGGTTATTGACCGTCTCTGGATGCATTGAAAACCTGTGGTTTGAACTGAAGAGGGCAGCCCATAAGCACATATGAAGGATACCAAGGATCTGGAAATATTCTGTATGGAGGAATGGTCTAACATGGTCCCAACATGGTCTCTAATCTCATAAAACATTTTTGAAAAAGGCTCAGTGCTATTATCCTCGCAAGGTGAGGTATTAAAAAAAGTGGTGTCAATCACTACCTTTTTGGGGAGAAAAAAAGATGACATGTTAAACAAAATCTCTTTCTCTGATCAGTTGTATTTGTATAAAATAATATAATTTCAAATATTTTTGAGCATACAAAATACCTCAGTGTTTGAATTATTTACTTGATACAGTCATCTTTATCAATGGTGTCAATCCTTTTGGACCCTATTTAATGTGGCACTACCTTTTTCACGACTAAGTTTCCATTCACTCATCGAGGCTCTAAGGGCTGCCACTGTAAGAGCAGTTTCAGACTGGAATGTGACGACATGCTCTGTGTGTGTGGTGCTGTCCATTGACTGGACACATAATGGTTTAGTCTACTGGTAGGACTGATGGGACTTGGCTTTGCTGGGCTTGTCCTTGTGTGTGTGGGGGTGATGGAGGGGTTCCTTGTACTTTCTGTCTCGGTGTTACACAATAATAGATATTCCAGATGCGAAACACACAAACGTATGCATGCAAGCAAACGCGCACACACACCGGCAGAGCCAATCCAGTTTCCAGTCATTTATGAGGAAAGGCCTTCGAAGCGGCAGGGCTAGGGGCAGATGTGAAAGTAATTTCAAATAATTTATGAGCTATTTTGCTACTAAACTGCTGCAGCATGATTAACATTAATTTCCCCCCATGTTTAGTAAGAGAAGGCAGGCACGTGTAAGCCCAACGTGAAGCACAGTCGGGCAGTGGGGTGAATGAGAGGAAAGAAATGCACAGTAGTTTCAGGCTGAATTAGTCAGTTACTGGAATGACCGTGGCCTACCTCGCTTTCACATAGACACCTACTGATGGATGGGGAACCCAGACAGGAAAACATTCCACCTTGTTCCAGATGGCTGCTGTGGAAATGGTTGAGTAATCAGTAGGGTATTAAAAGTCTAACTTACATAAGGACATGTCCAGTCCAGTAGAAATTCCATTTCTACTTTGAGAGGTCCATCGAACTGGCAATGACCATTTTTAGACGTATTTACTTGGACGTAAGAGTTGTAAGATTTAAGTTATTTGTGAATAGTCTTAGGATGAATCATACAAACAGGCTTGTCGAGCCCTATCGGCGAAAGGTCAGTTCAGGTTAGCATTAGGTTGCACAGATGAGAACTGAAAGGACTAAACAGAAATAGATTAATAGTTTATTTGCGTATCCGTTTTGCGATACAAGTATGTTGACCAAAGCAACTCCCACAAACACATGTTTTTAGTTATGATCTAATTATTATTTGTATTTTTTTTATTTACCTTTATTTAACTAGGCAAGTCGGTTAAGAACAAATTCTTATTTAGAATGACAGCCTACCAAGGGACAGTTTGAAATTTACTGGGGTGGGGTGGGCTTGTCAAACTTTTATTTTGCTTTGGAGAGGGTAGTGTGCTTTTTCCTAATTTACATTAGCCATTTTGCAGGTCTACTATACTATATAAGGTCTTCCATATAGCCACATTTCCTCCTCTGCTTGCATGCGCCTCCCCTATGTTTTAGTACTACCCTTATGCAGTACGCTTTTCCGCATGCACTATGCCACAGGTCAGTATAGTCTATCGGTCAATATAGTCTATCAATGGTGACAATAGTGGTAGGTGGGTCGTTTGTTCAGATCTGCTGCATTTGACACCGTGAACCCTCTCAGGGCTGGGCGTCTCAAGCTTTGCACACTCTTGGATTGCATCCTACCTGGAAGGCCGCTCCTACCAGGTGACGTGGAGAAGATCTGTGTCTGCACCATTTACTACTGGTGTCCCCCAGGGCTCGGTTCTAGGTCCTCTCCTCATCTCTCTATACACCAAGTCACTCGGCTCCGTCATATCCTCACATGGTCTCTCCGATCGTTGCTATGCGGATGACACTCAACTACTTTTCTCCTTCGCCCCTTCTGACACTCAGGTGGCGACACGCATCTCTGTGTGCCTGGCAGATATCTCAGCTTGGATGTCGGCCCACCACCTCAAGCTCAACCTCAACAAGACGGAGCATCTCTTCCTCCCGGGTAAGGCCTGCCTGCTCCAAGACCTCTCCATCACGGTTGACAGCTCCACGGTGTCCCCCTCCCAGAGTGCAAAGAACCTTTGCTACTTGTCTACAGAGCAGCAAGAGGACCCAAGAGGCTCAAAACCTCTCTTGGCCCTCCCACCTCTACGTCAAGGCAGCGCCCACTCAAAGCTATTCTCTGTCCTGGCACCACAATGGTGGAACCAGCTTCTCTCTGAAAGTATCTTAATAAACAATCCAACGGCACACCCCCTTGCACCACCTCCTCACCTCTTCATTCTCGCACTTGACATTTTTCCCCACTTACTAGCTCTGACCTTGCTTATAGCTACTTTATTGAGGGAAAATGTATTTACTTCGACTGTGATATGTGGTTGTACCACCTAGCTATCTTAAGATGAATGCACTAACTGTAAGTCACTCTGGATAAGAGCGTCTGCTAAATGACTCAAATGTAAATGTAAAATGACATTTGAATGATGGCGCAAAAGCCCTGTTATTTGAATGTTTCATTCCATTTGGATCAGTTGTTGGTCAACTCTCGACAGATTATAGAAAGACACGGTAGCAGCCCAGTCTGGCTGTTGCTGATCATCATTCTCCCAAGTTGTCCTATATAGTGTGGCCACATACAGTGCCTATGGAAAGTCTACACCCTATGGAACTGAAAACATAGAAATGCCCCAAAACATAGAAAAACAAACATAGACTGCTCACCCAACTCACTCCCTGACCATACTAAATAAATACAAAACAACGGAAATAAAGGCCAGAACGTGACAGTACCCCCCCCCCCAAAGGTGCGGACTCCGGCCGCAAAACCTTGACCTATAGGGGAGGGTCTGGGTGGGCGTCTGTCCGCGGTGGCGGCTCTGGCGCGGGACGCGGACTCCACTTCATCATTGTCTTAGTCCGCTTTATTGTCCGCCTCCGTGGCTTCCTCACCATGGCCACCCTACTCAATGACCCCACTGGACAGAGGGGCTGCTTGGGACAGAGGGGCAGCTCGGGACAGAGGTGGGGCAGCTGCTCGGGACAGAGGTGGGGCAGCTGCTCGGGACAGAGGTGGGGCAGCTGCTCGGGACAGAGGGACAGCTGCTCGGGACAGAGGTGCGGCAGCGGCTCTGGGCAGAGGGGCTCTGGGCAGAGGGGCTCCGGCAGCGGCGCCGGACAGGCGGGAGGCTCCGGCAGAGGCGGTGCGCTCTGGTGCGCAACCTTGGCACCACTTCCCCAGGCTGGATAACCACTCTAGCCCGGACCCTCCAGAGTGCAGGCACAGGTTGAACCGGGCTGTGGGTAAGCACGGGAGATCTAGTGCTTACTACACGCACCTCTCCCTTAGGCTCCACTCCCACATTCGCCCGGCACGAGCGGAGCGCAGGCAGAGGACGCACTGCACCCTCCCAGCGCCCCGGAGACACAGCACGCAGAGCCGGCGCAGGATACCCTGGACCAAAACTGCGTACCGGCGACCAGACCCGCTGAGCAGGCACCATACGCCCTGGCTCGATGCCCACACTCGCATGACACTCTCGGGGGGCTGTCCTATAGCGCACCGGGCTATGGACACGTACTGGCGACACCGTGCGCTTAACCGCATAACACGGTGCCTGCCCAGTATCACGCTGCTTATAATAAGCACGAGGAGTGAGCGCAGGTCTGCTACCTGGCTTAGCTCCACCCCTCGTGTGCCCCCCCCAAAAAAATTTTGGGGGCTGTCTCTCGTACCTGTCGCACTGCCGTGCTGCCTCCTCATATCGCCGCCGCTCAGCTTTCGCTGCCTCCAGCTCTGCTTTGGGGCGGCGATATTCCCCAGCCTGTGCCCAGGGTCCCTCTCCGTTCAGTATCTCCTCCCATATCCAGGAGTCCTGTGATACCGGCCGCTGTTGTTGCTGCTGCTGCTGCTGCTGCTGCTGTCGTCGCTGCTTTCTACCACGCCGCTTGGGCCTTGGTTGGTGGGTGATTCTGTCACGGCCGTCCTCCTCTTCATCTGAAGAGGAGAGGCGAGATGGATCTGAGGACCAATACGCGGCGTGGTAAGTGTCCATGGTCAATCTTTAATAAAGAAAGTAGTGAACACTGAACACTATACAAAACCAGGAAACAAAATAACAACCGTGAAGCTAATCATATGGACTGTGCTGAAACAAGCCATCAACATAGACAATCACCCACAAACAAACAGTGCAACCCAGGCTACCTAAGTATGATTCTCAATCAGAGACAACTAATGACACCTGCCTCTG
This sequence comes from Oncorhynchus mykiss, assembly GCF_013265735.2. NCBI lineage: Eukaryota > Metazoa > Chordata > Actinopteri > Salmoniformes > Salmonidae > Oncorhynchus > Oncorhynchus mykiss. Next base: position 55,845,509 of record NC_048581.1, on the reverse strand, counting down.
ATTGAGAACCATACTAGGCCGAAAACATAGAAATGCCCCAAAACATAGAAAAACAAACATAGACTGCCCACCCAGCTCACGCCCTGACCATACTAAATAAATACAAAACAACGGAAATAAAGGCCAGAACGTGACATATTGACTCACTCTGTGTGAAATAATAGGAGTTGACGTGATTTTTTAATGACTGCCCCTTCCTCTGTCCCCCATACATACAACACCTGTAAATGTTCCTGAGTGGCCATGTTACAGTTTTGACTTAAATCTGCTTGAAAATCTATGGCAAGACTTGAACATTTCTGTCTAGCCATGATCCCCAACTCTTTGACAGAGCTTGAAGAATTTCGAAAATAATACTGGTTAACTATTGCACAATCTAGTTGTGCAAAGCTCTTATGAGGCTTACCCAAGAAGACTCACAGCTGTAATCAATGCCAAAGGTTTTTCTAGCATATATTGACTCAGGGGGGTGAACACTTATCTAACCAAGGTAAATTAATGTTTTCATTTTCATTCATCTTTACATAAATATCATTTTGTTGAAAATCTGATTGCCCTCTAGCTGATCATTGTCTACAGCCGGCTCTGATCGTAGTGTAATGAAACAGGTAGGGAGAGTGAGCTCCTCTTTGGTGGTTGGTGAACCCTCAACCTTCTTGGCCCTGCATTGCATCGACTGTGCCACAAAACCATGCTGAAGTGGTAAAGTTGATATCCACATTTATAAACACAGGGTTTGCTATGGTTCTTGTTATTTATGGTGGTAATAATTCTTTTTGAGTACATTTTATGAAGGGGGAGGGTGCGCCAAATATTTTACAGTACAAGGGGAGGGTCATGTGAAAATATTTTTTACGTTGGGGAAGGAGATGCATTTTTTTTTAATGACACTTCGAGTTAGACCTTGAGTATGACTACACTCGTCTGACCCCCGAGATGAGTATAAGCTAACCACGGTCCAAAGACAATAAACTTGCTTGGGAGAGGTCATAACACAATCACCAAGGCTAAGGGTGATAACAATATTAGTCATTAATGAAGGTCACTAGTTCTGAGACATTTGTGTCTGAACCTTCCCAAAATAGTGTTTTGATGTTTGTTAAGCACAATTTCCACATTCCTAAACAAGGTGTAGTTTTAGGTGGGCCTTGAGCAAACTGTCTGATGCCGGTGTTATGTCTGGTGGTCTTGTTTCGGGGAAATGAGTGTATATGCACCCCAGCTGCAGGTCTCATGTGTCCCCCCTTGCACATTCTCAGCCCTTTGGTTTCCTTTTGGACCATTCTGCCAAACCAAACACTGAGATGGTTTTAAGAGCCCCCACTTCAAACCGGCTTCCCCTCCGCCCGTCATGTATTTACATTATAGAGAGAAACATCGCCCACTTTGCGTCTAGAACCTCCAAGTCCTTTCAAGGCACTCTCTCCCTTGACCACGTTCACCCTGCCTTGCTCTGCTTTGTTGACGGAAACTCACAGTGATAAAGTGACCGTCGGGATTTAAATGTATGAAAGACTTTCTTCTCTCTTGCCACTGTAGTCAGTAGTCGGGTGACTGGGGTCACTGCAAAAACAGTCTCGACTCAATCACGTCTTTCCGTTCACCACTACATTTTTGGTGTCGAGGGAATACGAACATTCCCAGAGGCTGATGCCATTTCCGGAAAACCACCCCCATTTTTACTAAACGCTAATGTTTCTGGATTCACACAGAAATGTTAGACTGTCTTTCTTTGCAGGCGAGACGACTGGCTGTAGAAGAAAAGGCTGAGCTCAGCATTCATGGCTTATCAAATGAGTTTTTAGAGGGTTGGCACTGAGTACTTCATGTCTCCACATACACATTACAGCCAGGAGTTAGACTATGGGTCTATGGGCTTATGGGGCTGAACAGAGTCAGAGGGGTTGGGTTAAATGCGGAAGACACATTTCAGTTGAACGCATTCAGTTGTACAACTGACTAGGTTTCCCCTTTCCCTTTTCCTCAAATGTGAAGACGCCACTCTCCTTTAAGGGTTCTCAGGACAGACAGAGGAGGGTAACTGAGGACCATGACCCCTCTACTGGCCGGTTGGGTTTAGGGTTAGCCCCATACTTTAGGATTAGGGGACCACCCTCAGCTTACTTCAGCCCTCAGGCAACAGCTTTTGTCTCGACTGTTATTGTAGCTTGGTGAAAAGCTTGGTGTAGCTTGGGCTCCCGAGTGGCGCAGAGGTCTAAGGCACTGCATCTCAGTGCTAGAGGCATCACTACAGACCCTGGTTAGATTCTAGGCTGAATCACAACCATCCGTGATTGGGAGTCCCTTAGGGTGGCGCACAATTGGCCGGCATTGTAAATAAGAATTTGTTCTTAACTGGCTTGCTTAGTTAAATAAAGGTTAAATAAAATACACGCAATCCAGATTTTTGTTATGTTGGATCAAGATAGCTTAAAAGCGTGATTTGTGTTTTTGCAGTCCCACTTTGTATTTTAGTGATTGATTATAATTGAGAGAAGATCGATGGGAAAACATCATTGAATGATTGATTATGCAAATGCCATTCCCTTAGTCCCAATCAATTATATTTTCAACATCTCATTTAGTTTCTCAAAAGTTGTGTAACATAGACCTACAGGATGTGAAAAGTCACCAAGTAAAACAAATTGATGATGCGTGTGGTTCAAAGGTTATCTCCATGTTGAGAAGCGCCATCTGTGCTGCCACTGTGTACCCCAACCTGGCCCTTGATAAACCTTACCCTGAACTCACCTCTCTGGTCAAGTTGGTGACAGAGCACAACAAATTCTAGACATTCATAGGGTTAAGTAAGGCTTTGCAGTTTAATTAAAAGGATTGGACCCCTTTTTTACATTTTCGCTTAAAATGACATTCTCATATCGAACTGCCTGTAACTCAGGACCTAAATCAGGGATATGCATATTCCTGATACCATTTGAAAGGAAACACTTTGACGTTTATGGAAATGTAGGAGAATATAACACATTCGATCTGGTAAAAGATAATACGAACAAATAAACATGCGTTTTCAATTTGTTTGTTTTGTTCCATCATCTTTGAAATGCAAGAGAAAGGCCATAATATAATATTGCAGTTTAGGCACAATTTAGATTTAGGTCACTAGATGGCAGCAGTGTGTGTGCAAAGTTTCAGATTAATCCAGTGAAGCATTGCAATACTCGACAATATTTTGTATCAAGTCTGCCCAAAATGTGCCGAATTGGTCAAGTGATATATTAATCTAACTATAGAAAACATACAAAAATTATATGGTAATACAAAATGAAGCTACTGTAAATTTGACAGTGCAGTTAGATTAACAATAATTTAAGCTTTCTGCCCATATAAGACATGTCTATGTCCTGTAAAATCTGCTGTTACTTACAACGTCATGCTAATCACATTAGCGCACGTTAGCTCAACCGTCCCGGTATAGGGACGCCGATCCCGTAGAGGTTTTAAAGGCAAGTATGTCTTCAAAAATGAAGAATAAGGCCTCAGTTGGGCTCCATGCCATGGCTGCACTGTCCCGAATCTTTCATTGATAATCTTCAAGTGAAATAATACATGATTGAATGACTGTGGCTGATCCAGGGACTCTGTGTCTCTCTCTTTCTGCAGAGTCTGAATGTCCAGGTGGAAGATGTGCGTATCCGGGCCATCTCCTCCCAGCGTAAAAGGGTTCCCATGACGGAGGGCTACCTGGAGGTGAAGGACGGGGGGAAGTGGAGACAGATCTGTGACTTGGAGTGGACTGAGATGAACAGCCGGGTCATCTGTGGGATGTACGGCTTCCCTGGAGAGAAAAGATACAACACTAAAGTCTACAAGTGAGCAGCATAACAGAAAAGAGGGAAAGATACATGCAGACTTCATGAAGTGCTCCCAAATGTGTCTCTCTCTCTCGTCATATTCCATTTAGTTGGACTCTAGCGATAGCCTGTGCGTGGGCACATGGAAAAGTTTTGCTTGGGTCAAACAAAATTGAATATAACGTTGCGATAAAGTTTGAAATGACACAATTTCACGTATACAGCATCTAAACACCAGCACACCCATGGACACTTCTATAACATGCCATTTACATCCAAAATACAGATTAAAAAAAAATAGATTAAAAAACAGACAGATTGTTTATTCCAGCAGGCAGCCATACCATTCTGGCCTGTATCCCTCTATTGGCCCTCTTCTAGGGGAGGGGGTCGGTCCTTGCACCACCAGATGCTGTTGGAAGTAGTGTGGGGGGCCAGTAGGGGGCACTCATCCCATTTGGTGGCTCTACAAAGGGTCATGTCTCTAATGAGATATTAAACTAAGGCCCTGACTCTCTGTGGTCACTAAAACTCATGTGGCACTTGTGAGAGAAGTGGTGTTAACTGGAGCAGAAGAGAAAGTGGTTGGGCAACAATCACACTTTGTGTGTGTCCACTAATATTCTCACAAAAGTATTTTGTTTCACATTTGGACCATGAATGACTTGGGCCATGAATGACTTGGACTGGTAATGGTATCACAGGAGGTGGGACCTTAATTGGGGAGGAGCTTGTGGTAATGGCTGGAGAGGAATCAGTGGAATGGTATCAACTACATCAAACATATGGTTTCCATGTGTTTGATGCCATTCCATTTGTTCCGTTTCAGACATTATTATGAGCCGTCCTTCCCTCAGCAGCCTCCACTGATGGGAATTGCATGTTATTTGGACTACAATACTGCCATTGTACTTTGTACTAAAACAGTCAATAAAAAAAAACGTTTAAACCTCCCAAGTTCAACTGGGGAAATGTATTAATGAGGGGTAGGGTAGCATTTTATGTGTTAAAAAACAAAAGTTGGTATAATGTTTCCTCATCAGGTACTGTAGACAAGTTCATGTTTTCACAGCAGGCTAAAAGAGAAAAATTAACTATTTAAATTCAACTAAATTCAACTAGACTCAACTCAATCTCTTTGTTTCCTGTCTCAGGCTGCTGTCCAAGCGCAGGAAGAAGAACTACTGGGGCTTCGGAGTGAACTGCACGGGGAACGAGGCCAGCCTGCATGGCTGTAAGCTGGGCCACAAGGTGGAGCTGAGGGGGAATGCCACCTGTGAGAAGGGCTTGCCCGTGGTGGTCAACTGTGTTCCAGGACGGGCCTTTGCTCCCAGCCACGCCCAGGGCTTCAGCAAGGCCTACAGGGTGGAGGTAGGTTGGATCATCTGGAACGAGAGAGAGCATAAAACTGTGATTCATAGGACCTCTGTACAAGAGACTGCTTATGATGGAGATGTGATGTTACTGGAGTTTGAGCTGTCTCTGGCCTTGTGTCTTGTATTGAAATGGAAAGCATTCAGAAGAGGAGAAAATTATGAAAGACAAACCTTAGTTGTTAATGTTAATTAATGTAAGGAAACAGTTACAATTACAGTTTGATTTAGTGATCTTTCCTATAAAATCCACTCTTTGATTTCTGTATTATGTGCTGTGCTGTTTTATATCACGTTGCATGTGATTCAAATTAGAGACTGCAGAACACTGTGTTCGAACACTTCACAGATGACTCATGGGCTCTGGACAAAAGGGAAAATAGATACACTGAGATCTCAAACTCTCTCTCCCTCTCTCTCTCTCTGTGATTCACAATAAGCTCAGGATGTATGGAACAATACGATACTGTTTATTTTTGTGTGGTTCAACAAACAAAATCCAAATTTGAGTTACTGGACTGTTTCTGTAAAGAATACATACACACATATCAAAGTAATTGGATATTTTAACTATGCCAAGTGATTGTAAACTATTGTTTCTCAGTAACAGTAGGCCTAACACGGTCAATCGTTTCCGCAGCAACCCCTGGTGCGCCTGAGAGGCGGAGCCAACATAGGGGAAGGGCGAGTGGAAGTGCTGAAAAATGGTGAATGGGGCACCGTCTGCGATGACAGCTGGAACCTGGAGGCAGCCACCGTGGTGTGTCGAGAACTGGGCTTCGGTAGTGCCAAGGAGGCCCTCGCTGGAGGCAAACTGGGACAAGGTAGGTCTCCACTCTCTCTCTCTCTCCCATTCAAGTACATGAATCTGCTGTAATGGAATATGCAAGCGCTTATCCATAGTGATCCAAGTCTCAGACCACCTCTGCCATCCACTATTCAGACGCTGTATAACCACACAGTAACAGAGGATGGTGTCTTTTCTGTTTTCTTGACCTGCTGTCAGTCTGTGTCTCGGACCACCTTGGCTCTAGTTACAGAGCAAACACTGCCAGAGAAATGTTCCTGTCCTGTCATATGCTGGAGACAGACACAGCAGGAAGGGAGTGATCACACATTATATTGTGGAAAATCCATTTTTATTCACATTAATTATTTTGACTTGACAAAGTTTTAAAAAGAGAGAGGAGGAACAATTTAATGTTCCCAAGTGCCCCACTTGAATGGATCAGAGTTGGCTTAAAATTGGCAGGAGAGTTCATATCCACTCTCAGTGGGATTTCTACTCCTGTTAGGCATTATTGCTATTCAATTAAACATAGTGGGCCGGTTTCCCAGACGCAGATTTAGCCTAGTCCTGAACTAAAAAGGTTTTTCATTGGAGGACTCTCCGTTGAGAATGCTTTTTAGTCCTGAACTACGTTAAATCTGTGTCTGGGAAACCAGTCCAGTGTCTGTGTCCTGGATTATTGAAAGCATAGAGATACATATTTAATTATTTGATTGAGAGTGGGGTGGATCTGACTCCCAGTGTGTCTTCTCTCCCCTGTAGGAATGGGCCCGGTCCATATGAATGAGGTGAAGTGTTCTGGCTTTGAGAAATCCCTCACTGAGTGTTACTTCAATAGAGATGCCCTGGGCTGCAGTCACGAGGAGGACGCTGCAGTTCGATGTAATGTTCCTGCCATGGGCTTCCAGAACAGAGTGAGTAGACCTAGCACGTGCAGCACGCATGTTGCTGCAAACAGTGCATTTGGAAAGTATTCATACCCCTTGACTTTTTCCACATTTTGTTATGTTACAGCCTTATTCTAAAATGGATTCAAGTAATGTTTTCCCTCATAAATCTACATACAATACCCCATAATGACAAAGTGAAAACAGGTTTTTAGAAATGTTAGCAAATTTATAAAGTAAAAAAAATGGAAATACCTTATTTACAAGTATTCAGACCCTTTGCTATGAGACTCGGAAATTGAGCTCAGGTGCATCCTGTTTCCATTGATCATCCTTGAGATGTTTCTAAAACGTGATTGGAGTCCACCTGTGTTAAAGTCAATTGATTGGACATGATTTGGAAAGGCCCACACCTGTCTATTTAAGGTTCCACAGTTGACAGTGCATGTCAGAGAAAAAAACCTAGCTATGAGGTCGAAGGAATTGTCCGTAGAGCTTTGAGACAGAATTGTGTCGAGGCACAGATCTGGGGAAGGGTACCAAAAAATGTCTGCAGCATTGAAGGTCCACAATAACACAGTGGCCTCTATCATTCTTAAATTGAAGAAGTGTAGAACCACCAAGAATCTCCCTAGAGCTGGCCGCCCGGCCAAACTGAGCAATCGGGGTGAAGGGCCTTGGTCAGGGAGGTCACCAAGAAACCGATGGTCAAGAAGGAAGGACAACCATCTCTGCAGCACTCCACCAATCAGGCCTTTATGGTAAAGTGGCCAGATGGAAACATGACAGGCTGCTTGGAGTTTGCCAAAAGGCACCTAAAGGACTCTCAGACCATGAGAAACAAGATTCTCTAGTCTGATGAAACCAAGATTGAACTCTTTGGCCTGAATACCAAGCGTCACGCCTGAAGGAAACCAGGCACTGCTCATCACCTGGCCAATAACATCCCTGCGGTGAAGCATGGTGGTGGTAGCATCATGCTGTTGGGTTTGTTTTTCAGCGACAGGGCCTGGAAGACTAGTCAGGATTGAGGGAAAGATGAACGGAGCAAAGTACAAAGAGATTCTTGATGAAAACCTGCCCAAGAGCTCTCAGAGCATCAGACTGGGTGAAGATTCACCTTCCAACAGGACAATGACCCTAAGCACACAGCCAAGACAAAAGTGGCTTCGGGACAAGTCTCTGAATGTCCTTGAGTGGCCCAGCCAGAACCCGAATCAACAGCTCTCTCTCTGCACAGCTATTTTCAGGAGAGACCTGAAAATAGCTGTGCAGCGACGCTTCCCATCCAACCTGACAGTGCTTGAGAGGATCTGCAGAGAAGAATGGGGGAAAGTTCCCAAATACAGGTGTGCCAAGCTTGTAGCGTCATATCCAAGAAGACTCAAGGCTGTAATTGCTGCAAAGGTGCTTCAACAAAATACTGAGTAATGGGTCTGAATACTTATGTAAATGTGATATTTACTTATTTTTTATACTTTTGCAAACATTTCAAAAAACCTGTTTTTGGTTTGTCATTATGGGTATTGTGTGTAGATGGATTAGAGAAAAAAACAATTTAATCATTTTAACAATTTAATCAATTTTAGAACAAGGCTGTAACGTAACAAAATGTGGAAAAAGTGAAGTGGTCAGAATACTTTCCGAATGCACTGTATGGGTTTTACACAATGATTTATATAAACCCTGGATTACTGATGCTATGTATTGACCGTTGAGAGGCTTTGAAGCCACCGGTAGGCATAGCCAGGGGAAGTAGGGGTGCTGATCATCCATGGATTTGCACATTTCTTTTGTTATTCTGATTCCGCTACTAACACCAACCACACATTTTTGCCAAACATTTTCATAGTATAAGAAATATTTGATGTTTTACTGCCTCTGGAAATACTTTAGGTAAAGCCTAAAGATAGGATTTATGGCAAATATGTGAGTTTTCCATGAAGAACAGAATACTTAAACACATATGTGAGGGAATATACTACCTCTTTCAAGTGGATTTTTGGCCTCATAATATACAGATCATCTGTGGCCTAGCGGGTGATCTAGCAGTCTAAGTCGCTGACCCAGAACACATACTGCTGCAGCGTGGGTTCGAATTGGACCCACTGCTATTTCAGCACACTTTTTCCTCCTGTCTTCCCTCTCCATCTCTACCCTGTCCAATAAACACCAAATATATGAGCAGAATGGGACTGCCTTTATAAACATCTAATCTCTGGTTGCAGCTGCGTCTGAGCGGTGGGCGGAACCCATTTGAAGGGCGTGTGGAGGTGCTGGCGGAGAAGAACGGCTCGTTGGTGTGGGGTACGGTGTGCAGTGACAGCTGGGGTACCATAGAGGCTACAGTCGTGTGCAGACAGCTGGGTCTCGGTTTTGCCAACAACGCCTTCCAGGTGAGTTTATACACAACAAAATATCATCACATTGGCTGGTCAGCCAGACAATCAAGAGCCTAACATTCTTTGACAAAGGGTAAATATGCTTCTGTGTAAGTATCAACAACATGTAATAATATTAAAAGGGTCAATTATACATTTTGTTGGGAAATAGTCTTCATAATACTTCATAAAAGTACATCATCAAGTGGGCCTCAGTTATATGCCACCAGCAAACCCCATATATCCATATGGCTCTTATATACGTCATTTAGCTGTAAACAGCTGGAGATGTTCACTGAAGGAAAGTAAAAGGGGCTCTGACCTTAGAGCTTATAGTCTCCACACTGACCTTAGAGCTTATAGTCTCCACACTGACCTTAGAGCTTATAGTCTCCACACTGACCTTAGAGCTTATAGTCTCCACACTGACCTTACAGCTTATAGTCTCCACACTGACCTTAGAGCTTATAGTCTCCACACTGACCTTAGAGCTTATAGTCTCCACACTGACCTTAAGAGTGTATAGTCTCCACACTGACCTTAGAGCTTATAGTCTCCACACTGACCTTAGGGCTTATAGTCTCCACACTGACCTCAGGGCTTATAGTCTCCACACTGACCTTAGAGCTTATAGTCTCCACACTGACCTTACAGCTTAGTCTCCACACTGACCTTAGAGCTTATAGTCTCCACACTGACCTTACAGCTTATAGTCTCCACACTGACCTTAGAGCTTATAGTCTCCACACCGACCTTACAGCTTATAGTCTCCACACTGACCTTAGAGCTTATAGTCTCCACACTGACCTTAGAGCTTATAGTCTCCACACTGACCTTAGAGTTTATAGTCTCCACACTGACCTTAGAGCTTATAGTCTCCACACTGACCTTAGGGCTTATAGTCTCCACACTGACCTCAGGGCTTATAGTCTCCACACTGACCTTAGAGCTTATAGTCTCCACACTGACCTTAGAGCTTATAGTCTCCACACTGACCTTACAGCTTATAGTCTCCACACTGACCTTAGAGCTTATAGTCTCCACACTGACCTTAGAGCTTATAGTCTCCACACTGACCTTAGAGTTTATAGTCTCCACACTGACCTTAGAGCTTATAGTCTCCACACTGACCTTAGGGCTTATAGTCTCCACACTGACCTTAGAGCTTATAGTCTCCACACTGACCTTACAGCTTATAGTCTCCACACTGACCTTAGAGCTTATAGTCTCCACACTGACCTTACAGCTTATAGTCTCCACACTGACCTTACAGCTTATAGTCTCCACACTGACCTTACATCTTATAGTCTCCACACTGACCTTACAGCTTATAGTCTCCACACTGACCTTACAGCTTAGTCTCCACACTGACCTTAGAGCCTATAGTCTCCACACTGACTTAACACTTATAGTCTCCACACTGACTTAACACTTATAGTCTCCACACTGACTTAACACTTATAGTCTCCACACTGACCTTACAGCTTAGTCTCCACACTGACCTTACAGCTTATAGTCTCCACACTGGCCTTAGAGCTTATAGTCTCCACACTGACTTTAGAGCTTATAGTCTCCACACTGACCTTACAGCTTATAGTCTCCACACTGACTTAACACTTATAGTCTCCACACTGACCTTACAGCTTAGTCTCCACACTGACCTTAGAGCTTATAGTCTCCACACTGACCTTACAGCTTATAGTCTCCACACTGACTTAACACTTATAGTCTCCACACTGACTTAACACTTATAGTCTCCACACTGACTTAACACTTATAGTCTCCACACTGACCTTACAGCGTATAGTCTCCACACTGACCTTACAGCTTATAGTCTCCACACTGACCTTACAGCTTATAGTCTCCACACTGACTTTACAGCTTATATTCTCCACACTAACTGAGGTGATGGAGTGAGGAAAGGCTACAGGCTAGATTTGATGGTGGGGAGTTCATTCCTGCTCTTTGAAGTTTAATTGGCCTACGACCATCAGCAAACTGTATGTAGGGTAGGTACGCTTATCTGCTGATTAGTGCTGCTATTTAGATTATTTGTTGTATTTAAAGGGTGATTCAAGAGCTGTCTTTAGTCCCACCGTGTGATACACCTCTCTAAGGAAAGCACCTCGATACACGCCGAAAGGAAAGCACTATCTGCGTTCTTTATACATTTTTTCTTGCGGTTCTACAGTTTGAGAGACTTTCTCTAATTTGCAGTGTACTAACAACTGCTGATGCCACTGGCAGTGGTGATATACGTCTGGAAAGTATTTATGAATCATGGAAGAACTGTGTTGATGGGTGGGAGAGTTTAATGACTGGAAATTGGACTGGGCTGATAGAACTCTTTTGCACAGTAATTGTGTGATTTTGATGATTGTGTACTAATGCCCCTTTTAATGGCAGTTTACATGAAAATGTCATTATGTGTTTGGGGATCCTTTAAATGTATTTGGACCTAGCATACACACCCACATGCACGCACAGACAGACAGACAGACAGACAGACAGACAGAGAGACAGACACTGAAACTGGAGCAGCAGCACAACCAGGTGGACTGGGGAAAGCAAGGAGTCATCAGGCCAGGCACTCCCGAGGCATGGTCCTAGGGCTCAGGTCCGAGAAAAGAGAGAAAGAGAATTAGAGGGAGCAGACTTAAATTCACACAGGACACCGGATAAGACAGGAGAAATACTCCAGATATAACAGACTGGCCCTAGCCCCCCCGACACATAAACTATTGCAACATAAATACTGTAGGCTGAGACAGGAGAGGTTGTGAGACACTGTGGCCCCTTCCAACAATACCCCCGGACAGGCCCCTTCAGGCAGGATATAACCCCACCCACTTTGCCAAAGCACAGCCCCCACACCACTAGAGGGATATCTTTAAACCACCAACTTACTACCCTGAGACAAGGCAGAGTATAGCCCACTAAGATCTCCCCCACGGCTCGAACCCGAGGGGGGCGCCAACCCGGACAGGAAGATCACGTCAGTGACTCAACCCACTCTAAGGTTGCGTCCTAATGGTACCAGATTCCCTATATAGTGACTGGTCAAAAGCAGGAGAATAGGGTTCCATTAGTAACGCAGACTAAGTGTTTCTGCAGGCAGAGGGACAGATGGAACATATGATACCAAAGTCTAAAACTCTGTTCCGTAGATCTCCCTAGCCCCCCTCCTTCCCTCCAACCCACCCATACATACTCCTTCCGTGGGAGACCCTGGAAATAATGAGTTTTACAGGAGTATTCCCTTGGCTTTGGGCGTTGTCAGAGACATACAGATGATACTATAAAGAGGCTGAATCAGATCCATGAGGACAGACTTAATACATTATCTCTCTCTCTCAACATAGCAACATTTGACTTCAGACAGAGAGACTTTGTTTGCTTAAGGATCTTGCTACTTGCTTTATAAAGTCTCATCAGATACATGAGGTCTAGTAAACATCCTCCAAGGAAAGAGTGGCCTAACTAATATTCATCTATGTCTATCTTGTGAAGGGGTTTTGGACAATCACAATCAACTACATCTAGGCAGATGTTCCCGTATCGCAACAACAGCTGTGCAGTCTCATGACTTGCAAGGATGGAAATGTAGATAGGGAAACCTCTTGTGGTAGGATGATGAAATGACAGTTTTCCATTTTGAGTTGGAAGAATTGAAGCTCGGCCTATGTTTGATCGGTTTGTCTGTGTTATTTCTCACTACCAGGAGACGTGGTACTGGCCAGGAGACGTGAGTGCTGATGACGTGGTGATGAGCGGGGTCAGGTGCTCGGGGACAGAGATGACTCTGGCCCAGTGCCTCCATCATGGGAAACACCTCGACTGCCCCCGAGGGGGAGGACGCTTCGCTGCTGGAGTCTCCTGCTCTGAGAGTAAGTCACTTACAGTAGCTGGGTCGCATTCATTATGGCACACTGTTGCAAAACATTTAAAAAATAATAATGTTGTTTTTGAACAAGTCCATGTTACCTCCAAAAAGTGTTGGGCGGCCATTTTGCTGTTGTTTGAATCCTTGATTGGGTCTCTATTCAAAGTGCAGCCTCTGATCTCCATATTAACAACAACCTATCCTCTGCCTCGGCATACAGCGGCCCCAGACTTGGTTCTAAACGCCCAGGTGGTGGAACACACCACGTACCTGGAGGACCGGCCCATGTACATACTGCAGTGTGCCAACGAGGAGCACTGTCTGTCCAGCAGCGCCGCCGCCGCCACATCGTCCTCCTACCGCCGCCTGTTGCGCTTCTCCTCCCAGATACACAACAACGGACTGACAGACTTTCGCCCCAGGGCCGCACACAACTCCTGGATCTGGCACGAGTGCCACAGGTATAGAAACATGGCGTCGGACGGGAGGATGAATTCCTGGGTCCTTCAGTTTTAGTCATTGAGTTAAGTAGTGAAAGGTATGATGAAGGAGGGGTTGGACAATGGCATGCAAGCGAGCATCGTTGTGTTACGTGAGTTGAGATCAATCACTGTGCTGTGATAAAAGTCCTCTGGAGAGGGTGGTCATTGTCGCAGTCTTGTGAGATCATAGATTTGTGGTCTGATTTGTAGTCATGTGGAGGCAGTGCCTGCTGTGGGTGTGCAGGCTGGTTATGATGATGGACTGTCTCCGTCTCCCTGTCCAGGCACTACCACAGCATGGAGGTGTTCACCCACTATGACCTACTGAGCTTCAACGGCACCAAGGTGGCAGAGGGACACAAGGCCAGCTTCTGTCTGGAGGACACCCAATGTGAAGAGGGTAAAGAGGATTTAATGTGAAAAACAAATGATGAAAATGATCACAACAAACCTTGTCTATGTTCCTGATTCTGTACTTTAGCACTGTTGTCTCTCTGGCCGGCCAGGTATCGAGAAGAGGTACGAGTGTGCTAACTTCGGGCAGCAGGGCATCACTGTTGGGTGCTGGGATACGTACAGACACGACATTGACTGTCAGTGGATAGACGTGACAGACGTTGTGCCAGGAGACTACATCTTCCAGGTGAGAATCGTATTTAATTTGTCTTATTTCAAAACATTATTTTCTTCTTCCATCATTTAAAATAACAATTATGTTAGGATAGGCATGCAAATCTCTACATCCAAATATGATATGGGAGCAAGGTCCTTGTATAACATGTTATATAATCTTATACTCTGATCAAAAATATAAACGCAACATGTAAAGTGTTGGTCCCATGTTTCATGAGCTGAAATAAAATACCCTATAAATGTTCCAGATGCACTAAAAGCTTATTTCTCTCAAATTTAGTGCACAAATGTGTTTACATGCCTGTTGGTGAGCATTTCTCCTTTGCCAAGATAATCCATCCACCTGACAGGTTTGATATATCAAGAAGCTGATTAAACAGCATGATCATTACACAGGTGCACCTTGCCTTGCAATGGGTGGGGGCGGCAGGGTAGCCTAGTGGCTAGGGCGTTGGACTAGTAACCGGAAGGTTGCAAGACAAGATACAAATCTGTCGTTCTGCCCCTGAACAGGCAGTTAGCCCACTGTTCCTAGGCCGTCATTGAAAATAAGAATTTGTTCTTAACTGACTTGCCTAGTTAAATAAAGGTAAAAAATGGGGACAATAAAAGGCCACTAAAATGTGCAGTTTTGTCACACAAGGCCACAGAAGTTGAGGGAGTGTACAATTTGAATGCTGACTGCAGGAATGTCCACCAGAGCTGTTGCCAGAGAATGTAATGTTAATTTCTCTACAATAAGACCCCTTCAACGTCGTTTTAGAGAATTTGGCAGTACGTCCAACCGGCCTCACAACCGCAGACCACGTGTAACCACGCCAAGCAACAGGACCACACCCGGCTTCTTCACCTGCGGGATCGTCTGAGCCCAGCCACCCAAACAGCTGATGAAACTGTGGATTGGCACGCTGGAGAAGTGTGCTCTTCACGGATGAATCCCGGTTTAAACTGAGCAGCTTGCTGATGTCAATGTTGTGGACAGAGTGCCCCATAAGCTACGGCCAACGAACACAATTGCATTTTATCAATGGCAATTTGAATCCAGAGAAATACTGTGACGAGATCCTGAGGCCCATTGTCGTGCCATTCATCAGCCACCATCACCTCATGTTTGAGCATGTTAATGCACAGCACCATGTGGCAAGGTTCCGTACAAAATTCCTGGAAGCTGAAAATGTCGCAGTTCTTACATGGCCTGCATACTTACCAGACATGTCACCCATTGAGCATGTTTGGAACACTCTAGATCGACGTGTACGACAGCGTGTTTCAGTTAGAAAACCAGATACGGACTAGTTTTCTAATCCACGCCCCTACCCTTTATTTTTAAAAGGTATTTGTATTCCCAGTCATGTGAAACCCATAGATTAGGGCCTAATGAATTTATTTAATTTCACTGATTTCCTTATAACTAAAACTCAGTAAAATCTTTGAAATTGTTGCATGTTGCGTTTATACTTTTTTTCAGTGTAATAAGCTTGGAGTAGTGACAGTTCTTCTTTCCACTTCTTATTCCATGGGGTTAACAGGAGTCGATTCATTTCAATGGAATCCACTTTTAGTCATTTTGCTGGTCACTTTCCCAGCATTTTATAAATGTTAGAATTTCAGTAATAGTTGCTGCCAACACAGATCGGTCTTTTGGTCATAGCAAGAGTATGTGGGTGCTCTGATAACATCATCAATACGTTGTTTCTCTCCCTAGGTTGTGATCAACCCAAACTTTGAGGTAGCAGAGTCTGACTACACCAACAACGTTATGAAGTGCAGGTGTCGATACGACGGCCACAGGATATGGATGTACAACTGTTATATAGGTGAGAGACCGGAGATTACTGGCTACAACATTATTGAATGTGATGGACACTTGTCTTGTTCAAAGCCATTTTGTCTATGGATGACCACATTCCAAAGAGGTTTAAATTCAAAGAAAATAAATGCGTGAAAAGGCAATCGCAAAATGTAAATACATGTTTTAATAGTACGGCATCCCGGTCTCGGACACAGACTTTTCACCTTGACCGCTCGGTTATTCGGACCAGCGACTTTCGATTACTGGCCCAACACTCTTAACCGCTAAGCTACCTGACTCCTCTAGTGTATTGCTCAACTTGAATGATTCAGATGTTTGTGTGTGGCCGTTTTTAGCATTGAAAAAAAATATACACCACTCTATTCTGTCTGGAATTGAATGTCTTTCGAGAAAATAACAGTGCTTATGAAAATACATTTCACCCCTCAACACGTTTTTTAGTTTATTTTTCTTCACAGTTAATTGAACATTTCACATGCCTAATTTATACCCTAGGCACGACGTACACAACGTAAGAGCGCAAAATGGCGATCCTGAAAAGTTGCGTCAAGTTACAAGTGAAGTCGCTGCAGTTTATCAAATGAAACTTTATTTACATAGATCTTTTTACAAAAAGTAAATTAAATCACCTATATATTTATCTGAAACCTACAACATAAATGATAGAGTTGCTTTGCTTTCCTAACAAAATTGTCCACATCCTGCCTTTTTATTCCCATCTCCAGACAGTGTGTTAATTTAATGTCATCTTTACATTTGATTTAAGGTCACTGCATCTTTACATATTTTTGCTATGCAAGTTTGCAATTGGGGAGGGCGGGCTCGTGGTAATGGCTGGAGCGGAATAGTATCAACTACATCAAACACATGGTTTCCATGCGTTTGATGCCATTTCATTTGCTCCGTTTCAGCCATTATTATGAGCCGACCTCCCCTCAACAGTCTCCACTGATAGGAATTATACAACTGGTGCCTCTGTTTGCGATGCATCACCAACTCTTGAGTATTACCTTATCCATCTATATATGGACGCATTCAGAGTGTTACTGACATGTAAGTGGTTGGCATAGAACAAATTACTAAGTAAAACACATTAATAACTGTTGCCAAACCCCCTCCCCCCCAAAAAGGGGCCAATCCAAGCTTTACTGAGTTGGCCATGAAAATAAAATATCCAAGCCAGCATAGTGTAGTTTAGGTTGGCCCTATACTGTAAATCAGGCACTCGAGTGCTACAGTGGCATTAACACTAGGAACTTGAAAACAGGAACAAGACATAGGATGGCACTGGTTTGACAGTTATTTATTAGCCAGGACATCAGTAGGTGTGTCGTCCAGTTGTAGCCTGGCATTCCTGTAAAAGATCATGAAAACTATCAGTTCAGTTAAAAGAGAAAGCTTGTGAAGACTTCAGTGATTGAAGTATTTCTACCATTGTAACTACAGTATATAGATTAATTTATATTGACAACCAGTGTACCCTGTGCTTTTCACTTTTCAACTGTGCCCACGATTGAACGAGTGCAGTTCCTCATGTGTCCCGTTTGTCTCTCCTCTTCAGGTGGCTCAGTGAGCTCCGAGTCAGAGGAATCCTCTTTCAGTGGCCTCATGAATAACCAGCTGGGACACAGGTAGTGTGGACGGACTCAATGGAAAGACCAGGAGGAACATTTTATTTTGCGAAACTGATGAATGACCGGCAAGACTGTTGTGAAATGACCAACCGCTAGAGGGAGCGCTGTGCCGTCTGTTTCCTCCCTAACGGTGCTGGATGAAAATTGAAAAGCAAAGCTCACCTCAGTGCCAACGTTTTATATAAGGACGTTGCAGACGAAAAAACCCTGTTTTAAAGATCCAGCTTGAAGAAGCAACTCTGTCTTTACTGTTCTCACAAATTTCTGTCACATGTACAGCAGAGTGCTGGTGCTATCAAATCAGAGCTATTTAGTTACCTGTACCCAATCTTTGTGGTCCACCGTAAGGAAAGAAAGTGATGTTTTGAGACACCTGCTGCACTTTGAGACAGTGTCCTGAATTGTTTATTTAATTGTTTTTAGGACAGTGTGTTGAGCAGGCAATTAACTATGCACCTATGAACACCAGCGTAACGCTGTTTCTCTGGACCCCCCCCCCCCCCCCCCCCCCCCCCCCCCCCCCCCCCTGTCCCCAGAGTAGTGCTGAGCGATTAACTGAAATGTGTTATTTTTCGGGTTTTTAAACAACAACAACTGACGTTGAATCAATTATTTGTATTTCATTTAGTTCCGTTATTTTTCCTGTAAGCTCACTGCACACAGTTTCTCTAAAGATAAATCAGATCCGTTCTGTGTTTCTGTTATGACTGCTACACAAGAGAGAAGAATGCGCGATCATTAAGGGATATAGAGAGCAGCTGTTGTTCCGTGAGGTAAACACATGATCTAAGTGGTTGATAGTTGGTATTCAGCCGTCATAAAAGTGTGCCTCATTTAATTTGAAGAACTGCAAAATAGTGATTTCTTTTCAGACAGCATTAGGCAGCAGCTCTTTAGAGATGACTTGGAATTAAATAATATATTCATAAAAATAAAAAATAAATGTAATATACACCACAACTGAAATATTTTATTAAAGTAATGTGAATAAATGATGGTTAGTAATTGATAAGCAGTAATGGGCAGTCTACCATCATGGGACTTTTATTAATTGTTTTATTCTGTGTAACAGCATTCAACCCACAATGCATATTGCATTGAATGTTTTAAAAAAATTAGCAAAACTGTGATTATTTTTTAAATAATCTAACCGAAACCGAACAGACCTCCAAAAACACTAATCGCTCAGCACTATCCCAGAGCTTCCTATACAGTTAGTCTCTTTCCTTAAAGTGTTGAGGTCGGCAATTAAGGAGAATGAGAGGCTCAATTAAAGATGTGCTTCAAATACAGCAGTTCTGTAACAACTTTCTTCTGCCCAGTTTCCCCTGATGTCACTACGACAATCAAGATCTCTTTTTACCATCCCTGTAACTGTCGCTTCTGCGGAGATTGTTTTCTAAACTAAAACTCATAGAACTACCTAAGAAGCATTAGACTTGTTGGAGGGTTACTGTCAAAACTATTTATTCAATAAATAAATAAATAGACATGGATGACAGACACATGGGCCACCAGTGCACGTGCCTTTGAAGTGGGGGTGGGGAAAGTAGCGGAATAGTCTTACATCCACGGAGAATATTATTTGCAAGTCTGTGGCGTGATAATGTAGTAGAAGCCATTGTGAATATAAAATAAGGAAGAACTGATTGTTTTCTTGCTGTGCGGTAATCACTAAGGATAATGCAGTATTATTACAACCATACAGCTACCACTAAGGAGAAACTTTTCCCCCCTCTCATCAAACCTGCATTTTTACGTCTCTAAAGAGGCAATGAGCATTTAAGGCAGAATCCCCAAGTTAAAATGTACACAAACTTCTGTCCAAATCGGCGACAAACAGCATGATTTAGGTGAGAGGGAGTTAGTTATTCATGTCATTTGTGTTGGGATTCTGCCTCAAGTTAACAGTGTATCTTGCATCACCTAATATCAACTCTGGCAATATATTTAATACCTTTCATCTTAGGATTCTAAGATACATATACATTTTAGTCTTATCACCATATTCTGCTCAGCTTAGTTCATTTTTCAAACATCCATTAAATTAAATTATTACCGTCAGGGACTCTTATGTTTGTTTTCTCGATTGTACAAGTCACAAATGACATGTGAAAATGCATCTTTGCATTCTATTTTTGTGACACTGCAACTACAGGGCCCTTTATTTTACAAGGGTGCTCTTTACTAGATGGGTGATTATCCTATACTGTATACACAGTTGATTGTTTTAAAGCATTTTGTGCTTGCTTCATATTTTCTCTAATAAAAATAAACAAGCAAACCATGACATGTTCTTGATTTCCTAAACAGAGACTCAGCAATATGATGTGATGATGAGCAACAATGTGAACAAAATATCTTGCCGAGACCCGATAACGCAGTTTAGTCGTCCCGATTCTGTGGTTTACTTTGCATCTCTGTGCCTACGTTGAAATGTCATCTCACCTGCTGTAGCGGTCAGAAATGTTGTGAGAGCGCTCCACCTCTCCGCAGCCCCAGGGCTGTGGTCACCATTCTCCGGGCCACTGCAGAGTCTGTCCATGGCTTCTCCTTTACCGGCTGGATAAACTCTGGGAAATACAGAAGGACTTTACATTAGAGCAAGGAAATAACATGGTATTAACATGGTAATAAGTTAGCTATTCACAACGAAAGCACGACAGACCACATACTTTCTGTTACAGTATAGATGGATCAAAAAACAAGAACAATACCCGCGCATCTCATGGCTTTCCCTTTGGCCTTCTTGCTCCCGTCAGACAGAGTGCTTGTCTTCAGGAGAGGGTGCCGAATGGAAAGTGCATGGAGGGCTAAACAAACACAGGAACCGATTCAAAGATTTTAATCTCTTTTGTCATAAGAAAGAACACCAACTTCCCTTCACCGACCGTCAGAAGGTCACACAACTAACTTCAATGTGCCAAAGGGGACTCGTGACTTATATTGGAGTAAAATATAACTTAAAGTAACTGTCTAGTGTTTCCAGATTTATATGAAATATAACTACTTACAAAATGAGAGTGAAATAGTTAAATAAACAATATTGGAAGGGAAGCTATGTTAAAAAGCAGCTATTCTGTGTGGGTGTACACTGGTCATTAAAATATTCACGCAAGTAGACCGTTGATTGGCCAGCTCATCCTCTAGATCACTGACTGGCCAGCTCGTCCTCCCCAAGGAGATTACATGTTCTATGAGGAAACAGCAAGCATTTATTAAACAGTCTGAGATAGAAGTTTGAGGTGGGATTTTTGATGTGTTTTTTTTCCCTTAAATTTATGCTTTAGCCACACAAAAATAAATGTCAACATTATTTGGATAGGAGTTCATAGAATATGAACTTTAAATAAAGTTAGATTTACACTGGGCAGTTACTTCAAATACGACTCAAAAGATGAAAAAAAAGATATACTCAAAAACCATACCTGCAGATTGACTGGAGAACACGCCTAGGGCGCGAGTGTTGTCCATCCACATAATCTTCATGCCCCAGTCACTGAAAGACAGACCAAGATAAGACTGGGAGAGAGACAGACAGCCCTTGTGAGTGTGCTGTCGGCTTTAGTGAGGGACATGGGGAGGCTTTCACCTGTGCTGCGGGGTGAGGTTTCCCTTAGGTACAGATCCAGGATAAGCTTCCCTTCCCCCAATCCTAAACATCAGTGAGGAAAAGGTCAAAGTGATCCAAGATCAGCATCTAGGGGCAACGTCACCCTACTCCAAGGCTTTTACCTGTAGTCTGAAAAGGCATCCAGCAGGTCGTCTGTTTTGAACATGGCCGGGAAGTCGTAGATCTCGATAACGTGGGCATACTCGTCCTGGTTGATCCACACGTTCCCAAAATACGAGTAGTCGTTGTGGGCGTGTTCGATGGCCACGTCTGTCTCTGTCAAGTGGGCTGTGATCTGACGAGAAATTCAACCAGTTATTGACAGATATACCTATCCCAATTAAGTGTTTCTCAGTAATCCCTTTAAATATAATACATGTGAAATATAGCCTATATCTGAGACAATATTGTATATAGTCTATGCCTCCAAAGTTGATGTATTTAACTTGAGGACAATCTAAAATGTCATGGTAATTTGTGTTCCATTTTCATACAGATTTAGAAAAAACAACAACATTTTAGTCATTTGAAGAACAGCAATGATACACTCCCCATAGATCACCCCTCCCCCACTCTATTGTCATGGAATTTGTCAGAAGCTCACTACACTAAACAGGTTTCCATCCAACCTTTTTATGTGAGTAAACTACATGTCAGATAAATGTCACGACAGGCCTGGTGGAAACAGCAAATTTAAACTTTCCAAATGTTGACATCACAAAATGCTCTAGAGAATGTGGGATATTTTTGTGTTGGTAAAATTATTATTGCGAGAAATGGCAGGTGAAACCCCTTTATGCACCTTGGGAAAGCAAGCAGTTTACTAGGCTACAGAATAAATAAATGATGATGAACTTCACAGGGTGATGAAAGTGCACAGTGATGAGCTTGCACTAGTCTTATTCTGGTGACATTTTCATTGATGCTTGGCTGCCGTTGGACAATTTTAAAAAATGATCTCCCTTATCCAAAATAATCTCAGCATGTAGGTTGTCTACCTGCACTGTATCTGAGAGCTGTTGGCTAGAGCGGACGTGCCAAGACCAGAGTGGGCACATTTACAATATAACCTTTTTTCAGACATAACCATAAGTACAGTTGAAAATGTGATATAAACCCATTTAACTGGTCTTTTTTAAATATTCTGTACATGGTAATTTAACCACAAAAGTTATTTTTATGTGCACTACGTCATCACGCACAGCTTTTTATCCGCAACAAGTCAATTTGATAGAAACTCTGGTGAGAAAATTATTTTAATGCTGCTCTGCATACCTCTCTGGGAGCCTCCTCATATAAGCTGTCGTCCCCCACACACCATACTAAAGTCATCATGTAACGTTGTGAAAATAATGGGCAATAACTCACATTAAGATGCTAATGCCATGCAGTTACTTTAGAACTACTTTGGCAGCCAGGCTTGGATCATTTTAATTTACAGTGTGACCTGATAATACATCATATGAATTTGTATTTGACAGTTGTTTATCCAGGAAGTCCCATTGATGGTCAGAAGACTTATTTTACAAGGGAGACATGAATGTAAGACCTTGTTGTGTGTGCTCTACCTGTGGCGAGAGTAGTCAGACACGCGAAATGGTTGGTTATCACACATTATCTGGCATACAAACTGTAGCAAGTGGGTGACATCAAATCACAAATAGGCTTTGATCACATATAGGTGTATTATGATCTGCGACACATAGCTAAATGCCACTGGTATTTAAAGGCAATTAATGCTAAATGTCACTGCCAGGGAATGTGTCTCACAAGGCAAATAAAATTAATTATACAAGCTCTCAATTCATGATTGTGACAGAATGCAGGAAATGTCAGCATACCTTTTCTGGTTCTCTATCTGTAGGTAAGCGTTCAATTCTTCTAGGACTGTGTGAACAGATGCATTTTCTTGCTTGGGAAGATAACAGCCATCAAAATAAGGAAATGCCAGGGTGGCTGTAGGCATTGAAAAACACAACTAATTCAGCTCATTGAGGGCTTGATGATTAGATGACCAGTTGAATCATTTGTGCATGTCCAGGGTTACAATACAAATGTGTACTGTTGAGGGTACTCGAGCACCAGGGTTGGGAAAACACTGGTCTATTTCATGACCAATGTTGGGGATACAGTTGACTCAGTGTAACAACTCAATGCTACAGTTAGCTAGCACATTTTGTTCATAAAGCGCAGTATTGGCTAGCTAGCCAGCCTACCACCATTTCCAGGCTAATGCACCTAACAATACTGAACAAAAATATAAAACACAACAATTTTACTGAGTTACAGTTCATATTAGGAAATCAGTCAATTGAAATCCATAGATTAGGGCCTAATGAATGTATTTCACATGACTGTGCAGGGGGAGCCAGGCCCACCCAGTCAGAAATACTTTCCCCCCCCCCACAAATGGGCTTTATTACAGACAGAAAAACTCCTCAGTTTCATCAGCTTTCTGGGTGGCTGGTCTCAGACGTGTATTGATCATGCTGATCATGCTGTTTAATAAGCTTCTTGATATGCCACACCTGTCAGGTGGATGGATTATCTTGGCAAATGAGAAATGTTCACTAACAGGGATGTAAACAAATGTGTGCACTAAATTGGATAGAAATAAGCTTTTTTGTGTATATGGACAATTTCGGGATATTTTATTTCAGCTCATGAAACATGAGTCCAACACTTTACATGTTGCGTTTATGTTTTTGTTCCGTATAAATTAGCTATATCACACAGGAGGCTTTGTCCAGTACAGTACAGTGCCTAATTGCTTAGGTTAGCTAGCTAAATTCTAATGCCAGTTGCAAACGTTAGCTAGCAAATGCTGAACACAAGTTGTTCAATTAAGCCGTTACAATTATGCAATGCTGATCTATGGATTCTAATCAAATATTTTATTCTGACCTTAGTTTGTCAATTGAAAATATGGCTAAGTAATAGTGATGTTACATTTGATACCGGAGCCCCGAGGAATGGGTCAAAATCGCTAAACAGTTTACTTCGAAGTAGTGTGCCAATGCTTGTATCAGATTATCAGAAGCACGTGATCAATGATGTCCAAAGCTTTGTTTTGTCAATAACCACTTTAGCTATCAATTTAGTTAATCTCTTCTCAGGTTTGAGGCAAAATATGAATACATGTGAGTTTATGGCCATGCATGACCATCCATTCATTTAATTACATATCTTGAAAACAATTTATTGAAAACCAAAGTTATTAACATTTGGCTTCAAAGAGTATCTATATTTGGAAGAATTTTACAGACAAAAATGTAAAGTTTGTCTAGGATAATTTACCCAGCTTTATCACTAGCTGTCCGCTCAGTTTATAAAAATGATAAACCAAACCAACGTCAATTGTATTAGGAAGAACAAGGTTCACTACATAAGGGTGATGTTTTAAGACCTTACAATGATGAGGGCTTGAATGTAATTGATTTAGAATGTATGAATGGTATGTTGAGACTAAAGTGGTTAGTATTTTGAGGACCTCTTAGGCCCCACTCCCTCCTATCTGAGATATCTACTGTAGCCATCATCCTTCACATACAACACCCGTTCTGCTAGTCGCATTCTGTTAAAGGTCCCGAAAGCACACATCCCTGGGTCGATCGTCTTTTCAGTTCGCTGCAGCTAACGATTGGAACGAGCTGCAACAAACACTCAAACTGGACAGTTTTATCTTAATCTCTTCATTCAAAGACTCAATCATGGACACTCTTACTGACAGTTGTGGCTGCTTTGCGTGATGTATTGTTGTCTCTACCTTCTTGCCCTTTGTGCTGTTGACTTTGCCCAATCATGTTTGTACCATGTTTTGTGCTGCTACCATGCTGTGTTGTCATGTGTTGCTGCCTTGCTATGTTGTTGTCTTAGGTCTCTCTTTATGTAGTGTCGTCTCTTTTTGTGATGTGTGTTTTGTCCTATATTTATAA
This sequence comes from Oncorhynchus mykiss, assembly GCF_013265735.2. NCBI lineage: Eukaryota > Metazoa > Chordata > Actinopteri > Salmoniformes > Salmonidae > Oncorhynchus > Oncorhynchus mykiss. The sequence continues at coordinate 55,820,273 of NC_048581.1, read as the reverse complement.
TATATTTTTTATTTTTAATCCCAGCCCCCGTCCCCACTGGAGGCCTTTTGGTAGTCCGTATAGTTAAATAAAAGGTTAAATCAATCAATAAATCAATTTTCTCTGTGATATGGATGGCATGTGTCCCTGCTTCCATCTTTAAAAAGATTGGAATAGATTTCTTGCTTAGACTTTAATATTAACAAATTACCTGTGAAACTTTCTGCACTTCACCAACAAGTGTTATTATATAGGAAATCCACATATAAACACAACTTCACTCCACATAACACACCGATATGGAATAATAGGTGTATTCTGTACCGTAACAAGACCATAGTCTTTCTTTTTTATTTAGCTAGGCAAGTCAGTTAGGAACAAATTATTATTTTACAATGACGGCCTACCCCGGGCAAACCCTCCCCTATCCCGGACGACGCTGGGCCAATTGTGTACCCCCCTGTGGGACTCCCGATCATGGCCGGTTGTGATACAACCCGTTATCGAACTAGGGTCTGTAGTGATGCCTCTAGCACTGAGATGCAGTGCCTTAGACCACTGCGCCAGTCGGGTGCTAAGAGATGTAAGAATGGATGAACAAAAATATCTGTAAAAGACTGAATCTTTTAGATGAAAGTTGTAATATCCTCAGCTATAATGTTTAAGATAAAACATTACTGTCCTTATCGCCCCAAGCAATATTGTATTCATAAATGCTATTCCTTCTAGTCTTGTACTGCTGATGAAAGGGATGTTATTATATTTATACATAAATGGCTGTTGTTTGCGGGATAAGAAGTGTAACAATATACATCAGACAAGTTATTTCCAAATAATTCTTCCCAGAACAGTTAAAGGAACTATCTGTCAATTATTTTTAATGTATCTGTAACCACTAAAATAAGAACAAAATATTTGTCTTTCTCTATATTACCCAAGGCCAAAGAGAACCATTTAAAAATTGTAAATTATATTTATCCGTCAAATACACTAAGATTAAAATTCAATGTAGAGCGTAATGACAACATTTTGTGGGAATGACATTGAAACTACTGAACATATTTTATTTTCCTGTGATCATATTACCACTTTCTGGGAGGAGTTACATGATTTATTAATTTCAAAGAATATTAATATTGACAATTTCACATACAATGACATCAAATTTGGGGGGGACTCATGGCAGGCCGGGCGCCTGCCGGCCGCCTGCCGACCGACTTCGGTCGTGAGTTGAACGGGACTCGACCTTCGCCTCCCCCGAGCCCATCCGGGAGTTGCAGTGATGAGACAATATCGTAATCACAAAATTCGGGGGGAGGGAAATGGGGTAAAAATTACAAAAAATATCATACATGTTGTTTCAAGTCACCTTGTCTGAGAGAAATGTACATGGTTATCAAAACATCAAGCCAGGGTATGCCTACACCAAACACATCCCTTATTTTACATATTTCTAAAATTCCCTATGGGAAAAATGATTGGAAACATTTAGCAGTTTTATGGGTATTATGACACCTCCACTGTGGGGCTCTATTTGACTAGACATGCTCAATTCTTCAGGAAGCTTTGTTTTCCCATCACTACTAAGTAATAAGTTACCAAGCTATTTTTGGGGGTTGAAAGAATTGAAAAGCATTACAACCTATGAACACAACAGACACAAACAACATTACCAACCAACGCTTAAAGAACAGAAAAAGTAGCCAGCCCTTTCCAAATAATTATTGCTGCTGGTTCCATCTGTGTAAATGCGTCCCCTTATCAGCAGGCGCAGAATGCATCCATAAACTGCATTTTATTATATTGCTAATGAACGATTGCGCCATTGACTGCAGAATATTGTTAACTGCTATTAAAAATGGTAAGGACTCATTTGCCATTTTTGTCTAGCTAGCTACCATCACAGGTGATCTAGTAAAAACAAAACTGTATGCAATTTGATGCATGCTATATTTAATTGAGTATGGCTTTTTAGGTTTTTCAAGAAAATAGTTTATTAATCGATACAGTACATATAAGAACAAGAACAAACAATACAATAATTAGGAATTAACAGGCAGTCTTATACACCATTGAGAGTCAAAGCATGCTTAAGGTTTCTGTGGTGATTTTGTGTTGTGGTCAATAATTATTTACACATAATTGGACAACATCAAGCATATGGGGTAGTCTAAAACCTCTTCATAATTATGCTAAACCACAGTCAGGGTTGGAGTCCCAATTCCTGTCAATTCACATTAAGTCAAGCTAAGCAGTGACAATATTGAGGTCAGATCTAGGTAAGTGATTTTTAACCTTTTCTTACAAATTCATAAATTAAACTAGCCAATGTGAAAACCTGATTCATATTGGCAATAACAGGTAACCTGTGTGCTTAAAACACTGTGGTTAACCGTCACTACAGAACAGACATCTTCATAATACTATGCAGACCTACACAACATGTTGCATACGAAACAAGTTCATATTGAATAGCCCGCTAAGGTGACCAAAAGTGCACCCACACCAACTCAATTAGTTATCTTCATGAACATTTGCATACAAAATGACAGGAGGCTGAATAAAAGATACAGTATGTCACATTTTAGCATGAACTTTGTTGATTTTTGAGGAGTACAATTTAGTAATACCTGAAATAACAAACCATAAACCAGAAACTTATCAGGATTGAAATGTTGTTACTGTTTTAAGTTTGCAACCTCCAAGAACAAAAACCCACAAGTTGGAACGCGCTAGCAATGCCCCATTCCCCTCTCATTGTTTTTGGTCATTAATGCTCAAGTTAGCAGTTGGGTGATTCTCATGAAACAAGTTTTAACCATAGCAGTAACAAATTGAGTTATAAAACCATGATGCAGCTGCAACAATCATTCTTAAGACTAAGATGCTTAGTTTATGGCATAGTGCCTTACATTTTCACCCCAAATTATCATTACCAAAATGCATCCGGATTAAAATTGGGTAATTTTATAAAATGGTACTACTATTACTAGAAAAACCTAACTTATTTGAATAAACACAATATGTTTCTGCAGTTTGAGAATAAATCATAAAAATTATGTACTAGTTGGAAGTTTACATTAAACTATATTTATTACATAAAAAGAGTGTCTGTGGACATGTTTCTCATTACCGCAATACTTTTCAAATGGCTGTAAAAACTCCTATATTTATTTTTTATAAAGTTTTATTCACCCATGATGCTTCATCTAGAGAAGTAGTCCTTACATGAAAAGTTAACTTTATTTATGTCTTCAGAATGAGGATCTTATTCTCCCCTTAACGACACGACGACCTCATTACCAAAATTAGAAAAATTAGAAAAATGAAAAACGTAGAGAACCATCACCGTACCAGCATGGAGGCATGAATGGGCTTTAGTGATGTGGTCCATTTGCAAGCAATAGGAGACAGCAGACTGAGCTAAGTGCTTCTCATTACCGCATCACTTTTAGGTCTTTCGTTAATGAGAACCTTCATTTCGGTAACGATAATAACCTCATTTTAATGTATAGTCAGTCGATCGGTGTGCTGTGGTGGTAACTAATTATTTACTAGGACTACAGCTTACACCTATTGTATAGATTTTTGGTAAAACATCAGTTATTCGATTAAGTAGGATCAAATAATTATGGGTGTAAACCCCATTTAATTGACCTAAAGCCACAATCTGGAGTTTGTTTCAACAAAGAGCAGCCCTGCCACTTAAAGGAGGATATCCCCCATTTTGACATGTGTACCTGTTTTACCTCTCTTTTTGGTAAATATCCCACAGATACTTTTTTTGGCATATCATGCTATGCCATTTGCCCATAAAATGCCATTCAATTTACAAACCCATCTAAAATACCTTAGAACCACACATATCCACATCCTAATACACCAATATTACCTGTAGAAAGTGTCACCTTTTTATGCTTAAGTCCACTTTCACTTTTGAAAATACATGCACGTAATTACAGTACTTATGCTAAATTAAGGTATTTTAGTCAATTGTATTAAGACCAGTGATTTTCATATTACCCAAATCCTTTGGGATTGACAAATGACACATTTTGATGATGAATCTAACAGAGCTCAGTACAGTTTTTAAACTGCAAACTATGCAACACTCATTACCAAAACATGTATTCTCATCGTCGGATCCAACTTATCATTACCGTAATAAACCAATATTTAGGAAATATTACAAAAAGTAAAATGTATACTAGTAATGTTGGCTTAATTTGATAGTGTGCCTTTTGTTCTTTATCCAAATAGGTTTACATAAAAACAAGTAATTATCACCAAAAAAACAAGAGTCAGAAAAGGTTGTATGTTGCAGTAATGAAAAATTACAAAACAGATGAATAATTTAATTTTAAATATATTTGTTTTCAGTGTTTAACTCAGGCCTTTTCATTAGGTGAGCAATGTAAATTTTTTTTTTGAGAAATTGGTTTGTCTATTACTTTTTGGGGACTTCGAAAACTATTACGGTAATGAAAATGTTTGCATTGGTAGTTGTGGAAATGGACAATATCTGATAAATAAACATAATAATTCTGAAATAGATAACTAGAGATCCTATTCTTAGAGGAATTATGGTGGAAAATGTGTTTATTTCTTGTTGTCAAGTGCCAGCTTCGTGAGAATCACCCAGTTGGTGTCAGCGGCTTAGTAGAAAAACATGTATCGTCGTGGATTATAGTTTCTCCTGGCCCGTAGACAACTGTCAAGTTAAGGAACCATCTTCCTAATGTTGTAAATTTGGTGAACCAAAGAGGGTATATTAAACACAGGTTTAAAAACTGTGGGTGAACTACACCTTTAAAGGCTATTTGTATTTGGAGATATTACACAATGCACCTTTAATGAGTAAGAGTTTAAAATGGCAATACAAAAGAAAACGGCACCATTCATACTAAAGGTGTGGTATTGGTTAACTAGAATAAGACATTTTCACATGTTCAAATTAATAATCTCAATAAACATGTAAAAACAGGGAGTGTTTGTTTCAGCGGGTTATAGGTTACTAGCACACATAGCCCATCCCTTTTGTGAAATAAATAAAAACAATTATCTACATCCAGAAAGACATCCATCTACATCCAGAAGGAATTATTGATGGGTGTGGTGAGATAATTGAGATGCACCAGGTCAAGTAGGCCATCCTGCATGAGAGCAAAAACAAACAAATGTCAAATTAAGAATACTATGAAGGTAGTCTTGATAGCTTATAGCTGTAGGCCAAGAGCTGTGATCGTGAAATAACATTTCTTATAATTGCTGCTCCTTAACCACGGGGAATCAAGGCATATCATTTGACAGCATCTACAAGTCAATATTCTTCCATTCTTTCTAATTATTTAGAAACTTTAGTGAGGTTGCTGTGAAACTTAGTACAGTTTTCCATTGATATCCCCAGATAAGAGTGCAGGTTGAGAAGAAAGCTCATTTCAATTAGGTGAATGATTTCCCTGAAAACACTCACCTTTGGTGTGGTTCATCTTCCGGAGCCAATACTTCTGTCCTCAAAAATGGTGATTTCAACCTGGTGAGAGGGTTAGTTAAGGAAACTAGGATCCAACAGGACATTAAAGAAGGCTGTACACATGAAAGGTCTGAGTGTGTCCCAAATGGCATCCTATACCCTATATAGCGCACTACTTTTGACCAGACCAGTGCAATTTGGGATGTGCCCTGTTTGTGTGAGCCTCCAAGACAGTAATGGATACAACCCTGAGACCTCTCTCTATTGGGTCTGTCAGCAGGAGTCCCAGAGGAGCGTAGATCTTCTCATTCTGCTCCTTGACGAACCTAGCAATTTTCTTCAATACCTAGAGACAAAGAAAGTAAGCCCTTTCACCCATTCATGGCTTGGCCTCATAAAAAGACTACATCCAATATGGCCACTGGTCCACGTGTCATTCAACATTGGTTAAGTCCCAAATGACACCCGGTTCCCTAAAAAGTGCAATACTTTTGACCAGGACCCATAGGGTGACATTTGGGACCCAGATTGCTTTTATTTGGAAAATTATACCAACCCTTGTCCTACATATTGTCTAGTTCTGTTTTTCCCTCAGCAGGAAAAAAACTGAACTAGACAATACATTTGCGCAGGTGTGATATCGCTCCTAAATAGCTCATGCTAATATTCCTATCAAACCCAGTAAGGCCAGCAGGCTAGTCTCTTTTTATTGGTATGTAACTTATGAAAGTTGTACTGTCAATTTGTTTTGTATTTAAACGTGTACATGATACTGCAACAAAATTTCCCTAAAGGGACAATAAAGTAAAAGACTTAGGGACCTACTTTCTCATAGTGGGTCTCCATACAGAGGAAGATTGTGTAGGCGGTCATGCAGGCCAAACAGCCCTCCAGGTAAGACTTGCCACCAATTTTCTCAGCCTCGGCGTAAAGGTTGTTAAGTGTCTGCATCGTCTCCTCAAACTGCTGCTTATCAACCTGAAAAAACAATGCCCACCAACCCCTCATTAAAAAGGTCTGCATGGCCAAATTCACACCTTTGAAAAGGAAACAGGTGAGTAGCTAGTTGTATCCATACATTGGGCCTAATTCAGGTGCTAATAAGGGTGAACATTGTACACAATCTTAAAGAAACCAATTCATTTCTAAGTACCTCTGTGTGCATGTATGTTAATAAAGTGCTGAGCGATTAACCAGAATTTCAGGTATTTTTCCATTTTTTAAAACAACTAATTGACCGGCATCGGTTCAATTATTTGAATTCCATTTGTTTTTCCATTGAGTTCAATGTGCACATCACACAGTTTCTCTAGAGATAAATCAGATCCAGCCTGAACTGTGCGATGTAGTAGGGAGTTGATGTTTCCAACATAAATATTTTATAGTTTAGTGCATAAAATGTGGCCAATAATCCATTGTGCATCTACTTGACTGGTCTGTTTGTTTTAAGCCTGCTACAAAGAGAGAAGGGTGTGAGATTGTGAGGTGATAAAAAGAGTGGAGGTGTCATAATACCCATAAAACCTAGTGGTCAAATATGGAAATGGTTTCCACTCATTTTCCCCCCCATTCATTTTCCCCCATGGGGTATTTTTGAAACACTTCAAATAAGGGCTGTGTTTCGTGTAGGCTTACCCTGGTGTGACGTTTTGATAACCATGTAAATCTCACTTGGACAAGGTGACATTAATCAATATATTTGTCTCTACTTACTCTCAGATTTGAAAATGCTACTTAGTATCAAAGTAGACATCACGCCATCTCTAGCCGACACCTTTGCTAACAGATATTGTGTCCATTGAAAACTTGCACAAGACAGTTCACAGAATTGTCAATTTAAAGAAATGAAGCCAATTAATTCATTACTACATTTAGCTAACATTAGATATATATGGATGAACTATCTAGTATTTATAAAAAAGTCAGACAGCATAGGCATCAGCTCTATAAAATAAATGTAATATACAAAACTGAAATATTTGATTAAAGTTGTGAATAAATGGTTAATAGGTGATAAGCAGTAATGGGCCATCTATACCATCATGTGACTTATGAATTGTTTTATTCTGTGTTCCAGCATTCAACCCACAATGTATAGTGCATTTAATGTTTAAAAAAAAAAACAAACAATCAAAAACCGTGTTTATTTGTATATAATCGAACCGAAACGACCTTTTAAAAAAAAGCACAAATCGCTCAGCACTGGTGCGTTATCATACCCTGGACTCCAGCTCTGAGGGGAACTTGGTCTGGAACTTGCAGATTTTACCCGAGTTGTAGTCCCTCTGGACATACACTTTGGAGGCGACAGCTGCTTGTTGCTGCAGCTCCTGCAAGCTGTGCGTCTGGGTGGGGTAAAGCATGAATTAAGTGAGGAAAGCATGACTTGAAAAAACATCTCATGGGATCACTTGAATCCATCAGAATTCTAGTTATTGGGTTAATGGAAAAAGCTAGTTAGTTAACGTTACATATCTCTGCTTCCGACAGACTAACGTTATGGGCCTTAAGATGTTTTTTGGAAACCGGGCCCTGGACAGGCAGAGAGCTAACTAACGTTAGCTAACGTACCTAGTTTGCTAGGCTAGTAGACCAAGCACCACACCACAGGCAGCCACCAAATTGTGATATCTGATTTTGTCAGACACGGCTTATAATATAGTTGTAAATGTCTCAATACACACAGTTAAAACACAAATGTGAACGCAATTTACCTCCGCCATAGTGGACTGAGTGACTGTTCCTTCCTCCAGCTAGCTCACTACTGCCGCGTTCAAACCAACTGGGATCTCGAGGAAAAACGAGCTCGGAATTCCAACGCCGGAACTAGTGCTTCTTTCTAGTGCCGCGTGCAAAACGACTGGGAACTCGAAAAAATACGAGGTAAAATCATGACGTCAGTTATCTTCAGGTCGGAAAGTCGGAGCTCAAGAAAAAGGCCCGAGTTCGAGTTGGAATTCCGAGTTCGATAACCATTCAAATAAAAAAAAATATTCCGAGTTCTGTTGTTTTGAAAACTAGGAAGTCTGAGATTTCTGGGACCGAGTTCCGAACTCCCAGTTGGTTTGAACGCGGCATAAACTCCGACCTGAAGAACACTGACGTCATGATTTGATCTGTATTTGTCAAAGTTTCCAGTTGTTTTGAACGCTGCATGACACCGCTGTGAAGCGGGCAAAAATAACTACGCACTTCCTGGTCACGGATTTTTGGAATCCTTTAGAATTAGAGTCCTTTCCTATATACTTTCTAAAAGAATAACTAGGGCGAAAATGATAAGTAATAGGGTAGCCTAGTGGTTAGAGCGTTGGTCTAGTAACCGGAAAGTAACCGGAAAGTCAAACCCCGGAGCTGACAAGGTACAAATCTGTCGCTCTGCCACCAGACAGTTAACCTACTGTTCCTAGGCCGTCATAAAAAATAATAATTTGTTCTTAACTGACTTGCCTAGTTAAATAAAGGTAAAATAAATACAAAGAATTATTGAAAATATTTCTGTAAGTTATTTGTTTATTTTTCCACATTTATTGCACAGTACATAATTGGTGGTACTGTTGTGTTACAGTAAAAGGGTGGTCCATTCTATTCAGGAGAAAAACATATTGATACAACAGTAGCTAAAATGGTGAGGTCTGTCCATAATAAATCCCTACTCTACCTTCTAAACAGCACTATCAACAAGGCATGTCATACAGGTCCTAGTTTTGTCACACCTGACTATTGTTCAGTTGTGTAGTCAGGTGCCACCAAGAGGGACGTAGGAAAATTGCAATTGGCTCAGAACAGGGCAGCACGGCTGGCCCTTGGATGTATACAGAGAGTATACATGAATATTGTGCATGTCAATCTCTCCTGGCTCAAAGTGGAGGAGAGATTAACTTCATCAATACTTGTATTTGTGAGAGATATTGACATGTTGAATGCACCGAGCTGTCTGTTAGAACTACTGGCACACAGCTCGGACACCCATGCATACCCCACAAGACATGCCACCAGAGGTCTCTTCACAGTCCCCAAGTCCAGAACAGACTATGAGAGGCGCACGGTATTACATAGAGCCATGACTACATGGAACTCTATTCCACATCAAGTAACTGATGCTAGCAGTAACATTTTATATTAAAAAACAGAAAATAATACACATTCTGGAACAAATCAAAATCAAATCCAACTTTGTCACATGCGCCGAATACAACAAGTTTAGACCTTACCGTGAAATGCTTACTTACAAGCCCTTAACCAACAGTGCAGTTCAAGAAGAGTTAAGAAAATATTTACCAAATAGACTAAAGTAAAAAAATAAGAATTAAAAGTAACACAATAAGAATAACAAGGCTATATACAGGGGGTACCGGTACCGAGTCAGTGTGTGGGGGTACAGGTTAGTTGAAGGTAATTTGTACATGTAGGTAGGGGTGAAGTGACTATGCATAGATAATAAACAGCGAGTAGCAGCAGTGTACAAAAGGGAGGGGGGGAGGGGGGGTTCAATGTAACAGCATGGACTGTGAACCAACACAAACATAGGCACAGACATATGCATACACACACACGATAACATACGCACTATACACACATATGGTGTGTTTACAGACATATTCAATCTCTCCCTGTCCCCGTCTGCTGTCCCCACATGCTTCAAGATGGCCACCATTGTTCCTGTACCCAAGAATGCTAAGGTAACTGAACTAAATGACTATCGCCCAGTAGCACTCACTTCCGTCATCATGAATGCTTTGAGAGGCTAGTTAAGGATCATATCACCTCTACCTTACCTGTCACCCTAGACCCACTTCAATTTGCTTACCGCCCAAATAGGTCCACAGACGATGCAATCTCAACCACACTGCACACTGCCCTAACCCCTCTGGACAAGAGGAATACCTATGTGAGAATGCTGTTCATCGACTACAGCTCAGCATTTAACACCATAGTACCCTCCAAACTCGTCATCAAGCTCGAGACCCTGGGTCTCGACCCCGCCCTGTGCAACTGGGTACTGGACTTCCTGACGGGCCGCCCCCCAGGTGGTGAGGGTAGGTAACAACATCTCCACCCCGCTGATCCTCAACACTGGGGCCCCACAAGGGTGCGTTCTGAGCCCTCTCCTGTACTCCCTGTTCACCCACGACTGTGTGGCCACGCACGCCTCCAACTCAATCATCAAGTTTGCGAACGACACAACAGTGGTAGGCTTGATTACCAACAACGACGAGACGGCCTACAGGGAGGAGGTGAGGGCCCTCGGAGTGTGGTGTCAGGAAAATAACCTCACACTCAACGTCAACAAAGCTAAGGAGATGATTGTGGACTTCAGGAAACAGCAGAGGGAACACCCCCCTATCCACATCGATGGAACAGTAGTGGAGAGGGTAGTAAGTTTTAAGTTCCTCGGCGTACACATCACAGACAAACTGAATTGGTCCACCCACACAGACAGCATCGTGAAGAAGGCGCAGAAGCGCCTCTTCAACCTCAGGAGGCTGAAGAAATTCGGCTTGTCACCAAAAGCACTCACAAACTTCTACAGATGCACAATCGAGAGCATCCTGTCGGGCTGTATCACCGTCTGGTATGGCAACTGCTCCGCCCACAACCGTAAGGCTCTCCAGAGGGTAGTGAGGTCTGCACAATGCATCACCGGGGGCAAACTACCTGCCCTCCAGGACACCTACACCACCCGATGTCACAGGAAGGCCATAAAGATAATCAAGGACAACAACCACCCGAGCCACTGCCTGTTCACCCCGCTATCATCCAGAAGGCGAGGTCAGTACAGGTGCATCAAAGCTGGGACCGAGAGACTGAAAAACAGCTTCTATCTCAAGGCCATCAGACTGTTGAACAGACACCACTAACATTGAGTGGCTGCTGCCAACACACTGCCTCAACTCCAGCCACTTTAATAATGGGAATTGATGTAAAATATATCACTAGCCACTTTAAACAATGCTACTTAATATAATGTTTACATACCCTACATTATTTATCTCATATGTATACGTATATACTGTACTCTATATCATCTACTGCATCTTTATGTAATACATGTATCACTAGCCACTTTAAACTATGCCACTTTGTTTACATACTCATCTCATATGTATATACTGTACTCGATACCATCTACTGCATCTTGCCTATGCCGCTCTGTACCATCACTCATTCATATATCTTTATGTGCATATTCTTATCCCTTTACACTTGTGTGTATAAGGTAGTAGTTTTGGAATTGTTAGCTAGATTACTCATTGGTTATTACTGCATTGTCGGAACTAGAAGCACAAGCATTTCGCTACACTCGCATTAACATCTGCTAACCATGTGTATGTGACAAATAAAATGTGATTTGATTTGATTTAGACCTATACCGAACAAGGTTTAAACAAAAAATATTTATTGAATATAAGATTTTCTATAGAATCTTAAGATAAGTTAATATTAACATTAACATAAATAACAAATTGTAGAAAATATCAAATGTAGAAAATAATAAAATATAACACTGAGCTTTGGCTCTGCTGCCTGGTAATTAGTCCAGTCCTCACAATATTATACAATTAGCTTTGTCTATACAATAGTAAACATAACCCTGTAGGCTATGACTGCAGCTATATGTCTGAAAATAGTCAAATAAAACTTATACAGCTGTGTGATTAACTTTGGTTCCCTCTACAGCCTGGGCATGTTCAGCACCAGTCCATCTGGACTGTCTGGAAGAAGTTGAGAAAGTATGTCACATAGTTAAGCAGTCACTTACACAAATGCACTTCTGCCATACAATCTTAAATGTTACTAAGTGTGTAAACATTTGAATGTTTGAATTAAAATCTTACCATCAAAATATTCCTCCTCTGCACTTTTTTGAGGCAAAATCATCAATGATGTCATCATAGGACATGTGTTTCCCCACGTCATGATTTACGCTCATGATGGCCAGACCACTCCTACGTTCCTGTGACATGTTTCCCCACGTCATGATTTATGCTCATGATGGCCAGACCACTCCTACGTTCCTGTGACATGTTTCCCCACGTCATGATTTATGCTCATGATGGCCAGACCACTCCTACGTTCCTGTGACATGGAAGACCTCCGGTAGCTTTTGATGAGCTTTCATTTTGAAAAGCTCCTCTCTGCCGATGCTACTGTTACTGGTAGGGTGACTGCAATTCTTAGGTCCATCCAAAGGTTAGGATAGAGTTCCTCCAGGGTTTTTCTCACAGAGAAAGGAAAGCAGCTCAAAGGCAGATCTTATCTGATGGCAGATCTGGTCAATTCTGAATCTCGTGTGCCAGATCCATTCCACTGAGGTCACAGTCATCTCTGAAGGTTAGAGTGTTTTCAGCTTCCATGCAGTGAGCCTTTAAAGATTCACTGGACATCTGAGAGGCAGTGCTGAAGGTCAGCAGCACTCCATATTTGGTTTTCACCTGGTTGAGTGTTTCAAATCTCTCATCCATGGATGTCACAGCAGAGTCGATCACAATGTTGAAGTAGTTGACTTCAAGGTTTTTCGGTGCCTCAGTCACTGGTTCGTCAGAAGCCTCATAGCTGAAATGCCTCTTGCTGTTTCTCAGGCTCTTCTCTATCAGAACAGCCTCCACATTCATTTCTTCACAAATGCTTTTGGCTGTTGTCTGGGCCTCAGAGAATCCAGTTTCCCGGTATTTAGTGAGGGAGGCCTTTGCTTGTTCAGCTTGTCTGTCATTGTCAGTATCTCACACCATACGACACAGCAAATCAAGAAGCAGTAGGACCCAACTTCCTCTGCAAATGCTTGTGCCTCCACATTGGCCACAGGATAGTTGATTGTCTGTCTGGCTTCCAGTTATGCCTCCTGAACCTCAGAAGCCTGATACCTGATTATATGAACACGTTGGAGCCTACACTCCCATCTTGTGTCACTCCATGACTTCACAGTTATGTTCACGTGTTTCTTTAAAACACCCCATGTTTGTGTGCCAACTGAAAAGAAGACTCCTGGGTCATTTGGTGGAGCAACAACTGTTCTATTAGGGCCTGCGCTGCTTGTATCTGATGCTGGCTGTACACCTCTGGTTGTGCTAGTACTGGCTGAGGCTGCCTGTACTTCACCTGGGTCTGTGTTAGTACTTGCTGAAGACAGCTGTAATGGGTCTGTGCTAGTATTTGCTGAAGCTGCCAGTACTGGGTCTGTGTTAATACTTGCTGAAACTGCCAGTACTGGGTCTGTGTTAATACTTGCTGAAGCTGCCAGTACTGGGTCTGTGTTAATACTTGCTGAAACTGCCAGTACTGGGTCTGTGTTACTATTTGCTGAGGCTGGATATGGATCAACTGAGTCTGTGCTTGTATTGGCTGATGATCTCCTCTACTAACAAACTTAAGCATAGCACCGGTAAATTATAGATAACAATACTATTATTAATTTTATCAACTGCATCAGGCCCATTCAAACTGGCTCCCCCATATTTTATTTTATACATTTTAAAATATAAAATACTATTTATACTATGGCTTGGCTGAATACTTGTTGGTTATTATTTACTGAGAGCTGTGCATCCATATTGCCCAGTATGCCCAGCTAATCAACATTTTAAATTCAATATATAAATCAATAGTCAGTGTTAATCCATTGCTTTCCATCTTGCATTAGTCCAGAGTTGTAACTAAACCTTGACTGAGAGACTTGATAATCATTGTCTTGTTTTAAAATGATGTGCACCTATGGGGAGTGTCATCACACCCATATATCGTCTGGACTGATCCCCACAGAGGTTGCTGCTGGAAAGCGCAAGTTTCATTTCGTGCACGCGCATTTGAACGCATGTTCACGCTCGACGCGGTTATCTTTTTCGAGTTGCAGTTTATAAACACTGTTGCCCGTTGGCGTTTATCAAACAAAATAAATAGTTGTATTTCACTCTCACTTTTGTCATGCACAAAGTCACAGAACACAGTGGAAGTGGCTGGCAAGCAATCAAGACACAGACAGACCAAGAGATGCACTGCCCAGCTAGGTTAGCCAAAAGGCACCTAAAGACTCTCTGAACATGAGAAACAAGATTCTATTGTCTGAGGAAACCAAGATAAAACTTTTTGGCTTGAATGCCAAGTGTCACATCTGGAGTAAACCTTGCATCATCCCGATGGTGAAGCATGGGGATGGCAGCATCATGCTGTGGGGATGTTTTTCAGCGGCAGGGACTGGGAGACTAGTCAGGATCGAGGCAAAGATGAACGGAGCAAAGTACAGAGAGATCCTTGATGTAAACCTGCTCCAGAGTGCTCAGGACCTCAGACTGGGGCAAAAGTTCACCTTCCAAAAGGACAATGACCCTAAGCACACAGCCAAGACAATGCAGGAGTGGCTTAGGGACAAGTCTCTGAATGTCCTTGAGTGGCCCAGCCAGAACCCAATTGAACATCTCTGGAGAGACCTGAAAATAGCTGTGCAGTGACGCCCCCCCATCCAACCTGACAGAGCTTGAGAGGATCTGCAGAGAAGAATGTGAGAAACTCCCCAAATACAGGTGTGCCAAGCTTGCATACCCAAGAAGACTCAAGGCTTAATCACTGTCAAAGGGGCTTCAACAAAGTACTGAGTTAAGGGTCTGAATACTTATGTAAATGGAATATTTCAGGGTTTAAAAAAATATGAATTAGCAAAAATGTTTTTGCTTTGTCATTATGGGGTATTGTGTGTAGATTGATGAGGGGGAAAAAAACAATTTTAGAATAAGGCTGTAACATAACAAAATGTTGTAAAAGTCAATGGGTCTGAATACTTTCAGAAAGCGCTATATAAGCAAGCTGTATGTCAGAACGAAGACAGGAGGAGAAATGGAAGTGAGGTGCCTTTGGGTGAAAACAGAGTTGGGTGAAGGTCACCAGAAATGGTCTTGTGATAATTGTTTGTGTTTCTGTTGGTCAGAGGGAGCATGCGCTCAGCCTCAAACAAATGGGGACAAGAGATGTGAATTGTTTTGCTCTCAAGAAAAGGGTGCCATTGAAAGGAGTGATTACTGGGGTAGTTGTAAATGTGAAAGTTGACCAACTGAAGGGGAAGATTCCCGTGATGCTCGTTGTTTGGTGCGACACAGACACAGTGGCGTGAGTGGTGAAACAGAAGAGTCTTTGTCTGTTTTTTTGTTTGTTTTGATTTTGAGTCTTTGCCCGACAAAATGATGTTAGAATATATAAGTTATCCCGTATAAGCTTTTGTGCCGAATACATTATGGTGATTGTACAAAACGCAAGCAGAGTACTGTTACATGTAGGAGGGAGATTCCTAGGTGTGAGAAGTGTGCAGAAGGGCATGAGACAAAGGAATGTGTAGCATTGAGGGAAGAAGCACTATATATTAATTGTAGCGGTGCCCATGGGGCTGGGGATCAGAAATGTCTGGTGCGAGAGAGGCAGGTTGAGGTTACCAGGGTTAGAGTAGTGCAGAAGTTGTCATATGCTGAGGCAGTGAGGAAAGTAAAGGAAGATGGGTCAAGGTGATGGTATCCTGAGAGGAGTGGTGTGAGTAGTAGAACTGTACCAGTACAAGTTGGAGGTATCCTGAGAGGAGTGGTGTGAGTAGTAGAACTGTACCAGTACAGAGGGATAGGCCAACAAGGGATATGTTTCAGTAAGATTGGATTTTAGAAATGGTTATCAACTGTACAGCAGGGACGTAAGTCACAGTAAATTGAGGTTATGTTGGCAGCTGCAGAGTAGTATTTGGGTGTACGAGACTTGACGTCAGAGGAGTTACAGGGTGTGTTGAGTGGGGGTGTCCCGTCCTTTCAGGCTGTTGGCCTGAGGTAGGTCTAGATAGATTGAAATAGTGGAGTAGGGTGGTGGGTTTTTAATGAGTGTAGGGTTAGATGGTAGGGTATTTGAGGGCTGACTGCTCCTGGAGAAGATAGGGTGTGTTATGTGTTGTTTAAGCACGCACCGAACAGTGTGTTGGAAGCAGTGTTAGGGTTGTATAATAAGGTGTGGAGGACTGGGGTGATACCTGCCAGGTGGAAACGTGCGGTGTTGTTGCCATTTGTGAAACCTAGGCCTATCGCGCTGACTTCCAACGTGTAAGTTGATGGAAAAGATGGTAGTGAGTAGGATGATATATTTTGTGGAAGTTAGGGGTTTGATGAGTGTAGCACAGAGTGGTTTCAGGAGAGGGCGGTCTGCCATGGATGCCCTGGTGACAGTTAGTACAGAGATAGCCAAGGCCCTGTCAATAAAAGAGGTGATGAGTGTTGTGTATTTTGACATTGAGAAAGCTTATGATACCATGTGGAGGGAAGGGTTTTTGATAAAAATCAAATCAAATCAAATTTTATTGGTCACATACACATATTCAGCAGATGTTATTTAAAAAATATTTATATTTCACCTTTATTTAACCAGGTAGGCTAGTTCTCATTTACAACTGCGACCTGGCCAAGATAAAGCAAAGCAGTGCGACACAAACAACAGCAGAGTTACACATGGAATAAACAAACATACAGTCAATAACACAATAGAAAGAAAGTCTATATACAGTGTGTGCAAATGAGGTAAGATAAGGGAGGTAAAGGCAATAAATAGGCAATTTTTATTGCTGGTGTAGTGAACTGGTTAGTCTTCACTGACATTTTCAACTTCTCCCTGACCGAGTCTGTAATGCCTACAGTACCAGTCAAAGTTTGGACACACCTACTCATTCCAGGGTTCTTCTTTATTTTTTACTATTTTCTACATTGTAGAATAATAGTGAAAACATCAAAACTATGAAATAACATATATGGAATCATGTAGTAACCAAAAAAGTGTTAAACAAATCTAAATATATAGCCACCCTTTGCTTTGATGACAGCTTTGCACACTCTTGGCATTCTCTCAACCAGATTCATGAGGTAGTCACCTGGAATGCATTTCAATTAACAGGTGTGAATTGTGTCATGAATTTACTTTCATTCATCTGATGACTGTTATTTATTTCACCCACTAACTATGTTTAATTGTTACCCGATTAAATGTATAATTAATAAATAACTCAGTAGGATTTTGGGCACCACAGAATAAGTTGTTTAAAGAGTTACCATCTCCCGAATGAAACTCTATAAGGTCTTTACCTACAACATCCATAAAACAGTCAACATATTAATCATAACCTCTTATCATATCATCATTCTGAACAGTCGTAACCTTATTGGATCTGCAAAAACCCCAGCCTTGCTCATGATTCAGTACTACACAAATTAGTTGAATTATTTATTTACTAGCTAACTAAATAATAACACAGAATAAACATACACCCTTTACATGAGACAAAGGTCCCTAGTGAACTGACAAAATATGACTGCTTGTTTACCAAAAGAGGGAGGGGTACAGAGAAAGGGAAAGGGAGACACAACACTTGGATACACTTGGAAACTACTCTCACATAATCCCAATACTTGGCACATGAACCACCGCCCATTTAGAGTAAGAAATCATGAATGTATTGACGTGTGAATGCCTTCATTAATTGTTTATCTCTGTCGGAACCAAGCCTCCCTGGAAAAGGGTTTGGTTGGGTCTCCTCATGTGTAAGGCTGATTGTCCACAAGAGGTCTCAATGTCCTTCTTCTTAGTTGTCTGGTCTCCATTGGGTGTTCAGAACAGATACTTAGCTGTACCAGTGATTGTCTGAGAGGGGAGTTCTCCTCTCTACACCTCGGGTAGATAGTCAAAGTTCCAAACCACTTTACACGCACAGCTGCAGACTGCCGATGGCCTGGTCTGGTAGGTGAGTTAATTTTCTTCACCTCGTGTTGAGGTTCAAAGTTACAACCATTTCAGATGTGTAGCGACCGCTCCACGCTTTTCTGGTCTAATGTTAATTTCGTTACCAAGACTTTTTATGCACTCTGGCCAAAGGGGATGGCTCCATCCATCTGAAAAGCTCTCTAACCTCACTCAGAGCATGGCTACTTATTTATGCACAGTTTATAGGAGATAGATTCTCTTTTACCTCCTAAAATCACATTCCTGTTAACAAAAATACATTAATACATTTTTCATATTATATGCACAACGTATTGGATGGAAACTTGATAGATAGGAGGGATATACTTTCCAAGTTACAGTATTTCATCCATACAGTTTTTAATGACATCCCAAAATGAAAACCAATATTACATTTGTTTTCCATAGTTCCCTCTGACCATTTCCCATACTGTTCCGGTATTCACTCTTTGGATGTTAAGAGTTTCGGGTGGCAAAAGTATCTGGAGACATAGAACATTCCTTTAGTTGATCCTAAAGGGGGAGAAAGAGCCACCCCTTCTCCGTAATTTACGACAGGGTGTGGAGGTATCAACACCCCCACACAAGTTCCCTCCTCCCCTCTGTGGGCATCTGTGGGGGATGTTGTTATTGTCAACCATTGCCAAGCTGATATGACTCATGGTGATCCTCACAGGACAGTCATGACACTTGTTATAAGTTCGTGGAACTTTCTTTCCTTCTTAATGCGTTTCATCCTATCAGTTGTGTTGTGACAAGATAGGGGTGGTATACAGAAGATAGCCCTATTTGGTAAAAGACCAAATCCAGATTATGGTAAAAACAGCAAAGCATGAAGGTCAGTCAATGCGGAACATTTCAATAACTTTGAAAGTTTCTTCAAGTGCAGTCACAAAAATCATCAAGCGCTATGATGAAACTTGCTCTCATGAGGACCGACACAGGAAAGGAAGACCCAGAGTTACTTCTGCTGTAGAGGATAAGTTTATTAGAGTTACCAGGCTCATAAATTGCAGCCCAAATAAATGCTTCACAGAGTTCAAGTAACAGACATATCTCAACATCAACTGTTCAGAGGGGATCATGTGAATCAGGCCTTTGTTGTCTAATTGCTGCAAAGAAACCACTACTAAAGGACACTAATAATAATAAGAGACTTGCTTGGGCCAAGAAACACGGACAATGGACATTACACCGGTGGAAATCTGTCCTTTGGTCTGATCAGTCCACATTTGAGATTTTTGGTCCCAACCGCTGTGTCTTTGTGAGATGCAGAGTAGGTGAACGGATGATCACTGCATGTGTGGTTCCCAACGTGAAGCATGGAGGAGGAGGTGTGATGGTGTGGGGGTACTTTGCTGGTGACACTGTCAGTGATTTATTTAGAATTCAAGGCCCACTTAACCAGCATAGTTACCACAGCATTGGGCAGCGATATGCCATCCTATCTGGTTTGCGCTTAGTGAGACTGGTTGAGAGAATGTCAAGAGTGTGCAAAGGCAAAGGGTGGCTACTTTTAAGAATCTAAAATCTGAAATATATTTTGATTTGTTATATATGTGTTATATGTGTTATTTCATAGTTGATGTCTTCACTATTATTCTACAATGTAGAAAATAGTAAAAATAAAGAAAATCTCTTAAATGAGTAAGTGTGTCCAAACTTTTGACTGTTACTGTACATGTTTCAAGCAGACCACCATAGTCCCTGTGCCCAAGAAAGTGAAGGCAACCTGCCTAAATGACTACCGCACCATAGCACTCACGTCAGTAGCCATGAAGTGCTTTGAAAGGCTGGTCATGGCTCACATCAACCCCATCATCCCGGAAACCCTTGTTAGATTCTGGGTTAAACATGGAACATTGTTATACTAGAGAGATGATACATCAGGAGTAATACTATAGTATCTGAGGAGTGATAGAGACTGGTTTTTACATTAGAAATATCTGTAGGAGCCAGGTTGCTTTGGAACGTGCTGGGTAGAGGGGAGGCAATTAAGGGAGTTTCTATAGGTGACACGGGTGGAGAGTTTAGGATAAGACATCAAGGCGGTTGAGGTCAGGTCAGGTCACCTTAAGGGAGGAGTAACGGTTGATTATTACATCACTTTGTCTTCCTGTCGAACCATAACAGATGTCAGGGTTGGAGAGAAGGAGGAGTATATATACTTGTGTTGATGGGGACATGTTTTGTCTAATGCAGCTGTATTGATCCTCTGGGAAGAATTAAACTTGGTTAAGCTTTCATAATGTCCGTTGAGTTTTTACTCTGAGAATTAGAACCTAACACCCTAGACCCACTCCAATTCGCATACCGCCTCAACAGATCCACAGATGACACAATCTCAATCACACTCCACACTGCCCTTTCCCACCTGGACAAAAGGAACACCTATGTGAGAATGTTGTTCGTTGACTACAACTCAACGTTCAACACCATAGTGCCCACAAAGCTCATTACTATGCTAAGGATCCTGGGACTAAACGCCTCCCTCTGCAACTGGATCCTGGACTTCCTGACGGGCCGCCCCCAGGTGGTAAGGGTAGGCAACAACACATTTGCCACGCTGATCCTGAGGGGTGTGTGCTTAGTCCCCTCCTGTACTCCCTATTCACCCACGACTGCGTGGCCAAGCACGACTCCAACACCATCATTAAGTTTGCTGACAACACAACAGTGGTAGGCCTGATCACAGCCTATAGGGCAGTATGGTTCCAGGACAACAACCTCTCCCTCAATGTGAGCAAGACAAAAGAGCTGATCGTGGACTACAGGAAAAGGAGGGCCGAGCACGCCGCCATTCACATCGACGGGGCTGAAGTGGAGCAGGTTGAGAGCTTCAAGTTCCTTGGCGTCCACATCACCAACAAACTAACATGGTCCAAACACACCAAGACAGTTGTGAAGAGGGCACGACAACACCTTTCCCCCCTCAGGAGACTGAAAAGATTTGGCATGGATCTCCATATCCTCAAAAAGTTCTACAGCACCATCGAGAGCATCCTGACCGGTTGAATCACCGCCTGCTATGGCAACAGCTCGGCATCCAACCATAAGGCGCTACAGAGGGTAGTGGGTACGGCCCAGTACATCACTGGGGCAAAATTACTGCCATCAAGGACCTACAGTGGGGAGAACAAGTATTTGATACACTGCGGAGCCACTCCTTAGTTGCCCTGGCTGTGTGTTTTGGGTAGTTGTCATGCTGGAAGACCCAGCCACGACCCATCTTCAATGCTCTCTATTTTTGTCTCATCAGACCACATGATCTTTTCCCATTCCTCCTCTGGATCATCCAGATGGTCATTGGCAAACTTCAGATGGGCCTGGACATGCGCTGGCTTGAGCAGGGGGACCTTGCGTGCGCTGCAGGATTTCAATCCATGACGGCGTAGTGTGTTACGAATGGTTTTCTTTGAGACTGTGGTCCCAGCTCTCTTCAGGTCATTGACCGGGTCCTGCCGTGTAGTTCTGGGCTGATCCCTCACCTTCCTCATGATCATTGATGCCCCACGAGGTGAGATCTTGCATGGAGCCCCAGACCGAGGGTGATTGACCGTCATCTTGAACTTCTTTCATTTTCTAACAATTGAGCCAACAGTTGTTGCCTTCTCACCAAGCTGCTTGCCTATTGTCCTGTAGCCCATCCCAGCCGTGTGCAGGTCTACAATTTATCCCTGATGTCCTTACAGCTTTCTGGTCTTGGCCATTGTGGAGAGGTTGGAGTCTTTGATTGAGTGTTTGGACAAGTGTCTTTTATACAGGTAACGAGTTCAAACAGGTGCAGTTAATACAGGTAATGAGTGGAGAACAGGAGGGCTTCTTAATTAAAGAAAAACTAACAGGTCTGTGAGAGCCGGAATTCTTACTGGTTGGTAGGTGATCAAATACTTATGTCATGCAAAAAAATGCAAACTAATTACTTAAAAATCATACAATGTGATTTTCTGGATTTTTGTTTTGGATTCCGTGTCTCAAAGTTGAAGTGTACCTATGAAAAAAATTACAGACCTCTACATGCTTGTAAGTAGGAAAACCTGCAAAATCAGCAGTGTATCAAATACTTGTTCTCCCCACTGTATATACTAGGTGGTGTCCCAAAAAACTCCAGCCACCCAAGTCATAGACTCTCTCCAATGCGGCATGGCAAGCGGTACTGGAGCGCCAACATATGAACATATGAAAGCTGGTGGTTCCTTTTAACATGAGTCTTCAATATTCCCAGGTAAGAAGATTTAGGTTCTGGTTATTATAGGAATTATAGGACTATTTCTCTCTATACGATTTGTATTTCATATACCTTTGACTATTGGATGTTCTTATAGGCACTTTAGTATTGCCAGTGTAACAGTATAGCTTCCATCCCTCTCCTCGCCGCTACGTGGGCTCGAACCAGGAACATATCGACAACAGCCACCCTCGAAGCAGCGTTACCCATGCAGATCAAGGGGAACAACTACTCCAAGTCTCAGAGCGAGTGACATTTGAAACACTACTAGTGCGCACCCCCTGAAATGGTTAGCTAACTAGCTAACCATTTCACATCGGTTACACCAGCCTAATCTCGGGAGTTGATAGACTTGAAGTTATAAACAGCTCAATGCTTGAAGCATTGCGAAGAGCTGCTGGCAAAACGCACGAAAGTGCTGTTTGAATGAATGATTACCTGCTGGTGCCTACCATCGCTCAGTCAGACTGCTCTATCAAATCATAGACTTATTTCTAACATAATAACACACAGAAATACGAGCCTTAGGTCATTAATATGGTCGAATCCGGAAACTATCATTTTGAAAACAAAACGTTTATTATTTCAGTGAAATACGGAACCGTTCTGTATTTTATCTAACAGATGGCATCCCTAAGTCTAAATATTGCTGTTACATTGCACAACCTTCAATGTTATGTCATAATTACGTAAAATTCTGGCAAATTATTTTGCAATGAGCCAGGCAGCCCAAACTGTTGCATATACCCTGACTCTGCGTGCAATGAACGCAAGAGAAGTGACACAATTTCACCTGGTTAGTATTGCCTGCTAACCTTTCTTTTAGCTAAATATGCAGGTTTAAAAATATATACTTCTGTGTATTGATTTTAAGAAAGTCATTGATGTTTATGGTTAGGTACACGTTGGAGCAACGACAGTCCATTTTCGCGAATGCGCACTGCATCGATTATATGCAATGCAGGGCAGGACACGCTAGATAAACTAGTAATATCATCAACCATGTGTTATAACTAGTGATTATGATTGATTGATTGTTTTTTATAAGATAGGTTTAATGCTAGCTAGCAACTTACCTTGGCTTCTTACTGCATTCGCGTAACAAGCAGGCTCCTCGTGAGGCAGGTGGTTAGAGTGTTGGACTAGTTAACCGTAAGGTTGCAAGATTGAATCCCTGAGCTAACAAGGTAAAAATCTGTCGTTCTGCCCCTGAACAAGGCAGTTAACCCACCGTTCCTAGGCCGGCATTGAAAATAAGAATGTGTTCTTAACTGACTTGCCTCGTTAAATAAAGTTATTTTTTTAATAAAGAAATCAGCAAAATCGGCGTCCAAAAATACCGATTTCCGATTGTTATGAAAACATGAAATCGGCCCTAATTAATCGGCCATTGTGATTAATTGGTCGACCTCTACACTCAATTAGTATTTGGTAGCATTGCCTTTAAATTGTTTAACTTGGGTCAAACGTTCCGGGTAGCCTTCCACAAGCTTCCCACAATAAGTTGGGTAAATTTTGGCCATTCCTCCTGACAGAGCTGGTGTAACTGAGTCAGGTTTGTAGACCTCCTTGCTTGCACACACTTTTTCAGTTCTGCCCACAAATTGTTTATAGGATTGAGGTCAGGGCTTTGTGATAGCCACTCCAATACCTTGACTTTGTTGTCCTTAAGCCATTTTCCCACAACTTTGGAAGTATGCTGGGGGTCATTGTCCATTTGGAAGACCCATTTGCGACCAATCTTTAACTTCCTGACTGATGTCTTGAGATGTTGCTTCAATATATCCACATAATTTTCTTGCCTCATGATGCCATCTATTTTGTGAAGTGCACCAGTCCCTCATGCAGCAAAACACCCCCACAACATGATGCTGCTACCACCATGCTTCACAGTTGGGATGGTGTTCTTCGGATAGCAAGCCTCCCCCTTTTTCCTCAAACATAACGATGGTCATTATGGCCAATGAGTTCTATTTTTATTTCATCAGACCAGAGAACATTTCTCCAAAAAGTACGGTCTTTGTCCCCATGTGCAGTTGCAAACCGTAGTCTAACTTTTTTATGGCGGTTTTGGAGCAGTGGCTTCTTCCTTGCTGAGCGGCCTTTCAGGTTATGTTGACATTGGACTCGTTTTATCGAGGATATAGATACTTTTGTACCTGTTTCCTCTAGCATATTCACAAGGTCCTTTGCTGTTGTTCTAGGATTGATTTGCACTTTTCAGATGTCCTAAACGACTTGCCAAAACTATAGTTTGTTAACAAGACATTTGTGGAGTGGTTGAAAATCATTAAAACTATTTTTTCAACCACTTTTAAAATATATTATCCTTTATTACTTTCTAACCCTACCACCCCTCCCCTAATTTGAGTAAACTAGTGACCAACAACGCAACGCTTAGGTTTCTACTTCCAGCTTATACATACTATATACATTTATGGACACAATCGCTATATTTTGTTTGTTTTTACTCCAGTCCTTCCTCTTCCCTCAATCTCTCCCATCTATTTCTGATTTCCATACGGTTTGATTTGTATTTGCCATATCTTTCAAACTGTGCTCTTTCACAAAAGTTCTGAACCTATATATGTTTTACGGACACAGTATGTTTTACATTAGTTATCTTGTTGTTATTAGTTGTTATTAGTCCCAATCTTCAGCTCCATTCAACCCCTCCCATCTATCTCTTATCGCCGTCCATATTAGATTTTTATTTGCCAAATATTTTTCAACTGTCTTGTGATGTTTTGTGTGTAACTTTAGACCGTCCCCTCGCCCATACCCGGGCGCGAACCAGGGACATCAACAACAGTCACCCACGAAGCATCGTTACCCATCGCTCCACAAAAGCAGCGTCCCTGGCAGAGCAAGGGGAACTACTACTTCTATTTCTCAGAGCAAGTGACGTCACCGATTGAAACGCTATTAGCGCACGCACCACCGCTAACTAGCTAGCCGTTTCACATCCGTTACACTCACCCCCCTTTTGACCTCCTCCTTTTCCGCAGCAACCAGTGATCCGGGTCACGACACCAGTGTAGCAGATGTATATGTACTCTCCATGGGTTGTGTTTTCTCAAAATAAATCACTTCGGCCAGTGGTCCCAGTTGAGCATAATTTATTTCTGCTGTTGTTAAATGGGAAACGGTGCAGTTGTGCACGGCTTAACGGTATTGATGGCTGTCGATGGCAAAATCTGTTGCATGAAGACATCTGTGTTAGCAGTGGCTTATGTGACCATTACATCGGTGTATGCTAGCTAACACACTTATTTACAGCAATCATATGCCAAAGCACATCCCAGAAAGCCCCTCAATCCCTAACAGGTACCATATACCCACACATGTATAAATCAGTAACGTACAGCAAACTTGTACACATTGTAAAATAGAAAATAGAAAACAGTATTCAGAACGTGACCTACCCCTTGCATCACATTTTCATACTGGGAAGACCTGACGTTCGCGATCTCCCCCTATCTGAAAGCGAGGCCAATCACAACACACCTTATTGTCATCGGAGTTGAACTAACCAATAAGAATGCTTGAACATTAAATACACATTTCTTTAGAGGCAAGTGGAAACATAACCAACTCTGTTACATTCGCACAAGTTCTGAACCTTTCTATTGTAATTTTTTCTACAGATTGTAAATTGAAAATACATTTTTTTTTGCTAAAAGTATTATTATATTATTGATCGATTGACTATGACTTTTCAGATTACCCAGTAGTGCTATCTGCAGAGTTAGTTCCATGAAAACATTGCAATTCTTCAGCCATTCCTGGACCTGTGACCAAAAACACATGCCACATATGGACAGTACCAAAACAAATTATCTAATGATTCTGTCTCTTCATAGCAAAATCTGCAGAGCTGGGAAGGTTGTATCCCCCATATAAATAACATTATATTGTTTGCAATAATATAAATAGAAATATTCAAAGTTTTGAGTCCGGTGTCGTTTTACGTATCAGTTCATAAACCATGTGCAACCTACCTCGGTGTAAAGATCACCAAAAATCTTAAGGTTGTGAATGATCATAATATGAATCCTGCAAGTGAAGCTATCAAAAATAAATGATCCTCGTGGTTAGGGAGGGATTTAAGTCTTCAAGGGAGGGTGCTTTTATCTAAAACTGAGGGGATGCATTGACATTCCCAAATCCACTTGCTGTACCTTAGATGTCTTAAGTCTTCAGTCTCTTTGATCAGATATCAAAAGTCAACTGGGTTAAAAGGTACTTTAAAAATCCTAATAGTTTCTGGAATATTATTCCTCATTTTGCTTTTCAGAAGCTCAGAGGGATAAATTTTTTTTACGACAATGTCCCTATATAAACTTCCTGTGAAATTGGCGGCTTTTCACAAGCAGACTTTAATGTGCTGGGCTTTGCTGTATAAACACAACTTTTCTGAAAAGTCTTTTCACCTCATAAATGTTATATATGGAATAATGGGTAGATATAACATAGAAACAATAAGTAATTTTTACCGTAACTAGTTCTCGAAAAACATTCTCATTGACAACCAATTAGTTAGTATTTGTGAGAATCAATTTAGAGAGAGAGAATGTATGGAAAGATACAACTTTGAGGTTTCAAGCAAGGAATATGACACTGCTATGAAAGCTATACCTAGTGGGATTAAAAACTTTACTTCAGAATAATGCATAGTTTGGAATATCTCCTATTGTAAGCGATATCCAGGTGAATGGCATAGGTTTATATTTTCTACATAGATTATATTCCTGCTATATTTTGTTGGGTTTCATCGTTTGATGTAAACTGCCGCTGTGCTTGGCTACTAGAAACTGAGTCTATGAGTCAACCCTTATTTTGTAATTGTTTACATAGTGAGGTGTTCTGGACTGATGTGAAACTATATATCGGCAACTAAATGTATACAACCATTGAAATATCTAAGTTTGACATATTATTTTACTACACTGATTCCACAATCGAATGTCAATATATCATACATCTCTTTATTTTTTTACACAAATCAAAATTTATGAAGAAAAATACAATTAAATGTTGTTTTTTAAGTGATTTGGAAAACTATTTAGAATCCTTAAAACATACAAAACAAAATCTCAAAAAAATGTATTCGCTACATGTCTGTATTTGATATGTGCATTTGTATTATTAGTATTTTTATTTTTTCTCTTCCTTATTTCTTTGGGTAATAGGATAGGGGACACTTGTTTGTGGAGATGGTGCTGTTAATGGGATTGGAGAAGATGGGAGTGGTGGTAAGCATTTGCTTACCATGGAGGGGGATGCTAGTAGTAAGGGGAGGCTATTTTATCGCATGCACCGGTCAGTAGAGGAAGAGGTGGAGAATATGGGATGTAGGAGAGATGAAGTTGTGTGGAGTAGATTACGGTTTGGGCGCACAGGTTTGAATGCCACATTGTGGATTATAGGGAGACATGAAACAGGTCTGTATGATGAGTGTTTCGTGGAGGAAATGGTGGCGCATGTGTTGATATTTTGTAAACTGTATGACGTAGATAGGGAGAGATTGTGTGAAAGGGTTAGAGAGGCTGGACAGGGTTGGGGTTTGGGTGGTGTAGTGGGGGGAGGAAAGAGTAGGGAAGTGGTGTCGAGGGCTCTATTTCACTTTCTTAGAGGATCAGGACTAATGAAGAGAATTGAATGTATTTAGGCCATGCAGTACTCAATCCAGTACAGTAGGTGGCGGTGAATGCACCTTAAAAGTTGGATGCGATCCGCCAACTCATTCTCAAAGAAGAAGAAATGGAGTAAGTTTTTCATGTTGGATATACCATAC
Source organism: Oncorhynchus mykiss (assembly GCF_013265735.2). Classification (NCBI taxonomy): domain Eukaryota; kingdom Metazoa; phylum Chordata; class Actinopteri; order Salmoniformes; family Salmonidae; genus Oncorhynchus; species Oncorhynchus mykiss. The sequence goes on along the minus strand of NC_048581.1, from coordinate 55,792,052 downwards.
CTAATTGCCTGTACATTGTGTTGCAGCAAAAGTGGGGTCCATTCTACCTAGGATCACTTTCCAAATCTAGTTTATACCCCCAAGGCCGTCATTGATATCGTGTCCCTTTAAGAACAGGAAATCAGCTTAAATCCAATCATTTTTTCCCCGTCATATTAGAGGGATAATTTATATTTTATACAAATACATGTGCTACAACAGAGCACTTTGGCAGTTTAGAATAAAACCGAATTGCTGTGCAGTTTCCATAAGATGTAAAAAAAAAAATACATGAATAAAAAAGAAACACAATCCACTTTTCTTCCATAAATTTGTGCACATCTCACAAGTATATGATATATTTTCACAACTCTCAGCACAGAGATCTAAACAGATCGTAAAAATGGCCCATGTTTCAATTAAGTACAACAAACAAAGTCACAGTCACACATCCTATGTATACTGTATAAGGATCATGAAACTCTAAGACGGACATATTTCTCAAAATGCTCACAACCTGCCATTGGATACAAATTATACTTTTATTGGTTTGTCAAAAAAGAACTGCAAGCTAGTCAAATACTGTATAGAAAATATTTACCATCTACTTCGATTTATATTGGACACTCCAAATAGAATAGTTTAGAAATGTGTATATGTTAAATGTTAGTTAAAATTACTAAACTATGAGCCCATCGTCCATTTTCTTATGTAGCCCTATTGGGGACTAAAAATGTTGAAATGGTATTTCACAGAAAATGTCATTTGCATGAATGGCTCAAGGGTGAAAGATGTGTTCAACTCCAATGAATGCACAACAAATGTTCTGAACATAAGATGGGGACATTACAAGTGTTAGTTGTGTTTTACATCTGAAAAATGTGTTAAAGTGAGTAAAAAAACATTTAATTGAACTGCCCCATCTAGTGTCCTTTTCAAAGCATAGCTAATGATTTAATTGAGTTTACACCCTCAACTGCTGTGTGTCCCACAAAGTCTGAAGTCAGCTGAAATGCAATAAACTTTGCATATTGAACTCAGAATATATATTTTGCTTGTGATGTAACATGTTAGATACCTGCAAGGACTACATCATTCACCTATGAATATAGCCTAGTGCAGTTTCTACTCTATAAATTTATATTTGGTCATTGTTTCCTTTCACAAAAATGCGTATTTTTTAGCAAATTTTGGTTTGTTTCCAATGATAAAACATTGCTTCCACACATGACTTAAACATGTTTGACTTTCTCAGGTGCTTAACCGTTTTTGAGACGCATACTAAAACACAACGGAAATCTGTTTTGACGACGCCTAACAGACTGACATGCCCGTCTAATTAGTTAGATTATCATGGTCATGTCAGCTGGTCCTTTTGTGGCAGGGCTGAAATGCAGTGGAAATGTTTTTTTTGGGATTCAGTTAATTTGCATTGCAAAGATGGACTTTGCAATTAATTGTAATTCATCTGATCACTCATAACATTCTGGAGTATATGCAAATTGCCATCATACAAACAAGAGGCAGCAAACTTCGTGAAAATTAATATGCCCCAGTCAACTTTTGGCCACAACTGTAGGCTAGAACACACCCGTAGATTAAAACTGGTTTCAACTAACCTAGTTTGGAAGAAAATAGACTTGGACATCACACGTGCACTAGGTGCAGCGACGACATCCAAAAACATGGCAGACATTGGATGTTCCTCTGCATTATCATTACCTCAGTGAAAACAATGTCCTGAGACAAATTGGCTTTTTAGCAATTTCCAGTTTTAAACACCTGACTCAATTTGGCATGATGTTCTGCTATATACATATCCATTGAAAGCAGTGTTTGGGGAAAAACATTACATAAAATCGATGTAAACAAGCTGCGTTTAAAAATGTATTTCTTTCCTCTGGGCCTGGGGGTGAGACGGATGCAGCTCGAGTTCCACCCTCAACATAAATCAGTTAACTGGTGAGTGAACAGCCTGCAGCACTCGGCAGCTAGTTCGCAACTACAGGTTTTTACAATACATGGTGTCAGACTTAAACGTGTCAAGAACCTTCTCACCCAGGTGTGCAAGCCACACCAATCAGGTTGTGGCCCAAGAACCTGACTTTACATTTAGCAACATTGGTAAAACACACAAACATTAATTCATTTTCTAGATTTTATTTAAAATTCAATGATCTTCTTGAATTCGGTCAGCAACCATAGGAGTGGAGTTTACTGCCATCTAATCAAACAGGCCAAAGCCCATGTCGTCGTCCGAGCCCTCCTCAGACTCCTCCTTGGCCTCTTCTTTAGCAGCGGCTGGGGCAGCAGCAGTCACTGCAGCAGCCACAGGAGCAGCTACAGCAAAGGCAGTGGGGTCAGCTAGGTAGGCCTTCACCTGGGAGTAAAAGGGGGGTAAGAGAAGCAATGTGAACTAAAATGTAGAAAGCTATGGATAAAACATGCCGATGGGCAACCTAGTGTCTGAGACCAAGCGTCCCTGCCAGCCGTGGGATGCAGACAGACAGGGATAGTAGGAAACGAGTTAATGTGTGCAGGGGGAACGACAGAGTAGCACTTAACAAGCTGCACTGTAACTTATCCTGCAGCTGGGACTCAAAACGGTGGTACCTACTCCCCATGTAAATGTTAGAGCAAAGGATTTGATAGGCATAAGCGATGGTGAACATTCCTTAGCCTGGAGGGCAAGGTGGAGCTACAACCATATTACGTATACAATTATTTCAGCCCTACAGCAACTGTTTGTGGACTGGGCCAGTATTCGGCCAGTCATCCGTTTCAATACCATGTGGTCCAAATGTGGGTGGGACGACATACCTTGTCTGCCAGGGGGAAGGAGTAGTCAGTCTCCACGGCGACTGCCAGGACCCTCTTGTATCCGTTGATGATGGTGTGAGGGACAGAGGCCAGAGTGGGGTATCCGATCTCCAGACACACACTGGCTATGTTACGAACACCCTGAAAGAAACAAAGTTGTCAGGTATGACAGCAACTTACAGCACGTCACCCAAGTCTGTTGAACACATTAAGATTTGTTTGAGACCAAGCGTCCCTGCCAGCCGTGGGATGCAGACCGACAGGCATAGTAGGAAACTAGTTGATGTGTGCAGGGGGAACGACAGAGTAGCACTGAACAAGCTGCACTGTAACTTATCCTGCTACCTCAGACAAAAGGGAAAAAAATGGCCTGAAATTCACACCTATTACATTCCTCTTCCAATGGTTGTTACTCGTTTTTAGAACTTTAGATATGACGGAAGACTATGGAGGAAGGGGAACCAATGACAACATAATAGGACACAGCGCTACACTTCAGTCCATTTACTACCCAAGGCACCAATACAACGGGGTTTGGATTATGGACCCAAAGTAGCTTTACAAGGCACTGTGTAGATGCTTCCTCACCTCCAGGAACCTGGCGTGCAGAGCATCCTCAGTAATGTCGAGCACCTCAGGGCTGTAGACACTACCGTTGTCATACACCTGCTGGATGAGCAGACCGAAGGAGAAGGGAGAGATGTTCAACATGTTGAGGAGCGTGGCCTCGCTGGCTCCCACCTTGTCTCCAGGCTTGATGAGCATCACGTCACTCTGTAGGGAGAAATGAAGCAATCAGACACTTAGTCAACAAGTGTTTCATTTTCAGAAACCATTTGTTTTCTAGAGAATAAATTATATACATATCCTACAGAACAGGACACAGGTCATTACACCCACACAAACCTAGCAACAATTTATCAAATCAAGAAGAAACCCTTCTCAGACAAATGCCTCGATGTCTTCAAGTGAAAAGACACACTGCTCTGGGGACTTGAAACCAAAGACACAGAACGTGACCCTGACCCAGTGACCCCAGAGACAGATCGTGTCCAATTCCGACTCGTCATCGTCTCATCACTGAAGAATCTCTTTTGATGACTGAACACAACCATCCCACTAGTTTATAGTAGAGCCCATTAAGCATAGACTGGCTGAGATACTGCCTGAGGACTATGACTACAGTTGCCACTCACCAATATTTCAATAGTTCCTCTGGAGATCTTGGTGGTGATGCCCAGGGCCTGGAAGAAGGAAGTCTTCTCAGGACCCAGCCCAGTGTTCTGGGCTGGCACAGTCACGTCACAGGGGGCAATAGCGCCGGCACGGGCAGCAGCTGGCACCTGAGGGGCAGAGGGTCAGAGGTCAATGAACAATCAAGCCATGGCTTCAAAAATAAATAAATATGCAACGTCCATGGATGCATGCCAAATGACAGCCTACGAGACTGAGCAAAATCCACAGGACAGTGTCCGAGACCAATGGTCCCCGTCAGCCGTAGGATGCAGACAGACAGGGATAGTAGGAATCTAGTTGATATGTGCAGGGGGAACGACAGAGCAGCACTTAACAAGCTGCACTGTAACTAATCCTGCATCGCCATATCTTGAAGCATAATCCAAAATCTGGATCTGCTACATTGTATGACTAAATAACATCGTATTTGGTCCAAATGGCACCCTGCCCTATATAATGCCCCGTTCAAAAGTAGTACGCTACAAGAGTGCCACTTGGGACAAACCTTGACAATTCCCTGCTAGACCAGAGCATCCAACACTGCAGTCACCTTGTTGGCCAGCAACATGTCCCTGATCTCAGCAAGGTCCTCCTTGGTGAAGACAAAGCCCACATTTCCTTTGATGTGAGGCAGCAACCTGTGAAGACGGCAACACTTAACATCTCAATCCATCACCAACGGATACATGATTAGCAAGACTGAGAACACACTTGTCTGAGACCAAGCGTCCCTGCCAGCTGTGGGATGCAGACAGACAGGGATAGTAGGAGACAGGTTTCTGTGTGCAGGGGGAACGACAGCGCAGTACTGAACACGCAGCGCTGTAACTTATCCTGCTTTATAAATAGCCAATCCATGGGCTCGATAGCTGCATTTAAGCCTTTGATAACTGGGTCGTGCACACAGCAGCAAAAGTTTGCAACCCATATTGTTACCACGCTCATCTTATTGGCCAACTTCAGGCTGTCCCTTTGACTTCCTAGTGAATGTGACCATGGTCAGCCTCTTAGGCCAAAAGGTTTTTGCTGTGAACTTACTTCTCCAGGGCGGGGTTGTTCTCCAGGTGGCCGCGGATGGCTTTGCGCATCATGGTGTTTTTACCCATGAGCACCACAGCCTTCCCACGCAAGGACAGACGGATGGCCTGCATCTGCTTGGAGCCCACATTGTCGGCGCCGACAATGAAACATTTGGGATAGTCATCCAGCAATTGCTGCAAAAAGAAAAGTAAAAGTAAGACCAACAACTTCTACACTTCACTGCTCGAGGAAATGTTATCCCATGGTAGTGGGTTTACAAGACTGCAAAAGCTTTATTCAGTTGGCTACAACGTCTGTACAAAAGTGTCTGAGACCATGCGTCCCCGTCAGCCGTGGGATGGAGGCAGACCGGGATAGCGAGGAGACAGGTTTCTGTGTGCAGGGGGAACGACAGAGCAGTACTGAACAAAATGCACTGTAACTTATCCTGCATTGTACATGGTCAATCAAACAAGTTTATTATGGAATGCCGTTTGGGTCTATGCGTGTCCAAAAATAATGTCAAATAAGCTTTTAGTTTGACACATCAAACAGTTATATTGTACTGTGTGTTGGACCACAGCTTCTGGGGTAGCTAGTTTTCGCTTGGGCAGAGGACTGAAATCCCTTCCCCAGTCAGCCTATTGTGTGTATTGACATTCATATTGCACTGCTTTAGGTAAGGATAGGGATCAAGAAATGGTGCATCAGTCTACTCAATAACCAAGACATGCCCCCTCCCCCCCAACATCCTCAGTTAAAAGCCTCCAAAACATCTGCGCAGTATTGTTTTCACTCTGGAATAGTGTTCGACAAAGAGCAAATAAATACTATCTTATAAATTGTGGCTATTTTAGATGACACCTAGCTGTATAGTTAGCTAGTTAAAACAATAGCTACTGAAAGATGCAATTTCACTATGTTTTTGGAGAAAACATTGTTGGCATCCATAAGCCAGCACTGTAGATGCGTGAGACAATTGCATCATAGCATACGTATCGACTAATCGTTGTGACATAGGAAATACGACTAAATGTAATCAATGTGTAATAGTTCCGTAAAATTATTTGACGTGCAGTCATACAGGTCCTGATTGGTCAACAAGCTTATTTGAGTGCCTTTGACAAGCAAAGACCCGAACGGCGTTCCATAGTTTACACACTTTCGTGCATCAAAAGTTGTCAAGTTATTTCAACGTACGATGATTTTCATAAAATAGTTGGACTTCCACGTGGTCCTGTCTTCCCTCGGCATCTTTGCAGTGCTTCGAAGGATCGCTTAAACAGCTGGTTTAAAGACAAGATATTCTATGGAAAATAAAACTATGTTAGACAGGTAGCAGGTCCACAACGTCAAGTTACAATCACAGTACGCGACAAACTTGCTAATAGCCATCTTGATAAACTGGCAGTCACTATCGTTACTCACCTAGCTAACGCTAAAACACTGCAAAATAGGCCTAGCTTTAACTTGTAGCTAGATGACGTAGCAAATATAACGTAGGCTACATACATATAGCTAGATAACTAGCTAAGACATGTTATTGGAAGTGTCTTTAAGGTGAACATATTTTACCATTATGGGTTAGAAGCAAGTTCAGCTTGCTAAAAAGGCACGGAAATAATGGTAGCACATGGCGGCAGAGTGTGCCGAATAGGCCGCAGATGAAATACAATATATTTAAATAATAAGTCATCCTATTGATCTTGTGACATTGTCACAGTACTGTAGTTAACGTAATCAAAGTATTTTATCAAATAATACAGCGAAACACATTTTAACATGCAATCCTACATAAAGAATCAAGCCCATGAAAACTCCTTACCTCTTACCAAGGACGCGTGAAAGAAAGAGAGCGACATAGGAAGCGCACAAGTAATATACAGCGTTAACAGCCAATCACAATCCACTACGACAACAATGGTCCACAGACATGATTGGCCAGCTGTGTCAATCTTTTTGTCGGTTGTTATCCATGGGTGCGATCGTTTTATGCCGCGTGGAAGCAGCCACGCCGGCTGTGGATTTCCAGAACGAGCAAGGCAGGAAATGCAGACTAGATTAGGAACGTGAGTTTGTCAAGATCAAAAGAAAAAAAAGCAACCTATCTGCTCATAGTCTTAACTGTGAGCATTCATTGTGTGTGTTGTGTGCATAGTCGTTGAGATAAAAACAATGAATGTCAGAAATAAACTATTTATTTATTGGCATCAATCACATTGAATTAAAAATGATCAGCAATCAGGTACCATATAGCCATCCCATAAAACATGACAACAGAGGTACATGGGCAAATAAAACAGTCAAGAGGAAAGGAAAAAACAAAACCACTTTTTTAAAATGTAACTAGGCAAGTCAGTTAAGAACAAATTCTTATTTACAATGACAGCCTACCCCGGACGACGCTGGGCCAATTGTGCGCCACCCTATGGCACTCCCGATCACAGCCGGTTGTGATACAGCAAGGGATCGAACCAGGTTCTGTAGTGACGCCTCTAGCACTGCGATGCAGAGCCTTAGACCACTGCGCCACTCAGGAGTATTGGGGTAAAATAGTTCCTTTCAGATAAATTAAGGGGATTAAATGACAAGGTTAACTTGTAAACATTAAAATAAAAAGGCTTTGAGAGTAGTCAGACAGACGGGTTGCTTCCCACTTAGGTCTGGGATTTCTGAGTCAACAGAGAGAGCATAGAACTAAAGCAAAGAAATGTAATAGGATGAATAAATTTAGCAAAAACTAATAATAATTACAATCCCTGATGATTTACATAGGGTGTAGATAAAAATAAAATCTTACATAGGGTGTCTAGAGATACATGAAAGTAACATGCTCTCAAGCCTCTCTTTAAAGGGCTCCATTTGTTGCATTCCAATATTTGGGCTGGTGCCTAAACCTGTGGTCATGGCTACTCTCAAGAAATCTTTCCAGTAATTTCCCCTTGATTGAGGAACTCATTCAACTTTGAACTGCAACTGTCCAGGGCTAGATTCAGGCACCCTGGCAGCACTTACACTTGTTTTCATTGTCTGTGTCTCCGGTCTCCAAAGCATGGCTATAAAGGCTATCAGAGGGATATTTCATTGAGCTTGATACATTATTTGGCACACTAACGTGAACAATTTAGGATTTAATGGCTTAGAAAGAGAGCCTGACTTAAAACAGGGTCAATATGAAGTAGTTCTAACCCTTCTTCTGTTACACCTCAGTCTATGAATTTCAAAATTAAATTAGAATATTATGTTAGCAGCATTCCTCATTAACCAGGCTAGGTGAAATGCCCCTCTGTAGATTAATCATGTTCATGTCAACACAGTTGCACTACTAGAGAAGCTCAAGGAATCTATGGCATAGCAAGGCTGAAAGTGCTTTAAAAACCCACGTCTCACCGTTCCAAACATCACCAGAAATGGCACCCCAGCCTGAGGAGGCCAGACATAAAAAACACCCAATAGTAACATGTAGTAATTTTAAAGCAACAATTACTATACACCTTTAATCTGCCGACTATACTGTGCTGTGAGGCCATCCTCAGTTTGCCCCCTCTAAGTTACTTGCCTCTCTTTTACTGACACCCAAAACCCAGAGGTGCATCTCAATAGTCTAAAATGGCTTCACTATTTGTCTCTTCTTAATTTACACTTCACTGTAAGCTATATTGAGGTTGTATTCGAGGGGTTTGCTTTCACCTGTCCAGTACTTTCACATCAACACAAATGGAGGAAATAAACAGAGGAAGCCAATTTAGATGTTTGAGATGCACCCCATGACACTGGCTGATCCAGCCAATGTTGTTCTACGACATCAAAAATGGCTTCACCAATCCGATCGCAGCAAGGACTTGGAAGTGCGCCATATACCTCAACAGTGTTAAAGACATTGCATTGAAAATTTGGCACTAGCACAATTATCTTTATTCTTTCAAAGCGTTAAGAAATTAAAATGAAACGTATGTGTGTATTTATACCACAACCAACATGCCAAGTGATGACAACTGGGTTGAAAACCATAAAAAACAAACATTTAGCATAAAAATATAAGAAGCATGTGTAAAGTTAAAATCACCTGCTTCACAATGATTCAAATATGCAACATTACAAGGACACTTGAAAAAAATAAACAGTGAATGATGAAATAATAAGTAAATCAATGACGTACATATCAAAAACAAATGCTCAAACCTGACCCACTGCAGTGATTTGGGATCAGGTAACGAGGATATTTGGATGCCATTATTGACTTGTTGTGCATCCCAAATGGCACCCTATTCCCTATATAGGGCACTACTTTTGACCAGAGCCCTATGGGCCCTAGTCAAAAGCAGTAGACTTTATAGGGAATAGGGTGTCATTTGGGAAACAGACTAGGTACTGACTGCAGATCTGTGTGTACAGATTACCATGTGACTCTGAGGGCATTTCAGGGACCCATGGTTAGAAATGTCCCTGTTGCCTGGAAACCAACCCAGTGTGTGTGTGTGTATTAGGGTCCATTTATGTCCTTGTCCATAGAGCCAGCTCTTTGCATATCAGTGTGAGCTACAGAGCTCAAAATCATACAGTGACAATACTGCTCCATGCCACTAAACCAAGTATGTTAAAGTCAATTTAATATTGTGATTGTAATAAAATTATGCAGAAAATGCTGACAAAAACCTCTACACAACTTGTATTGCAGAATGTGTGTTGCTCAATCAGTCAATAAGCAGTGAGGTTAAAAACCAATCCTCCCCCCGTACATTAAAAGGACCAAGTCTCCCTCTATTAGTTACTTTTTAAGTATCTGAGGGAAAACACACACATTGTCAGTAGCTAAATGTACAACAAAACATTGCCCCAAGAAAAGCACTCCCCATTCACTCTGAATTACTCATTTTAAGACTTGGATAAATGTGTGGGCGAATACAGTAGCAAATCAAATACACACAACTAACATGTTGTTTCAAATCAACATGCTCTAGTATTTTGTCCTGTTTCCTTATAGAAAGGGAGAAGGCCTAGCCTGGTCACACCAGACTGAAGAACACTGTGCTCAGTTTGGTTGCCAGGCTAAGAGCTGCCTCCCTACCCAAAGCGGATGGAAAGTAAGGGACGAGCAGAGTGCCTCCGAGATGAGAGGTCGCCAACACTCACCCAAACACCGCCACCCCCTGTCCACATCAAGGGAAAGACAATATTCAAATGCATGTTCTTTTAAAATCAGATTACATGAATGAGAATTCATATGAGATCGGTGGCGCAAAGGCTGACCTACAGAAAATAGAAACGGAGAGTCCACAGCACATCGAAAAGAGCAGTAATCTGGAGAAAGAGTGTGAGTATGTGTGTCTGAACAACGTGTCTCGTTTTGCACAAACACATTTGAGAGTTTTGTACAGTTCCATTGGACAAATTCAGCAAAAAGGGAAAAGGAAAACGGCTGTACTAAATCTATGCCGCTGAGCTGTCCTTGTTAGTATATGAACATTTCCATAGGAAAAGTGTACAAAAATAGGACCCTGATATCGTGACCATACCAGGCTGTAAAATGGCCCCAAGAGGGCCACAGAGAGAGGACTCTATGATTGAGTTGAGAGAGCACCAAGTGTTTGAACTGGTCTCACAGAGAAGTGAAGAGAAAGGGAGGAGGGAAAGAGGAGACGAGAGCTTTTCCTCTTCTCAGAGTATAAAGTGTGTGTCTCTGTGTGTGTGTTTGCGTTTGAGATCAAGAGACAGTTCATAGGTGTGCATTTGCAATGGCACCGACATACTGCATATTTTGGACTAATAGGCAAAACGCTGCCTAGTGAATGTCAACAACATTCTATGTGTACTAAGTACTGCCTGAACACCTGTCTAAACCCATCCCAGGACCCCATAACCTGACCTCCACACGTCGGTCACATGATAACGCAGTCTACCATTATTAGGACAGGAAAATAAATCAAACAGAACATAAAACCGCTTCTCACACAAAAATGGCTTCTCTTGCTCGTTTTACATTTACAAAAATCTCTTTGGGCTCGCTTTAAACCTCATGCTTTCTGGAACTCTTGAAATGTCAACCCCACGGCCCTGAAGACTCTGTTGAACATTGAGTCCTGTCTTCAGTAACCTCCAGGTGACTGTAGGGGAGATTTTCTAATGGCCAGTCTCATCTCTGCTACATGCACAGTAAGGGACAACTGTCTGCTTCCTCATCATAGCCACCGACGGCCTTCTATCCACGCCTTCGCCTTTTGACACGCACACGTCCCCGATTCTCTTCCTGTGTACTCCTCCCCACACATTTTAAAGCATTGGATTGGTGTAGGCATGGGCTGGAGTTTCCACTATATTTTATACACCTGTCATTTCCTTTTAAATTCATGAAGGGTGCAAGTGCACACTTAGGGCTGAACCGTAGAGAATTGGGACAAAGCAGGCACACACAAACGCAGACACACACACACACACACAAACGCAGACACACACACACAAACGCAGACACACACACACACAAATGCGCACACACACACACACACACACACACACACACACACACACACACACACACACACACACACACACACACACACACACACACACACACACACACACACACAGCTGGGGAGTGGGTTAGCTCCCTAGTTGAAGAGCTTGATGAAGCAGCCCTGGCAGTATGGCTTGTCATTCTGCTCCTTGAAGGTGCCCTTATTGAGCTGCTTAAGGCAGAAGGCACAGACAAAGTGCTCGGGGTGGAACTTCTTGGCCATGGCTGTGATGCAGCGGCCCGTGATGGGCTTCTGACAGCCCGAGCAGAGGGAGCCGCGGCGCTCGTGGTAGTGGCCCTCGCAGTAGGGCTGGCCCTCGTGCTCAAAGAAGCTCCCATTTATAAAGGGGGTGAAGCACTCCTGTAATGCACAGAGGTGGGAAGAGAAGGAAAGTTGTCACAAAATGGCTGAGGCAATCAAGGCTTTCTATACTGTTTTTCTAAATACCCTTTTTTCCCAAGAACTGTATGAAAGCTATGGAAGCTACAGGTAACTGCCAAAATAAAGGAAATTCATGAGTAAATTAGGTTTCTGGCGGCTCTGTTATGGGGTGGGGTGCATTTTCAGGACATGGTTTAGGTCTGCTCAACCCCTTAGAGGGCAAGGTAAATGCCAATAACACAGACATTCTGAGTGATCACCTTCAACATATGGTGAATAATTTCTATCCTGATGGGAGTGGCCTCTTCCAGCATGACAACGCCCCCATCCACTGGGCACGAGCAGTCACTAAATGGTTTGATGAGCATGAAAACTATGTAAATCATATGCCATGGCCGTCTCAGTCACCAGATCTCAACCCCATTGAACACTTATGGGAGATTCTGGAGCGGCGCCACCGTCAACAAAACAACAAATGATGGAATTTGTCATAGAAGAATAGTGTCGCATCCCTCCAATAGAGTTCCAGACACTTGTAGAATCTATGTCAAGCCGGCGGCTCGTAGTGGCCTATGTTGGTGTTTCATTTATTTTGGCCGTTGCCTGTATGTCTCACCATAGGTAGATGCGCGATAATGCGCTTAGAATAGCACCACAGCACACACCCACTTACCCTGCAGACGAAGCACTCGGGGTGCCAGAGGGAGTTGAGGGCTGATATGTAGTTCTCCAGGATGGCGCGGGCACAGCCTCCACATTTGGGTGCAAACATGTCAAAGTAGTCCTTCCGACAGTACGCCTTTCCATCCTTCTCATGGAAACCTGTGGAAGATGGGCAGAGAAGGACACCGCCTTAAGACAACAGAGAGAGAGAAAAGTGGAGAGGAGGAGAGAAGAGAAAGATAGAAGAACAGAGAGAAGAGAAGAGAAAGATAGAAGAACAGAGAGAAGAGAAGAGAGAGAGAGAGAAAGAAAGAGAGAGAGAGAAAGAAAAAGAAAAAGAAAGAGAAAGAGAGAGAGAGAGAGAGAGAGAGAGAGAGAGAGAGAGAGAGAGAGAGAGAGAGAGAGAGAGAGAGAGAGATAGCTTACCCTCTGGACCAAAGAAAGCTCCACACTGAGCACAGAAGAAGTGTTCTGGATGCCAGTTCCTGTCCAGTGCAGTCACCACTTTCTGTAGGGCGCAAAAAAAGATAAATATTTTTCCCTAGATGCAGTTAGCATACACCGAGTATACAAGCCATTAAGAACACCTGCCTTTTCCATGACATAGACTGACCAGGTGAATCCAGGTGAAACCTATGATGATAGAGGAACTACATCACTGTCTTATCTGCTTGTTGCCCCCCCCCCCCCCCCCCCCCCTTCACTAAAACCACCGCAAAGCTTTTGCCTGCAAATCGCCCGAACCGCGACGTTCTGGCATGTCTGCCTAGTGATTTGTTGGGAGAGTTGTCCGTCTGAGGAGGTCCCTCCCTGGAACAACCCCCCCCCCCCCTTTTCGTTTCAAATATTTTTTATTAAACACACACAAGAATGGTGTATAAGGTATACAAGACAGGTATACAATTCTTATCTAAACATACAAGAGCATAAAGGAACAACAAGACCCATAATCCTGGGTGCAGAACAAATCATACAAAACACGACATACAAAACAAGGACAAGTAGAAAGAAAGAGGGAAGATGTCCCCCCTATCCCCCCCCTTATTCCCCCAAACCCCCCCCCCCCCCAACTGCTCGGGTGGCAGGGCTAGCACACGCTGCCCAAAGGTAGATTAAAATATTACAATTGAGAGTGCGTTAATAAGTACAAATTCACAGCGCCGACTCGTCCAAGTAGGAGAGGAAAGGCTGCCAGATTTGATCAAATGTTGATAATTTATTGTTCAGAATATATCTAATTCTTTCTAAGTGTACAGTGTTTGCCAATTCACTGAGCCATAATTTGGTAGAGGGCGCTTCCCTCCTCTTCCAAAACAACAAGATTCGTTTTTTTGCCGAGATGAGACCGTACGAGATGAGTTGTTTTTGGGGGTTGGTTAATCCGTTTAGGGACTCAGATACTCCCAGGATTATCAGAAGCGGGTCTGGATCTATTGAAGTCTCCAAAACTTCAGAGAGGATCCCAAAAATTCCACTCCAATAACCATGCAAGCTAGAGCATAGGGCAAAGCAGTGGAGTAGTGTACCCTGCGTAGCCTGACATTTATCACATGTAGGGGATGTCTCAGGAAATATCCTATGCAGTTTAGTTTTGGAATAGTGTAATCTGTGTAATACCTTGAATTGTATGAGACGATGTCTGGAATTAATGGAGCATGTGTGGATATACTCCAAGCTCTCTTCCCAGTCTGCCACCGAGATGTCAGTCCCTAGTTCTTCCTCCCATTTAGCCTTAATGGCATCAGTGGAAGGTGTGCTAACAGATTGAAAAGCATCATATAGACGCGATATCAGTTTATCGGAGGTGGGGCATATTTTTATGCATCCGTCAAACATGGAAGGTTTAGCATTCCCAAATGTTGGGAGGTGTTTTCTAACGTAGTCTCTAATTTGTAGGTATCTGAAAAAATTACTTCTGGGAAGGTTATAAGTTTCCCTCAGCAACTCAAAGGAAGCAAAGGTCCCTTCTATGTATAAATCCCCTATGGTACTTATCCCCAACTCTCCCCATCGCTCAAAGGTGTTATCAAGGTTAGAAGGGGCAAAGTAGGGATTCCTGGCGACAGGGAGCATGAATGACATTGGTCTAAGCTCAAAGTGGACTTTAATTTGCTTCCAGATTCGAACTGTGCTATGTATAATAGGATTGTTACAATAAAGTGACATCTCCAGATTGACAGGCGACAAAATCACAGCGCCAATAGAGAAGGGGTGACACTCCTCACGCTCCATACTAAGCCAGCTGGATGCCGGAAGTACGTCATCCAGCAGAAACGTAACAATGCGGAGGTTAGCGGCCCAGTAATAAAATATAAAATTTGGGAGAGACAATCCTCCTTCCATCTTAGATTTACAGAGGTGCTTTTTACCTATCCTGTGTGTTTTATAATCCCAGATGAAAGGATTGATAATTGAGTCCAGTTGTTTATGAAAGGATTTAGGTATGAATACTGGGATGTTCTGATATAGGTAGAGCAGTTGTGGGAGGAAGACCATTTTAATGGCATTAATTCTTCCGAGCAGAGAAATTGGGAGAGTTCTCCAAAATAGTATGTTTGATTTGAGTTTTTGTATCAGAGAGGGGAAATTATCTTTAAATAGTAAGGAGTATTGTTTGGTAACTACAATTCCTAGGTAGGTAAATTTTTCTGAAGATAACTTAAATGGGAGATGTTCTAGCCAGGAGGTATTTTGCGACCGTATGGGCATTAATTCACTCTTGTTCCAATTTATTCTGTATCCCGAGAAGGTACCAAACAAATTGATCACATCAAGAATAGCTGGGATACTAGCCTGGGGTTCTGTTACATAGAGGAGGATGTCATCTGCGTATAGGGAGATCTTATTTAGAGTATCTTTAGTATTATAGCCGTGTATTGCTGCATGAGATCTAATCGTCTGAGCGAGCGGTTCGATAATTAGGGCGAAGAGCATAGGCGACAGCGCACAACCCTGCCTTGTCCCCCTGTTGAGGTTAAATCGGGGCGACAATGATTGGTTAGTGAGTATTCTGGCACAGGGGTTCCTATATAAAAGCTGGATCCAATTTATGAACCTATCTCCAATATTACATTTCTGTAGGACCTTGAATAGATAGGGCCACTCAACTTGGTCAAAGGCCTTTTCGGCGTCAAGAGATATGACGGCAAGGTCCACGTTGGGTAACCTCTGAGAATACATAATATTGAAGAGGCGCCTAAGATTGAAGAATGAGTGTCTGTTAGGGATAAAGCCGGTCTGATCCGAATGGACCAATTTGCCAATTAAAGTACTAAGCCTGTTAGCCAGAGTTTTTGCTAAAATCTTTTGGTCTGTATTAAGGAGAGATATTGGTCTGTATGACCCTACCTCTTCTGGATCTTTACCCTTCTTATGTATAACTGTAATGAACGCTTCGTCCAAAGTAGAAGGGAGAGCTCCATCCTCATTGGCCTGAACCAACATTTTGTGCAGATAGGGAGAGAGCATGTTGCTGAATGTTTTATAGAATTCACCAGGGTATCCATCTGGGCCCGGGGTCTTGCCACTCTTTAGAGATTTAATTGTTTCTCGAATTTCATCAAGAGATATTTCCTTATTCAGGAAGTTAGAATCTTCCTGGTTCAGGGCAGGAAGATTACAGTCCTCCAAAAATGTTTGCATAATTAAGGGGTTAGGATCCGCTTTAGATGTATATAGAGTCTCATAAAACTGCCGGAATCTGTCATTGATGTCTTTGGGGGAAGAGAGTAATTCCCCAGATGCAGATTTAACCCTGTGAATCATTCGGTCACTCACATTTTTTCGAAGTTGTCTGGCGAGTAATTTGTGTGGTTTGTCACCAAACTCAAAATATTTTTGCTTGGCATAGAGAAAAGATTTAGCAATTTTAGCTGAGATAATCTGATTATATTCAAATTTTAAAGAGGTAATTTTTTTTATGTTTCTCCATAGATGGGTGGCTAGCATTCTCCCTATCCAGTAAGTGAATTTGTCCCTCCAGTTCTTCCAGTTTCCCTCTGTTTTGTCTACTCCTGGCAGCCTGAAAGGAGACGATACAGCCTCTCAGATAAGCCTTCAGTGTTTCCCACAATAATGCTGGGGAGGTCTCTGTGTTGTCATTGGTATCAAAGAAAAATGTAATTTGGTCTTTAAGATATTCACAGAATGTTGGTTCTGTGAGGAGTTGAGGATTCAACCTCCAGACCCTCTCGTTTGGTACAATGTCACCCAATCTCAGGGAGAAGGTGAGTGGACTGTGGTCCGAGATTATAATATCATGATACCTCACATTGCAGGTATAGGGGAGTAGTCTAGCATCCAACAAAAAGTAGTCAATTCGAGTGTAAACCTTGTGAACATGAGAGTAAAAGGAGTATTCCCTACCCGTAGGGTTAGCGATCCTCCATATATCAAATAAGTTCGAATTTTTTATGTAGGTATTCAAGAATTCGCTTGAATAGGAGGTAGGGGTTCGCCGAGTAGAGGATCTATCCAAATATTGGTCTAGCACACAGTTAAGGTCCCCTCCAATGACCAGGTTAGTATGGGAGATATCTGGAATCAGGGCAAGGACTCTTTTGAAAAAAGAGGGGTTGTCAATGTTTGGCCCATAGATATTTAGTAGAGTTACTGAGGTAGAGTGGATTTCTCCTATTGCGATCACATACCGACCCTCTTTATCCGCAATAGTCGTTTTATGTAGAAAGGGAATTCCTTTCCGTACCAGAATCGCTGTGCCTCTCGTTTTGGCAGAGAAGTTAGAGTGATACACTTGCCCCACCCACCTACACTTAAGTCTGCCATGAGAGTTATTCTTCAGATGGGTTTCTTGCAAAAATATAATATCAGACGAGAGTGCTTTCAAGTGGGCTAGGACCTTGCCCCTCTTAATTGGTTCGTTTAAACCCTTGACATTCCAGGAAGTGAATGTAAGCCCCGCCCTCCTCTCGTTTGTAGTTCCTATGGTGGCCTGCATACCATGTAGCTTGATAAAAAGGTAAGAAAGCGCACCAAACCATCACGATCAGCATATGTAGCACCTACACCCGAGCAGTATCCAACCCACCCCTCCCCCCTGCAAGCACCTTTACTTCCCACCCTGTTCCCCTAATTTCCCCAACACTTACCCCCCCCATCAACCCACCTTTAACAGGCATGCACAAACAGGAGAGAAAAAAAAGGAAAAATAAAAATAATAAACACATTGTCTGGCCAATGCCAAAAAAGCACAGCGCGACCTCGAACAAGAGGTAAAACAAAAATAAAATCCCAACTATACGTTCACCTCTCACTATCCTAGAACTTCTACTAACATATGAACTGAGGAGGCGAGTTAAGTGTTCAGTTAACATCTAATAAACCTAAACAGAATAAGTTGCAACTTAAACATATTGCGCATTTAAGCGTCATCCTGGGTCAATCCCAGAGATAAGCAAGATATAGCCTCAAGATTATATTGCTAAGATCTGCCGGTCAAAAAATAAACCATCCACAACCGACATAGTCAGCTGTACCTTTACATACTGTGGGTCAGGAGATCGGAACAAGGATTTGTTAAATTAAACGTTCTCCCCATAAACAAAATATGTTTAATAAAAAATAAATAAAAATATATACATTATATATATATATATATATATATATATATATATATATATATATATATATATATATATATATATATATATATATATATATATATATATATATATATATATATATATATATATACACATACACACACATATGCATATATATACACACATACACACATACATACATATATATATATATATATATATATATATATATATATACATATACATACATCTACACATACATACATACATACATACACATATACATACATATACATACATACATACATACACACGTACACATACACACACACACACACACAGATATACATATACACATACACACTTATACATACACACACATATACACATACACACATATATATATACACACATACATACATACATACATACATACACACATACATATACATACATACACATACATACACATACACACATACATCCATACATATATACACACATACATACATACATACATACACATATACATACACACATATACACACACACATACATACACACACATACATACACACATATATATACATACACACACACATATACATACATATACATGTATGTATACATACCCACACAAAAAAATCATATATAAAAATATATATTTAAAGAATATGTATATACATCCATATGCACATATACACATACAAACATTCATACCCCAGAATAACAGTCTACACTGATTTAAAATATACACATACATAATACTAAAATGCTAAGAGAAAATAGTAATAAAGT
This sequence comes from Oncorhynchus mykiss, assembly GCF_013265735.2. Taxonomy (NCBI): domain Eukaryota; kingdom Metazoa; phylum Chordata; class Actinopteri; order Salmoniformes; family Salmonidae; genus Oncorhynchus; species Oncorhynchus mykiss. Next base: position 55,773,082 of record NC_048581.1, on the reverse strand, counting down.
ACAAATTGTAATTATATGTACGCACACCTACACAGACATAAGCACTACAGAGGGCTGGTGGGACTCTAGTCGGGAGAGAGGCCCACGGCCAGACAAAGGCAGAACGGCACAAAACATCAACCTGCTAACCAGGTGTCTGCCCCTTCCCAACCATCACCCCCAGTCCCCTGCAAGCAATAAATAAATGGTATGGTAGTAAGAATAATGTAAGGATTGTAAAATAAATAACGAAACAAAACAAAAGTGGGGGAATATAAGTATATCCGTCCGAAGGTGTCAGTGATCAAACCTGGAAGTAAAAAATATGCATCGCTGAGCACAGCTGGGATGAAAGTGAATGTAACGTTAATTGAGAGCTCTGACCGCCATCCATTGGTCTGCTCAGCGTCTTACATGTTCGGTAGCCCTTGTTGAGCCCGTTTAATACGTTTTCACCCAATATGGTATAGTATGGATTCGAGTCCATGAGCAGACCCTAACACGCAATAACAAGGCACTCTAACCTGTACGGGGGATTGGTGTATATCCCCGGATAAACTTCTCTGCGTCCAAAACCGAGGAGAGCCAAATCTTCTCACCGGAAGGCGGGGTAATTCTTAGCCTTGCAGGGAAGAGTAAGGCTGGGCGAAGATGGAGTTTGTAGAGTTGGTCATGACATCTCTGTAGTCGGCGCGATGCTTTGCCACATCGGGCGCATAATCCTCATAGACACGGAATGGATGCCCTTTATGTGAAAGGTTGCCCCTCCTTCGAGCTTCACGCAGGATAAGATCCTTGGTCTTGAAACTGTGACAGCAGATGATTACTGGGCGAGGACGTTTGCCCGGTCCAGGCACTGGGACAAGGGAGCGATGTGCGCGGTCCAGCTGGGGATCCGAATCCAAAACATCCGATCCCATTGCATCCTTCAATAGCTTGGCGAAGAAGTCGGTGGGGCGAGAGCCCGCCTCTACCCCCTCTGCCAGACCAACAACGCAAAGGTTATTACGTCTGGATCGGCCCTCCAGGTCCACCACTTTCACAGAAAGCCTCTGCACAGTATCCTGTAATGACGTGCATAGCTTCTCTAACTCGTCAATCCTACCAGCGTTGAATTCAGAAGCTTTCTCAAGGTCCACAATACTCTGGCCATGCGAAGCGACCGTTTGAATGATGCTCTCGATTTTGGTGTCCAGTTCAGCAATAGTGGTCTTAAGATCCTCAGCTATAGCAACACGTAGCTCCCCCAAAGCCCGGGTAAGTTCTGTAAGTGTCACGTTGTTGCAGGTGCCTCCTCTCTGTCTCGTTGTTTAGTGGGGAGTAGGCCTCCGCTGTGGATTTATTGTCCTTTGGTCGCTTATTACTCGGCATTTTCATATAAAAAGTTACAATCTTGTATTAGAAAGAAACGTTTGTTGTAAAAAGTGCCATGAAGTAGGTTAAATTAGATTATTTCGCAAAAAAGTTGCAGGAGCCTCTCACGCACAGCCGTTCACTCCAACATGCTAGCTCCGCCCTCCCCCCCCCCCCCCCTTTTCGAAGTTAACACGAGAGTCAGTCCTTAATCTGAGGCCAGTTAGCAGCAGATTGAATTCCTAAAATCAAGGTTTTAGGCCTTTTGCCCATTTATTTTATATCCAACAGATGGCAGCACTAGCGAGGCTGACGACAGTGGACATAGTAGCGTGACAAGGGAGAGAAATAGAAAGAAAGGAGAGATAAAGGAGTTATATGAATACACAACACTGGACCAATGAGGAAGCTTGTCTCCACCGGGACTAATCTGACCTATCCCGAGGCTAAAGTCTAGTCGCTCTCCCCTTTTGCTGCGGTGCCTCACCCCAGGCAGTGTGTGTGCGCGCGCGCACGTGTGTGTTCATGTGTGCAGTGACTCATACACATGCTGCAGTGTGTCAGAGCAAGAAAATGAGTGAGTGTTGACGTGCGGAGTGAGACAGAAACAGAGATGACGGGTGGCTCAAAGCTGGGTTTGTGGGATTCAAGGTGGCATAATGTGTGTGTGTGTGTGTAATACTAACGTCCAGGATAGGTCCGTTACAGTAGTGGCAGCGTGGAGAGAACAGGTTGTGGTAGTCCTTCTCACAGTAAGGCGCTCCGTCCCGCTCAAAGAAGTTCCTGGAACCGATCTCCTCTTGACAGTGGGTACACACAAAGTGCTCCGGGTGCCACGTGCGCCCCATGGCGGTCACCACCTGGGCACAAGGGAGGGCACAAGACAGACGCATCACAAATCTAAACTAGGAGCCTCAACCTAAGATTTAGTGAATCTGGAAGCGCATTCATAAACCGCCTCAGAGTAGGAACAGGTACCCCCTGTCCATGTAAACGTAATCATTATGATCTAAAAGACCCCTGATCCTGGATCAGCTCTCCTACTAGAAGTCTTCACGAATACGCACCCCAGGGGTGAATCCTAATCAGAGATGTGCGTATGACTATGCCAATGTCCCGTTGACATCAATGTATGATTGATTTCCACCGGTTAATGGTGCATATCTCCAGTTCAGATTCAGTCCTCACTGTGGAACAGTGACCTTCCTATGGTGGACAAAGTACTTAACCTTATTTCCATTACCAGCAAACATTGATTATATGGAGGAATGCAAACCATGCGAGCTATGTAGGCAGCTCAATCTAATCATGAGCACATTATTCACACCTACTGTGGTATTGACCGTCAAAATGGATCTAGGAATAAATTCAACGGGGACCAAAAAATGGATGTAATAAGCACAGTAAAGGGTGCATGTAAGTGTGTGAATATGGCCTGTTTGTGTGTGTGTGTGTGTGTGTGCGTGCGCGTAAGGTCACCTGTCCAACTATGGGCTTGTTGCAGGCCCCACACACTCCCTTGGCCACAGTCTGGACGCCCAGTTTATGGAGGTCTGACTGGAGGCTTCCCAGCATGTTGTCCAGCTTGTTGGCCTGTTTGGGGGGAGCCTTGGGCAAGCTCTTCCCCTGGGCCAGAATCTGTGGATGGGTCACACACAGACAGACATGTCAGAGAAAGAAACAGACGCACAGAAACACACACGCATATAGAAACGTACACACGCAAACAACACAGTTCCACAAATAGAGATCCCTTCCCAACTCATGTTCTGCTCAACTCACAGAAAACCCCATTAAAGCGTAGAAGAGTCTCTCTTCAACAACTCTGCTGATTACATCTGAACGTAATTGCTCCCCTGGGATCAAGTCTTTTGAATTGAACTGAGTCTTCATAGACACAACAGTAATTATTCTTGACGAAACAGAACACACTCTCCCTGGGCTTATGTGACCCGCCACAGAAATCAGTCTTTTTAATGGCTGAGATGGAGAATGCTGCTGGCATGCATGCCAGGCTAGAAAGAACATGTTCGGCTCATCGCATAAAAGCTGACATTACATAAAGCACTGCAGTCCAACCCTGTGACTCTTCAATCTGACTACTGTCTCCAAGAGTAACGCTGCTTATTAGCTACCTATAGAGCCTATTGATTGTCTGTGGGTTGTTGATGGGCAGAAGCAAGGTGGGAGGGAACTACACTTCTCAAATGGTTTGGTCATTGGAGCTTCCTGACCCAGTCAAATTCCACAGAGGGAAAAAATAGCCTGTCAGTGGGCCTACTGCTTACAAAAAACGTGCACACACACACATAAACACACACATAAACGCACACACACACGCACATAAATGCACACACACACACACACACATAAACGCACACACACACAGGGACTAACAGTCACGTACAGGCAAATTTCACCAACGAAAGGCAACCCTCACTAAACAACCACCCTTTCATCTGGAGTAAAATCAAATACCAACTTGGCTTGGACCTGGATGTGTTTGTTAAAGAGAAAGGGGTAGAGAGAAAATTAGAGTCAAGTTATTTCAACCTGTTCAGATTTGGGCTTGGTCAAAAGGGCTTGGCAAGTTAAACAGTCAAAAGTTAGGTCTGAAGTGACTATGGTGGAGGCAAGTCCTCTGGGAGGTGGGAACCATTCCAGCGTCATGACAGGTATCAGGACAGTGTGGCTGTAATATCAAGGAGAGAGCCATGATGTCTGTTCCCCACCAACCACCCGATACTGATTTCAAGGAACGACATGGCCCAAGTTGGCGCCACTGGGCGCCATTCTCCAAAAACCGAGACGGTTCACTCGCCAGCCTGGATGTCATACTCTTTCATCTCTACAGAATGGATTTCACACCTCTTTAAAGAGCTCCTTCCTTATCACAACCCCTCTCCTAGACTCTTGGTGGAGAAGTGGCTAGAGATAGGGCCCAAAATACATCTGTTTTCTCAACACACACACACACACACACACACACACACACACACACACACACACACACACACACACAGAAGAGTTTTGGTTTTGACACTCAGACAGACGACTCAATACAAACGACGAAATAGAGAATACATTTGGTGATAGTGAGAAAAGAAAGAGGTGAGAGGCAGATTAGGCCAAAGAGAGAACGCGAGAAATAGAGAAAACAGAAGGATAAACGAACAAGGTGGATTGAGTGTTCCATGCCTCCATTGGTGGGAAGATGGGATCATACTCAGTCTGGCAGCCAACAGACACAAAGACCTTGGGCGGAGGGGGCGGGGTGACAGACTTGGGCAGGGGGCTGGGGTTTTTGGGCGGGGCAGGTTTCCTGGATGGAGGGGTGGGCTCTCTGGGGGTCGGCATCCAGGGAGGGGTGGGCTGATGCTCCACAGGTGGGGGGGAAGGGGTGCATGGCGGGGGAGGGGTGGGCACCCTGGGAGGGGGCGAGGGGGGTGGGGGAGGAGGCAGGGGCGGAGGAGTCTGCTTGACAGGGGTTTGCTTTTTGGGCGCCGGGGGGGACTGCGGAGGGGGGATGACTTTTCTCTGAGGGACAGGCGAGTCAGGAGGAATGACGATCTGGGTGTGGGAAGAGACAGAGATCAAGAGAGAGACATCAAAAATGAGTGAAATTAAACCACAGGAAATAGAAAGCCTCAGGTGGAGCAAAAAAACATCAACAAGTGGTTCGCTAGTCATAGTCCATCTGTGTGGTGTAGAACATTGCCTTGATAACGTTACTCTAGAATAACAGCACTAATCAAGAAACACGCTACTGGAAGGTGCTGTATTGCTCTACAACTAAATTTGGCCCAATGAGATGACTTAGAACGGGCTCCGGCCACATCTCTGTACCTTGTCCACCACCGGCGAGGCCCTGTCTTCCCGCATGCGCTGCGGGTTGTTCATGACGATGACCCCCTCAGTGAGCCAGTCGTCTGACTGCTTCTTGCGTCGGCGCTCAACGGCGCGTTCGATTCCCAGCTTGCCCTGCAGCTCTGCGATGAGACAGTCCTGGGAACTGCTCTTGGTGAAGATGACAGGACCCAGTTTACGCCTTAACACATGCCCGTCTCGGTACATGGGGTGCACGTTGGGCGTCTCTTTGGTGCGGCGGATAACCGACTTGAGCTACAGAGTTGGGTAGAATGAAGTAAGGGGGGGTGGGGGGGGGGGGGCATGGGGGTGCTTCCCCATACCTCCCATGACGACGCACATATCGGGGGTGCTGCAGAGCCAGGCACGAAACACCAGGAAGCACAATCCTTCAGGCCAGGCTGATCGCGAAAGTCAAACGGCACTCCACTCGACTGCATTCCATCACACTCTTTTCCGAGGCAGTCTATTTCACACGTGCTAGGCTGCAGTGTGTAAGCATGCTGGGTGATTGAAAACACAAACGCCCATTCTTCTCAGCGCAAAAACATACAGGGCAGCAGGTAGCCTAGCGGTTAACAGATTTGGGCCAATAACCAAACGGTCACTGGTTTGAACCCCGAGCTGACTAGATGAAAAATCTGTTGATGTGTACTTGAGCAAGGCATTTAATCCTAATTGCTACTGTAAGTCACTCTGGATAAGATAATGACTAAAATGTAAATGTAAAATACACGATGTGCAAAACAACGACTAGAACTCTAATGCTCATGCAATACACAGGCAGGCATAAAATGCAAGCAGCAAAACCGATGGTCTTAGATTCTTGTAGTAATGTCACTGTAGAGAAGCAGCTAATGTCCTTAAACAGATTCTAAAACTTGGTTCCACAGGCCCATATAAACCCTCTCTGCTCCACTCGCATGTTGTTTTAAGTTTGTCCCTTCTCCACCCAAACATGTGCACAGAGAATGTGTGTAGTACCTAGCCCTGTGGAACACCCGTAGAGAGACAACACGGTGCAAATACAGACCTTCTTCACGTCACCTGGAAGAAGCGGTAACGTGCTCAATTCAAATCAAATTACTCTTCCTTAACACCACAGGCTCTATTTTTGGCTGCCGCTAAGGAGCCACAAGTTTCAAACACATGTTAGTTTGCAATTTCGTCATGATAAAATGGGCATTTTACAACCTTTACGCCAGGTTCGGGATTTTACCTGTCTAACATCAGCTCGCTGAGATGGGAGGGGTGGCAATATTTGAGGTGTGTTCTTAAAAACAAGAGCAAAAGTGAAAATTTCATGCAGCGCTGAAGGGAAATTTTAAGACCCACCAAAAGCAGGTCTTAACGGTAACGCATGGATTTTGAGAACGGAAGCGCAGCCTAGCCAGCCATGACGCACTGTCCCTATGGAACGAGAAATGTGCCTTTTGCGCCAGAGAAATGTGCCTTTTGCGCCAGTGAATCTCGTATTTAGAAACATAAAACAATATTTCCCTCCCATTTCATAATTTTTTTAATAAAAAGAACATGCATAGCCTACCTTCCCCCTTAATCAAGGCTGGTTTAGCAGCTTCAGATAGGTGTGTATTTTTATCCTGGCCATGCATAAACCAAGCCGCCTATGAATAAAGAGGTTTTAAATGGTCCGCTGAATGCTTTTTTATGATTCACAATTTACATAATTAATTTAGCTTGTTCAAGTAGGCTATCCATGCCCATTTTCAAAGAGTGCACCTGGTACGATTACCAAAGACACGCTCATCTAAACTATTCAGTCCTCCTATACTGCCATATCAACAGCTGACCAATGCATTCGCCAAATAGCAGCCAATCAATAAAGGATTTCGCTCGTAAGACTGCGTTGAAATTACATGTGAAATCCCCAAAACGTTATTAAACAATCAAGTTTGGGAGCAGCAAAATAGTGAGCAGACATCCCATTTATCATTATTTTAGCTCCCGTTATTATTTTGGACGTGTGTAAAAGACTCCATATGGTCTACCTTTATATATCCACGGGAAGCAATGATGGTGCCTGCAACTATAATTAGACATAGCTTATTTTTTTTAAACAAGCTGCTGTTTAGTTTTGTTTAGATTTTTGATTATAAGCCTTATCAATAGTGAATTTAATCTAGTTTATTAACAACATTTGGCATGTCTATGGCTCAGACATAATGCAATTTACAGTAGGCCTAGCCAGTGTGAATGTTATATTTAACAATATATGTCCAAATTGAAGCCATACAATAAGGCTTCATACAATGTGGACTACAAACACCTAAACACCTACATATTTAGCAAAGATGGAATAGATTACATTTTGTTATTTTGTTTCTGTAGGCTATGCCAAACCTAGATAATGGCGCAGGAGGGGGATGATTTACTCCAGACACCCAAACAGGCCCTCATCCCCGTCATTCACAGGAGAAGGAGACAGAGACTTCGCGGAAGGAGATTTGGGTGCCTTGTAAGGATCTGGCGACGAGTGGCTAATCTGACTTTGCCATTGGTACTATTGGCCAACGTACAATTGCTAGATAATAAAGTGGACAAACTACAAGCCCATATATCCTACCAACGGGACATTAAAACTGTAATATCTTATTTCACTGAGTCGTGGCTGAACAACGACATGAATAACATACAGCTGGCGGGTTATACACTGTATCGGCAGAATTGAACAGCAGCCTCTGGTAAGATACGGTCTATGTATATTTGTAAACACCAGCTGGTGCACGATATCTAAAGAAGCCTTGAGGTTTTGCTCGCCTGAGGTAGAGTATCTCATGATAAGCTGTAGACCACACTATCTACTATATTCTTCGTACCTGTCCATTTACCACCACAAACCGATGCTGGCACTAAGACCGCACTCAATGAGCTGTATATGGCCATAAGCAAACAGGAAAACGCTCATCCAGAGGTGGTGCTTCTAGTGGCCGGGAACTTTAATGCAGGGAAACTTAAATCCGTTTTACCTCATTTCTACCAGCATGTTAAGTGTGCAACCAGAGGGAAAAAACAACAACTCTAGACCACCTTTACTCCACACACAGAGACACAAATAAAGCTCTCCCTTGCCCTCCATTTGGCAAATCTGATCATAATCCTCCTGATTCCTACCTACAAGCTACAATTAAAGCAGGAAGCACCAGTGACTCAGTCAATAAAAAAAGTGGTCAGACAAAGCAGATGCTAAACTACAAGACTGTTTTGCTAGCACAGACTGGAATATGTTCCGGGATTTTTCCGATGCCATTAAGGAGTACACCACATCAGTCACTGGCTTCATCAATAAGTGCTTCAATGACGTCGTCCCCACAGTCACTGTAGGTACATACCCCAAACCAGAAACCATGAATTACAGGCAACATCCGCACTGAGCAAAAGGGAAGATCTGCCACTTTCAAGGAGCGGGACTCTAACCCGGAAGCTTATAAGAAATCCCGCTATGTCCTCCAACGAACCATCAAACAGGCAAAGCGTCAATACAGGACTAAGATCAAATCGTACTAAGTCGGATGTGGAAGGGCTTGCAAACTATTACAGACTACAAAAGGACGCACAGCCGAGAGCTGCCCAGTGACACAAGCCTACCAGACGAGCTAAATAACTTCTATGCTCGCTTCGAAGCAAGTAACACTGAAACATGCATGAGAGCATCAGCTCTTCTGGACGACTGTGTGAGCACGCTCTCCGCAGCCGATGTGAGTAAGACCTTTAAACAGGTCAACATTAGTCCGGAAAAGGCTGCAGGGCCAGACGGATTACCAAGACGTGACGTGGACTCCGAGCATGCGCTGACCAACTGGCAAGTGTCTTCACTGACATTTTCAACATCTCCCTGTCTGAGTCTGTAATACCAACATGTTTCAAACAGAACACCATAGTTCCTTTGCCCAAGAACACGAATGTAACCTGCCTAAATGACTTCCGATCCGTAGCACTCACGTCTGTAGCTACGAAGTGCTTTGAAAGGCTGGTCATGGCTCACATCAGCAACATTATCCCAGAAACCCTAGACTCACTCCAATTTGCATACCGCCACAACATATCCACAGATGATGCAATCTCTATTGCACTCCACACTGCCCTTTCACACCTGGACAAAATTAACACCTATGTGAGAATGCTTTTAATTTACTACAGCTCAGCGTTCAACACCATAGTACCCTCAAAGTTCACCACTAAGCTAAGGAGCCTGGGACTAAACACCTCCCTCTGCAAATGGATCCTGAACTTCCTGACGGGACGCCCCCAGGTGGTAAGGGTAGGTAACAACACATCCTCCAAGCTGATCCTCAACACGGGGGCCCCACAGGTGTGCGTGCTCAGTCCCTTCCTGTACTCCCTGTTCACTCATGACTGCATGGCCAGGCACGACTCCAACCCCATCATTAAGTTTGCCAATGACACAATAGTGGTAGGCCTGATCACCGTCAACAACGAGACAGACTATAGGGTGGAGGTCAGAGACCTGGCCGTGTGGTGCCAGGACAACAACCTCTCCCTCAACGTGATCAAGACAAAGGAAACGAGTGTGGACTACAGGAAAAGGAGGACCAAGCACGCCCCCAGTCTCATCGATGGGGCTGTAGTGGAGCAGGTCAAGAGTTTCAAGTTCCGCTAACATGGTCCAAGCACACCAAGACAGTCATGAAGAGGGCACGACAAATCCTATTCCCCCTCTGGAGACTGAAAAGATTTGGCTTGGGTCCTCAGATTCTCAAAAGGTTCTACAGCTGCACCATCGAGAGCAACCTGACTGGTTGCATCACTGCCTGGTATGGCAACTGCACGGCCTCTGGCTGCAAGGCACTACACACAGAAGTGCGGTGAAGGATTGCATCACTCTTGATTGTCCAAGTGACAAGCTCACAGCTGCAAGTTGAGACGTGCAATATAGCGATAAACAACACAGAGCGGACATTTCCACATGGACCACGGTAGGCAGTTAACCCCCTTGACCATAATGAAAAAGCTTTAACAGGTTTTTAGACATGTTTGCAAATATATCATTAAAAAAAAAATAGAAATAGCTTATTTACATAAGTATTCAGACCCTTTGCTTTGAGACTAGAAATTGAGCTCAGTTGCATTCTGTTTCCATTGATCATCCTTTAGATGTTTCTACAACTTGGAGTCCACTTGTGGTAAATTCAATTGATTGGACATGATTTGGAAAGGCACACACCTGTCTATGTAAGGTCCCACTGTTGACAGTGCATGTCAGAGCAAAAACCCAGCCATGAGGTTGAAGGAATTGTCCGTAGAGCTCCAAGACAGGATTGTGTCGAGGCACAGATCTGAGGAAGGGTACCAAAAAATGTCTGCAGCATTGAAGGTCCCCAATATTCTTAAATGGAAGAAGTTTGGAACCACCAAGACTCTTCCTAGTTGGCCGCCCGGCAAACTGAGCAATTAGGGGAGAAGGGTCTTGGTCAGGGAGTTGACCAAGAACCTGATGGTCACTGACAGAGCTTCAGAGTTCCTCTGTTGAGATAGGAGAACCTTCCAGAAGGACAACCACCTCTGCAGCACTCCACCAATCAGCCCTTTATGGTAGAGTGGCCAGGCGGAAGCCACTCCTCAGTAAAAGGCACAAGACAGCTCACTTGGTGTTTGCCAAAAGGCACCTAAAGACTCAGACCATGAGAAATACGATTCTGTGGTCTGGTGAAACCAAGACTGAACTCTTTGGCCTGAATGAAAAGTGTATTGTCTGGAAGAAACCTAGCACCATCCCTATGGTGAAGCATGGTGGTGGCAGCATCACGCTATGGCAAAGTTTTTCAGCGGCAGGGACTGGGAGACTAGTCAGGATCGAGGCAAAGATGAACAGAGCAAAGTACAGAGAGATCCTTGATGAAAACCTGCCCCAGGGCGCTCAGGACCTCAGAATGGGGTGAAGATTCACCTTCCAACGGGACAATGACCCTAAGCACACAGCCAAGAGAACGAAGGAATGGCTTAGGGACAAGTCTCTGAACGTCCTTGTTTGGCCCAGCCAGACTTGATCATCTTTGGAGAGACCTGAAAATCGCTGTTCAGCAACGCTCCCCATCCAGCCTGACAGAGTTTGAGAGGATCTGCAGAGACGAATGGGAGAAACTCCCCAAATACAGGTGTGCCAAGCTTGTATGACACCCAAGAAGACTTGAGGCTGTAATCGCTGCCAAAGGTGCTTCAACAAAGTACTGAGTAAAGGATCTCAATACTTAGGTAAATGTGATATTTATTTTATTTTACAAATTAGATAACATTTCTAAAAACCTGTTTTTGCTTTGTCATTATGGGGTATTGTGTGTAGATTGATGAAAACAATTTAATCAATTTTAGAATAAGGCTGTAACATAACAACATTTGGAAAAAGTCAAGGGGTTTGAATACTTTCCGAAGGCACTGTATATCCTTGTTAAGTTCACAATAGCCAACATTCTACACAAGGCAGAAAATACAAACTCCATGCATAACTTCTCAGGTAAAACTTTGACAAGATGCCCTATACATTCAAGTCCTTGTGTCCTCATGTTGTGTTCATGTGAGTCACTCTCCCAAAATAAGAGCCCATCTCAATCACTTCAACTTGATAATAACTGACATACTGTAACAGAGCTTAATTGAACTTGAATGAGCCTAGTGGATATAGTCTGATCGCTGCTTAATCCAAAAGATGTGCATTTGGAATAAACCAGAAAATTGACAGTCCAATCAGCATCCTCTCAGAAACAGTGGGTGGGTTTTGGACAAAAACCAACTCAGTCAAACTTTGCTTTGAATTAGGCCACCCTCTGATTGGTTGAAGGTGATCCAATCGCTGACAAGTTAGTTTTGAATAATGCCCCATTACAGACACAGACTCGAAGATGAGAAATCTCAGACATATAAGCGAAGTGAAAAAGGATGGTGAACTTAGCGATCAGACTGATTCCACCAGGCTAGAATGAGCCATCATCAGATAAAAATTCAAAGGCATCATATATATTAGCGATCATTATCATCTCTGTATGTTACTGGCTCCGTTACACCTATTAGTGTGTGACACCACCAGTGCCAGGATACATGGGAAAGATGAAATGTGTCAAAGTGGGCATTTGGCCTCAAACTTGGCCTAATAAAAGATAAACCATACGGTATCTTACAGCCTTTAATCTCGCGTGCCAGCTTATTTTGGGAGAGCGTTGTTGCGGGTGGGTGGTCTGTTGGGCGGGAGCATCGTACTTGGCCCGAGGTGGACAGCCTCTCCACGGCCGAAGGCTGGTTCAGGGGCAGGTCCAGGGTGGTCTCGGGGGTTCCTGGACACGTCGAGGGGGTCAAACAGTCATCCATCCAGCTGGCCTTGTTAAGGGGGGTCATCGTCCCCTCGCGCCCGTCCAGGGACGTGCTGTGCTTTGGGTTAATACTTTCCTTGTCCTCCCAAGTCCTTTCCTTGTCTCTTGCCATGGCATAAAGCTCCTCTTTGTCCTGATGGGTCTCCTTGGCATGCTTCACTTCTCCCTCTGGCAGGGTAAAGTCGAAGGACAGCAATCTGTCAAGGGTGTCCTCCAGCAAGGGCTCCCGACATGGCCATGTTATCCCCAAGTCAGGACATGCAGCTGGGGGCTCTGCTAGCTGAGCAGCAGGTGTTTCTGGATGCTTCTCCTTCAGTGAGGAAGATGGATCAATGGAGGGTGACTGAGGAAGGGTGATCGTTTTAGGAGTGGGACTCTTAGCAACACTAACAAAAACAGGGCTCTTAGCAACCAGAACTGGACGGGGGCTCTTGGCAACTGGAAGAGGACTGAGGCTTTTAGGAATCGGAACAGGACTGGGGCTCTTAGCAACCATAACTGGACCAAGAGTCTTGGCAGCAGTTATAGGACTATGGGTCTTGACAAGAGTCATGGGACTAAGGGTCTTGGCAAAAGGTACCAGACTAGGGGTCTTGGCAACAGTTACTGGACTAGGCGTCTTGGTGGTCTTATTATCCACTGCAGGACTGTTGCACTTTACAACGGGGGCAACAGAAGGATAGGGGGTCTTTGGCAAAGTGTGGCTTGTGGTGTTAGAGACCACAGTGAGGGACTCCATGTGGGAGGTCAGCGTAGTTCTCACGCTGGGATCAGTTACTCCTCCCAGCTGTGTGTGAATCTGGGTGTACTGGAGGCTCTGGGACGAGGCCAACAAAACGGAGGAGGCTGAAGCAGCTGAGAGGGGGGTGGAGGAGGGCGGGCCAGAGCAGGCATCTTCATCTATGTGGAGTTCTAAAGGAACAGGGTTACAGGAGGGGGACGTGTCACTGGGGGGCTCCAGCTGCAGATCACCAGGCCCAGTTGGGTCCCTGGTTACAACTACTGGGGAAGCAGGTGACTTTGTCTCCAAGGAGGAGGGTTCTGATCCTTGACTGATCAGGAGGGTATTCATATTGACAGACAACTGAGAACCAGACTGGAGGACGGGCAGCACAGAAACAATAATAGAAGACAGGGAGAAAAAAAAGGGGAAATGGTTTCAAGAGAGGTAGAAAAGGGAAGTTGCCACAGCGGCAGACATGCACCATGGCAAATGAACCATGACAACTTCCTCAATAAAGCTGTGTGAAAATTGGAATTATATATATATATATATATATCACTGTGATGGATATTAAAATCATTCACATTCCACACTCATTGCATCAGTGTAAATACATTGTTGTATCAATAAGGTAAATGGTAGGAAATGCCTGATCGAATGTACAATAGAGTCTAGACCACAGCAACACTGCAGCAATGTGCCTGTGTGAAGAACCCCCACATCCATGCTAAAAATCAATATACAACCAACCTTTTAAAAACAACACATGCCCCATTCATTTGACTGCACATTTCACCCTACAGTATGTCCCTTCACCCATCTGCATCTGCCTACCTCTCTTTCCTATCCACCTCTACACCCTTGAATGAGAAGGTGTCCAAACTTTTGACTAGTACTGTACATACGCACATACAGTACCAGTCAAAAGTTTGAACACACCTACTCATTCAAGGGTTTTTCTTTATTTTTTACTATTTTCCACATTATAGAATCATAGTGAAGACAACAAAACTATGTATTAACACATATGGAATCATGGGGCGGCAGGGTAGCCTAGTGGTTAGAGTGTTGGACTAATAACCGAAAGGTTGCAAGTTCAAATCCCCGAGCTGACAAGGTACAAATCTGTCGTTCTGTCATTGAAAATAAGAATTTGTTCTTAACTGACTTGCCTAGTTAAATAAAGGTAAAATTAAAAATGTAGTAACCACAAAAGTGATACAACAAATAAAAATATATTATTTATTTGAGATTCTTCAAAGTACCCTTTTGCCTTTATGACAGCTTTGCACACTCTTGGCATTCTCTCAACCAGCTTCATGAGGTAGTCACCTGGAATGCATTTCAATTAACAGGTGTGCCTTGTTAAATGTTAATAGGTGGAATTTCCTTCCTGCTTAATGCGTGTGAGCCAATCAGTTGTGTTGTGACTAGGTAGGGGTGGTATACAGAAGATAGCCCTATTTGGTAAAAGTCCATATTATGACAAGAACAGCTCAAGTAAGCAAATAGAAATGACAGTCCATCCTCAGTTTAAGAAATGAAGGTCAGTCAATCCGGAAAATGTCAATACTTTGAAAGTTTCTTCAAGTGCAGTTGTAAAAACCATCAAGCGCTATGATGAAACTGGCCCTCATGAGGACTGCCTCAGGAAAGGAAGACCCAGAATTACTTCTGCTGTAGAAGATATGTTACCAGCCAGAATAAATGGCAGCAGTTTTACGGGCGCCCAACCAATTGTGCTATTATGTGGGTTTTTTTGCGTTATTTGTAACTTATTTTGTACATAATGTTTCTGCAACCGTATCTTACGGCAAAAAAGAGCTTCTGGATATCAGGACAGCGATCACTCACCTCGGATTAGACTAAGATTTTTTCTACAACAAGGACGAAGCACAAGACATTCTCCAAACACCCCACAGGGCCGACATCCCCGTTATTTGCAAGAGGAAGCGACGCAGTGACAGAGCACAATGAGCCGGATGCCTGGTCAGGACCCGGAGAAGGAGAGTGGGAAAGCTACCGTTACCGTCAATACTACTCACCAATGTGCAATCATTGGACAATAAATTAGACGAGGTATGATCACGAATATCCTACCAACAGGACATAAAAAATGGTGATATCCTATGTTTCACGGAATCGTGGCTGAATGACGACATGGATATTCAGCTAGCGGGATATACGCTGCACCGGAAAGATAGAACAGCGCACTCCGGTAAGACGAGGGGGGGCGGTCTGTGCATATTTGTAAACAACAGCTGGTGCAGGAAATCTAAGGACGTCTCTAGATTTTGCTCGCCTGAAGTAGAGTATATTGTGATAAATTGCAGGCCACACTACTTGTCTAGAGTTTTCAGCTATACTTTTCGTGGCTGTTTATTTACCACCACAGACAGATGCTGGCCGCACTAAGACCGTCAGCTGTATAAGGAAAAATCAAACAGGAAACCACTCACCCAGAGGCGGCGCTCCTAGTGGCCGGAGACTTTAATGCAGGGAAACTTGAATCAGTTCTACCAAATTTCAATCAACATGTTAAATGTGCAACCAGAGGAAAAATAATTCTAGATCACCTGTACTCTACACACAGAGACGCGTACAAAGCTCTCCCTCGCCCTCCGTTTGGTAAATCACCACAACTCTATCCTCCTGATTCCTGCTTACAAGCAAAAATTAAAGCAGGAAGCACCAGTGACTCGGTCTATAAAAAAAGTGATCAGATGAAGCAGATGCTAATCTACAGGACTGTTTTGCTATCACAGACTGGAACATGTTCCGTGATTCTTCCGATGGCATTGAGGAGTACACCACATAAGTCACTGGCTTTATCAATAAGCGCATCGATGACGTCGTCCCCACAGTGACTGTATGTACAGACCCCAACCAGAAGCCATGGATTACAGGCAAAATTCGCACTGAGCTAAAGGGTAGAGCTGCCGCTTTCAAGGTGCGGGACTCTAACCCGGAAGCTTACAAGAAATCCTGCTATGCCCTGCGACGAACCATCAAACAGGCAAATTGTCAATATGGGACTAAGATTGAATCGTACCACACCGGCTCTGATGCTCGTCGGATGTGGCAGGGCTTGCAAACTATTACAGACTACAAATGGAAGCACAGCCCAGAGTTGCCCAGTGACACGAGCTTACTATACGAGCTAAATACCTTCTATTCTCGCTTCGAGGCAAGCAACACTGAGGCATGCATGTGAGCATCAGCTGTTCCGGACGACTGTGTGATCACGCTCTCCGTAGCCAACGTGAGTAAGACCTTTAAACAGGTCAACATACACAAGGCTACGGGGCCAGGCAGATTATCAGGACGTGTGCTCTGGGCATGTGCTGACCAAGGTATGATCACTGACATTTTCAACATGTCCCTGATTGAGTCTGTAATACCAACATGTTTCAAGCAGACCACCATAGTCCCTGTGCCCAAGAACACAAAGGCAACCTGCCTAAATGACTACAGACCCGTAGCAATCACGTCCGTAGCCATGAAGTGCTTTGAAAGGTTGGTAATGGCTCACATCAACACCATTATCCCAGAAACCCTAGACCCACTCCAATTTGCATACCGCCACAACATATCCACAGATGATGCAATCTCTATTGCACTCCACACTGCCCTTTCCCACCTGGACAAAATAAACACTTATGTGAGAATGCTACTCATTGACTACAGCTCAGCATTCAACACCATAGTACCCTCAAAGCTCACCACTAAGCTAAGGATCATGGGACTAAACACCTCCCTCTGCAACTGGATCCTGGACTTCCTGACGGGCCGACCTCAGGTGGTGAGGGTAGGTAGTAACACATCTGCCACGCTGATCCTCAACACTGGAGCTCCATAGGGGTGCGTGCTCAGTCCCTTCCTGTACTCCCTGTTCACCCACGACTGCATGGCCAAAAACGACTCCAACACCATCATTAAGTTTGTAGACGACACAACAGTGGTAGGCCTGATCACCGACAACGACGAGACAGCTTATAGGGAGGAGGTCAGAGACCTGGCCGGGTGGTGCCAGAATAACAACCTATCCCTCAACATAAACAAGACTAAGGAGATGATTGTGGACTGCAGGAAAAGGAGGACCGAGCACGCCCCTATTCTCATCAACGGAGCTGTAGTGGAGAAGGTTGAGAGCTTCAAGTTCTTTGGTGTCCATATCAACAACAAACTAGAATGGTCCAAACACACCAAGACAGTAGTGCAGAGGGCACGACAAAGCCTATTCCCCCTCAGGAAACGGAAAAGATTTGGCATGGGTCCTCAGATCCTCAAAAGGTTCTACAGCTGCACCATCGAGAGCACCCTGACTGGTTGCATCACTGCCTGGTACGGAAATTGCTCGGCCTCTACATCACTGGGGATAAGCTGCCTGCCATCCAGGACCTCTACACCAGGCGGTATCAGAGGAAGGCCCTAAAAATGGTCAAAGACCCCAGCCACCCCAGTCATAGACTGTTCTCTCTACTACCGCATGGCAAGCGGTACCGGAGTGCCAAGTCTAGGACAAAAAGGCTTCTCAACGGTTTTTACCCCCAAGCCATAAGACTCCTGAACAGGTAATCAAATGGCTACCCGGACTCTTTGCATTGTGTGTCTCCCCCCAACCCCTCTTTTTACGCTGCTGATATTCTGTTTATCATATATGCATAGTCACTTTAACGATACATTCATGTACATATTACCTCAATTGGGCCGACCAACCAGTGCTCCCGCACATTGGCTAACCGGGCTGTCTGCATTGTGTCCTGCCACCCACCACCTGCCAACCCCTCTTTTACTCTACTGCTACTCTCTGTTCATCATATATGCATAGTCACTTTCACCATATATACATACTACCTCAATCAGCCTGACTAACCGGTGTCTGTATGTAGCCTCGCTACTTTTATAGCCTCGCTACTATAGCCTGTCTTTTTACTGTTGTTTTATTTCTTTACTTACCTATTGTTCACCTAACATCTTTGCACTATTGGCTAGAGCCTGTAAGTAAGCATTTCACTGTAAGGTAATTCGGTGCACGTGACAAATAAACTTTGATTTGATTTTAAATTGCGGCCCAAATAAATGCTTCACAGAGTTCAAGTAACAGACACATCTCAACATCAACTGTTCAGAGGAGACCTTCATGGTGAAAAGAGGCCTTCATGGTCAAATTCCTGCTAAGAAACCACTACTAAAGGACACCAATAATAAGAAGAGACTTGCTTGGGCTAAGAAAAAGGAGCAATGTACATTAGACCGGTGGAAATCTGTATTTTGGTCTGATGAGTCTGAGAATTTTGGATCCAACCGCCATGCTCAGCACATGTGGGAACTCCTTTAAGACTGTTGGAAAAGCATTCCAGGTGAAGCTGGTTGAGAGAATGACAAGTGTGTGCAAAGCTGTCATCAAGGCAAAGGGTGGCTACTTTGAAGAATCTAAAATATATTTTGATTCGTTTAACACCTTTTTGGTTACTACATGTTACTACTATGTGTTCTTTTGTAGAAAATAGTAAAATAAAGAAAAACCTTTGAATGAGTAGGTGTGTCCAAACGTTTGACTGGTACTGTATATACATACACATATAGACAGACACATCCTGGTAAAAAAAAAATATTTCTGTAAAACTTACATTGCTCTGGACTTTGAAGTCGGACAGCGAGGCCATGAGCTCGTCGAGCTCCCGCGTGGCGGAGGAGGCAGAGATTCTGGCCTGCAGCTGGGAGGGTGTCTCCTCCTCCCCCTCCGTAAACTCCACCAAGGGGATGGGACTAGAAATCAAATAAACAAACATTAGGCCATAAATGACCATAGTCAAACATGAGAAACACACAGGAGAATAGTACAATCAGTGTGTAAGATGAAACGGTCTTCCGGAACATAAGGTGCAGTGTCACTGCTTTGCTGTCAATTGTCCCTCATTTCTGGGGATAGGAACGTTTTTGACCAGCTCTAAAGCCTTCCAAATGCTTCGGTTCGGCTGGAACCTAGTCGAACCGAACAAGTATGCTCGCATAATTCCCCTAAAATACCTTTTCTTGAAAATCGCGGCAATTGTACAATTGATCGATCTTGTGATGACGCAGCCAGTATATACTTCCACAAAATAGTCAGAATTAATCTAACATAACTCAAGAAATCTGTCAATAATTTTGACCTTTTTGTCAAGGAGATCTTAGTCGTGCAATTTTACATCTAAGGTTGGTGCAGTATTTCTCAAGTGAAATTATAAAAACTTAATTAATCAAATTAAAAACAACAAACATTAGGCCATAAATGACCACAGTCAAACATGAGAAACACACAGGAGAATAGCACAATCAGTATGTAAGATGAAACGGTCTTCCGGAACTTTTTAAGTGGGAGAACTTGCACAATTGGTGGCTGACCAAATACTTTTTTGCCCCACTGTATATGCTCAAACTGGGAAGCACGAGGACGCCTTAATCCTTACATGGGGGAGGGCACAGAACTTTCTAGCTCGTCCAGAAGGCTCTCAACGCTGGGGCGCACGTCTTCAATGACCCTGGTGGCCACGCTGCGCTTGGGCTTCTCCATGGTGGGGGGAGGCACCTTGCCGGCCCCCGAAACCCCGTTCTCCTGCACATAGTGGGTGGTGCTGCTAGAGGGGAGGGGTGGGGCTGTCTCCTCTGCAACACAGATGGAGAAATATACATCTTTACATACAGTATTCCCTTAGTTTCAACAACAAAGACGAAGTGCCTGCTAAATGCTTTATGTACCAAAAAGAGTTTTGGACCCGTGAGCCCTGGTCAAAAGCAGTGCACTACTTAGGAAATAGGGTGCCATTTGGGATGCAAGACATAATGGTATAGTGTACCCTCAGTCGGGAAGGAGGGCGTGTTGTGTTGCACAGCGTTGAGCTCCAGAAGCAGCCGGTCCAACTCCGACAAGTTGCTGCCCAGGAAGGAGCTCATGGCAGCCTCTGCACTCTTTTGCTTGTTGGGGAAGCTGCAGAAACCAACAGAGAGACACAAACATCAGTAACAGACATCTGATGTTCATTTTGTCTTGCGACACAACACAAACAAAAGTGTATTGTTATTATTAGCATTATTACCTGTAGACGTGGTCGTCTTCACTTTGGGGTAAGGGGGGGGAGCTACTGCTGTAGGACTAAGAAAGGGTAGGTACAAATCAAAATGTATTGCTTACATACAAGCCCTTAACCAACAATGCAGTTCAAGAAATAGAGTTAAGACACACATTTAGAAGTGCAGTATGTGAGTGGTCTAGATGGGTCATGTGGTAAATGAGTGCATGTCAGCTGTGTTCAACTTTACCCTTAAAGGGTCATGTGGATACAGGCTTTTGATCATCCATTCATAGTCTTCACCAATATGTTATTAGTTGAACCGGGTATGTAACTTACTTGAACAAAAGCCTGCACCACACCTGCCTTTTGGGTATGTACTGTACTGTATGACATATACACAAAGGTGTATATGAGTATGTACCTGTGTGGATGAACGGGTGGATTCTAGGGGGTCGAGCGCGGTTCCGTTCAGGGCCTCAGTAGAGGGATGTTGGGGTACAGGGGACGAGGCCGGTCCTCCCGTGGGGAAAGAGTAGGGCGTCTCGTCCGGCAGAAACACCGGCCGCTTGGAGATGTGGGAGGTTGTCGACTCCAAGTCCGCCAGCAAAGCATCTAGGAACATAGAGAGTAAGATCCATTTTTCAAACGCAGCAAGTGGCAATCTTAAAACCAACAGTTGACCTGCTGTAAACAGAAAATCACTGACAAGTTTGACAACACTCAACATCGGGAAATCCCATTTGCTTGTTTGATTGCATCTCTCAAGGAGAGGTTTCATTTTAAAACGTAGGCTATCCTGTCCCTAGATCTCCCATCATCTAATGTACCACAATGTTGTGCCGGACAGTGAACCCCTAATCTACTGAGGTTTCAAACTTCATTGTTGTGGAAGTTTATTTTCTCAACTGCAAAGCCGAGTTATGACCTTTGACCATTCATCATCATCATCCTCCTACTGGTCATCAGTAAGTACACCCGGACGTGTCAGGTCCAGACGCTTTCCCAACGTGTCCAAACACAGCCAGATGGGAATAACATTCAGACATTGCAGCAGACTAGTAAATAATCCACTTCACTGAATCATCTGGACTATGTCACCACTCAGCACCACTCCTTTGGTTACTCATTTACCCTGCTGTAGTACACTTACACTGGTTCACTCACTCTGCTGCTTCCAGAGTTCCACTGCCAAGCATAGAGTGTGAAGTGAACAGTGGCCACAAGTGAAAGCCTCGGTAATTTAACATTAAAATGTTGACTTTATTAAGGATTTATGGTAACACTTTACATTCAAGCACCCTTTAAACAAACTATTAATAAACAGTTTATATACTACTTATAAACATTTTGTGAATCATTTTAAGTATACCTTCATCTAAAGAGTAAGCCTACTACCAGAACTTTCTCTGCCCAGGTTGTATTCACGGCCTACCAATTGTTGCTTTCCACCTTTGATTGGTTCATCTAGATTATGTCCGTTCAATGCCTTGGAAACATGGACCAAACCCAATTTGGGATTCAACACCACACATCCCCAGCTCCCCTCTAAATGCAGCCATTATATCCGAGGTAACAAAACGGCAAGCCAATTAGCCTCCCAGACAGTTTGTGGGCATTGAAGAGAACTTGAGGAAGACGACATCATCCACACCCACTCTGTAAACCACCTCTACTGTTACACACCCAAATCGATGCCTCCGATTTCACAAGTGTGTGAAACTGTGTGCAATGCAATCCCCCTTCTTCACTAATAATACTTACCCTACTGTCTTAAATAGACTCTGTTTCAGTCAGAACATTGAAACAGAAAAACAAACAAAAGCACATCCATAAATGAACTGTGAACGATATACACCTAAACTTGAAGAAGTCAACAATACACTGCCACACTGAACCAAGTAACTGATAAGATGATTGAAGCATTATGCGTTGAAAACTGATGCCGACAAAAGGTGAGAAATAAAAAGTAAACCTTGAGACTCACATATGTGGAAACGACATACCTGAGGCGATAAAGACTAGCACATACACACCCCGGAAGGACGAAGACAGGAATGCAGAGGAAGACTGGGAAGAAGAACGCAACCCAAACACACTGGCTGACAGGCAGGAACTGCTACCCTTAACTAGCACCAGAGACTGGTAATGAGAGACTGAGACAGGAGGGAAGGAAAGGAGGGAGGGAAGAGGGGAGGCGTCACATTGGTAGCAGCAGGAGGATTAGGTTTACCCCTAGCTATGCAAGTTTGAAGTTTCAGTGTTCTTGGCTCCATGAAGGCTGAGGTAAGAGTTTGTTTTCACTCACACGACTGCTGTCGAGAACAGTCGGCTAACTAGGCAAGTAGAGCGAACTCGACAACTTATTATACCACAGCCTGGGAAAAACAACGTTGTGAAAAAGTTGTGAAAGTGACGGAATATATGTTGCGTCTCTTGTTCTGTCGGTCTCAAGGTTCAGTCCAGGTGCACTTGACTTCAGTGACCAATTCATTTAAAAACCTAACACAACACACTCCCTCATCAGTATGGAGAGGCTGAGACAGACCGAGCGTATCCCATGGCCCAGGGAATCATGGATGCCAAAGACAGACAGTGGTGATCGCTACTGAACAGATCCACTTGGCTGGAGTTAACGTCATTAGCATGCCAGATGATGACAGGGTTTCCGAAGCAGAAGGGTTTGCTCACCAACTCTGAGACAGTGTAGACATTCCAGAGGATTTGATTCTGGATACAGCAGAGCCGGGTGTTTATTTAACTACAGCCAGATACTCCCTCTCAGGGGAGATAGATAGTCTAACAACAAACCAACTGCCCAGAGGGAAGTGAGAGAGAAGTAGCAAACCTCAGGATCTAGAGTCAGGCTTCTTATTGGGCAATGAAAACGCTCAAAGATCCATTACCGTTTGATTTCAAGTAAAAGGGGTTTCTGAAGGTTTTTCTGTGGAAGGTTGTGTGCTAGTACACCTGCCAGCAAAGAAGTGGATGAGGGACAGTCTTTAGGACAGCCTCCAGTTATTGTTTCTGGTAGTTCTGAGGACTCAGATCATGAAGGAAACTGATTGCAACAGGTTGTGCAATACGGAGGCAGTTTTTTAAAATGTATTGCTGTAGACATTAGCATTTGTGTGGAGGCCTACAAAAAGGCCTGTGTCAGTCCTCCCTGCCAAAGGATTGAGTTGGAACATGCCAAAACACAGCAGCTTATAGCCAGCCATTCACACGGCTCTGTTACAATATCCAAACTCAAATATCACTCAGAATGAAACAATATACACTGCCTTCAGAAAGTCGTCATATCCCTTGACTTATTCAACATTTAGTTATGTTACAGTTTGAATTCAAAATGGAGGAGAAAACAATATATACAATCTTACCCAACTACACACAATACCCCACAATGACAAAGTGTAAACATGTTTTTAGACATTTTCACAAATGTATTTCAAATGAAATCCAGAAATATCTCATTTACATAAGCATTCACACCCCTGAGTCAATACATGTTAGAATCACCTTTGGCAGCAATTACAGTTGAGTCTTTCTGTGTAAGTCTCTAAGAGCTTTGTACACTTGGATTGTACAAACCGTAAACATTCAAATTCTTAAATATCTGTCAAGTTGGTTGATGATCATTGCTAGACGTCCATTTTCAAGCCATTGTCATCTCGGTAAGAACTCCAGTGTACAGTGCATTCGGAAAGTATTCAGATCCCCAGACCCTTTGCTATGACACTCGAAATTGAGCTCAGGTGCATCCTGTTTCCATTGATCATCCTTGAGATGTTTCTACAACTTGAAAAAAAAAAACAAGCCATGGGGTCGAAGGAATTGTCTGGAGAGCTCCGAGACAGGATTGTGTCGAGGTACAGATCAGGGGAAGGGTACCAAATAATGTCTTCATCATTGAAGGTTCCCAAGAACACAGTGGCTGTCATTCTTAAACGGAAGAAGTTTGAAACCACCAAGATTCTTCCTAGAGCTGGTCGCCCGAATAAAATGAGCAATTGGGGGAGAAGGGCCTTGGTCAGGGAGATAACCAAGAACCCGATGGTCACTGACAGAGCTCCAGAGTTCCTCTGTGGAAATGGGAGAAACTTCCAGATAGACAACCATCTCTGCAGCACTCCACCAATCAGGCCTTTATAGTAGAGTGGCCAGACGGAAGCCACTCCTCAGTAAAACACACAAGACTGCCTGCTTAAAGACTCTCAGACCATGAAAAACAAGATTCCACGGTCTGATGAAACAAAGATTGAACTCTTTGGCCTGAATGCCAAGTGTCACGTCTGGAGGAAACCTGGCACCATCCCTACGGTGAAGCATGGTGGTGGCAGCATCATGCTACGGGGATGTTTTTCAGCGGCAGGGACTGGGAGACTAGACAGGATCGAGGCAAAGATGAACGGAACCAAGTACAGAGAGATCCTTGATGAAAACCTGCACCAGAGCGCTCTGGACTCTAGACTGGGGCTAAAGTTTACCTTCCAACAGGACAATGACCCTAAGCACACAGCCAAGAGAATGAAGGAGTGGCTACGGAACAAGTCTTTGAATGTCCTTGAGTGGCCCAGCCAGAGCCCGGACTTGAACCCGATCGAACATCTTTGGAGAGACCTGAAAATAGCTGTTCAGCAACACTCCCCATCCAACCTGACAGAGTTTGAGAGGATCTGCAGAGAAGAATGGGAGAAACTCCCCAAATACATGTGTGCCAAGCCTGTAGTGTCATACCCAAGAAGACTCGAGGCTGTAATTTAAAAAAAAAATACAACATTTTTGCTTTGTCATTATGGGGTATTGTGTGTAGATTGATGAGGAAAAAAATATTTTTAATCTATTTTAGAATAAGGCTGTAACGTAACAAAATGTGGAAAAAGTCAAGGGGTCTGAATACTTTCCGAATGCATGCACTGTATATTTGGCCTTGTGTTGTTGTCCTGTTGAAGGGTGAATTTGTCTCCCAGTATCTGTTGGAAATTAGACAACCAGGTTTTCCTCTAGGATTTTGTTGTGCTTAGCTCTATTTCGTTTATTTTTAACCTAAAAAACTCCCTAGTCCTTGCCAATGACAAGCACATGCATACCCATAACATGATACAGCCACCACCAAGCTTGAAAATATAACGAGTGGTTCTCAGTGATGTGTTGTATTTGCCCCAAACATAACACTTTGTATTCAGTACTTAACTTCTTTGTCACATTTTTGGCAGTTTTACTTTAGTGCCTTGTTGCAAACAGGATGTTTTGGAATATTTTTTATTCTGTACAGGTCTCCTTCTTTTCACCTCGGTCATTTAGATTAGTATTGTGGTGTAACTACAATGTCCTTGGTCCATCCTCAGTTTTCTCCAATCACAATCATTAAACTCTAACTGTTTTAAAGTCACCATTGGCTTCATGGTGAAATCCCTAAGCGTTAGGAAGGATGCCTATATCTTTGTAGTGACTGGGTGTATTGATACACCATCCAAGTGTAATTAATAACTTCATGATGCTCAATGGGATATTCAATGTCTGCTTAATTTTTATTTACCAACTTACCTTCTTTGTGAGGCATTGGAAAACCTCCCTGGTCTTTGTGGTTGCATCTGAGTTTGAAATTCACTGCTCGACTGAGGGACCTTACAGATAATTGTATGTGTGGGGTACAGAGATGAGGTAGTCATTCAAAAATCATGTTAAACAGAATTTTGGCCCACAGAATGAGTCCGTGCAATTTACAATATGACTTGTTAAGCTAATTTTTACTCTTGAACTCCAATGTCCACTTTGATCTTATGGGATATTGTGTGTAGGCCAGTGACACAAAATGTCAATTTCATCTACTTTAAATTCAGACTAACACAACAAAATGTGGTTACTGTCAAGGGGTGTAAATACTTTCTGAAGACACTGTATTGGGAACGAATTCTAAGCAATGATTTATTTATACACTAGATGACTGATAGGGGCGCTGTTTTGAAGCCACCACACCTCCATTTTGGCATTCTCCCACCAGTGTAAAACATATTTTGGAAGCTATAGAAAAGCATTTATTAATGTTTACATTGCTTTTTCCACTTTTATGCTATTACAGACACCTTAATGCTTACTTTTAAATGACATTATGTGAGCTAAACATTCATATATAAAAAAATAAAAAACATTTTCCTTCAAGTATAATTTTTTGAAAGTACTAATGTTACTGTCCCCACTACAACAACCGAATACTTACATTTAATTTAAATACTGTAAAATTACATTAATTCCTATGGAGGACTGCTCCTTCTGGGGAGTGCCAATATTGACGACTGGTGGCTTCAAAGCCTCTCATTGGCAAATACATAGCATCATTGACTTAGTGTGCATATTGGAACTTGGCCAAGGACCTTGCACTCCTGTCTGGAACTAAGTCCCTCAGTGGCCGGGAATGAAACTGCAGCAAAGTCAAAAGTACCCCGAATGAGGGAGTGTCTCCTCGAGTCGCCTGCAGCTGGGAGATAGCATTTCAACCTCTGCATACTAAACAAATCCTCTTCCCTTGAAAAAATGCTGACTCCTTTGGAAGAGAACATCACGGACAGAATACATTTCTTAAATGTAATACGGTAAAAAGATATGAGCCGTATTGAAGTTCATAAACCAGTCGCCCAACAGACGGTAACTAGGGCGACTTGAGCCCCCGGGTAAGAGGTTGAGCGACCCCCTGGCTAAAATAAGAAGCCTAAAGCCCCTAAATATACACACCACCAGAGCTTTATGTGCTTGGGTGAAGAGCATGACCAAACTGCAGGATCAGCAACCATAAAGAATGTTCTAGATTTTTCCTTGCAGTGTACCGTAACCAAATACTGAACAATAGGGCCACTACACCTGAATGAAATGAAGCCTGTAAGCCAAGATAGGTGAGATGAAGGGTGCCACAACACAAATAAAAGAGAATGGAAAGAGATCTGAGAGAGAGAGAGAGAGAGAGAGAGAGAAGGCTAGAAGTGGGTTGGTGTGATCGTGGATACTCCCTCCCTGTTCATATTAACGGTGAGCGGTATTTACATTTATTTATTACGATGCCGCCTTGAGCATAGAGTCACATAGGATTCATTACAAGGCCAGACAGGGAAGAGAGAAAGAGTTAGATACACAGAGAGAGGGGAAGCCCCTCCCTAGAGAGTAGAAGTGGGTTGGTGAGACCGTGGGGGCTCCTTCCCTGTTCAAATTAACGGTGTGTGTTTTTTTTAGGAGAAGACGGTAGGAAGATGAAGGGATCCAGACAGAGGAAAAAGAGAAAAAGGATTTAAAAGAAGAGTGAGAGAACAGGACAAGAAGAGGGAATGAAGATAAAGTTTGAGTGCATTACTATGTGTTATTAATAAAGTTACATATCACAATATTATTTTGGACTATATTATATCTATACTTTGACTCGAAGTACCGATTCGTAAATAAAACATTTAAAAAAGCGTTTTGTTTGTTGTTGTTGCTAGGTAGCGTTTGCTAGCGCTAGTCAGCTGTACCTGTGCAAAAACTCTGGTATTTTTCATCCTACAGCTTGTTCTACATCTTCTTTTTAAATCGTGAGCCAAAATGTTTTCAGCACTTTCTTTGGGGCTATCTCAGTGCTACCCACTATGTCCCATTTTCTACCCACACAGCTAAAAAGCAGGCCTTTGCCAAGACACTGCCTATCGTAAATGATCGTGTCTTCAAAAATGCCTTGCTTTTAGGCAAAAATTAGATAACAAACTCGCTTTTCCATACTAACACAACAGACAAAATTCTTCATCGGAGCATGTCATAAATCCTCTACAGGATCGGAGGGTCCCCCGCGGGATGGTTGAGCTAACGGAGGCTAATGCGATTAGCATGAGGTTGTAAGTAACAAGAATATTTCCCAGGACATAGACATATCTGATATTGGCAGAAAGCTTCAATTCTTGTTAATCTAACTGCACTGTCCAATTTACAGTTGCTATTACAGTGAAATAATACCATGCTATTGTTTGAGGAGAGTGCACAGTTATGAAAAATGAAAAATTATTAATAAACAAATTAGGCACATTTGGGCAGTCTTGAAACAAAATTCTGAACAGAAATTGAATGGTTCATTGGCTTAGTCTAAAACTTTGCACATACACTGCTGCCATCAAGTGGCCAAAATCTAAATTGTGCCTGAGCTGGAATAATACATTATGGCCAAAGATGACGGTACAAAGAAAATACAAAAAAACGCATGGTTTTTCTTTGTATTATATTTTACCAGATCTAATGTGTTATATTCTCCTATATTAATTTCACATTTCCATAAACCTCAAAGTGTTTCCTTTCAAATGGTATCAGGAATATGCATATCCTTGCTTCAGGGCCTGAACTACAGGCAGTTAGATTCAGGCATGTCATTTTCAGGGAATATTTTTTTTTTAAAGGGTTTGATCCTTAAGAGGATTTACACAACGGGTGAGTCTAATCCTGAATGCTGATTGGTTAAAACCTCATTCCAGCTGGTGTCTATTCCACAAGTTACCACAGGCTAAATCTATGACATTATCTCACATTTATTTTAGAATAACATTTAGTATTCAACATCAGATATTTGTATAAACCTTGCTGTCTGTCTCTCTAACATTGTTTCAAAATTTAAATTTGATCTCCAGCTGTCCCATAGTAATGATTGTGTCCGGATGAGACAGACAGGCAGGCAGGCAACGTTTCTAGGCTAGTCCAAATCATGAATCAGCTGGCATCATTTTTTATGAAATGTCAGTTGAAAAAAGGTGAAACGAAGTGCAGCTAGTTTTCAGTCTTTCCAGCTTGAGTTTGAAGTGATTGTGTTAGCTGTGTTGTTGGCTAGCTCCTCTGAACAACAGTGTCATGATAAGAGAGCACATGTTCTATGCCAGGTGAAATCAGTTCTCATTAGCTCATTGTTATGGATGTATCCAAATAAATGTCACTAGAAAACAGCTTAAACAAATGCAAATGCAGCTACTGTTGTTATTCTGGCTGCACTGTTTGACGTGACTGTAAGTTAGCCGTAGATGTCTAACTAGCAAACATGGGATAAGAACGTTGCCAGCCAGTATGGTAATAGAACATTTAGAACGAACGACTGGGTCGTGTTCATAGGCACAGAACAAAAAGACTGAACGACTGGGTCCCGTCTCTAGCAACCGAACCAATAGAAGGAATGACCAGCCCGCTGAGGTAGCAACACTAGATTTGTGTCGGGACTATATCTTGTGGAAGGATGAAATAGTATGAATAAATTCAGCAAAATAATGTTTTTAATGAAAACATGTCAATCATTATTTGAATATGTTGGCAACCCGTTGTATAAAAGTGATAATGCCTTCGAAGCCGGTGTTTGAAGGATATATTAGCACGGTTTGCAGGCCATCGACTTTGTCTTGAGCCTAACAACACCCGTGCCAATATATCCTCAAAACACCGGCTTCTCGGGCATTATCACTTAATTATTCTCTTAAGTAAGCAAGAAATGTTTTATTCACTATAAATGTTCATGCTGGATGATATTATGTGTTGCTGCTTAGGATATAAAATATAGATGCCACGAGCTAATATGGGTTTCAGTAGTCTTGTTCACCATTCTGCTTCATTCTAGATCAACCAGTGTCTGTTGCAGACTGAAGAGGGCGACATTGAATTGTTAAAAGAGCGTGAAAGAGAGAGAGAAAGGGAGTCTTATGCAGAATGGGAAGTCAACAGTGAGCTTTTAAATGTCATTGGGTTTTGAGCGAGAGAAAGGTGGGGGGGGGGGGGGGGCACTGTTATGTAGAATGAGAGGTCAACATGAGTACTTTAAATGTCATTGTGTTGTGTGTTCCCATCTTAAAAATAGGCTACTTGGTATAGGGACATGTATTGTAATAAACCCTAATACAGTATGTCAAACAACAAGAGGGAGTGAAAGATGGAGGGAGAATCTGGTATGGTTTAGGTTGTTGAACATGCCTGCCTTCTATCTATCTGTGCATAAACTGTATATCCCCACTCTCTCTTGCTTCCCTTCTTATCTGATGGGCAACGAGGTGTGCTGGGAATTACTGACATGCTATCGCCTGCTTGCTTTTTAAATACGAGAAAGCGTGGGGGGCGGGGTAGATAGAGAGAGAATATAGGAGTTTGACGGGAAAGAAAGCAAGGAAGGAAAAGGGGGAAGGTGTGAGGATTGCAGAAGTCATGGGAGAGATGAAATAAAGCTAGAAATG
This sequence comes from Oncorhynchus mykiss, assembly GCF_013265735.2. Lineage (NCBI taxonomy): Eukaryota > Metazoa > Chordata > Actinopteri > Salmoniformes > Salmonidae > Oncorhynchus > Oncorhynchus mykiss. The sequence continues at coordinate 55,742,553 of NC_048581.1, read as the reverse complement.
ACCCTGCTCATATGTTTAGAAGGCTGTTGGTTCTCCAATGAGTTGAACACTTGAGCAGAGATTTAGAAAGTCAATTCTGATATAAAGATGTAGGATCTTAATTTGATCACTCTTTTGTTGCCGAAAAAACAGGAAATGCAAACTTGTAGTATATTTCCACTTAAAAAAGTTCCTAAAGAAAAATACATCAACCCGTACAAAAAAATGGGCATTGACTATAATCCACATAATAATTCACATTTCATGTTGCTTCAGGATTATTTTCCTGCTGTAGCAAACTGGCTCAAATTAAGATCCTACATCTGTAGGCTACCAGTAGGTAAAGCTTTCCTGATTTAATACTAAATGCCTTTACACAGTGTTGAGCCTGCAGCATTAGAATAAGTTGACTAAAACGGTTTACAGTCAGCAGAGTGGCTTTGAATATGACATGGGCCGAGCCGGCAAGCTATTTGAGGAGAGATCCCCTACACACCCCCACACCCATACCTCCAGATCAGTGGCAGGCAGCAGAGGGCTCTTGCCTGTTGAAATGGTGTGTGCATCATTGGTTCCAGCTGCTTCTGCTACAATATTCACAGGTGCCTAGTACCACTAAAACAAGTGCAAACACTCACACAGGCAACCTCACCATACACATGCTATAGACAGGGCAGACAACCCAAACTGCAAACCTGGATGAGCCAATTACATAACGGATTTCAGAAAAAACTTTTTTTAAAGGGTTTATGTGGCAACCTGGGTTTCAAACAAAAATAAAGCAGGCACCCCGCCACTTTCTTGCTATACAGCTGTGGGATGGGACTAGAGAAACTTAACCACTCCCAATCACTTGCCGTGAAAGAATACCCATACTTGTGTTCTAAATAGCAGGCTTTTTGGGTATACAAAAATAGAATGTCTTATAATATGTGAAATGTCTAAAATGTTGTAATCTGTAGCCCTTCACACTTATACCCCTATACGGGTTGAAAATGGCAGATTTGGGCATCAATAGAGTACCACAGTATGAGTCAGAATCCCTACAAAACCAAGCAGTCAAACAAATAAATGGTTCCAATCGTTTTTCTACCATTCATTTTTCCCATAGGGGATTTTAGAAACTATTAAAATAAGGGCTGTGTTTTGTGTAAGCTTACCCTGGCGTGACGTTTTGATAGCGTGGTTAACATAAAGAACTAAATATTACGTGATGATCTGGACGATACTGCCGAATCGAGGCAAAGTTAAGAATCTCTGGATTCTTATCTAATGTTAGCTAAATTTAGTAATGAATACATTTGCAAAATGTATTTCAATTGACAATTCTGTCTTGTGCAAACTTTAAATACACGCAATAACTGTTATCAAAGGTGTCAGCTAGAGATGACGTGCAGGAGCTTGCAGGGATTTGTAGTCTACTCTGATGCAAATGAGCATTTTTTGAATCAAGAGACCAAATTGAGCTGAATATATTGATAAATCACCTTGTCCGAGAGAGATTTACATGGTTACCAAAACGTCACACCATGATAAGCCTTCACTAAACACATCCCTTATTTGAAGTGTTTCTAAAAATCCCCCATGGGAAAAATGAACGGTGGAAAACCAATTGGAATCATTTCCCTGTTTGACTGCTAGGTTTTATGGGTATTATGACACCTCCACTGTGGGGCTCTATAAGGGTCTAAATTGGAACGTAGCGGCTGTATAGTAACATGCTATAGATGATGTCAGAGCTCTGGCTCTGCGCTTCACAGTGCTGTATGGGTTTTCACTAACAGCCATTCTGAACTTGATCAATGCGCGTGACAAGAAGTGACCCCATCCCTTCCGGCAACTGGGCAACCTTTGCAAATGTTTGTTGTCTGAGAGGGAAATTCTGTACATGAAAATGACTTGATGTATTTTGAAAGATGAGGCATTGAGGATTATAATAAATAGTGCTTTGATGTCATACAAGCAAGCCATACACCCATAAGTCCAAATGTGCACTTCACATTTCCAAATCATGGAACTCATGTCATATACAGTGTCAACGTTTATGATCTCTATGTTTGATGTACAGTTACAAGATGACATGTCGTCATACCCTGGGTTGTTCTGAACAGACTGATCCTACAGTATGTCTGCTATTGTGAAGAAAATTTGCCATGGCACATGACTCCTTTCAATGAGCACCAAAATTCTGATCGGTTTGTCTAAATTGCCTTGTGAAAGCATAACACTGTAAGATAGTATTTTATAACTTAGCTACAGAGCCTTCAAAAAGTATTCATACCCCTTGACTTATTCCACATTTTGTTGTGTTACAGCCTGAATTCAAAATGGATTAAATAGATTATTCTCACCCACCCATAATGACAAAGTGAAAACATGTTAGAAATTTAGACCTATTCTTTTCTGCCTAAACAAGTGATAAATTATAGCTTTATTGCCAATTTATTGAAAATAAAATACAAAAATATCTAATTTAAATAAGTATTCACACCCCCGAGTCAATACATGTTAGAACACCCTTTGGCAGGGATTACACCTGGGAGTCTTTCTGGGCAAGTCTAAGAGCTTTGCACACCTGGATTGCACAATATTAGCACATTACTCTTTTTTTTTAATCTTCAAGCTACAGTACCAGTCAAAAGTTTGGACACACCTACTCATTCAAGGCTTCTTTATTTTGACTACTGGTTATGCATATGCTTTCCATATTTATTCTGTAAGAAACATTTCAATTTAGCCCTATGCATACAGGTAAGTTCCAACGAGTTAAAGGGTTAAATGCCAGGAATTCATATTCCTTTCGGCTTTTAATCTAGTAGAATTCACTGCACACTATTGAGGAAGAGAATAATATTCTCACAGCTAGCAATGTTTGACAAGAGCTGATCATCAGAAGAGGGGACGCTCTTTAGAAAAATGAACGAACGGCGGGGAACAAGTGTGATCACGCATCTAAGATGACGCCTTCTCAGTACGGATGACAAGTACAGTATGTATTTTTTACTAAACAGTATGTTCTAAAAAGAAGTAGGGCCGGGACGATACCAGTTTCGTGATATTCTTTCCATGGCAAAAACTACAACACAAATCAGACCGATCTATTTGGTCCTTTAAAACATGCTGTAAAATAAGGTGTGCTTTAGCTTGGAAAATAAATGGGAAATAAACAAATGCGACTGGATGACATTGTTTCCAACATTAGGGCTGTTTTCCTAAAGATATTCGCTTCTTGTTTCCTTGCCATGATACTAATATAGTATTGCGAAAAAGGTATTGTCCTCGCCCTACTAAATGCACTGAACAAAAATATAAACGCAACATGCAACAATTTCAAAGATTTTACTGAGTTACAGTTCATATGAGGAAATCAGTCAATTGAAATAAATTCATTAGGTCCTAATCTATGGATTTCACATGCCTGGGAATACGGTATCTGTTGGTCACAGATACCGGATTTCGCCCCCAGAATTGCACCATAAGATACAAATATTGTTCAGTCAGGCTAATTCGAGACTTATTAGGAGCATTATAATATTTCTGGATGGAGTATGACATGCATGGCTACCCATACGGTTTTCAAAATAATGACTTGACACACAAGCACACAGACAGACTTTAAGAGAAAATGACTCGGAGTACTTCACTCTTCAGATGGGACTCTCCAAACACACACACACTCGCATCCTTTAAAATTTAGGTCACATTTGAGATTGGTGGGCATCTCTTTTTCAAGTGAGCCCTTGTCCACAGCAATCATTTCAAAAGGCTTTAACACATATCCTCGGGCTATGTGGCCCAGACATCCTCTACTGTAACCAAAGTGCAGTAACATCCAAACACTTGCGCAATGCTCAAGCACCAATGCAGCACTAGAAACACTTCTGGCCAGGGCCCTGTGCACATCCACATTGCAAACCAGAACATAAGCAATAAAAACATCTCAATTAATGATCCACCAGAAAAGTCCTGTGTCGTATTCACAAGGGAAAATAGTTGCAAAACGTTTTACAATGAAAAAACGAAAACGTGTTTCTCATTGGACACTAGTTCGGCTAGTCCCTCTCTGTTTCAGTTGGTTTCCTTCCGTTTCGTGCCTAGTAAACACAACCGAGGTCAAAGATCCTCCGGGATATTGTACCAACTCTAGAGATCAAACATTTCTGCACAGGGGGAGACCCACTTATGTTCTCTCTACCCTACTCTCAATCTCACACTTCACTCTAGTTTCAGCTTCTCATCTCTAATCCATAAACAAATGACCAAGACCAAATGCAATGTTTTCAAACTATTGCATGCATTTCTGGGAATAGAATTTGCGTGAATGACTACAACCCATGTCTTATTTCACGAAATTTGCAGAGATGCATAAGAATCCACACGGTTTACAATGAGCAAGAGGCTTGACTGAACACTTTACTAGGTCTAGACATATTGGTCCATGGGGTTGGGGGCTGCTGACTAGACCACTGATCAACTTGATGTTCGTCATTGCCTGGGCTCTGAGCGGTACTGTCTCTGTTCTGGAGGCCAGTGTTGATCACAGGGTCCGAGACAGGCCTGCCTTTGTCAACCTCCGCCTTGGACACAATAAGAGAAGGAGGAGGGGGACGGCCCCTGAAACGCCATAAAGTTCAGGCAAACATCCCGCCAGGCCACATCATCGGCTGGAAAACAATCAGTGCTGTTTAAGTGCCAGAGAGGGAGAGTGAGAGGGTGAAAGGGTTCGGACTGAGAAGGGGAGGCTTCTATTAAGCAGTAGTTGGCCTGGAAATCTGTTTCCGCAGACGTAGAAGCCCCATCTCCTGCAGCAGTGGGTTATAGTCCTAATCTGTAATCAGTGTTGTCAGAGGAGACAACTGGAAATTGAGTTTGGATTGGTCCAGCTCGCCTTATAACTGGATCCAGCAGATGATTGGAACCTACAGAAGCTCTCCACCGTCCGCGCATGTTGTTCATTCTCCTAAGAACTCCACATAAGAACGAACGCACTGTCACACACACACACCTAATAAAAAGGACAGCATTGTGCCCAAATACAGGAGGACAGTGTACTGTTTGACGGATGAAGTCGGGCCTTAAAAACGCCTGTCACGCCCTTTCACTAGCTCTGAAACAGCCGTTACCTCCTTCTCAGTGAAGTCAGGCCTTTGAAGTGTTTGGCTATTTCAATGTGTGAATTTTCTTCGACAGGTTATCTTTTCAACATACGTCCAGTGGCGCTGCAGTATTATGGCGATTGTTCATTTCAGAGGTGTTTGGTTGAAGTTCGTACCGCCATTGTTTTGTGGTCTGTACTAGCAGTAGGTGTTTCAGTGTACATAGATGTGATTGTTTTGTAGCGGACCTAAAATGTTGGGCGTAGTTCACAGGCATTGTCACCACCACAAAGGAAGAAAAAGAGGATCTTCAAATGGAGGACTTTGTTGAACGTCTACAGGGCCTTTGCAAAGTATTCAGACCTCTTGACTTTTTCCACATTTTGTTACGTTACAGCCTTTTTCAAAAATGTATTAAATAGATTATTCTCACCCACCCATAATGACAAAGTGAAAACATGTTAGAAATGTAGACCTATTCTTTTCTGCCTCTAACGCTTAACTGCGCCTTCACCAAATGCTAAACAAGTGATAAATCTCCCCCCCCCAAAAAAAGTGCTTTGTCATTATGGGGTATTGTGTGTAGATCGCTGAGTATTGCTTTCATTTAACCCATTTTAGAATACGGCTGTAACGTAACAAAATGTGGAAAAAGTCAAGGGGTCTGAAGACTTACCAGTCATAGGCTACTTCTCACTTACCACTAGAAAAGGAAAGATTTAGATGTGGGCATGGCCACATTTAGACAGAACCACATTCTCCCACAAGTGACGGATAGAACTTGTGAATCGTAAAAGTTAAGACTACATAAAATTTGGAATGTTCGGGGTCTGTTTCCCGGATTTAGAATAATCCTAGTCCTGGACTGAACAGCCATTTTAATGAAAATTCTCCTTCCAAAGTGCTTTTTAGTCAAGGAATAATAGTACCTGGGAAAACAGTCTTAGAAGTACCTGAAGCACAAGTCACTGTGCTTCCCTAGCTCCGGTCACTTATGCCTCACCACAGACACAAACACGCAAGAAAGCACTCAGTCACATGCAGCCTCCCAGACAAAGGCTACACATAGGTCAGAGGCACACAGACCCATAGGGCTGCAGAGGCAGGCACACAGATCAAGTCAGACTCAGAGACATGGGGCTGCTGTGCTTTGCATTACGAGAGGAAATGACACATTGGCCCTTGGGCCACCTCCCTCCGCCAAGACTGACAAACAGACAGTGACAACTAAGATATTCCACTGAGCCCTCTCACTCACACAACACAGACAGAAGCCCTTTAAAATACACTGTCCATGTCAAGCATATTCTATTCCCATAAACTTAGGCCAACATTATACCTTATCAATGTACTTGACGCACACACACACACTATTGTAGTGGTCCCATGTGCAGTGTAATGGTGAACATTAGAACCAGATGACAGGAGGAGTCTATGTATGTCAGTTCTCATTCAGGGGTAACAACGAGTTATCTCACTCAGCCCAGTGCAGCAACGGCACTTCAAACTGGCCTGTTTTAGCTTTTGAGGAAACACACGTACATATACATTTAGCAGGGGGCACATTCAGATGTGAAATGGCCACGCCCTCAACTGCGGAAGTTGAGGGTGTGTTAGTGGTGGATGTGCTGATGTAGAACTACACTATAACCCTAGTCCTAGAAACGCATCGTGCAGAACGGCATAGTGCTCGACTTTGCCTTGAGCCTAACAACACCCGTGCCTATATATCCTCCGAACACCGGCTTCTCTGGCATTAAATAGAGCACGTGTGTGTGCTTTCTTAGAGGCAGAATTTGACGTTTGATTTCTGCTAAAAGGCATTGATTGTCAAGGTTGAACGGAGAGGGGGGGGGGGGGGGGGGGGGGGTGTGAGTGTATTGTTTGCACTCACTCACAGTGAGTGAGGGAGTAAGGACAATTGTGTGAGCATCGGTTGTTTACATATTTTTATACTGTGGTAACAGGGGACATACATTTTTGAGATTGCACCTGTAGGTGTAACTCACATTGCTGTCAAAGCTCTGGTTGTCTATGTGCTAGCTCCAATGCCGCAGCTGGTTAAGGCGGCATGATCCTTGCGACATGGGGCTGCGCAATATCATGCTGAAACATGAGGCGGCGGATGAATGGCACGACAATGGGCCTTCAGGATCTCGTCACGGTATCTCTGTGCCTTCAAATTGCCATCGATAAAATGCAATTGTGTTAGTTGACCGTAGCTTATGCCTGCCTGCCTGCCTGCCCATACCATAACCCCACCACCACTACCACGGGGCACTCTGTTCACAACCTTGACATCAGCAAACCGCTCGCCCTCACGACGCCATACACTCTGTATGCCTCCTGCAAGATAAAGTTGAAACCAGGATTCGTCCGTGAAGAGCACACTTCTCGAGCGTGCCAGTGGCCATCAAAAGTGAGCATTTGCCCACTTGGAACTCAGTTCCGACGCCGAACTGCAGTCAGGTCAAGACCCTGGTGAGGATGATATGTATGCAGATGAGCTTCCCTGAGACGGTTTTTGACAGTTTGTGGAGAAATTCTTCGGTTGTGCAAACCCACAATTTAATCAGCTGTCCGGGTGGCTAGTCTCAGACGATCCCGCAGGTGGAGAAGCCGGAAATGGAGGTCCTGGGCGGGCGTGGTTACGTGGTCTGCAGTTGTGCGGCCGGTTGGACGTGCTACCAAATTCTCTAAAACGATGTTGCAGTCAGCATGCCAATTGCACACTCCCTCAAAACTTAAGACATCTGTGGAATTGTATTGTGTGACAAAACTGCACATTTTAGAGTGGCCTTTTATTGTCTCATGTATCATGCTGTTTAACCTGCGTTCCACTAGCAGAACCCCTCGACAACAGCCAATGAAATTGCAGGGCGCCAAATACAAATCAACAGAAATCTCAAAAATCAAATTTCTCAAACATACAAGTATTAGGCACCATTTTAAAGATACAATTCTCATTAATCCAGCCACAGTGTCTGATTTAAAAAATACTTTACAGCGAAAGCTCCACAAACGATTATGTTAGGTCACCACCAAGTCACAGAAACACCCAGCCATTTTTCCAGCCAAAGAGGAGTCACAAAAAGCACAAATAGAGATAAAATTCATCACTAACCTTTGATGATCTTCATCAGATGACACTCATAGGACTTAATGTTACACAATACATGTATGTTTTGTTCGATAAAGTGCATATTTATATCCAAAATTCTCATTTTACATTGGCGTGTTATGTTCAGTAGTTCCAAAACATGCAGTGATTTTGCAGAGAGCCACATCAATTTACAGAAATACTCATTATAAATGTTGATGAAAATACAAGTGTTATGCATGGAACCTATGATAAACTTCTCCTTAATGCAACCACTGCAAAACTTTACGGAAAAAGCATACCATGCAATAATCTGAGTACGGAGCTCAGAGCCCAAACCAGCCAAAATAAATATCTGCCATGTTGCGCAGTCAACATTAGTCAGAAATAGCATTGTAAATATTCACTTACCTTTGATGATTTTCACCAGAATGCACTCCCAAGAATCCCAGTTCCACAATAAATGTTTGATTTGTTCGATAAAGTTAATAATTTATGTCCATTTACCTCCTTTTGTTAGGGTGTTTGGTAAACAAATCGAAACGCGCAACTTCCAGCGGAAAGGTCGGACGAAAATTCCAAAAAGTTATATTACTGTTCGTCGAAACATATCAAACGATGTATAGAATCAATCTTTAGGATGTTTTTATCATAAATGTTCAATAATGTTCCAACCGGACAATTCCATTGTCTGTAGAAAAGCAATGGAAATGGAGCTACCTCTCATGTGAATGTGCGTGACTGAGCTCGTGACTGCTGGCAGACCTCTGACTCATTCCCCTCTCATTCAGCTCCCCTTCATAGTAGAAGCATCAAACAACGTTCTAAAGACGGTTAACATCTAGTGGAAGCCTTAGGAAGTGCAACGTAACCAATTTTCCACTGTATCGTCAATACGGACGGAGTTGAAAAACTACAAACCTCAGATTTCCCACTTCCTGTTTAGATTTTTTCTCAGGTTTTTGCCTGCCATATGAGTTCTGTTATACTCACAGACATCATTCAAACAGTTTTAGAAACTTCAGAGTGTTTTCTATCCAATACTACTAACAATATGCATATATTAGCATCTGGGACTGAGTAGGAGGCAGTTTACGCTGGGCACGCTATTCATCCAAAAGTGAAAACGCTGCCCCCTATCCCAATTAAGTTAATCAACTTCTTCATATGCCACACCTGTTAGATTATCTTGGCAAATGGTAAATGTTCATTAACAGAGATATAAACAAATTTGTGCACAGAATTTGAGAGAAATATGCTTTTTTTGCAAATGGAACATTTCTGGGATCTTTTATTTCAGCTCAGGAAACATGGGACCAACACTTTACATGTTTCGTTTATATTCTTGTGCAGTGTAAGTGTAAAAATGTGGAACACATGGCACATAACACTAGTTGAGTGGTCTTGTGTGTTTTTGCCTCTCACATCCACTCACTGACAAGTCAGAAAACACATTTAAGAGGAGTAGGAAGTAGGGTGTGCTTGAATGTCCGTGTGAGACCACACTTCTCATCCTCCTCCTGCGTTTGTGTGTGGTTTGTTTATGCATAGGAGCCCGGCCTGGGTCGGGGTTGTGTGGTTTGAGTGAGGGTGCCAGAAATAGACAACAGAGTCCATAAAGTGTGTGTGAGAGAGGGAGAGGCTACCTGGGGGCTGCCGCCTCAGCACTTCAGAGAGAGACGAGGACAAACTTGCTGGCCCCTCTTTTCATGATATACCTCTGCCTACCAAGGAAAATCTTCCCGGTAAACATACCAGTCCTTTTTCAATTAAATAACTGAGTAATTACTTGGTAAAGTTTGGTCCTAAACTCTAATTCAGCCATGAGCTGAACTAGGAATGCAAGGGTAAAAAAGACATGAATTACCAAGTGTTTCTATTATGAAATGGGCAGTATAAGATACAGCTTAACTTCCATTCTCTGGAATAGGTTGTGGCTGATGTGTTGTGGCCCTCAAACCCCCCTAAAATCTATTCAGAATCCCTATGACAACATTTACAACCCCTCACTGCATGGCCATAAAGCCACACTGGATTGCGCAACTCTAATTTTTGAGGGAGGACTTTAAGGAGAAGCCCTTCAACTACATAAGTGGAGACGGTTCCTGCATCCCAAATGGCAACATATTCCCTATACAGTGCACTATTTTTGAACAAGGGTCCATAGAGCTTGGGTCAAAAGTAGTGCATTATGTAGGGGATAGGGTGCCTTTTGGGACACACCTGTGTGTCCATAAATATTGACAGGGTTTAGTGTGACAAACATTCATGGCATGATTTTCTTTGGACACTAAGGATAACATTTGGAAGGGAGGGTGATTTCCCGTTGGTCATTTAGAAGATGTGTATGATTTCAACTACGCCACTGAGGTGGGCGCAGTCACATAGGTAAGTTGTTAGTGCCGCGTTCAACTCGAGTGGAAAACAAACTACGGCCCTTTTCACACTACTGAGCCAAGTCAAACTGAGCAAAACCGAGTGGAGCAATACTGGGCTGACCTGGTTATGCATCGAGTTGCTGGAAAGGACAATGTGAAGAGAATATATCTGAGCCAGTACAGTACGGTTCAGGTTGTCCCCTATAGTATGTGAATCAGGCAAAAGACTCAGTAGGTACGACGCTGTTCTCCTGCATTTCATGCGATGCCGCTTCGCTCGGTCCTGCAAGTGTCGGCGTGGCAATTTTTTTGACATCCAAAATCAAATTACACCTTTAAAAGGGGCCTCACATTACATGGCATCCTATATCAATACCATAATAGCATGAGCCACATGTCTTTTACAGAACAGTTTATTACCTGTCTTTACGTTAAGCTGTTATTCTGAACCATTTTTAGAATCCAATTAAATGCATTTTTTTTTGCATCCAATAATGTGTTTTTCAGATGACTAACTAAATTGAACCTCATGGTTTCCATGTCCAACAGACAAACCTAGACCCAGACACACCTACATATACGATTTCCCCCCTGCAATATTGCATTGCTGAATGAGTGTGGGCATTGGGTGTGCAAAACCTGTAAACACAATGCTGTGGTCTATTTTGAGACTCTGATACAATTATGAACTGGGAGTGCTCTCTCTAATCACTTGTGGAGGTGCCCTAATGATGACAGAAGCAACAGCACAACCATTTCATGCTGTTAGCAGCAAACCAATAGCATGTATTGTAGGCTAGCTATTTTGGGAGGCGAGTTAATTCAGGTTTTCGCCACTGTTCACTGATAAATCCATTAAGGTTGCGAGCTGACACTGATCTGCCCATAAGCTGTGGTCAGGTCGTGAGGAGCTAGGACGTTCATTGTAAAAGCAGATTCATAAATTTTGTAAGAAAACAGATGGTGTCACACTGTGGACAGCATGCACAATGAACCCCACGAGTCCAAACTGGGCTGTGGGAGGGGGGGGGGGGGGGGGGGGGGGTTGTGTTTCTGCTTGACCTGCACTCAAATACCAGAATGAACTCCCTACTCATCATCTGCACATGGACCCCATAATTGGCTTAGATCAAATAGGACAGAAGGGAAACCCAGATGCTCACACAGTTACAGGTAAAAAAGATCATTAAAAAATACATAAATAAAAAGTAACAGAAATATTCAATATAAAACATCTACATTGAGAGATACCCATGACCTCTTTAAATTAGTAGATGCAAAAAGAAAACAAACGGCAGCAGAGAACTAGAATTAACAGATTTCTTCAAACCTGAGGCTACACATTTATGGCTCAACAAACGCCCCAACTTGGAAAGTAGCAGAGGTGTGCACCTCGGTCACCCGATACCGAATGTCATGTAAAGTGCGAGTGCTGCAAGATGAGTGCATGCATAGTCGCTGTCATCATTTAGTTGCATTGCCCGTCAGCACCGGGCAAAACTGCATACCGACTCGCAAAATTCAGATTGGCAATCTGTCATGTAATTAAAAAGTTGATATGCAAATCAACCAGTATGTGATGAGGCAGTTAAAAACTAGAGGCTGAATCCTAATGTGCATGTACATTGCTAACATTATGTTCAAATTGGGTTTTGAAAACACATGTGCGAGCATTGCTTCACAGCTAGCAGGAGTTCACAATAATTACGAATTGGATGTCTAGCCTATTGCTCCCTCCATGACGCCAAGGCAAAAATAAAAAATTCGGAACCACAGCGGGCCTCCAACCTGCCGATTCCCACGCTGTGTAATAGGATAGCTACAGCTGGGTAATAACTGGCTATAACGTTAGCGACATTTGTTGTCCTGTGCTATAGCTATTAACAGATTTGTTGTGCGCCGAGGAACGAGCGATATCCAGGTAATCTGGCAGTAAGAAAAGATGGGAAACAATTCGATAGCTCTAGCTAGGAAATAACAACAATCAAATTTACCTAAATCATCCATGGTGGTAGCAGCAGGAGTCGGTTCTACTCTGCAAACCGAGGCGGTTGTCCTTTGATTCGATTGTTGGTAGCACAGATCTGTCTACGCCGTGGCTGCTATACAGAAATTCCAGTGATCTGAATGCAGCAAATAAGTTTTCAATTTAGCTGCTGCCTGCTACAATCGAGGAGGAGACAAATGCACTCATGGGGACACGCAGCTCGCCCCCACCTGGAGCCTCCAAGTTTTACCAGTAGGCTGGTGCATTTAAACTTTTAGCGGTAGTCTGCCATCTAGCGGCAGTGGGTGATTTTTTAAATGTATTTTTTACTAGGGATGTTCTGATTAAAGCTACAATATGGGATTCGTTTTTCAGCGAAATGGCAGCCCCGAGCTCCGCTAGTTATTTTGGGTTTAGGGAAGCTCAATATTTGGTGAGAAGATAAGTGACACGCACACAATTCCAATTTCCAACCAATGTGTATTTCTGTTTATTGGAGATAAATGGTATGCAACCCTGGCCTAAATAATAAATCAATCCGATTTTGTGTTGGAAGGTACCACAAACCGATCTAGGACCAGGCTAGGATAATTACTTTTTTTCAAGCTATTCCTTTTCCTCAGATGAAGGAGATCCTGCTAAGCTGTGGCAGAGGAAGAAGGAGATGGGGTTAGGATACGCACCCTAAGGAGACTTCATCAGAGGCAGCCGCATCATGGAGGACCATGTCAACCAGGTACTGCAGCCATCATCACCAACCAATTCTATTTCCATTCAACACTCACACAATCACATAAACCTACATCCATTACGCACTCACACAATCACACTAACCATGTATTTGTTATGTTGGCTATGAACAAAGATGGTGGATAAATGAAGGTAGTTCACTGAGACCGTTTGTGTGTGGTGCCAGGACAGCGACCTCTCCCTCAATGTGAGCAAGACTAAGGAGCGATAGGAAGAGGCGAGCCAAACAGGCCCCCATTAACATCAACGGGGCTGTAGTGGAGCGGTTTGAGAGTTTCAAGTTCCTTGGTGTCCACATCACCAACTAACTATCATGGTCCAAACATACCAAGACAAAATCTTTTCCCCCTCAGGAGACTGAAAATATTTGGCATGGGTACTCAGATCCACAAAAAGTTCTACAGCTGCACCATCAAGAGCATCCTGACCGGTTGCGTCACCGCCTGGTATGGCAACTGCTCGGCATCTGACCGAGTGCGAACAGCCCAGTACATCACTGGGGGCAAGCTTCCTGTCATCCAGGACCTATATAATAAGCAGTGTCAGAGGAAAGCCCATAAAATTGAGACCAGTCACCAAGTTACAGACTGTTTTCTCTGCTACCGCACGGAAAGCGGAACTGGAGCGTCAAGTCTAGGAACAAAAGGCTCCTCAACAGCTTCTACCCCCAAGCCATTAGACTGCTGAACAATTCATAAAAATTGCCACCAGACACACCCCCCACACACTGCTGCTACTCGCTGTTTGTTTGATACCTATGCGTAGTCACTTCGCCCCCACCTACAGTTGAAGTCAGAAGTTTACATACACTTATGTTGGAGTCATTATAACTGTTTTTTCAACCACTCCACAATGTCTTGTTAACAAACTATAGTTTTGGCAAGTCGGCTAGGACATCTACTTTGTGCATGACACAAGTAATTTTTCCAACAATTTCACTTATCACAATTCCAGTGGGTCAGAAGTTTACATACACTAAGTTGACTGTGTCATTATACAGCTTGGAAAATTCCAGAAAATTATGTCATGGCTTTGGAAGCTTCTGATAGGCTAATTGACATAATTTGAGTCAATTGGAGGTGTACCTGTGGAATTATTTCAAGGCCTACCTTCAAACTCAGTGCCTCTTTGCTTTACATCATGGGAAAATCAAAATAAATCATCCAAGACCTCCACAAGTCTGGTTCATCCTTGGGAGCAAACGCCTGAAGGTACCACTTTCACAAACAATAGTACGCAAGTATAAACACCATGGGACCACGCAGCCGTCATACCGCTCAGGAAGGAGACGCTTTCTGTCTCCTAGAGATGAACGTCCTAGAGATGAACGTACAAAAAGTGCAAACCAATCCCAGAACAACAGCAAAGGACCTTGTGAAGGTGCTGGAGGAAACAGGCACAAAAGTATCTATATCCACAGTAAAACAAGTCCTATATCGACATAACCTGATAGGCCGCTCAGCAAGGAAGAAGCCACTCCTCCAAAACCGCCATAAAAAAGCCAGACTACGGTTTGCAACTGCACATGGGGACAAAGATTGTACTTTTTGGAGAAATGTCCTCTGGTCTGATGAAACAAAAATATAACTATTTGGCCATAATGACCATCGTTATGTTTGGAGGGAAAGGGGAGGCTTGCAAGCTGAAGAACACCATCCCAACCGTGAAGCACGGGGGTAGCAACATCATGTTGTGGGGGTGCTTTGCTGCAGGAGGGACTGGTGCACTTCACAAAATAGATGGCATCATGAGGGAGGAAAAATTATGTGGATATATTGAAGCAACATCTCAAGACATCAGTCAGGAAGTTAATGCTTGGTCACAAATGGGTCTTCCAAATGGACAATGACCCCAGGCATACTTCCAAAGTTGTGTCAAAATGGCTTAAGGACAACAAAGTCAAGGTATTGGAGTTGTCACGCCCTGACCTTAGAGCTTTTTATGTTTCTATTTTGGTTTGGTCAGGGTGTGATATGGGTGGGCATTCTATGTTCCCTTTTCTATGTTTTTGTATTTCTTTGTTTTGGCCGGGTATGGTTCTCAATCAGGGACAACTGTCTACCCACAGGGTTTTTGTGGGTAGTTCATTTCTGTTTAGTGTTTGCACCTTACAGGACTGTTCCGGTTATTCTCTTGTTTACTTTTGTTTTAGTGTTCAGTTTTAATAAAACAAGCATGAACACTTACCACGCTGCACTTTGGTCCGATGATTCCTCATCTTCCGACGACGAATATCATTACAGAACTACCCACCACAAACGGACCAAGCAGTGTGGTAACGAGGAGCAGAGGGTTCAGCACTCCTAGACTTGGGAGGAGATATTGGACGGACAGGGACCCTGGAGACAGGCTGGGGAATATTGCCGCCCGAAGGAAAACCTAGAGGCAGCTAAAGCTGAGAGGTGGCGATATGAGGCAAGGCAGCGCAGCAGGCACGAGAGGCAGCCCCCCAAAAATGTTTTGGGGTGGGGGCACACGGGGAGATTGGCGGGGTCAGGCGATAGACCTGTGTGATTATACTGTGTCTCCGGGGTGCTGGGAGGGTTCAGTTCGCCCTATGCCTGCGCTCCGCCCGTGCCGGGCAAAAGTGGGCAATGAGCCTAATGGAGAGGCGCAAGTGTTAAGCACCAGATCTCCAGTGCTCCCCCACAGCCCGGTTCGACCTGTGCCTGCACTCTGAAGGGGCCGGGCTAAAGTGGGCATTCAGCCTGGAGGAGTGGTGCCAAGGCTGCCGCACCAGGGCTCCCCCACAGCCCGGTTCATCCGGTTCCTCCTCCACGCACCAGGCCTCCTGTAGGTCTCCCCAGCCTGGTGGGCCCTGTGGCAGCCCCACGCACCAGGCTGTCTCTGCGTCTCCTCTATCCAGAGTTTCCCTCCAGTCCGGAGCTTCCAGAGACGCCCTTCAGTCCGGAGCTTCAAGCAGCGCCCTCCAGTCCGGAGCTCTCTACGAGGGTCCCCAGTCGGCGGCGAGGGTCCTCACCTAAGTGGGCCAAGCCAGAGGTGGAGCGGGGTCTACGTCCCTCACCAGAGGCGCCACCGCGGAGAAATGCCCACCCAGACCCTCCCCTATAGGTTCAGGTTTTGAGGCCGGAGTCCGCAACTTTGTGTGTGTGGGGGGTGGGGGGTACTGTCACGCCCTGACCTTAGAGTTTTTTATGTCTCTATTTTGGTTTGGTCAGGGTGTGATTTGGGTGTACAAAGACATACAAACCTGACTCAGTTTCACCAGCTCTGTCAGGAGGAATGGGCCACAATTTACCCAACTTATTGTGGGAAGCTTGTGGAAGGCTACCTAAAACGTTTGACCTATGTTAAACAATTTAAAGGCAATGCTACCAAATACTAATTCAGTGTATGTAAACTTCTGACCCACTGGAAATGTGATGAAATAAATAAAATCTGAAATGAATCATTATCTCTACTATTATTATTATTTCACATTCATAAAATAAAGTGGTGATCCTAACTGACCATAAAACAAGGAATTTTTACTGGGATTAAATGTCAGGAATTGTGAAAAACAGAGTTTGCCTGATGGTCATTAGGAAGTTGGGCACTACCCAAGCATGTCCAGAGTGCATAAAAGGAGATTACAGTGACTCAATCGTTATGTGGAATTGTACTGCGGTCATGACTCATGACTACCAGTGTTGCAGTAATATGGTCACCACAACAGCCCTACACAAACACACACACACTTTTGAACAGGTTTGTTCCCATTATCGTTGGAAATACCACAGCTCATCTAGGCCCTTATCCCTTGTCCCCCACCCTAGGAACAATGCTTAATTTTGGACAATGAAATAACAAACAGTGGGTGACTCAGGGCTTTGCACCTGTGTCAAAGTCTCCCAGCATGGCCAGGCATCAGCTCATTGGAGCAACAACAGGCGTTAGGGGGATCACTTGCTGGCAGCTTATTGTCTGCCTGTTTGATGCATCATGCGGTGTAACGTTACCCTGTCTCGTCATCACATTAACTAAAATAAACACAGGGGCTTTGTCTTTCCAAACCAAACCCCATGTTTGGACAGTGTCAGGCCCCTCTGTACCTTGAAGCCCAGTCTGATGTCAGAAGACAGCCATCTCTACTACCTCACTTGCTCCTCTCTAAATACAGAAGGCTACATGATCTTAGTCTTAGGGGATCCATCATACCCTCAGCTGCTGGGCAGGACTTTTGCCAAAACAAAGCTGAAACCCTGAATCAGTTTATAAACAAGTTGAAAAGCTCTTCCTGACTGAAGAGATCGATTGAACCTCAAACTCGCCTAGTGGGCTGTTCGTATTAGGAAAAGTCTGCTTATGCACTATTTACAACCCACACTGATTGTCATTAACCCCTGATGTAAACTATATTTTTTGTTTTACCTATTTACAACACAGGGTGGCAGCAGCAGTTATGTGATAAACTTGGACAAATTGTTAAGAGGTTAATTTAATAATTTAAGGAAGCATACGCCCATTGATACATATACTAGATTTGTTGAGTTGAAACATTATGTCACTTATAACATATGACATTCGTTCTAATGTGTCATTAGTCAATCAAGTAAAAAAAGAGCATCTAATAGCTGTTATGCTCTCAAAGGAGCTGCTTCAAAATCTAAATGTATTATCGTAAGGTGGAAGAAATAACAAATGGACAAAAGACATGAGTTAAAGTGATTTATTGGACAGTGATCAGATTGTATAATAGCTGTAGCCTGAATTCAACCATTTACACACATTTGGCTTGACAGTTGGCTTAACGCAGCGTTTCCCAAACTCGGTCCTCGGGACCCCAAGGGGTGTATGTTTGTTTTTTTGCAATAGCACCACACAACTGATTCAAATAATAAACTAGTCATCATGCTCTGGTCATTTGAATTAGCTGTGTAATGTTACAGGCAAAAACCAAAACGTGCACCCCTTAGGATCCCGAGGACAGTTTGGAAAACACTGTCTTAACCTCTACTGATGAGCGGCAAACGTAATGCATCACAAAAGGAGGCCAGTTGAAAAGTGTTTTGAGCCTTTTGTAGGAGGCAGAGGCCAGTGAGTTTCCTTCTGTTCCTTTTTCTCCCCTTCCACTGTGGAGCTTCACCTGATCTGACTATGTAAGTGGGCGGGGCAAGCACACAGGACCGTGGATGGAGCCTGGAGATGATAGATGACTGCCAATAGGTGTTTTGACCAGAGAAATAGAAGCGCTAGATTATCTCTTGTCTAGAGCTTGTATTTATATCACTGACAGACACGCTGAAGGAGCAGTGAGTTCGTTACTCCTGGTCCTTCTCTTCTCCGTGTGTGATGATGTGCACAAGGTTTTTGTAGTCTAGATTTCCTGCCACGTCTGGTGGGAAGGCTGCAAACATCTGCTCCATCTGAGAAAACCAGCGAGAAGATTTAGTGACTCAATCACTGGCGTACACATCACGCACTTCACACCATTTTCGAAGCAACACGCAACATGTTTATGCATGAACTATGTTATGTTACTGATTATGAGTGGTGATGAGTTGTTTATTTAAAATGGTTTGTCTGCTGTATTTCAATAGTTGTATGTACAATGGGTCAATGTGTGCAATGTGTGTGTGGACAGTATATAGATTATATTGTGTTTAGTGTAAATTGGTATGTGCTCCAACCTCTTCAGGAGAAAATCTGTCCGCTTGTGTCGTCAGCATCTCTGTCACACTGAAGACGAGCAAGAACAAGGATGACATTAACCATCTCCACAAAGCTTTGACCCTATAGGCCCGTTTACACAAACGCACACGCGACTACTCACAAGTCCTTCCTCAGGACCCCTTTTCCTTCGGGGTCAAATACTTTAAAAGCATTGAGGATAGTCTCCTCTGGATCAGCGCCTACACAGAGAAAACGTCTAATTAGAACTAAGTCGATGGGAGGCAGACGTGGACAATATAAGAGTACAACATACAAAAATTCAGAGGGAAAATGTCATTCAAATTAGGATTCAGGCAACTCATCTGTTAAACATTTGGGAGGAAGTGACATTCAGCACTGTTGCAAAATGTAGCACGACGTTTAACCAACTGAATGCATCCCTTGTTTGCACACCTCACCTTTCAGCTTCTCCCCGAACATGGTGAGGAAGATGGTGAAGTTGACGGGGCCGGACGCCTCTTTCAGCATCTCATCTATCTCCTCCTGCTTCACGTTGAGCCGCCCTGTTACAGAGACATGGGTCAGTACCATTGCTTTCGTTATGGCCAGGTCGTTATTGTAAACGGGAATACATTCTTACTGACCTAACTGAACAAATAGATACATAGTAGAATACATATTCAACCCACCCAGTGCAGCAAAGGTGTCCCTCAGGTCATTTTTGTCAATGAATCCATCTCTGTTCTGGTCCATGATGGTGAAGGCCTGTCAATATGGAGGTTCAACACTTAAAGGGAGACATGAAAACGACTCCAGTAACTAGAGTTTGTCTGTGTGTGTGTGTGTATGTGTTGGGAGGAGAGTGACAGTAAATCCCATGGCCTACAGTTGGAGCCACTCTGCATATCAAATCATTTCAATGTGCCGGTGTTTGGTCAAGTGGACCACACGTTATCTCCATGCCAGAAATCTTTGTCAAAACGATCCCATCGATGCTCTCTGGAACATGGATCTCTGGACATTCCTTTTTTCTAAGCCTTTATTCTTAGTTGCTGTATTCATACTATGTTACTCCCTGGGGTTTAAGAGTGGCATTCAGGCCAGGGCATATTTCCCATTCTATCCCCAGCCCTGCCTAATCACCGATGACAGGGCCTGAATGCCTGGCCATGATTTAAGGAGCGACACCGCTCATACCACACGCCTGGAATTCATGATAAGGGCAGAGAGACAGGTGGAAAATGGACAACTCATGAAAGGTGATGGACAGGTAAACATACAGGCTTACAGAGATGCCGGATTCACACTATAGGGCCAAACCGAGATGTATTAGGCGGCCTGGTTAAACATTCACCATAGTTGCTGGAACTGTGCTTGAAAGGACAATGTGAAAAGAAAATGTCTGAGCTAGCATAGTAGTTCGGGTTGATCCGATAGTGTGATTCAATCTGAACAGTAGAGGCAGAATGGGTTGGGCACTAGGACGATGACAAACAAACCAGACAGAAAAGGGTGCAGTGTGATCGATGGGCTGTCGTCATGGTAATAAGGGAAGAGACAGATTATTACCTCCTTGAACTCCTGGATCTGAGACTGCTCAAAAATCGAAAACACATTGGAGTTAGAGTCCGCTGACTTCTTCTTTGCCTTCTTGGGTGCCTTTGGAGAGAGGTGGAAAGGAGAGGTATATCCATAAAACATAGTGGGCTGGAGCAAAAGCCTGCACACTGTGGACTTCCAGGAGCAGATCTACCCAGATTTATACTAGCGGCAATGTATCGACACAATACAACTGTTATGTTTGGGATAAAACGGTCTTTGCCTGGACAATGCCTTGAACTAACTAAACTGGATACTATGATTTAAGGTGTGATCACGCCCAACTTAAAATACTTTACATACTGGAAATACTGAACAGATAGAAAATTTTAATTTTCTAGAACACTATGAAAGAAAATATGACATCTAACAGATTCCTTTTTTGATTCGAACAATTGTCATCATCATCCAAGCTACCACCGTCAATCGATCTAACTACACATCTATCTACCTGTATAGCTGCTTCCTCTAAGGACTTAGCAGAGTTTTACATGAATAATTCCCTTTCCCCTACAACCACCCCCTTGACATACGTAGCTGACAGTGTGAAATCCTACAGTGGCATAGAACAGGACAGGCACTTACCATAGCTGGAGCTGGAGGAGATGGGTGATGAACAGAACAATGGGACTCCCAAAATGCAACTGAACAATGGAGAGTGCTTTGTCTGGCCTTATGTAGCCTACATGCACTCCATTCTACTGGACGATATAAATAAACCATGCCTTCTTTAGGAAGTGACAGGTAAATGACAACACACACACACACGAGAGAATAATCCTGATTGCCCTCTGCCCCAAAGTTCATTGTCAGCTCTCAGAGTGGAATAACAGTGGTTTAGAATAACAGGACCTTGCATGCTGAAGGTTAAGCTGACATATGGACTTGTTGGAAGGTCATACTATGGATCTTTTAGCTATTTGATTTTGAATTTTAGGACCCCTTTAGGTATAAAAATAAAATAATTTGATAAAATATTGAATTTGCCCTTCAGGTAAAATACATTTTCATGAGAAGACCAATTTTCAGGATGTCTCATGGTCTGACAAACACTGCTCTAGCTCTGCCACCCTTCACTGCAGATGTGGAAGTGAGATATCAGCGGACGCAGTGGATTGAGACGCATCCAAACAGATATCTCTAGCTTAAACTGACAGTCTGTAGGGGGGGGGGGTTTAAAGGAACCCAATACTCTAATCTCTCTTTCCTACCCCGAGAGAACATGGAATATTCCCCTCTCTCCCCTACCCTGCTTTAAAAGTGCTGCTGAATGTATGAGTGAGTGATGCCTCACAACCTCAAAGCAGAGGTGATGCCCGTTCAATCCACAGCCCATATTGTGTGTGTGTGTGCAGATATTTTAGTCATTTAACAGACACTCCTATCCAGAGTGACTTATAGTTAGTGCATTCATCTTAAGATAGCTAGGTGGTACAACCACATATCTCAGTCATAGTAAGTACACTTTTCTTCAATAAAGTAGCAAATTCAGAACTAGTAAGGGGGGAAAATATGTTATTTAACAAAATATGTTTGGGGGGGGGGGTGCTGTGGGATTATTTAACATTCTTTGAATAGGTAGGGTTTCAGATGTTTTCGGAAGATGGGCAGGGACTCATCTTGGGCAGGGCTGTCCTAGTTTCAGGGGGAAGCTGGTTCCACCATTGTGGTGCCAGGACAGAGAAGAGCTTTGACCTGGCTGAGTGGGAGCTGCCCTCCCTTAGGGGTGAGAGTGCCAAGACACCAGAGGTGGCAGAACTGAAAACTTAGGTATAGGTGTAGGATTTGGCCATAGCCTGAAGGTAGGGAGGGGCAGTTACTCTTGCTGCTCCATAGGCAAGTACCATGATCTTGTAGTGGATGTGAGCTTCGACTGGAAGTCAGTGGAGTGTGCAGAGGAGCGGGGTGACATGGGAGAGGTTGAACACCAGGCCGGCTGCAGCGTTCTGGATAAGTTTCAGGGGTTTGATTGCACAAAAAGGGAGCCCAGCCAGGAGACTGTTGCAGTAGTCCAGATGGGAGATGACAAGTGCCCTGGATTAGGACCTGTGCCACTTCCTGTGTGAGGTAGGGTTGTACTCTACAATTTTCATCATTTTTTTTCTTGAGCAGATGGTCGGGTGGGGGGTGGGGGGGGGGACATAATTAAGCAATAAGGCTGAGGGGGTGTGGTATATGGCCAATATACCATGGCTAAGGGCTGTTCTAAAGCACGATGCAACGTGGAGTGCCTGGATACCGTCCTTAGCTGTTGTATATTGGCCATATACCACAAACCCCTGAGGTGCCTTATTGCTATTATAAACTGGTTACCAACGTAATTACCATATCAAAAATGTTATATAACATATAAATGTTTTGTCATACCCGTGGTATATACGGTCTGATATACCACACCTGTCAGACAATCAGCATTCAGGGCTTGAATCACCAAGTATATAATTACAAATCATTTGTCGACTGCAAATTGACTGCAAGAAGCCCAAACATATATAATGTTTGACTAAAACATTTGTATACGGTCATGTATCTATTATGCATGGGAATACTTGGGAACTGGACTTCTTACATTAAAATCCCTTGGAGCTCATTTCCTGGTGTTTATAGTCTTATAAGTCCAACAATGAAAATAATAAAACATTTAAATAAATGGTTTTGCTCAGAAAACTTGGGTGGCCAAATAAAAGCACCCGCGGGCCGCCCGTTGGGGAACCTTGTTGTAGAGCACAAACCTGCAGGAGTGAGTCACTGCTTTGACATTCGCAGAGACCAACAGGGTGTTGTCCAGAGTCACGCTAAGGTTCTTTGCACTCTAGACAAAACTAGAGGAACTAAGAGCCAGCTGTTGAGTCGTTGTGGTTTTAGCGGAAGCATAGCCCCGATTACCTAGTAGGTTACACCCTTTTCACACCATCATGCTGACCCAAATTGTACTGTGCTGGTTCTGTAATCAGGCCAGCACCGTACAGCTCGCGAAAAAGAGTTTTGGCAGCCAGTAGCCTATCTACCTCTACTAGGCTACTACCACTACCTCTATGCTCTTCAATTTGTTAGATGTGTGTTTATGCCGTCATTACATGTTCATTTGTTTGTCTAAGGCCAATATAACAATAATTTTAAAGATGAAAGCCAGTGTGGACAAATATTAGCTTATTAAGCCATTATTTATAGCCCTGCTGCTGTCAGGGGAGTGTGACTGGCACGCTGGGTTAACAGTGGAGCAAGCCCAGTCACATCTCTCACATGCTTCTATACATATCACTCCTTTACAGAGCCCACGCTTCACTCAAGCGGTCATAGCTAGTTAACTCTCTCTTCACATAAATCTTTCTAACTGTTTTAGAGCATGCAACTTTGTATCATAAGCGAGTCCATTTCACATGTTTAAAAACAGCAGCCAAGGTAGCTGGAAAACCATGTCAATTTGTATTTTTTATGAACAAACTCTTTAACGAGAGACTAGGAAAGGAAGAATGTTCAAAATCATTTGCACCCAGTTTCACGTTCCAAACTCTGCAGCGCAACATTAGCTGGGTTCCAATACTTAAGTGTGACCCTGTTGAGACGGAGAACTGCGCCTTACAATGTGTCAATTAGAGTTCACAAGTCACCCAGTACCACTCCTGTCAGGTTCGGTCATGCCGGCAAGAGAAAATGCTAAAGTGCCAATCAGTGAATAGGGTGTTAGGGCCAGAATCTCCCAACAATGTCTGGGTGGGGGGCTTGTCTATATAAAAGGTCCTGATGTGCTGAAAGCCTTCTTCACCTCGTCATTGTCAATCTTCTCTTTCAGCAAGGTGTTTAACGAGTCAATGTCTAAATAGCATATGTCACTTATGCCATAATCTCTGCCCCTTCACAGCATGGAAGGAGTCTCTAGTAACTTGTTTATTTGAGGTCGTAAAATCAGATAGGT
Source organism: Oncorhynchus mykiss (assembly GCF_013265735.2). Lineage (NCBI taxonomy): Eukaryota > Metazoa > Chordata > Actinopteri > Salmoniformes > Salmonidae > Oncorhynchus > Oncorhynchus mykiss. The sequence goes on along the minus strand of NC_048581.1, from coordinate 55,718,135 downwards.
AGCCTGGCGGTTAGAGGTATTGGGCCAATAAGCAAAAAGGTTGGTGGATCGAATGCCTGAGCCGACAAGGCATTTAACGTTAACTTCTCCGGGATCACCGTTGATAATGGCTGATCACCTGGCGGTGACCTCATTCTCTGAGGGCGTCTCAGAGGGAGTGGAATATGCAAAAAACACATTTCCATTTCACACCTGTACAGGTTACTCACATGTACATATAGTAAAACAGGACTGTATAAGCACCCCCTAATTTAGACAATTACAGCTGTCTACATCTAAACTCTAAAGCAACATGTCTGAAGATTACATTTCAAGTTTGACTGCCATTCACTCACCCACACCCCTCAGATGAACAATTGTTCCCGGGCACAGGCAGCTGTCTTTCTCCTCAGAGTTATTCCCAGTTTAAGACACAAATAGCCACTGCTGCTCTACATGCCAGTGGATCCAGAATGGGAAGGCATTGTCACAGTGAGGCTGGGGCAGCTAGTGGATACCAAATGTGCATTGTTACCCTAACACACTGGACATAAACACACAATCTCTTTCTCCCTCTTTCTTACACAATCGCTTTCTCTCTCGCACGATTCCACATAGGCCACACAGGATATACGCCAGCAATTAAACAGTGGTTATGTTTAATATTGTGTGACAAAACTCTACAGGGAAAGCTAGTACATCTTTTGTTAGCATTTGTAAGACATCAATATCTTCATATCGAGCACAGGGCAACATGTTCCTCGTCTAAACGGAATCCTCAAAATGAACATATCTAAAGTTTAGCTCATATCTGTGCATCACTGGTATTTTGCTCCAGCAAAGTTTCTGAAATCTGAAACAGTAGAAGGCTGGACTTATGTAGCAGATGGTAAATTGATAAGCAAGCCTGAAATTAAAATCGATTTAGAACCCTGTTCACTCCCACCCTGATGCGGAGTAAAAACGAAAAATGTCTGCTTCTGTGTGTAGAGGATGTGAGCAAAAGCTTTCTTATTGCACATGTAGGCCAAAATCTGTTCCAAAAGCATTTGCTACGTGACCTTTCAGTGCTACACTGAATTTGGTTGAATATAAATAAATTTAAAAAATGACAGAATTCTTTTTTTTTTTTTTATATCAAGAATAAGTAAATCAAAAGTAAGTAGATATATTAAAGTATAAAGAGTAGGCTTATGTGACTGAAAATACCATATTTGTTCTTGCTGCATGAGAGGTGTTTAGCAGTAGGAAAATGTCGCTCATAATAGCTCAGGAGGATTTGAAAGAAAATGGAAATTGAAGGCTAACTAAAACATGTAGATTTCTTTCTTTAAATCGCTCATGCTACAGTGACGAATCGCATGTAGTTCACTGAAATGAAGTTGAAGATCATAGGATATGTATTTTCCATTCTCATTTAAGTACATCCATGCCTTAAGAATCAGTTAATCAAAGAACATTATTTTATGCACCGATCGATCATAAACAACAATTTCGAGGGTATGTATACACAAGGTAAGGGGAGATTGGGGTAAAAAAAAAAGAGAAATATTCAAGTAGTGGGTTGTAAGCTTAATGATTTCTCAAGCCGCATGTAAGTTTGCTTTTGCGTGTGGAAGTGCATTACACAAGATGGGACCAGGGCAAAATGCTCACTCGATAAAGGACGTTTTTAAAAGAATAATATTCATTTGACATTCAAGAGGACACACAACAATCACTTTTCTCTTTAACAAAAATAGACGTGGCTTTTCCAGCCTTGAGGTTCCCTTTCAGTATCTATAAAAAGTCAGGCTCAGTCTGAAATGGCACCCTAATCTTTAAAGTGTACTACTTTTGACAAAAGCAGTGCACTATATATGGAGTAGGGTGCAATTTCGGACTAAACCTAAGTCTGCCTATTTACAGTGTCAAATAGCATCGTGATGATTTAGAAAGGCCCGAGAGCCAGCTGGTGCTGGGGATTGTAGGTAGCGCAGTTTTAGTGTGTCAGCTGTAGTCATCTAGCTCAGGGATGGACCAATACTAGAGGGCCGCTGTGTGAGTGTAGACTTTATTCCATATCATCTCTAACACACACACCTAATTACACTTGATGAAAATCAAAGACTAGGATTAGTTGATTATTTGAATGAGGTGTGTTAGTGCTGGGCTGTAACAAAAGCCTGCACACACTGCATCCCTAGGAGATGCCCACCACTGATCTAGCTGATATGCACAGGGTGAGAGCAAATCCAGGAGAACATTTCGTTGTGTTTCTAAACTCTGAAGCCTCATCTGTAAGTGCTATTTCCAGGATTTAATTTTGCAGATATTCCAAGCGTTTTTGTCAGTGTTTGTGACAAATGTTATGTTTTGGTCCTTGCTGACTTTAAATGATGGATACTTTTTTTTATTTGTTAATGTATATCAACATTATTATTATTTTTTATTATTTATTCTAGTAAAAACCCATACACATGACATTCAGCTTCGACAGTAGGTCATCAACACTTTAGCTGCTTTTCCTATTGGGCTCTCTAGGTGATGCAGTATTCTGACCCCGCTCCTCTTCCCAAACCCTGGTAAGAACTGAGTGATGTGCTGAGCTGGGGATGTCACTCTTCTAACTGATGTAGCGCTGCTGTCACTCAAACAGATGACTGATCCCACACCTGTACAGAAAGATCAGAGACAAATAGGGTCAGATGATAAGGTTAGTGTTAGGAGATAGGCAAACCCACTATCCAGTATACACTTCCACACTATTCCCCCAGGGGGCTGCAGCAATCTCGTCCATGCGCTGAGCCTGGTTGAATAGCACATCAGGTGCTGCCAATTGAGGTGATCAGTCAGAGTGCCAGCTTGGAGAGCCGTGAGGCTGCTGGTTGGTTTGGTGGCAATGAGGCCTTTCGTTTGGTTTTGAATCTTGTTTGGGCATGCCTGTTTGCACTTTCCTTTTTCGTCACCATCGAAAACAAATAATAATCCGCTTGGACTGGCCGACCAAGAGGTTGAGAGAGACAGAGCTGTACATTCAACACCTAGGCGCATACACTGATTTCTCACATAAATGCACACATTCATTCAGGTTACAGACCGGTTAACTAGGCCTAAGACCCTTAACGAGTGTAACAATATCCATAGGCTAGTTATTGGTTCCGTAACAATATCACTGGAATAGGAACGTCGTATTGAAAAATACATGAGTCAGCATATCCATAGAAACTATAAAAAAAAGACATGGGACCATAGGCCTTTGATCAAAAGTAATGCACCCAATACCACTCAAGTTACGTCCTGTAATGTGGGCAAGGGAAGTACATAGGACTCTGGGAAGTATTCTGTACATAGTCTACTGTCTCACCTTGTTGACCGTGGTGAGGGGCGTGCGACCGGAGCTGGTGTGGAGTCTCTGACGAACTCCAGGCTGCTGCTCCTCGAACCCCCGGCCGGGTGACCTCTCCCTCCTCACGTCCCGGTCCATCAGCTTCCCTGGGGAGCGGTCGAGGCGTAGGCCCCCCCCCATGGCCCTTCCTGGAGATCTGGCCAGACGGGGGTCCATCATCATCCTGCCACTGGGAGACTTCTCCCTCTCCACTGAGTGCGGCGGGCGGCCGGGCGACTTATCGCGGCGGAATTCGGTGCGGGCCTCGCGGTAGCGGCGCGGCGTGCCTGGGTCACTGTGCAACGCGGGGCTGGCCGCCAGGCGCTTGGTGATGTGCTCATTGTAGGAAGGCGGCCCACGCTTGTTGGGGCTGCGGACGGAAAGGGGGTGGAGAGACCCATTGTGGAGATGGAGAGGGCCGGGGACCACATGACAAAGATCACAGGGTCAACATTTTGTTAGACCATCAGAGATGTTGTCTAGAAAGCATTGCATAGTGTACTGCTGTGGTTGTGGGAGGGGAACTATCTGTATGAACAAGAACCGTGGGAGGGGAACTATCTGTATGAACAAGAACTGTGGGAGGGGACCTATCTGTATGAATAAGAACCGTGAGAGGGGCACTATCTGTATGAACAAGAACCGTGAGAGGGGCACTATCTGTATGAACCAAACATTAGGAACACCTTCCTAATATTGAGTTGCAGCCCCCCCCCCCCCCCCACTTGCTCCCAGAACAGCCTTAATTCATCGGCGAATGGACTACAAGGTGTCGAAAGCGGTCCACAGGGACGCTGGCCCATGTTGACTCCAATGCATCCCACAGTTGTGTCAAGTTGGCTGGATGTCCGTTGGGTGGTGGACCATTCTCGATACACACGGGAAACTGTTGAGCGTGGAAAAACCCCCAGCAGCATTGCAGTTCTTGACACAAACCAGTGCACCTGCTACCATACCCCAGTTCAAAGGCACTTAAATCTTTTGTCTTGCCCATTCACCCTCTGAATGGCACACACACACACCCAATTCATGTCTCAATTGTCTCAAGGCTTAAAAAGCTTTTAACTTATCTCCTCCACTTCATCTACACTGATTGAAGTGGATTTAACAAGTGACATCAATAAGGGATCGTAGCTTTCACCTGGATTCACCTAGTCAGTCTATGTCATGGAAGAAGCAGGTGTTCTTAACGTCAGTGTAAATGCATATTAAGCTTATGTCAATCAAAACTATGGCTAGTGTAATACTCTCAATAGCTCTGTAAAATGAAATAATGACTGCAGCGAGCAACGGCTTTGGATGTGGAGAAAGCAATTCTCATTGAAATCCTTGGAGATAATGCAGACAGGTAATTTGTTAGCCACACTCTGTCACAGTAGGAGACTAGAATGAGCAAGTGCAACGGAGAAAAATGAGACATGGCTGACTGCACATTTGGTTCCACCAATGAATAGCGAGCTAAAGAGATTGAGTCATATCGTCACCATGTTAGCTCCAGAAGTCACATCTCCAATTCTATAGCCCACAGAGGATTATGGAATCAATGATATGAAAATTGTAGCTGGTCTTTTTCCATCCGTGACCTGCAGAGGTGGCACACCTACACTTCATTTAGCGTTATAATCAACACTCGTTTTTCAGCCCTAAATTGCACAGAGAGAGTACAACACTTTTCCATGTATGGATAAAGGCTGAATGAGGGTTGACAAATTACATTTGGGATGGCTTTTTCGAATTCGGTCTTTGTACTGTATTTTTGATGAGGAAAAATAGCAATGAACCCTCTCTACTGTCCTTTAAACATCATAAAGGACTATATGGTACGGTGGTCAAATCAGCTAACTCTAAACACACAATCACTGCAATATTATGTACATTAATGCAGGTGCTTGATTGGTTGATATAGGAAGTCTCAGAAAATACAAGAAGTGTCCATACTTTATTTTAAATATTTTATTATAACATCACACAGGGGCCATTTTTAATAAAAATTGCCTGCCTTAGGCTTTGTTACAAATAAAAAATGAAATCTTCCTCCTGCAAAGAACAGAGGCTAGTATTAATCCAGGTCTCAGATGGAACACCATCACCAGATAGTTCCCCAGTTATGTATGCTAACCTATGCCACCTGTTTGCCAAACTATATCAACTGTATGCCAACCTATGCCACCTGTACGCCAACCTATGCCACCTGTACGCCAACCTATGCCACCTGTACGCCAACCTATGCCACCTGTACGCCAACCTATGCCACCTGTACTCCAACCTATATGCCAACCTATGCCACCTGTATGCCAACCCATGCAGCAAGTGTGCCACCTGTGAGAAGCTCCACACCATCACCGTGCACTTCAGTGATTCCTGGTGGAATTTAAACAATGGGCGAAATTAGAGAGAAGGGAAGTCATTCTGAAGTCACACTGTAACCATGACTGCCCCAATCCTGCCTCCACTAACCAGCTCAGCCAACAGAAGGTGCAGTGACAGAATGAAGGATCCCCATTGTTGCTCCAAATCCCAGAAGAAAGAGCCATATTAACGTACCTGCGTCCAGAGCCATTCCTCTGCAGCTCCCCCTCCTGTCCCAGGTTGCCCTTACAGCAGATGACCCGGAGCTTGTTCTGGTAGGACGATGCCAGGTAAATGGCTCCGGAGGAGATGGCTGGGCCCAGGTAGCGCGGGTTGGGGATGTCCAGGTGAGCGTACGAGTGGGCCCTGACCAAGACACAATACCCCCGTTTATTTCTTACAATGTTATGCTAACTAGCTCAGGGTTGCAGTTAAGTAAAGGATCAGTGAGGTGATCTTACCCTAGAGCAGAGTGGCCCTGGACCTCGATCACATCCAACGAGTTGAAGTAGGTCACAAACAGGTAGGGTTCTCTGTAGGCTGATATAGAGAGGAGCACTGTGTTACAAGCCCCAATAATGTCTTATTATAACACTTTACTAGATGGCAATTCTTCAATGCTTTGGTTAGGATCACTCCGAGAGGATGGTTTCCGATGTAAAATGATTTTGACTTACCAAACGAGAGAGGCAGACGGCTCCATTTGATGTCCTCACTTCGACTCCTGCGTCCGTATGCGTCCACAAACACCCCGAACTCTGGATAAGGAATCACCACAATAGAAATACGTGATACTGCTGGTATGCATTGCAAACTATGTGGAAATAAATATAACGGACATTTTGTAGCAGTCATCAGAGCATGGCTACACTACTCAGTCATAGGCACTCTCCCTCCCTCACACACGGACCAGGGTTTCCTTTAAACGGTAAAAAAACAGCTTTTGACCCGGTAAAAAAATTAAAAGCCGATAAAAAAAAAGGAAATAAAGTATTTTTTGCCTATTCATTGATGGAAAAACCAGTCGATGGAAATACATTGGACCGGACATGTGTATCGGCCTATAAGTTCATTTGCATAATTTTGTGGAATTAAATGAGCCGCGTAGTCATTATTTATATTATCACACGCACACAGCCTACAGATACAGAGCCTAGCTTGAGCGGATAATCTGTCAGCGGATGAGCTGTTGCTACAGCTCCTCAAACAGCTAGTTAATTTGTTTCGGGAGTGAAACGTGCTTTTATAAATGTAAGCCCAATCATTGCTTAACAATTATAAAGGCAATCACGTGTTAAAAACAGTTTATGACCATGATTAAAAACAGCTACTCTTTTATTTCTCTACTGGTAACTGAAGCGCGCTTCCTTTCGCCATTCAAGTGCATTGGAAACAGTAAGCAGGCTTCCGCACATCACACATCACACATCACTTTGCAATGAGTTGGAGGCAGTATGCATTTGAAAACATGGTTGAAAATTGAAACTTTTTACCTCATATTGTGAGGCATGTTTTACCTTGCTTCAAAGTAGCCTAGCCAAAATCCGACCATAAAACTTGGAGGCAATTATTTTATTGAGACTTCCATATTCTATTGAAACCAGTAACATATTTCTCTCATGTTGTATTGCTTTTCAAATCAACTTACTTTCATTGTCCAGTAGCCAAAGGCACAATCCTAGTCATTTTAGCAACCAATACGAGTGTTTGCATCTTTAGATCTCCACTCTAAATTGCTAATGGATATTTTAATTTCTATCACATTAAACCACTCACACGTGCAGTGAGCTTGTGTCAGTCGCACAGTCTACTGCCTTGTGTGCACTGTTACGCTTATAACGTGAAAAAATAATAGTTAATCAACATTTCAAGCTAAACATTCTGATCGGTTGGATCAGCCATCAGGTTTTTAATATTTGTTTTATATAGCCTAGGCCAACTGCTGTTCGTTACTCATCTTGTTGTCTGAGGAAAAGTAAATGTGGACAGTTATTCTAACATCTTCAAAGTGCGCATCAGAATTAGGTAGGAATGACACGCCATTGCATCCTCGAGTTGCATGTTCTGTTAAGCTGAAATACCATAATGTAAATGTGATTTCGGTCATTCTAAGCACCTAATCAGGTTATGCAGCCAATGCATATGGGTCCGGTGAATTTCTCAAATATCCGGCACCACATTTTTCCTAACGGAAAGACAAAGGCGCACGCACACGCGTGGCCTATAGAAGTGTGTATGAAACATGTCTGACCGTGGAAGCAGAGCAGGTACTCGTCTTTCTGCGGTGCCTGGGTGACCTGGATGATGGAGATGGGGAAACTGTGGGAGGAGGCCGCAAAGATGGCCGAGGCCAACGTCACATCGTTCTTATCCAGGAACTCTGCAAGAGAGAGGTCCCCACACCAATCAATCAACCAATTATACAACAAATACCCAGGTAATCTCTCTCTGTTTCAGTGTGTTTGGTGCCTAATGAACAACACCCTAGTTATCCCGAGGTAACAGTGTACCTTGAACATGTTGTATCCTGTGTGATGAGTTGCTGACCTACCTTCCAGCACGTACTGCTTCATCTCCATCTCGTAGAACTTGTTGGTGCCGATGATGATGCTGTAGCCTGTGAAATGGATACAGCTGCAGGGCTCTGACGTCTCAATCTCTTTCCTGATGCAGAACTTATTGAGGCTGTCGTTGTAGCGCAGGATGGTGATCTTGTTGGGCATGGCGGCACAGATACACGTGCCATTCTCAATCTGCACAAGGGCCAATAACAACACAGTCGGGAGAACTATCACTCCAGAAATACGGCGTAATCAGTTGTGTCCACAGTTTCGAGGAAGGCACAGACAACATGAAAAGGTGCTTGAATAATTTGCTATGATTGAAACAATGATGATTGAAACAACATTGTTTCGTCCTATTTCGATAAGGTGAAAAATCCACGAAGAAAAGTTAAGAATCGCAAATCGGTGGCTCACCTTGCCAGAGGAGAAGAGGTGGCATCCCTTGACGGTCTCAAAGATGTATGGGCTGAGATCTGGCTGGGCTGGGAGATGGGACTGAGACAGAGACTGCTTCACCTTCTTGATCTCCACCAGACACAGGGCCCGCTCCTCTCCTGGACGGGACATGGTACAGATATCAGAAACAAACACATACAGTACCAACTGCATCCTCCATCCAATATAACACATCTGTGATCAGTTTCAACAGTTATTGCACTATACTAACACGATTCAGAATCGCAGTACTGCTAAACTGCAAGTACTGTAGCGGAGATGGTTCAGTGAACTACACTCACATGCTGAGTAACTTGCCTGTTTATTTAAGCTTTATTTAAGCAGGCGAGCCAGCTAAGGACAAATTCTGAGACCTGAAGACAGATTTTAACTCCCAGAGCCCATGCCTTCTATCAGGCTTTAGCTCGGGGAGCTAACACAAGTCTGTAGGCCCGCAGGCAAGCCGGGTTTGATACTCGCATATACCTGGTATAGGAAATGGGGTCCATTTTTTCAAGACCATGTTTCCAGTAGCTCACGAAGCTAAAGCCTATAATAGTACAATACTGACCAGTAATTATGAGCAGCTTGTCGTGCTCCTTGATAATCTGGATCTGGAAGACGGAGGCCAGGCCGGGGATGTGAGTCAGGCTGTTCTTAATGACGTTCAGGGCATACAGACCCTCCTCAGAGCCAACCAAAACTATCTATGGCGGGGGAGAGAGAAAGCCAATGTGAAACTTTAGGTAACATTTTCCCTGGGTACGTTTCCTGGTTCTGTATGCATAGTGAAGCACAATCCTGCATAAAACTCGCACACGTACCTGGTCGGTGAGGGGCAGGGTACAGTTAATGTCCAGTCGGTCGTCTCCTTCCAGCTTCAGCAGAGAGTTACCCAACAGTTTCTGTCGTCGGAGAGGGAGAGGAACACAGGCCAGGTCAGGGAATCGTGACGTGTAAACCTAACCTTGCATTCTACCAAGACAAAGCCCCCAGTATCTACTAATGTCAACGCAGGACGTTGTGAGGGTCATATAGCCTGCAGGACACAGTGGACGTGACAGAGGCAAGTGGTTTGCAGGGGTTGAAGCAGGCGACGACACGGGGATGGATATGGGCAATTGGGGGTGGGTTTGCAATAAATACAACGATTTTACTTATGTAGCACCGATTCCGATTTCCATACAACATTTCACGCAAGAAAAGAAAAACAGGAAGATATCAAAATGAAAATGGTACACCAGACAAACCAATTGATCGACCAATCCATCGATCAATTGTATCGCAGGGCTGCATGGGCGGGTGTGGCGATTGAGACTCTGGACGTGCACGCACGGCGCCGGCGGACAAAGCTGCACAGCAGTGTTGTCTCACATACATGCGCTGCATGGGTGCTGCATTGTGTGGGTATGTGGCTGCTCTTCAGGGTCGAGAGAGCGGGTGCTTGCACTATATGTGTGACTGACAGGTTGAATGTGTAGCGTGTGTGCATGGGTATGTATACAGTAAGTGTGTTTACTGCATGCTCTGTCAATCAAAGCATACGCTTGGGCCCAAGCATAAGGCAGAGGCTCGTGCAGCTCTTTACCTGGACCAGTGGGGAGAGGTTCTTCTGTCTTTTAGGAACAGCTGTCTACAGTGTGGTCAACAACACCCCAGTGTATTTTACACATACAGCGTGTGTAAAATATGTATTCACGCATAAAATCATTGACAACATCCACAGACACAGACGGTAGAGGGACAACATGCAGACAAAGAGAGAGGGAATGGGGTGGGGAGGGGAGAGAAAGAGATACTATTGAGTGGGAGTACACCCTATTCTCTCGGCAAACACCAAGAAAGTCTTGCTCTCTCATGTTTGAGTGTGGGTTCCATCTGTAAACTAGTAGGAGAACTCCGGCGCAGACCTCGAAAGTAACAACACTTCAAATATCAACCTGACTAGAGATTGAAGACGGCTTTCGAGATATACGTCCACTCACCGCGTCAGCCTCCACCTTGTCCTTGGAGCCCCTGCTGCCGGCTACGACTGACTCCAGGACAGCCACCCAGCGCTGCTTGTCTGGGAAGCTGGGAGCCATGAAGTACAGGGACTGGCCGGGCCAACAGGTGGTGTGTGGGTGAGACTCCAGCTTCAGGATGTACGGGGTGTCTGCACACAGACAGAAGCACAGACAGAAGCACAGACAGAAGCACAGACAGAAGCAAGATACGAGAGTGAAGGGACAGAGACTACAGATCACATTCAAATACAAAACAACAGCGGCAGGCTCAGCAGTTTAGCTACTTGACGACTGTGCAATTACTCCTGCAAAGAGTCATCAGATAGGATCAGTTTAGGTAGTTTTGCACAAGTTAGGATGTAGGGAGAGGTCAGGTGTTCATTAACTTAGTGTGTTCCAGATGGAGTTTTCTGGGAAACAGAAGTTCTACTCTGATCTCCAAGTGCATTAGCCAGGTGGATCCCAGTGCTTGACTTGGGCAGGAGCTCACCGGAGCCGAGTACCGGCACCTCAAATGTTCTACTGCTTGAGCTCCTGTTCCTCTTATAGAACATTAGCTCACACGTATTGTGGCGCTCCTGCACCTAAATATAAACAGTACCGGCACAAAACGAGTACCAGCACTTATTTCTGCCCAAGACAAACACCGGTGGACTCTAATCTACATGTGTACAGTATCTATAAGTGCATTGTACCCGACTTGGCCGTGTTGATGAGCTCCGAGGCTCCCACTGCTCCGTGGATGGTCACCTCTCCATCAGGAAGACACAGCTCAAACTCCTCCTCTGGCTTCAGAGAGTCTGGAAACACACCAGAAGTACATTTACTAGGGCACACGGTAGCAAAACGTTTTGCAACGCTACCAGGCCAGCTACAAGTCCAGGTAGAACCCTCTCTGTTTCAGACTGTTGCCTTATGAATATGATCCAGGAGGGCAAGGGTCATGAAGACGCTGCCAAAACAGTCTGCTGAAAGAGAAAGGCGAGTTAAGTCAAGGAGCAGTACCTTCTCTGGGTTCAGCGTCGTAGATGGACACCTTGGTCCCATCCAGCACCACGTACTTCCTCTCCCAGCCCTGCTGGCCACGCTTGGAGTTCCTGCAGAGACACACACACACAATTCAGAGGTGTTACATTTTCCCTGTCAAGGGCCCTACCCAGAGCTCATGCCCAAGAAAGCTGAAAAGGAGGAGGAAGACGTTTGATTTTCAAACCACTTTCCAACAAATTCTCAAAGTGCTCTACATAAAGCAAGGTAAGGTAGGTAGAAACAGAAGAATGTCCACAATAAAGATGCTCCTGTGAGAACACAGACCTGGGTTGTTTCATCCATCCCTCCAGGCGAACGTGGCCAGCGGCCTCTTTGAGCTGCAGGGCAGGGGAGCTGGCCTTCTCCCGACACAACGCCTCTGAGAAGTGGGTGGCGTACTCCGCCGGCAGGCCGCACGTGGCAGGGAGGCAGGGCGAGCACTTGGGGTGGCAGAGGGTGTTGCACTCTACAGAAGACCAGGAAGAGAGAGAAGGAAATACATGTATTGTGGAGGAGTGATTTTCTTCAGTTATGTTGGCTGAAAACAAGTACTCTGTTGCATTGCATCTTCATACTTGTACACGAGTGTCGGGAATAATAAAAAAAATTATCCAACGTAATGGCCACAAGAAAGGGAAGTTTGGTTGAAAGAAATAGTTGATGAACAGTTAATGAACATAATGCAGTGGTCTGGGACATTGCTCATGAGCGCAACAGCAGTGCTATGGTAGCAGTAATGAGAAAGAAAGGCAGTAAAGCTCATTAGGACTACTAACCTAGGCAGGTGGCGGCCTGGCGTCCAAAGTGCACGGTGTCCAGGCAGACAGAACACTTGGTGGCCCTCATGTTGAGTCCCACGGTGAAGCGATGGGGGATGTTGTGGTGCATCCTCTCCTTCACGCGACGCCCGTACTCTACAACAACAGAGTGACAATGAGTGAAAACTAGAATGAGTGAGTTTTGCAGCGGTCATGCACATAGTTTGCGTATTGTTTTTGTCACTTAAAAACTCCTGACAAGAGAAAGCAAAAATGTTTTGACAGCAAGACAAAGAGAGTACTATATGAGGCATAGCAATTCATTTTCCGCACGTGCATATTTTCAGTTCTAGCGACATAACCATGGTTATGAGTCGATTCATGCAAATGACAATGGGTTTATGTACTTTAACTATGGTATTTGTAAAAGAGATGGTTTCAGATCTACTTCGCTTTGCAGAAAGAAAGGCTGGTCAAAGGACACACTTTATGTTCCAGTCTAAAGTGCTGCTGGGGCCCTAATCCAGCAGGGGTTGGGTCTTGACAACTGTAAACCAGAAGTCCTGAACCGCAACCCCGTCTTTGCTTTTTGAGGGCGTTTGCCAAGAGCCAACCCCACATTGTTTACCAACTGGCATGGAGCCTTTCCTGAGAGCCTTCTGAAGCACTCTCTATTCTTGCCTCCATATTGTTGCCTACTAAATACTAATACTTGGTCCTTCAGTCAATAACCCGCCCAGCATCACGTGCATCTCAGATGCAGACTAGCGTTGTAAATGTGCCCCATGAACCAGTTGAAGGGAGGGGGATGATCCCGCTCTCCGTAGCCAATGTGAGTAAGACCTTTAAACAGATCAACGTTCACAAAGACGGATTACCAAGACACATACTTAGAGCATGCTCTGACCAGCTGGCAAGTGTCTTCAATTATATTTTCAACCTCTCCCTGACCCAGTGTGTAATACCCACGTTTCAAGCAGACCACCATAGTCCCTGTGCCCAAGAACGCCAAGGTATCCTGTCTAAATGACAATCGCCCCCGTAGCACTCACATCTGACACCATGAAATGCTTTCAAAAAAGGCTGGTCATGGCTCACATCAACACCATCATCCCAGACTCCCTGGACCCATTCCAATTCTCATACCGCCCCAATAGATCCACAGATGACACAATCTCTAATGCACTTTCCCACCTGGACAAAAGGAACACGTACTGTATGTGAGAATGCTGTTCATTGACTACAGCTCAGCATTCAACACCATAGTGCCCTACAAGCTCATCACTAAACTAAGGACCCTGGGATTAAACACCTCCCTCTGCAATTGGATACTGGACTTTGACGGGCTGCCCCCAGGTGGTGAGGGTAGGCAACAACATATCCACCACACTGACCCTCAACACGGGGGCCCCCAGGGGTGCGTGCTTAGCCCTCTCCTGTACTTCACGTTCACCCACAACTGTGTTGCCGCACACTGGTACCTAACAATGACGGCAGGCCTGATCACCAACGATGATGAGACAGCCTACAGGGAGGAGGTTAGAGACCTGGCAATGTGGTGCCAGGACAAAAACCTTTCCCTCGACATTAATTAGCAAGACAAAAGAAGCAGATGGTGGACTACCGGAAACGGAGGGCCGCACACGCCCCCATTCACAACGACGGGGCTGGAGTGGAGACAGCTTCAAGTTCCTCAGTGTCCACATCATTAAGGACTCAGGGTCCAAACACACCAACCCAGTCGTGAAGAGCACACGACAAAGCCTCTTCCACCTCAGGAGGCTGAAAAGATGGGCCCTTAGATCCTCAAAAAGTTATACAGCTGCACGACTGAGAGCATTTTGACTGGCTGCTGCTCATCATCCGATCGCAAGGCGCTACAGAAGGTAGTGCACACGTCCCAGTACATTACTTGGGCTGAGCTCCCTGCCATCCGTGACCTCTATACCAGGCGGTGTCAAAGGAAGGCACTAAAAATAGTCAAAGACTCCTGCCACCCAAGTTGAAGTCTGTTCTCTCTGCGACCTCTCAGCAAGCGGTACCGGAGTACCAAGTCTGGGAGCAAAAGGCTCCTGAACCGCTTCTACCCCAAAGCCATGAGACCGTTGAACAGTTAATTAGACAGCTACCCAGACGTTCTGCTTTTTACCCCCTTTCTACACGTACATAGTACTTCAATCAATCACCAAACCAAAATGTACAGTTGAAGTCAGAAGTTTACATACACCTTAGCCAATTACATTTAATCAGTTTCTCACAATTCCTGACATTTAATCCAAGTAAAAATTGTCTTAAGTCAGTTAGGATCACCACTTCATTTTAAGAATGTGAAATGTCAGAATAATAGTAGAGAGAATGATTAATTTCAGCTTTTATTTCCTTCATCACATTCCCAGTGGGTCAGAGGTTTACATGCTACCAAATACTAATTGAGTGTCTTGCCTAAATGATTTAACATGTTAAATCCAAATCTGTCGGATAGCCACTAGCTTACCACAATAAATTGGGTGAATTTTGGCCCATTCCTCCTGACAGAGCTGGTGTAACTGAGTCAGGTTTGTAGGCCTCCTTGATCACACACGCTTTTTCAGTTCTGCCCACAAATGTTCTATTGGATTGAGGTCAGGGCTTTGTGATGGCCACTCCAATACCTTGACTTTGTTGTCCTTAAGCCATTTTGCCACAACTTTGGAAGCATGCTTGGGGTCATTGTCCATTTGGAAGACCCATTTGCGACCAAGCTTTAACTTCCTGACTGATGTCTTGAGATGTTGCTTCAATATATCCACATAATTTTCTTGCCTCATGATGCCATCTATTTTGTGAAGTGCACCAGCCCCTACTGCAGCAAAGCACTCCCACAACATGATGCTGCCACCCCCCTGCTTCACGGTTGGGATGGTGTTCTTCGGCTTGCAAGCTTCCTCCTTTTTCTTTCAAACACAACGATGGTCATTATGCCCAAACATTTTTATTTTTGTTTCATCAGACCAGAGGACTTCTCCAAAAAGTATGACCTTCGTCCCCATGTGCAGTTGCAAACCGTAGTCTGGCTTTTTTATGACGGTTTTGGAGTAGCTCCTTCCTTGCTGAGCGGCCTTTCAGGTTATGTCGATATAGGACTCGATTTACTGTGGATATAGATACTTTTGTACCTGTTTCTTCCAGCATCTTCACAAGGTCCTTTGCTGTTGTTCTGGGATTGATTTGCACTTTTCACACCAAAGTACGTTCATCTCTAGGAGACAGAAAGCGTCTCCTTCCTGAGCGGTATGACGGCTGCGTGGTCCCATGGTGTTTATACTTGCGTACTATTGTTTGTACAGATGAACGTGGTACCTTCAGGCATTTGGAAATTGGTCCCAAGGATGAACCAGACTTGTGGAGGTCTACAATTCTTTTTTTGAGGTCTTGGCTGAATTCCTTTGATTTTCCCATGATGTCAGGAAAAGAGGCACTGAGTTTGAAGGTAGGCCTAGAAATACATCCACAGGTACACCTCCAATTGACTAAAATGATGTCAATTAGCCTATCAGAATCTTCTAAAGCCATGACATAATTTTCTGGAATTTCCAAGCTGTTTAAAGACAGTCAACTTAGTGTATGTAAATCCATTCTGATCCACTGGAATTGTGATACAGTGAATTTAAAGTGAAATAATCTGTCTGTAAAGAATTGTTGGCAAAATTACTTGTGTCATGCACAAAGTAGATGTCCTAACTGACTTGCCAAAACTATAGTTTGTTAACAAAAAATGTGTGGAGTGGTTGAATAACGAGTTTTAATGACTCCAACCTAAGTGTATGTAAACTTCTGACTTCAACTGTACATACAGTATTACCTCAATCAATCAATCACCACAACTACCTCGTACACCAGTACACTCGGTACCGGTACACCTTGTGTATAGGCTATATATAGCCTCGTTAATGTTATTTTATTGTGTTACTATTTTATTGTTATCTATTTGTAAATGTTCTTGCTTTTTAACTGCATTGCTGGGAAAGAGCTCATAAGGAAGCCTTGTTGTATTTGGCGCATGTGACAACTAACATTTGACTTGATGAATACAACAAGCACAATGAGATGGAAGATGGTTACCTCTTCACAACAGTTTCAAACTGGGAATACACTTACTTTCAAAAGTTACCCTTCGCTTCTCTGTGAGCAGAATGAGAGAGAAAGAAAATTAAGAGTTCTCTATATATAGAGATAGTGAGAGGAGACACACACACCGAGAGCAGGGGCTGTGGGACTTACCTTCGGGCGTGGAGCTCTCCTTGCATCGCGCAGAGCTAGAGGGTGCCAGGAGGCTGCTGGGGTTGGGCTGGCGCTCGGGGGACTTGACGATGGCCGACATGAGGATCTGCTGGCGGGCGGAGGCTGGCGTGGCCGGGGCGTGCTCTGAGGCTTTAAAATGGGCCGCTGGAAGGGAGGGAGGAACCGTTAAGCATTTGGCAATACCTGGCACACTTCGACACACCAGAAACATTGCTTCCTGTACATCGTCTCCATCATTAATATACAATCACCCTGTTGAAATACTTCCAAAAATGTGTCCTCACTTCCCTGAAGAAGACAGGGTAAATAAAGTAAGCATTCCACTGGACTGCTCTCCCTAATATGTCAGATCAGTGAGAAGTTCAAGGAAGGGATACAAGGATTTGAACCAAACACTATGACAATCATCAGGGCATGGATTCACAAACAACTCACAGGAGTGCTGACCTAGGATCAGTTTGGCCTGTTCGATAATAATTAATATTATAAACTGGGTGGTTCGAGCCCTGAATGCTGACTGGCTGGCAGCCGTGGTATATCAGACTGTATACCACGGGTATGACAAAACATGTATTTTTACTGCTCTAATTACATTGGTAACCAGTTTATAATGGGAATAAGGAACCTCCGGTGTTTGTGGTGTACAGCCAATATACAACGGCTAAGGGCTATATCCAGGCACACCCCGCTGCGTTGTGTGTAACAGTATAGCTTCCGTCCCTCTCCTCGCCCCTACCTGGGCTCGAACCAGGGACCCTCTGCACAACAACAGCCACCCTCGAAGCATCGTTACCCATGCGCACCCTGCTAACTAGCTAGCCATTTCACATCGGTTACACGTGCATAAGAACAGCCCTTAGCCATGGTATACTGGCCCGTCCCTTATTGCATGAACAGGGAGGACCTGATCCTAGATAAAAACTCCTGCTTTCAGAGGCTTTATGAATATGGGCGTATGTCCTGTAATAAGATTGTTGGCGACACCACCCACCTTCTTCTCTTAGTGATCTCAGCTCTATCCTCATCTTCTGCAGGGCGTCCTCCAGGTCTGAGCAGCGTGTCCTTTCCTTCTCCAGGGCCACCTTCATGTCACTGTACTGCATGGGCAGTGCTGGCTGGGCCTGGGCCCCGGAACCCCCAGCCCCGTTCCCATTGGGCGCCAGCTCATCCCGCCGCCGCCCGAAGATACCCTAACAGGAGAGAGAGGGAGTTAGAGTTAGAGGGACCCGGAGTTTCAGAAGGAGCCACGGACTTGTGTGGCATTCATTTCACATGCAGTAACATTAAGATGTATTGTGTGTGTGTTTGAGCCTGTGTGTCCCCGTCCAGGGACAACCACCATCTGCTCCCTATGCAGACTGCGCCATTCGCCGTCATCGCGGCGTTCTCTCACCTTCTTTTTCTTGGTGGGCTGATCCATTTTGGCCTGGAGGAAGTCGATCAGTTTGGTCTGCTGAGAAATGGTGCCCTCCATCTTGACTTTCTCATGAGAATAAACAGCCTGTGGCGGGAGAAAGAATCAATGTCAATATAAATGCATCAGGCTACCAGCTAACGTCTCACATGGAATTAGCTGTAAGAGCTGAGCCATTCCAGCAACTACGGCGGACGTTTCAAAAAAACGTAAAAAAGCGTTTCTTATTGGACAAGACCACATAGTACCTCCCTTTTTCAGTCTGTTTGGTGCCGAATGAATACGGCCCAGGCCAGCTGAGAACAGCTGGGCTCAGCGGTGTTAAAAACGGTCTGAGTGGGACTGAGTGTAATGTTACCTGGATGTTCTCCAGCTGGTACTCCAGGTCAGTCCTCTCAGTCTTCAGCAGGTCAGTCTGGTCCAGAGCCTCCTGCAGGCCTTGTGTCAGACGAAAGATGTGGCTCTTCTGTAGGTCCATCTGCTGCTGTAGCTTGCCTTGCTGTGGTGGGGAGGTCACCACACCAACACACATCATTCCAAGACAATCGAAAAGCTATTTTCTGTAACTTTTTGTGTAAATTGGACTAGCGTCCTGACCAGGGGTGTACCTGTACATTAAGCTGCCTCACACTACAAACAGGAGACAGGCTCCTGCCCTATGGGCTGTCCTGGCTCGGACAAGGCTTACTTAAATGAAATACAATATTGCGTATTTATTGATGTTTGTGTGAATGTTTGCGGAGTGCTCTCTACCTCGTCCATCAGCCTCTGCTTCAGCTCCCTCTCCGTCTCCAGTTTTTGCTGCAGGGTGCGGGCGTTCATCTCCAGCATGGCGTGCTTCTTCTCCAGGTCATTCAGCTGACAACACACACAACCACAAGTTCAAAGATTGTGTAGAAAAATATAATATATGCCATTTGGCAGACACTTTTATCCAAAGCAATTCAGCACAGTGTGTACATGATGTTTTTCTACATAATGCGACCCCAGCGAGAATCAAACCCATGGACCTGCCGTCGCTAGTGCCATGCTATAGACAAGACTCACCGTATCAGAGAGACTCTCGGCCTTCAGTCTCTGTTCTTTCAGGGCTTGCTGCAGAGCCACGATCTCCGCCGTGTGCTCCCTGACCGCTAGCTCCACCGCCTGGCGGGACTCGATACTGCGCTGGTCCGCACGCAACCTACACACACATGGAAAATTAACACTCCCTGTGTGCGCACAGCTGTGTGTGGGTAGCAGTAGGTTTGTAGTGTGTGTGTGTGTGAAGGCATTTGCATATGTAAATGTGACATGAGCACCTTTGTATGTACTGTATTGTGTGTGTGTGTCATGCATGTGTGTATGTGTTTATGTATGAAGCGTGTAAGACATGTGTGCATATGAGGCTTGTGCGCATGCATGCATGTCGCTTGCTTGACGTGTGTATGATAATCTGCCGTGCGTGTGGGCGTGTCTACCTATTCTGCTTCTCGTTGTCCATCAGGCGCTGCATGTCTCGAGTCCTCCTCTCGGCCTGGTTCTTCTCGTCCTCCAGGGCTCCCCTCCAGGCCTCCCACTGTCTCTCCTTCTCCAGCAGCTCATCATTCAGACTCTCCAGCTCCACAACCTGCTCCTCCAGCATGCTGCACGTCGTCTTCAGAGTCTCAATGTTCTACAGGCACACCAGTCACTTGTTTGATTTTGCCTTTATGTAACCAGGTAAGTCATTGAGAAGTTGAGAACTCATTCTCGTTTGCAATAACGAGGTGATACACTAGTCACTTCCTATGCCGAGTCTGTGTATATACACTACCGTTCAAAAGTTTGGGGTCACTTAGAAATGTTCTTGTTTTTGAAGAAAAGCTCATTTTTTGTCCATTAAAATAACATCAAATTGATCAGAAATACAGTGTAGACATTGTTAATGTTGTAAGTGACTATTGAAGCTGGAAACTGCAGATTTTTTATGGAATATCTACATAGGTGCACAGAGGCC
Organism: Oncorhynchus mykiss; assembly: GCF_013265735.2. Taxonomy (NCBI): domain Eukaryota; kingdom Metazoa; phylum Chordata; class Actinopteri; order Salmoniformes; family Salmonidae; genus Oncorhynchus; species Oncorhynchus mykiss. The sequence goes on along the minus strand of NC_048581.1, from coordinate 55,697,975 downwards.
CATTATCAGCAACCATCACTCCTGTGTGCCAACGGCATGTTGTGTTAACTAATCCAAGTTTATCATTTTAAAAGCTAATTGATGGCCAGAAACAAATAACTTTCTTCTGAAACTCGTCAGTCTATTCTTGTTCTGAGAAATTAAGGCTATTCCATGTGAGAAATTGCCAAGAAACTGAAGATCTCGTACAACGCTATGTACTACTCCCTTCACAGAAAGGCGCAAACTGGCCCTAACCAGAATAGAAAGAGGAGTGGGAGGCCCCGGTGCACAACTGAGCAAGAGGACAAGTACATTAGAGTGTCTAGTTTGAGAAACAGATGCCTCACAAGTCCTCAACTGGCAGCTTCATTAAATAGTTAACCGCAAAACACCAGTTTCAACGTCAACAGTGAAGAGGTGACTCCGCGATGCTGGCCTTCTAGGCAGAGTTCCTCTGTCCAGTGTCTGTGTTCTTTTGCCCATCTTAATCTTTTATTTTTATTGGCCAGCCTGAGATATGGCTTTTTCTTCGCAAACCTGCCTAGAAGGCCAGCATCCCGGAGTCACCTCTTCACAGAAACTTGGATTAGCTAACACAATGTGTATTTGGGACACAGGAGTGATGGTTGCTGATAATGGGCCTCTGTACGCCTATGTAGATATTCCATTATAAATCAGCCGTTTCCAGCGACAATAGTAATTTACAACAATAACAATGTCTACACTGTATTTCTGATCAATTTGATATTATTTTAATGGACAATTTTTTTTGCCTTTCTTTCAAAAACAAGGACATTTCTAAGTGACCAAGCAGTCATGGAACGTAATCAAACATTTAAACATTCTGGAAGGTACAGGAAACAAATGATGAGCAGACGTCCGTCACCTGTTTCTGGTTGTTGAGGTGCATCTCTCGGTCGGCCACCTCGCGGCGGAGGCGGTCCACGTCCTGTCCCAGCTGCAGGCGGTCGTCCGTCTCGTCCGTGGCCTCGTCCAGCTGCTTGGACAGGTAGAAGTTCTGTCTGTTCAGCTCGGCGTTCTCCTGGCTCAGCTGGGTCAGCTGCTCCTCCAGATCTGTGATCACCTGGTGGTGGTGGGGGTGAGGAACAAAAGCAACGACTGAACGGAGTTCAATCATTGCTTAAACGCACATTCTAATCTATATTGACATTCACTGCAATTGGAATTCCAATAAATGTTACTTACTGAGCAACTGTCTCTCAGGGCGTCAAACTTGCGTTGGATTTCATCTCTGTGGGCCTGAAAAAAATAAAACAAAAGTCTTGACCTCTGGTGTGATTTACATGACAGGTTGTGTGTGTGTGTGTGTGTACAGCTGTGCAGGTTGACTTGTCCCGTTGACCTGCCAACGTCCTTTCCTCTCACCCTGAGGGCAGTGATCTCCTCCTCGGCCTCGGCGGTGGTGTCCTCCAGCTCTGTCTTGGCCTGCTGCAGCTGGTTCTCCAGGGCGTGGCGTGCCGCCTGCAGTCCGCTAATCTGGGACTCCCGCTCCTGCAGCGACAACGTCAACTCCGTCACCTGGCGCTTGATCTCCAGCTTCTGCTCTTCGTGCTCCAGGCCCATCTAGAACACCAAAGGTTGACGGGTCAGAGGTTAAAGGGTCATGGCATTGCTTTGGATTTGATCGGATAATACAAGGGTGTGGGTAAATTAACTGCACCTTGTTTCATGAATTGTTTCTTTAGAACAGTGCTCGAGGTGAAATACTGTACCTTCGGAAAGTATTCAGACTTTTTCCACATTTTGTTAAGTTACAGACTTATTCTAAAATTGATAAAAAAATATACAAATATATATATAAATCCTCAGCAATCTACACACAATACCCCATAATGACAAATCAAAAACAGTTTTAGACATTTTTGCTGATTTGTTAAAAATAAAAAACAGAAATACCTTATTTAAATAGGTATTCAGCCCGTTTGCTAGGAGACTCAAAATTGAGCTCAGGTACTGTTTTCATTGATCATCACTGAGATGTTTCTACAACTTGATTGGAGTCCACCTGTGTTAAATTCTATTGATTGGACATGATTTGGAAAGACACACACCTGTCTATATAAAAAGGTCCCACAGTTGACAGTGCATGTCAGAGCAAAAACCAAGCCATGAGGTCGAACGAATTGTCCATAGAGCTCCGAGACAGGATTGTGTCGAGGCACAGATCACGGGAAGGATACCAAAAACTTTCTGCAGCATTGAAGGTCCCCAAGAACACAGTGGCCTCCATCATTCTTAAATGGAAGAAGTTTGGAACCACCAAGACTCTTCCTAGAACTGGCCGCCCGACCAAACTGAGCAATCAGGGGAGAAGGGCCTTGGTCAAGGAGTTGACCAAGAACCTAATGGTCACTCTGACAGGGCTCAATAGTGCTTCTGTGGAGATGGGAGAACCTTCCAGAAGGACAACCATCTCTGCAGCACTCCACCAATCAGGCCTTTATGGTAGAGTGGCCAGACGGAAGCCACTCCTCAGTAAAATACACAAATGCCATCCCGCTTGGAGTTTACAAAAAGGCACCTAAAGGACTCTCAGACCATGAGAAACAAGATTCTCTGGTCTGATGAAACCAAGATATTTGGCCTGAATGCCAAGTGTCACGTCTAGAGAAAACCTGGCACCATCCCAAGCATGGTGGTGGCAGCATCATGCTGTGGGGATGTTTTTACTGTGTATACTTATGTAAATGTCTTATTTCAGTGTTTAATTTTTCATAAATTAGCAAAAATGTCTAAAAACCTGTTTTCTGCACAGTGGTCTAAAGCACTGCATTGCAGTGCTAGCTGTGACACTAGAGAACCTGGTTTGAGTCCAGGCTCTGTCGCAGCCGGCAGCGACTGGGAGACCCATGGGGCGGCTGGGATGTTCCTGTCCCATTGCGCACTAGCGACTCTTGTGGCAGGCCGGGCGCAATGCACGCTGACACGATCGCCAGGTGTACAGTGCTTCCTCCGAAGCACTGTACACCTCCGCTTCCTCAAGAAGCAGTGCGGCTTGACTGGGTTGTGTTTCGGAGGACGCACGTCTCTCGACCTTCACCTCTCCCAAGTCCGTAGGGAGTTGCAGCGATGGAACAGGACTGTAACTACCAATTGGATACACGAAATTGGGGAGAAAAAGGGGCAAAATAATATACATTTAAAAATGGGGTATTGCGTGCAGATTGATGAGGAAAAAAATAATATTTAATAAATTTTAGAATGAGGCTGTAACGTAACAAAATGTGGAAAGGAGTTTGAATATTTTCCGAAGGCACTGTATTACTTGAAACTGAAGTTGCATGCAAGTAGCTTTGTGTAAATGCCAGCCAAAGTCAACACTTTTTGGGCTGGTTTCCCAGACACTGATTAAGCTTTGCCCTGGACAACAAAAGCAATTTCAAAAGCACAAATATGCTTCATTGTCTCAGCTTAATCAATGTCTTGGAAGCCAGCCCATAGTCTTACTGTGTACAATACAGGGGGCCCTTCTCTTTCCTGGCTTCTCCCCTATTTATCCAAATTCCCCTCTGGGGATCAATACATTTGATTCAACTCTGACCTCTCGGAGTCTGGTCTCCAGCTCCAGCAGACGGCTCCTCTTGCTTTGCTCCTGCTGACTCATCTTCTCAAGGTGCTCCTCCAGCTTGGCGTTCTGGGCCTCCAGCTTCCCCGCCTGGGACTCTAGGTAGAACTTCTGCTGCCTCAGCTCCGAGATCATCTCCTCCTGGGCTTTCCTGCCACAACCACAGTCAGACAGAGAGAGGGAGACCATTGAGGTTTCAACCAAAATATGCATTCTTTGGGTAACAACAGTAAACTTGTCTGGTTACGTATGCAACTTTGGTTCTCTGAAGGGATAGGGTGGGAATGATATGATTTAAAGAGAACTGAGGGAGATGGAGTTTAGTTAGGTGTGGAGTCTTTTTTAATTTGGTTTTCTGGTGCTGTAATGGTGATGGCTGGTGTCAGTTCCGTCTCCTGTCTGTTTTGTTGACTTTGACTTTATGCATACAATATATGTAAAAATGCATGTGCAGTGCATAGAAGTGGTAATACCAACTAATGAACAACATAAAAAGGTGCCAACCAAAGGATCGTTTAGCATTTTGTCTGATCCCCAGGTATCCATGCAGGATGCAATTGCCACTAGCAGAGAGAGCCTAGCTAGCTACTCTGTCGAGAGGGGCTAGCTGGGGCAACAAGTCGGCGGGGGAGGAGACAGTAGTGGATTGAGGGGCATGGATTGTCCATAGCCGCTGCTCATCTCCATAAATGATGCTGTGAACATGCAACATGCAATGCAATGCTACATCAGACTGCTACAAGATCACCAACTCTTTGGTTTTGCTAGCCTGAGATTGCTAACCAAGGGAAGTCCTACACTATTGCACATGAAGGTTTAAAATGTTGTATTGTCCTGATAGATTGTAAGTTACTGTTTTATATCATTATATTCTCTTAGTATGAATACACCATTTTGATATATCCTTAGAGATAGAAATGAGAGTTAGGTTAAATCTCTGTGTATGAGAAGTGTAATTATGTAGTTGACTGCAGGAATGTGTCCCGATAACTCAAGGCCTCTCCTGAATGATAAGCCTGTGATATGCACGGAGGAGCACAGAGAAATCCTGGGTGATGGAAAAGTACTGAAGTACATCTTTGTGGAAGGGAGGGGGTGAGAGCTAAGGGTATTAATGGACACTGCACTGTATTGAATCTATGTATTCAGCTGGTACATCTTCACTGAGTAAAAATGTGAAACATCACTCAGAGTTTGGGATCATTGGTATGATAAATATGTTTATTTGTATAATGAGATATTGGGTTTCTTATCAGCCCTGTCCTAGCTGTTTATTATTTGTGTAACTTTGTCCTCAGGCGGGTATGTCTGTCTGGTGAGACTACGATTTGTGCCTAGTAGGTGTACTGCGTGGCCTGCTATGTTTAATGTCTTTTGAACCACTCCAAATAAGAAGTTCCCTCATGGGAAAATAAAGCTATTCTAAAGACCGCCACACTGACATGTTTTTGTTTTGGGTATAGATGCTACGGTTAGTACTCACATGTTTTTGTTCTGGGTATAGATGCTACGGTTAGTACTCACATGTTTTTGTTCTGGGTATAGATGCTACGGTTAGTACTCACATGTTTTTGTTTTGGGTATAGATGCTACGGTTAGTACTCACATGTTTTTGTTCTGGGTATAGATGCTACGGTTAGTACTCACATGTTTTTGTTCTGGGTATAGATGCTACGGTTAGTACTCACGTGTTTTTGTTCTGGGTATAGATGCTACGGTTAGTACTCACATGTTTTTGTTCTGGGTATAGATGCTACGGTTAGTACTCACATGTTTTTGTTCTGGGTATAGATGCTACGGTTAGTACTCACATGTTTTTGTTTTGGGTATAGATGCTACGGTTAGTACTCACATGTTTTTGTTCTGGGTATAGATGCTACGGTTAGTACTCACATGTTTTTGTTCTGGGTATAGATGCTACGGTTAGTACTCACATGTTTTTGTTCTGGGTATAGATGCTACGGTTAGTACTCACATGTTTTTGTTCTGGGTATAGATGCTACGGTTAGTACTCACATGTTTTTGTTCTGGGTATAGATGCTATTGTTGGTACTCACATGTTTTTCTGAGTGTAGATGCTACTGTTAGCGGCTAACTTGTTGGCCTCAGAGAGCTCGGTGATCCGCTGCTCCAGATTCTTCATCTTGGAGTCCATGGCGTTGATGGTCTGGAAAAAGGGAATTGTAACACAAACAACACACTTAGATCCATGAAATAAAATTAAGGCCTTTTTCCCCCACCTCCATTTCAATTTAAGGGAACATAATGTGAAAATTGTGCCAGGGTGTGAATAATTGAGACATGGATGCAATGTGATTCTATCTATTTACGAATAAGCACGATTACAGCTTACAGATGTGGTCAAATGTATCAGCACCCTTGCAGTCTTTCTTCTAAAATAAGTTGACATTGAAAACTGTGGGTGTTTACACGAGTATATGTTTGCACAGGCAATGATTCTCGTTTACTGAGTAATCTCTCTCACCTGTGATACGTTTTGAAAAGAGTTTTGAAAAGAAAAATACAGAACATTCTGCTCCATTGCACTCGAATATAAAATGCAAGGGTGACAATATATCTGACCGCATTTGTACATCGCACACAAAAATATGTGTTGATTGTTTATCATTTCCATGAAAATAGACATCTGGAAGAAAAAAAACTTTTTTTGGTGGTTGAAATTTGTAGCCAGAGCCATATATTCAGACAGGGAGTAAATATAAAAGCCATATCATTAAATATATGGCTCTGAATGAAGCTACTGTAGAGCAATTCGACGGTAACGGTGGGATGAGGTAACGGTGTGATTGTGTATACAGTTGTATGGTTCGTTTAACTTGGCAATCATTGGTTTTTGTTTTGACGTACATTTTAAAGTGAAAAATCTGAGTCTCAGTGTTGCTCTGTTACCGTGGACTTGCCCTGTACTGAAATGCTAAACTAATACATAGGCTAATGTTACATTCAGACCAAAAACCCTTTCTGTCAATGTCAAATGTTGTCTGGCTCTGATCATAAAGCCTATTAGCGGTAGATAACTCAAGTCTATCACGTTAACTAGATTATAGACTTAAGCTTGGACTTTGCAGAGTGACCCCATGTAATGGAATACTCCGAATTAAAATCGCAGTCTTGACAGCATTCCCTTCGACAAATTGAGTGGAGCGCCAAACAAAACAAACAACAAAAAAAAACTTTGCCCATAAACATGTCAGAGAATCTGTCCTCAAACAAACAAAAGCTGTGGCAGAAGTCTCGGAGGCTCTCGCCCACACGGCCCCATAATTGGGAGTCTAATTGGCTCACTGCTGTTCTATAACATGTAGCCTATGTGAGTCATACAATTTTCCCATCTCCTCTATTAGCTGCAGTCACCACATTGATATTCGCAGAGATTTCCCCCCTCACAAAAAGCAAACAGTGTTGGACTGTACTGCCCTGCAAGTACTCTATGGAGAATATACACAGCTTTGCGCAGCAATATAGTAAGGAACAGGCGACAATCAAAGAGCGCAGTCAATTAAAAAGTACAAAGCAAGTATGCTAGTTAACTTCTCCAGCTGCACCTTGTTTCATTTTTTTGTCTTTCAGCACAGTTTCCCTGCTTGAGCAGAACTGATAAGCCTGGCAGAGAGAAAGAAGTCAAACACAATGTATTCGTTTTATTACTCCTTATGAAAATTGGCCTTACCGCTTTCTGTTCACTGAGGAGTTTACACTTCTCCCGGGCCTCTTCCTCGTGCTGGGCCCGTTTGGACTCCAGGCTCTCCTTGTCTGCCAGGTCCACCTTCATCTGGGCCTCCAGAACCTGGGCAGTGTTCAAAATGTTTTGAAACTGAGTAGTGCAATGCGAAGGTACTACCTGACCATGTCCAATAAGAACACAGATGTATTTATTTCTGTTGCAAACTGTTTTGCTATGGTGTGCCCAATCGAACAGTACACCTAGTTCAGGGGGACAGAGAAAGCCAAGTCACTAGTACGCTCACTTGGCCACACTTTTCAATACATAAAGATATCCTTGAGACCATGATTTGCAGGCTGACTCAAAAAGTCCTCTCTACCTTAATTTTGTCCTCATAGAGCCTCTCCTTCTGGACCAGGTGAGCCTCCATCCGCTGGGCTGTTGACTGGGTCTCCCTCAAGTTCTCCTCCAGCTCCTGTACAAACAAACACACACACACCATATATCATGCAAGGTAACAACAAAGACCTACAAAATGAAACAACAAAATATGGATGAAAGCACTATCCACACTGTCACTCAGTCCATGACAGAGACACTTGCTTGGAAGAGCTGTTTATCCATGACACGGTGGTAGCGGTGGCCGTTCATGTTGGCATGCAGCCCGGGTCGGTGCGCGTCAAGAAAGACGTCGCCTGTGTGAGCCGTGGTTTCTTCGTGGCTCGTGAGAGCAGGCGGGACATCCAAAGTGAGAGAAATGGGTGTGTGCATGCCATGGGGCAGCAAGCAGGACATTCCCTATGTGTGTGTGTGTGTGCATGCTTTAATCTATGCTCTAGGATAAAGGTAGTATAGAGAGGGATAGAGGAGTGGAGGGGGGGGTCAGGGTATTAAGAGGGGACTTATCCCTTGGCTCTCACCAGGATCTTATCAGCCATCTGCTGGATCTGCTGGGATTTAGTCTGGATGTCATCCTTCAGCTTGTTCTCTCGTCGTTCCACCATCTCCAGACGCTTCACCTGGTTCTCCAGGGTCTTCCTGCCCTCCTGCAGGACACACAACAAGTTCTTAATAATAGCCACATGACTGTCAACAACACTGAAATCAGTGGAGGCTGCTGAGGGAGGACGATTCATAATAACGCCTGGAACGCAGTGAATGGAATGGCATCAAGCGCATAGAAACCATGTGTTTGATACCATTCCACTAATCCCGTTCCAGCCATAAACACGAACCCGTCCTCCCCAATTAAGGTGCCACCAACCTCCTGTGACTGAAACGCAGTACATGGATGTAACACAATAAATCATTACAATTCAAAACAAATACATTTTTTACATAAACACAACACATGAGCAACCGTACCTCGGTCTCTCTGAGACGTCGTCGGAGGGAGTCGCTGGGGTCGGCCTTGCCGCGCAGCCGCTCAAGCTCCTGCTCCAGACGTTCTTTAGCCTGCCGGATGTTCTGCAGCAGCTCTGTGGCTTCTGTACTGGCTTTCACCGCCTGGGGGTCAAGAGTCAAATTAGACATTGTGTGGAGACAACAAAGCCCATTAGGATTCATGCCTTTTTATTCCAAAGAACACAGGCAGCAAGGGCATGACACAATATAAATAAATGGCACTGCCATTTAGCCAAGAAACGTTTGTACCCACAACTTCAGTGAACTGTGAATGTCAATGACTGATTACATCAGAAGCTATTCATAGCTACAGTTGAAGTCGGAAGTTTACATACACCTGAGCCAATTACATTTTCACAAATCAGTCAGTTAGGATCACCACTTTATTTTAAGAATGTGAAATGTCAGAATAACAGTAGAGAGAATGATTTATTTCAGCTTTTATTTCTTTCATCACATTCCCAGTGGGACACAAGTTTACAAAGTAGATGTCCTAACCGACTTGCCAAAACTATAGTTTGTTAACAAGAAATGTGTGGAGTGGTTGAAAAACGAGTTTTAATGACTCCAACCTAAGTGTATGTAAACTTCCGACTTCAACTGTATGTGCCTATTGGACCACAGTGGTGACAGCTGATGACTAACCATTCATTTGGGCTCACGAAGCTATTCTACGGTGACATCCAGGACCCCTGTGTGTGTGTGTGTGTGTGTGTGTGTGTGTGTGTGTGTGTGTGTGTGTACTTTAGAAAATATACCTTGGAGAGTTTGTCTTGGAGTTCCAGGATTTTCACTTGCTGTTCCGCATTGGTCTGAAAAACAGTACGAAAGATTAGCTGACTGTAATGTCAATGTGTGAAATGTATCTATTAATAATGGGACCTAATCTCTGCAGAAGACCGAGGCCAAAACGCATCAGTGCAAGGCAATACATCAATTATTGATGTTATCCATTTCATTCTCTATGGGACTATACAAAACGACGATTCGACACCCAAAGATTTTTGAAGAGTACTCCACAATACAGTTCACCCATGGACAGGACGGCATACCTTCTCCAGTTTGGAAAGGAGCTCCTCCACCTCAGCTTTACCCTGCTCCTTCGCCTTGGGGACAGAAATCCGACATGTTAGCATTCCGACTGCACCTGCATTCACCTCCATGGAGGTCCTACTCAGTATTCACACACCTTCTGGATCCTCTGCTGGTAGTCCACAGCCTTCCTCTTGAGCTCCTCGCTGGTGTTCCGGGAGTCTCGGAGCTCTGACTCGTACAGGTCACTACGGCGCCTGGCGGCAGACAAGTCCTCCTCCAGCTGCCGGATGGTGACCTGCATCTCCTCCAGCTGGGCATGGTACTCCTACGGCCGGGCGCACAGAGAAAGACAAGGGTTCAGGGTGTGCGTGTCTGTCTCCTCTAGCTAGGCATTATACTCCTGGAGCACAGGGAAATGTATGCAGGCCAAGATGAACATATTCTGGGCCCCTGGGAATTAAAGTCTCATGAATTTGTGTGTGTGTGTGTGTGTGTGTGTATGTGACTGGCTCATCATTTCTGCGGAGTTGTCGTGGAGGATTTTAAAAGATTTTATAATTACTATAATGACATCCACTCTTCAGGACGGAAAACATCATCCTTATAATCATCACACCGTCAAAACAAAAATCCTCTTTAGTCTTTTCCCCTTCATGATTCACACATACCCGCTTCTAATAATATTGTTGATAATATCCGACAAGAGCTGGCTTGTTATACTAACAGCAGTAGAATGAGCCTCTCATTGAGACGGTGGGGTTAAAAGCCTCTTACCTGCCGCTCTATAGTATATGAGCATGTGGAGAGGATGAATCACAGACAAAGAGAGGCTTACTAAGCCTGCTGATCCCTACTATGGGTGTGGAACACTCTCTCACACTGCTGCCTGCCTCAGAGGGCATCAATCACTGGCTCCTAGACCAATCACTGGCTCCTAGACCACAGACAATCACCCAGAGATTCACACCAGACCAGAGAGTTAGAGACTGCAGAGGTACGCTAGGCTAGTTTCTACAAAGGATTTTGTGTGTGTGTGTGTGTGTGTGTGTGTGTGTGTGTGTGTGTGTGTGTGTGTGTGTGGGCCTCCTTGTATCTTTGTTTAAAGGGACACAGAGTAATAAATATAATACATGCCATTTAGCAGACACATTTATCCATAGCGACTTACAGTCATGCGTGCAACATTTTACATATGGGTGTCCCGGGAATCGGACCCACTACCCTGGCATTACAATTGCCATGCTCTACCAACTGAGCTATGAAGTAGTGATGGGGGGGGGAATACATAAATACCGTTGCATATCTGGATATTATTTTTTACGATATATCGTATCGTTTTGACAATGTCGCAATATTATTTTTGCTAGTTGGCTGTACCTTTACCAAAACTCGGAGTCAATTTGTTTTCAGAGACTTAATTTCCATGACTGATCAAAACGTGTTCTCTCATCCCTCTACAGCAGACATATGGTTAACAAAATGTTCAGAACATCGAATCCCAATAAAATAAAAGTATCGAATCCCAAAACATATAAAATCGTGAGAGTCGCAATACATACTGTATCGGCACCTAAGTATCATGATAATATTGCGAGGTCCATGGCAATTCCCAGCTCTACTACAAAGGACCGCATAATAAAGCCATACTCTCTATGACAAAGTGTGTGGGTATGAGCCTCATTTGTCGACCAGTATTTACGTGAAGGGTCACAGAATAAGGTAATGATACTGTACAATGATACTGTACAGTTCGTGATGAGTGCAATGATACTGTATTAAAGAGCACATATACTGTATTAAAGAGCACATCCAGCTCCCGAGTGGCGCAGCGGTCTAAGGCACTGCATTTTAGTGCTAGAGGAGTGACTATAGACCCTGGTTTGATCCCGGGCTATATCCCATCCGGCTGTGAACGGGAGTCCCATAGGGCAGCACACAATTGGCCCAGCGTCGTCCGGGTTAGGGGAGGGTTTGGCCGGTGTAGGCCGTCATTGTAAAGTAAGAATTTGCTCTTAAATTATTTGCCTTAGTGAAATGAAAGGTTAAATAAAAAAATATGCATTATGCATTGCAAGTATGATGACCCTATGACCTTATAATGTAGATATGAGAGAGTGGAAAAGTAACACTGGACTGGCTAGGCCCAGGCTACAAAATGAACTAAGGTGCTCAATGACCATTCAGTGCTTGCAGGATGTTACATTATTTTTTTCACCTTTATTATACCAGGTAGGCAAGTTGAGAACAAGTTCTCATTTACAACGGCGACCTGGCCAAGATAAAGCAAAGCAGTGCAACACAAACAACAACACAGTTACACATGGAATAAACAAACGTACAGTCAATAACAAAATAGAAAAAATCTATATACAGTGTGTGCAAATGAGGTGAGGTTAGGTCTCTACCGCAATAAATAGGCCGTAGTGACAAAGTAATTACAATATAGCAATTAAACACTGGAGTGATAGATGTGCAGAAGATGAATGTGCAAGTAGAGATACAGGGGTGCAAAGGAGACAAAAAATAAATAACAATATGGGGATGAGATAGTTGGATGGGCTATGTACAGGTGCAATGATCTGTATACTGCTCTGACAGCTGATGCTTAAAGTTAGTGAGGGAGATATGAGTCTCCAGCTTCAGTGATTTTTGCAATTTGTTCCAGTCATTGGCAGCAGAGAACTGGAGGGAAAGGCGGCCAAAGGAAGAATTGGCTTTGGGGGTGACCAGTGAAATATACCTGCTGGAGCGCGTGCTACGGGGGGGTGCTGCTATGGTGACCAGTGAGCTGAGATAAGGCGGGGCTTTACCAAGCACAGACTTATAGATGACCAGGGGCCAGTGGGTTTGGTGAGGAATGTGAAGCGAGGGCCAGCAAATTAGAGCATACAGGTCGCAGTGGTGGGTAGTATATGGGGCTTTGGTGACAAAACTGATGGCACTGTGATAGACTGCATCCAATTTGCTGAGTAGAGTGTTGGGAGGCTATTTTGTAAATGACATCGCCGAAGTCAAGGATCGGTAGGATGGTCAGTTTTACGAGGGTATGTTTGGCAGCATGAGTGAAGGATGCTTTGTTTGCGAAATAGGAAGCCGATTCTAGATTTAATTTTGGATTGGAGATGCTTAGTGTGAGTTTGTAGTTGTCCACATATTCTAAGTCAGAACCGTCCAGTGTAGTGATGCTGGACAGGCGGGCAGGTGCGGGCAGCGATCAGTTGAAGAGCATGCATTTAGTTTTACTTGCACTTAAGAGCAGTTGGAGGCCACGGAAGGAGAGTTGTACTGCATTGAAGCTCGTCTGGAGGTTTGTTAACACAGTGTCCAAAGAAGGGCCAGAAGTATACAGAATGGTGGCATCTGCGTAGAGGTGGATCAGAGAATCACCAGCAGCAAGAGCGACATCAATGATGTATACAGAGAAAAGAGTCAGCCCGAGAATTGAATCCTGTGGCACCCCCATAGAGACGGCCAGAGGTCTGGACAACAGCCCCTCCAAGTTGACACACTGAACTCTGTCTGAGAAGTAGGTGGTGAACCAGGCGAGGCAGTCATTTGAGAAGCCAAGGCTATTGAGTCTGCCGATAAGAATGTGGTGATTGACAAGAGTCGAAAGCCTTGGCCAGGTCAATGAATACGGCTGCACAGTATTGTCTTTTATCGATGGCGGTTATGATATTGTTTAGGACCTTGAGCGTGGCTGAGGTGCACCCATGACCAGCTCGGGAACCAGATTGTATAGCGGAGAAGGTAAGGTGGGATTCGAAATGGTCGGTGATCTGTTTGTTAACTTGGCTTTCGAAGACCTTGGAAAGGCAGGGTAGGGCATACATAGGTCTGTAACAGTTTGGGTCTAGAGTGTCTCCCCATTTGAAGAGGGGGATGACCGTGGCAGCTTTCCAATCTTTGGGGATCTCAGACGATACGAAAGAGAGGTTGAACAGGCTAGTAATAGGGGTTGCAACAATTGCGGCGGATAATTTTAGAAAGAGAGGGTCCAGATTGTCTAGCCCAGCTGATTTGCAGGGGTCCCGATTTTGCAGATCTTTCAGAACATCAGCCATCTGAATTTGGGTGAAGGAGAAATGGGGGAGGCTTGGGCAAGTTTCTATGGGGGGTGCAGGGCTGTTGACCGGGGTAGGGGTAGCCAGGCGGAAAGCATGGCCAGCCGTAGAAAAATGCTTATTCTCAATTATCGTGGATTTATCGGTGGTGACAGTGTTTCCTAGCCTCAGTGCAGTAGGCAGCTGGGAGGAGGTGCTCTTATTCTCCATGGACTTTACAGTGTCCCAGAACGTTTTGGAGTTTGTGCTACAGGAAGCAAATTTCTGTTTGAAAAAGCTAGCCTTTGCTTTCCTAACTGCCTGGGTATATTGGTTCCTAACTTCCCTGAAATGCAAGAGTCCTGATCATAGACATAGGAGTAAATTGTCTGTGTTCTAGATTTTGGGAAAGTCTCCAAAATGGCGTTTCCCTTACTAGAACCTCTAGAGGACATGTCTTGAGTTTGGGACACAACTTTAGTTGTGTGACGCATACAACTCAGAAAGGCAGAGGGTTAGTTAGTAGGTTTGGTGCTGTATGTATTAAAGATCAGTTTTGGCCCTTCACATCATGACCTGATCCAACTCATACTCTGCAGGGCTCTATGCTGACTTGTTTTTACAAGGAACAAGTGTGCAGCTACGTTGAAAGATGTAGGCGCACAATTAAAAATATTTGCGATATTAGACATAGCTTCTAAAATACAATTCCATTCCGCACAGCAAAGTATTTCGGCGCATTTGCAAGTAAAATGGTTGCACTGTAGAGCCCTGCTCTCGCATGCTTGATACGTACGGCCCTCTGGGTGAAAACTCAGTAAGCATGCGGTTCACTGGTAAGGAAGGGGTTGATGAAGTGAAGACAAAGTTGAAGTGTGACTCTACCTGCTCCTTGATCTCCTGCAGCTTGCTGCTTTGCTCTCTGATGTCATGCAGCAGCTGCAGAGCCTTGTCATCCTCCTGAGACACCTCCACACGGGCTGCCTCCAGGCTGCGCTTTAAGCTCTGTGGAAACACACGCACAAATAACACACGCACACACAGTAAATAAATCACAACGCATTCAAATATATCACCCTATAATGCGGTAGGTCTACTCTAATCAAATGGAGAAATGCATGACGACACCGCATTATCATCAGTCATGCATATACTAAACTATATGGGACACATTAACAAGGTTGTAATGAAGAAAAATAATGTAAGAGACACTCCACTGTCCAATATGCACTCAACTGTGTTGATATGCAACTAGATATTTGAACACAGAGTTAACACATTACTTTTCTAGCAAAATGGCTGTAACCGTAAGGATAGTTTGGATGGACACATAGCATTAGGTACTCACACTGCACTCAGTGATGTAGGTGGCCAGGTCCTGCTCCAGGATGGTCCTCTGGTTCTCAGAGGCTTTGAGCTCCACATCCTTTTGGTGCAGAACTGACTCCAGGTCAGTCATCTTGCGCTGAAACCTAGAGATCTCCTGCTCCATCTAGGAAGGAAGCCACAAGGGACACCGAAGCTAGCTATTATACCGTGACTCAAAGGTTTATTTTTCAGAGTTGTACAGTGGGTAGAACAAGTATTTGATACACTGCCGATTTTGCAGGTTTTCCTACTTACAAAGCATGTAGAGGTCTGTAATTTTTATCATAGGTACACTTCAACTGTGAGAGACGGAATCTAAAACAAAAATACAGAAAATCACATTGTATGATTTTTAAGTAATTAATTTGCATTTTATTGCATGCAATGTGATTTTCTGGATTTTTGTTTTAGATTCCGTCTCACAGTAGAAGTGTACCTATGATAAAAATTACAGACCTCTACATGCATTGGAGGTAGGAAAAGCTGCAAAATCGTCAGTGTATCAAATACTTGTTCTCCTCACTGTATATAGAAATGTATATTTCTCAGAGTTGTACACATTTTGTCAAATGAGACGAGATAGTCACTCAAAAGGAGTTCAACGTTTGCCCCATGTCACGGTAAATGCCACGAGAGATCTCCTGCCCCATCTGTTAATCAATACATAATTAATTAACAGTAATGAATTGGGTTAAAAATAAGATGTTTTACTATATTGGTTATTATAGCACTCAAATCAATATCCATCTAGAGAGTATGCCATGCATATGCTACGCTGACGTATGGACCTTAAAACTCCACGACAATCTCCTAATTCTCTCGGATTCCAATGAGATATTACAAGAAGATCATCATTTAAAAATCAGTGTGTAAAAACAACTCATCGGAGAAGGTGAATACTGTTGGAGTGTCAAGATTTGTTTACATTCAGGTTAAATAGTGCCTGGAGACTTTAGATATAGACCACCATTCAGAATCATTTACATGTGGACCATTTCCAGGAAAAAAAATAAAAATAAAAATTAAGCAGCACAGTACCTTGTGACATTTGTCTTGAGTTTCTTGAAGTTCTTTGCTTTTAATATGAAGCTTTTTCTCCATGGAGTTGGTTTTGGCAGGAGAGTTGAGGCCTGAAGCCACTGACCTGGGACAAGGCATATGGGAGAACACACTCATTGCACCATTCTGATAAAACATTCACATCTCATTTTGAATTGAATGCAAAGGGTTGTGCTCCACGAGTTTGACAAATATGTCAGATTCTAACTGGCATTCAATAGTTTCTTCAATCCAGACTATAGGCCATTGACTAGGCTATTACATGACTGCAATTCAAGCTCAATAATAACACATTTTTAATGCCATTTAATTCAAAGCAACTAGGCCCATTTCTCTTCTCAATATAATTTGGTACAATGACTGTCCATCTTGATTGACTACGTTGAGTCAAACTGAAAAGTTAAATTGGATTTGGCAGACAATGACTTTGAAGTCAATCCTCATGCTTAGAGGCTTAGTTTGTGGCAATAAGATGAGGGATGATTAACGTAGTAATCAAGATATTAATTAAGATATTAAAGAGAAGTTACAATAAATCAACCGCTTGAATTTGTAGGATGGAACAATTCCCAAGTGGCGTTATTATCATAACCCCCAAAACAATGAAGCCTATGTTTTTGTTGGCAAATGACTAAACACATGATGTTTAGGCCTACCTCTTCAAGCTATATTTTAAAATTGAAGGCTAATCTTGCTCCCAGTGTCTTACCTTCACCACTACAGATACAGTAGGCTATATCAGAGAAATGAAGTGCTACAGTGCCTTGCGAAAGTATTCGGCCCCCTTGAACTTTGCGACCTTTCGCCACATTTCAGGCTTCAAACATAAAGATAT
Source organism: Oncorhynchus mykiss (assembly GCF_013265735.2). Lineage (NCBI taxonomy): Eukaryota > Metazoa > Chordata > Actinopteri > Salmoniformes > Salmonidae > Oncorhynchus > Oncorhynchus mykiss. Next base: position 55,680,978 of record NC_048581.1, on the reverse strand, counting down.
AAAACAGTATTTTTTTGTGAAGAATCAACAACAAGTGGGACACAATCATGAAGTGGAACGACATTTATTGGATATTTTAAACTTTTTTAACAAATCAAAAACTGAAAAATTGGCCGTGCAAAATTATTCAGCCCCTTTACTTTCAGTGCAGCAAACTCTCTCCAGAAGTTCAGTGAGGATCTCTGAATGATCCAATGATGACCTAAATGACTAATGATGATAAATACAATCCACCTGTGTGTAATCAAGTCTCCGTATAAATGCACCTGCACTGTGATAGTCTCAGAGGTCCGTTAAAAGCGCAGAGAACATCATGAAGAACAAGGAACACACCAGGCAGGTCCGAGATACTGTTGTGAAGAAGTTTAAAGCCGGATTTGGATACAAAAAGATTTCCCAAGCTTTAAACATCCCAAGGAGCACTGTGCAAGCGATAATATTGAAATGGAAGGAGTATCAGACCACTGCAAATCTACCAAGACCTGGCCGTCCCTCTAAACTTTCAGCTCATACAAGGAGAAGACTGATCAGAGATGCAGCCAAGAGGCCCATGATCACTCTGGATGAACTGCAGAGATCTACAGCTGAGGTGGGAGACTCTGTCCATAGGACAACAATCAGTCGTATATTGCACAAATCTGGCCTTTATGGAAGATTGGCAAGAAGAAAGCCATTTCTTAAAGATATCCATAAAAAGTGTCGTTTAAAGTTTGCCACAAGCCACCTGGGAGACACACCAAACATGTGGAAGAAGGTGCTCTGGTCAGATGAAACCAAAATTGAACTTTTTGGCAACAATGCAAAACGTTATGTTTGGCGTAAAAGCAACACAGCTGACACACCATCCCCACTGTCAAACATGGTGGTGGCAGCATCATGGTTTGGGCCTGCTTTTCTTCAGCAGGGACAGGGAAGATGGTTAAAATTGATGGGAAGATGGATGGAGCCAAATACAGGACCATTCTGGAAGAAAACCTGATGGAGTCTGCAAAAGACCTGAGACTGGGACGGAGATATGTCTTCCAACAAGACAATGATCCAAAACATAAAGCAAAATCTACAATGGAATGGTTCAAAAATAAACATATCCAGGTGTTAGAATGGCCAAGTCAAAGTCCAGACCTGAATCCAATCGAGAATCTGTGGAAAGAACTGAAAACTGCTGTTCACAAATGCTCTCCATCCAACCTCACTGAGCTCGAGCTGTTTTGCAAGGAGGAATGGGAAATAATGTCAGTCTCTCGATGTGCAAAACTGATAGAGACATACCCCAAGCGACTTACAGCTGTAATCGCAGCAAAAGGTGGCGCTACAAAGTATTAACTTAAGGGGGCTGAATAATTTTGCACGCCCAATTTTTCAGTTTTTGATTTGTTAAAAAAGTTTGAAATATCCAATAAATGTCGTTCCACTTCATGATTGTGTCCCACTTGTTGTTTATTCTTCACAAAAAATACAGTTTTATATCTTTATGTTTGAAGCCTGAAATGTGGCAAAAGGTCGCAAAGTTCAAGGGGGCCGAATACTTTCGCAAGGCACTGTACATGTCAGGTAACAAAATGCCACGACGGGCCTGATGGAAAGCACAAATTTGTGGGTAAACTTGCCAAATGTAGACAAGTTAAGAACTACACTACCGGTCAAAAGTTTTAGAACACCTACTCATTCAAGGGTTTTTCTTTATTTTTACTATATTGTAGAAATAGTGAAGACCTCAAAACTATGAACACATATGGAATCATGCAGTAACCAAAATATTTTATATTTGAGTTTCTTCAAATAGCCACCCTTTGCCTTGATGACCGCATTGCACACTCTTGGCATTCTCTCAGCCAGCTTCAACTGGAATGCTTTTTCAACAGTCTTCACTCCGCGGTCCGACTCATCCCAAACCATCTCAATTTGGAGGAGGTCGGGGGATTGTGGAGGCCAGGTCATCTGATGCAGCACACCATCACTCTCCTTGGTAAAAAAAATAGCCCGTACACAGCCTGGAGTTGTGTTGGGTCATTGTCCTGTTGAAAAACAAATGATAGTCCCACTAAGCCGAAACCAGATGGGATGGCGTATCGCTGCAGAATGCTGTGGTAGCCAAACTGGTTAAGTGCGCCTTGAATTCTAAATAAATCATAGACAGTGTTACTAGAAAAGCACCCCCACACCATAACCCTTCCTCCATGCTTTATGGTGGGAAAAACACATAAGGAGATCATCCGTTCACCCACACCGCGCCTCACAAATGACACGGTGGTTGGAACCAAAAAACTCACATTTGGACTCGAGACCAAAGGACAAATTTCCACCGGTCTAATGTCCAATGCTCGTGTTTCTTGGCCCAAGCAAGTCTCCTCTTCTTAATGGTGTCCTTTAGTAGTGGTTTCTTTGCAGCAATTCGAACAAGGCCTGATTCACACAGTCTCCTCTGAACAGATGAGGTTACGATGTGTATGTTACTTGAACTCTGTGAAGCATTTATTTGGGCTGCAATTTCTGAGGCTGGTAACTCTAACAAATTTATCCTCTGCAGCAGAGGTAACTCTGGGTCTTCCATTCCTGTGGCAGTCCTCATAAGAGCCAATTTAATCATAGTACTTGATGGTTTTTGCAACTGCACTTGAATAAACTTTCAAAGTTCTTGAAAATGTCCGTATTGACTGACCTTCATGTCTTAAAGTAATGATGGACTGTCGTTTATCTTTGCTTATTTGAGCTGTTCTTGCCATAATCTGGACTTAGTCTTTTACCAAATAGGGCCATCTTCTGTATACCCTCCTACCTTATCACAACACAACTGATTGGCTCAAACGGATGAAGAAGGAAAGAAATTCCACAAATGAACTTCTAAGAAGGCACATCTGTTAATTGAAATGCATTCCTGGTGACTACCTCATGAAGCTGGTCGAGAGAATGCCAAGAGTGTGCTAAGCTGTCATCAAGGCAAAAGGTGACTATTTGAAGAAACTCAAATATAAAATATATTTTGATTTGTTTAACACTTTTCACCTCATGATTCCATATGTGTGATTTCATAGTGTTGACGTTTTAACTATTATTATACGATGTAGAAAATAATACAAATAAAGAAAAATCCTTAAATGAGAGGTGTTCTAAAAACTTTGACTGGTACTGTGTGACCTTTTCCACAATTTGCTGTGTTCCAGCCTGAATTAAACATTACTTGAGACTTTGTGTCACTGGCCTACACACAATACCCCATAATGTCAAAGTGGAATTGTTTTTTTTCTTTATTGTAATTTAACAAATAATGAGGAAAAGCTAAAATGTCTTCGGTCAAAAAGTATTCAACCCCTTTGTTATGGCAAGCCTAAATAAATTCAATTCAAATGCATTTCAAACAGAGATTACACCACAAAGACAAAGGAGGTTTTCCAATGCCTCAAAGAAGGGCACCTATTGGTGAAGTTATTAAATACACTTTGGATGGTGTATCAAATCACCCAGTCACTACAAATACAGGCGTCCTTAACTTAGTTGCCGGAGAGGAAGGACATCGCTCATGCATTTTTACCATGAGGCCAATGGTGACTTTAAAACAGTTAATGGCTGTGATACAAGAAAACTGAGGATGGATCAACAACATTGTAGTTACTCAACAATACTAACCTAAACCTAAGTGAAACGAAGGAAGCCTGTACAGAATAAAAATGTTAATCCCACTTTGTAAGAACAAAATGTGGAAAAGGTTGTGTGAATACTTTCTGAAAGCACTATGTTGTGTGGTCCATGCAGTTTATGAGGCTACACTTTTCACAGAGTGGTGAAAGTGCAAGGTGATGAACTTGATTCTCCTTTCCAATAAAAATCTAGGGTCTTATTCTGATGACAGATCCTTGGCTGCAGTTTGTCAAACCTTTTTGTTCATAAAAATATCATCATGTAGGCTATAGGCTACCTGCACTGTATCTGCAAGCTGTTGGCTAGAGCACACGTGCCAAGACCAAGTAGAAGGAATTGTCCGTATCGTCCCGAGATAGAAGTGTGTACAGGCACAGATATGGGTACCAAAAAAAGGTCCCAAAGAACACAGTGGCCTACATCATTCTTAAATGGAAGAAGTTTGGCGCCACCAGAACTGTTCCTAGAGCTGGCCGCCCGGCAAAACTGAGCAATGGGGGGGGAAAGAGCCTTGGTCAGGGAGTTGACCCGATGGTCACTCTGACAGGGCTCCAGAGTTCCTGTCGAGATGGGAGAACCTTCCAGAAGGACAACCATCTCTGCAGCACTCCACCAATCAGACCTTTATTGTAGACCGGCCAGACTAAAGCCATTCCTCAGTAAAAGGCACATGACAGACCGCTTGGAGGACTCTCAGACCATAAGAAACAAGATTCTCTGTTCTGATGAAACCAAGATTGAACTCTTTGGCTTGAATGCCAAGCGTCACGTCTGGAGGAAACCTGGCACCATCCCTACGGTGAAGCATGATGGTGACAGTATTGTGCTGTGGGGATGTTCTTCAACGGAAGGAACGGGGAGACTAGTCCGGAGCGAGGGAAAGATGAACAAAGCAAAGTACAGAGAGATCCTTGATGAAAACCTGCTCCAGAGCACTCAGGACCACAGACTGGGGCGAAGGTTCACCTTCCAACAGGACAACAACCCTAAGCATACAGCCAGGACAACGCAGGAGTGGCTTTGGGACAAGTCTTTGAATGTCCCTAAGTGGCCCAGCCAGAGCCCAGACTTGAACCCGTCTCTGGAGAGACCTGAAAATAGCTGTGCAGCTACCCTGCCCATCCAACCTGACAGAGCTTGAGAGGATCTGCAGAGAAGAATGGGAGAAACTCCCCAATAATAGATGTCAAGCTTGTAGCATCATACCCAAGAACTCTCAAGGATGTAATCACTGCCAAAAGGTGCTTCAACAAAGTACTGAGTAAAAAGTCTGAATACTTATGTAAATGTCATATTTCATTTTTTTTTTTTGTTATAACTTTTTTACAAATTAAATTATTTGCAAACATTTCTAAAATATGTTTTTTGCTTTGTCATTATGGGGTATTGTGTGTAGATTGATGAGGGGGAAAACTATGTAATCCATTTTAAAATAAGGCTATAACGTAATTGTTTTGTGAAAAGTCAAGGGGTTTGAACACTTTCTGCGTGACAAAACCATCTGAATTGAAAATCCGATGGAAACCCATTGAACTTGTAGTCGGTACATAGGAATTTTGCCGCAAAAGTTATTTTCATGTCCACTACGTCATGCACAGCCTTTTATCCGCAACAAGTCAATGTCTAGCAATCACAGAATCTTGTTTACATAACGACATATGGTCCGACAAACAAACCATGAGAAAAATTGCAATGTAAACACAACAGCACATTTCCTAGAGCGCTCAGGACCACCATTACATGAGTACAGATTGAAATGGGCTGATACATTGAAATGCCAAAAACACAGGTACATGACATAACACGCATCCATAAAAATCAGCACCAGTTTTCCTTGAATGCGTACTGAGCAACATACTTCCCTCATCATCACAATGCCCCTGGGAGAGACGGTGCCTGGCGAACAGCAAAACACACAGGATGGGCATCACTGCCTCCATCACACTGTGCAGAGATCATAGATCAACAGCCAGCGCTGGCTGCATTTTCATAGATAGCCAGGATGGATGGCTGGGCAGGCTCTGTGTGGTTACATGTTAGCACTTGTCAGCTACAGGAGCTCCCATCTGCTTCCACTATGCTAAACAAATGACCATTTGCCTGGATTGCTCTGCATTTTTCCCTAATTGGGCTTAATGAGCAGTTTAATATACAACAAGCCCTCATATGTTAACACAATCAGCTTCTGTGTCTTGTTTGCGCTGCTTGTTTGGTACCATTAAAAGCAGTGCAAAAAATGAAACCAAAAACAGATCACCGTGTCTTAGGGAGATGCAGCATCGTGGGAAAGAAAATAAAATATATGAATGTAAAATAGGGAGGAGAGAGAGAACGAGAGCGCGAGAAAGAGAGAAAAAGAGAGACATACAGAGATGGGTCAAAAAAACATCCTCGTTTCCATAGAAATACATTCGCTCCACCAATCTGCATCCCTCCTTTCTCTGACTAATCTAATCTGCCCTTTGTTTCATATTTTTTGTGCTCCTTTTCTTCTTTCTGTTCCTTTTCTGCATCATCACCCACAGATTCTGCAATTAACCTGCCACAGGGAACAGTCAGTGCTAGAAATCAACCAGGGGCAACATTATTAGGGAATCAGCAAGCCACTGACTAGTTGAGTCAATTACCAACCAAACCACACCGCTGTTAATTTGGCAAAGCCATTATACACTGCGCGGCAATAACAAAGGCAGAGCACCATAACATGCACACAACTGAGGAGGGGAGAGAGGGGAGGGTCTCCTCCACCTCACAGCAGCGCACGCCATCGACACACTCACCGGAATACCAACCAGCTCTGATAGTCCAATAACATCAGCAAGCTACGTTCTCCTACCATTCAGCTCTGGTGTGTCTGATCTCCACAGCAGTCAGAGGTAGACGACAAACCTCTCGTCTCATTCTTTATCCCAACCTTTCTCAATCAGAGAGCTCTGTTTTCAAATGGTGAAAACAGTCAGAATCCGGTCTGTGTTTATGACTGGATGAACGCATGAAAGAGGGGCTTGTCTCCAACGAGAAAGGAGAGAGAGGAGTTCCCCTCATTCTGTCTGACACAGCACATAGCCACCAAGCCCATAATAGAGCCACCAGCCAAGCACTGCCACTGCAGGAAAAAAACTGCCTATAGACTCAGGCAGCATATAGAAAGACATGGTTGGATGATACCTGGAGAGCGTTGCCGTGGCGTTACTCAAGGCAGATCAGACCTGCCACCACCTGTGAATGGCGCCTATCAAGCAGAGGGGTTCGGCTGACAGACGCAGGTCAAGGTACAGTACTTACTCAGACTTGGCCAGCGCTGTCAACGCCCTGCTGAAGAACCAGCCTAGAAAGGGCAGGTCCTGGCCCTGGAAGCCCGGCCGCAGGGGGTCTCGCTGGGCATCCGCTCGCCGGGGCCGAGGCTTCTCCGGGGGCTCCTCAAAATTGGAGGTATCATCTTCGGCGCGGAGTGTCGGCACGAAGGGAGGGAGGGCTGCGGGAGGAGGGAGAAAAGAACGAACGAGGGAGAGAGAGTGAATGAGCGAGAGAGATACGCCGGGAAAGAGTCAACAGATACAAAAAACGGGGGAAGTGAGGAGAAGAAACATGCGATGTGGCTGTAGCGCAGCAATTCGCGCACTCTCACACACACACACTCCTTCTCTCACACACACACTCATAAATTGCTCTCCCCCCCCTCCCATACATACGTTGTAGCGTCTCCCTCTCTCTCACTGCAGCAGCTCGGTCTAATCAGCTGGAGCCATAGCCGCCAAAGCACAGCCCTATAGTCTAGCGCTCTATCTGCACTCACTCAACCATTAACAAGCCCAGCCTCATACATTTGCACAACACACACACGCATTTAAGACGCACACCAATCACACCATCTTATGGTAGTCTTTAAGAGCATTTTAAAGCAGAGGCAGTATTTGGATTCCCAAAGGTTCCTTTGATCAGCATATTTGACAAATAGCCCATTAAGCTAGGTGGGTGAATAGCCACCCAGGTCAATTTTTTTTTTAAATAATTTTTTAATTCTTATTTACAATGACGACCTACACCGGCCAAACCCGAATGACGCTGGGCCAATTGTGCGCAGCCCTGTGGGACTCCCAATCACGGGCCGGTTGTGATACAGACTGGGTTTCGAACCAGGGTGTCTGTAGTGACGCCTCTAGCACTGAGATGCAGTGCCTTAGACCGCTGCGCCAAAACATCCTGATGCTGTGTTTTAATGTCAATGAAACAAAGGAGCTCTATGATCAAGTACTTGGACACGGGACTCCATTTCTTACTGAATTCAGCAACAATTTTCTTTCAATCAGGGTCCACAAATAACAGCTCTTCCATGAAAGGAAAAATATTCCAGTAAATCCTCTTCCAGAAATAGAATAGTCCACAGTAATTCTAATTCCAGACGTTCATCTATTTACCCTGACAACAATATGATATTGTGAGCATCAATGAGGCAATTTCACATATCTGGTCAATCAAAGGCTCTGGCATTCTTCTCATGACATTCTCACCACGTGTCAATGCTGAGTGATTCTGAGCTGTAACACACAAGCGTTTATCTCATTAATATATTCCCTCATCCTAGTGTCAGGCTTTATGTCCAGCCTTTTCCCTGCTCTCCTGGGGATCACACACACACAGACACACACAGTAGTAGTGGCATCAGTAGTTGTGAGATAATGAGATTCGCTACGGTCTGGCAGGAGGCCAGCTTAGTCCAGAGGGGGGATGTTGAGGAGAGATCAGCAGCTCTGTGTGTGTGTGTGTGTGTACACATTACGCTGTACGTAGTATACTGTGTACAATTTTTGTTTCCTTTAGTAGTATAGTGAAGCATGGAAAGCGCTTGAGTGCTGTATTTCAAGTGTGTGCATTCCATCGATCAATAAGAAAGAGCTCTACAAACCATTTACTGAAGTAAGCAAAATATACTGTATATCCAAAAACTGTCTTAGTGAATCAACAACCAAGCTAAGTGGAAAACCATGCCAGCTTTAAGTTTGAGTGAACTATCCCTTTAAACCGAATCAAACCCTAATTTTTCTTCAAATGGTTCTTCTCTACCTTGCAACACTTAACAGATGTAAGACACACATTCATAAACAAGGCTGAGGTGAGAGGACCATGATCAGCTTATAACCAGGGTCGTACTCATCAGGGCACTCAACGGATAAGTTTGAAAACGTTTCGCAAACGGAAAATGAAAATAAGTGTTTCTTATTGGACAAGTTCACTTGTTTTCCATTTGGTGGCTAATGAATACGACCCTGGTCAGTTAGGAGGGGGCCAGGGCTCACCTTGTCTCAGCTTGTTCCAGTCCACAGTGGAGAAGAAGGGGTGACAACGGAGCTCCTCAAAGCCTAGCCGCTCCTGCGCTCCACAGAGTAGACTCTGAACCAGGTCTACAAAGTGCTTACTTGCCTTTGGATCCTGGGGGAACCTCAAAAAACGCTGGGAGGAAAACGATAGGGACAGAATGCAGAGTCACAATGGTCTTAAACATAGAATTCAGATAACTCTGTGGCAGCTAAGGTTGTCAAGAATCACTAAATGTTTTGTTATGACTACTGTAGTTGGTGTAAAATTGCTACGCCTATTTTCCCTGTAGACTGCCTGAAGAGATAGCGGACAGCCTCATACATCATTTGTCAGGTAACCCCCCCCCCCAGCAGATTCAAAATAAAAATGACCTACTTTTCCAGGATACCAGTTCTTTATCATTCCATACCTTTTTACAGACTTCCAGACCAGTGCAAGAAGTATCAGACAGTACGTATTAGATATAATAATGGGACCCTACCTGGAAGTTCATGATATTGTGGGCAGTCTTGGTGGCGGTGCCATCGGTGAACGGAGACTTCATGTAGATCATCTCGTAGGCGATGATCCCTAGTGACCACCAGTCACACTCCAGGCCGTAGCTACACTGGGACCCCCCGTTCATAGCCCCCAACACCTCAGGGGACAGGTAGTCCTGCGTCCCGACAGATGCCCTGGGGGTAAACACCTGCAAAACAGCCATCTCAGTTACTCTGACCTCATGAATAATCTCTAAATGAATGTTATTATGTGGAAGTTGTAACTGCTATTGCATTATGTTATAACCCAATGTTTGAGTAGTAATCCATCCCTTGCACAGGTTTCACATGTTGTTTCAATGGAGCCAGCAACTTGGTAGTTCCATGAGCTTTTTGTTTTGTTTTTGCGGCACAACCTTCTCACACATTCAATAGGAAAAATAAGAAATCCTCTTCAGTATATTCATTCTGATGTGTGAGCTTTTACCTTTTTATTAGCAGTGAGCTTGGCAGCTGAACCAAAGTCTGCCAGCTTGATGTGCCCAGTGCGGTCAATGAGCACATTCTCTGGTTTGACATCTCTGCAACAGCAAAGATGCGAGGAGGATGTGAGAGAATGCAGGAGAAAGCGAATGGGAACAGAAGGACAAGGAGGAGCGAGACCAGACAAAACAATTTGACCTAAACGCAGGTGAGAGATCTTACAAAGAGCGAGAAGGATCTCTCTCTTATACCTGTGGTGTATTAACCGTATATGAACATTGACACTAGTAGTCACGTTGTTATTCTGGGGATTCACATTAGCGGTACAGAGGTGTGCAGCCCATTTGAGTGTATTAAAAGTGTGGAATTTGGAAGTCACCTGTGGACAAAACCCATCTGATGCACAGCGTGGATGGCCTCCACTAGTTCGGCCAGGTAAAACTGGGCCATGGCCTCGTCAAATTGCTCCTCATATCTGTTCATCAGGGCCATCAGATCCCCACCCGGGAGGTAATCCATCGCCTATCAACACACACACACGGAAATTAAACACAAACACGGCCATGTGCATAGTAACGTGACAATCATGTTTTCAGACAAACAGGAAACTGTCTTGCAACAGCCTGGCCAAACAGCTTCATTCATTTTGTGTTTATTTGAAACCCTGCGAAAAAAGACAAGTATCACCATGCCACATTGCAGACAACACAGTTTCTATGGTCATTGGTCCCATATTAAACCACCAAGAGCTCCAAAATGTGTCTGGAAATCAAATTGAAATACTTGTCACAAGCTTTGTAGACAACAGCTGTAGACTAAAAGTGAAATGCTTACTTACAGGTCCATTTCCAACAATACAGAGTTAAAGATAAGATAACATTTTTATAAAAAATATAAATAGTGAGGAATAAATAGACTTTGAATAACAACTATAAATAATAAGTAAAAATAACATGGCTATATATAGGGAGTAGAAAATAACAAAGCAACCGTTTCTAATTAATTCTACCAGTGCTGCCGTTGTTCCATGCATTCTAAATATAAACAGGAAGCAATAAAGGCAGCAGCTATCAGTAGGGGTGTTAAAAGTTCAGCAACGAGGAGCATACCGCAGCGCATGAATGGTCGGGGAGTCTGAATGAACAGCAGCATTCTAAAGAGGTTACCTAGCAACAGGGTACTGAGAGACACTTTGGAGCAGTCTAACACTTGGGTAGAGATGGATTCTTTGTATTTTCTCTGGGCTCAGTATGGAAGTGTGGGCAGAGATCAGAGCTGGGAGCGGGGGCTGACTGAGCTGAAGCAGACATGGAAAATAACTCATTTCTAATTTAAGCCACTCAGTTCGCTTTCCGAGCAGCAATGCATTGCTCACTTGGCATTTGTTTTGGATATTCTAATCCCACTAAATTCACAGGAAGAAGTGGACAGAGCGTTCCAGCAAACGGAGTACAGTGAGGGAAACACACAATTGTACTGATTAGGTAAAGTGGGAAAAAACATCTAAAATGCCAACTTTTTGGCTGAAGGGACACATTTGGGATTTCGAAATTGAATTACAAGCCACAAAATTGTAATAGCGGCTCAAAGAAGGCTGCAAAGGAACGAAAATTAAACCAATGAACGGTTTGAACAATTTGATTATTTATTTTTATTTAGCTACGCAAGTCAGTTAAGAACAAATTCTTATTTATTATCGGCCTACTAAGGTCTATAGATGCTATTTATGCATGCATTCGGTTTATATTATTGTTGTTGTTATGAAAAGGAAGACATCGGAGCATCCATACCCTGCAAACACTATGCATCGATAACATGTTTTGAAAATCTATAGTACTGTTTATCAGCCCAATACAAAATATGGTACATGACGCCATCTATTGGACATCTGATGGATAGCAATGGAGAGGTATGAGACTATGTAAGAAAATTGAAAAGCAACCCGGGTTCCATTTGGATTGACAGAGCGCAATGCCATGATGAATTCATTTAACTACGGATGTAAATATAGGGTCCCAGGCCATATTGAAGTACATGTTCGGCCCTAGGGCCATAGATTGCCCACCGCTGTACTGACCCATAACCAATCTGGAATCTGATTTGTTCCCAGCCAAATTGCCTTGTTTTTAACGAGACTTTTCTGTGAAAGCAAGGTCGACGGAATGTTTTCGAGCGAGACAGACGAGTGGCCATGGCCATCATTTTCAGCGTTGTCTTAGGGGCATTCTCGCTAGTAATATCTATAGATTTTGACAAATTGTGTCGAATATTGATATTGCATTGTGGTGTCAATCACACAACAAATAATTCATAGGCCATAACCTATGTATTTCAATACTGTTACCAGGTAGACATTGTCTTGGTCCTGGAAGGCATACAGGAGCCGTGGGATCCAGGGGCTGCAGCTCAGTGCCAGTATCTTCCTCTCCTCCTCATAGAACACCTGAGGGAGGAACAGAACATGAGTTACAGAGGAAGGGAATGCTACGCCTATCAACTACATTTCAGGAAACCACAAACAACGGATATTTTCCAAACATGGTACAGTTTTCACAGATTGACTCCTCAGTCAAAGGTGAATACTTACTTCCATTTAAGTTGACTTTCAAAGTCTCTCTTCGACATTGACGCATGACTAAGTGAAAATTCTATGATTTACATGGAAGTGAGGACCCGCCCCCACAACGAATAACTATTTTTGGAGCAGAATGAAAAATTGTGTAGCTTACATTTTCTTTGGAGCGCAGGCCTGCCTTCTCCATGACCTTCAAGGCACACACATCTCCTGTGGATCTCTCTCGGACCACCTGTACTTCAGCAAAGCGGCCGCGTCCAACCACCCCGCGCTTCTCAAAGTCCCGCAACCCAGGCTGCAACTCATGTAACTCTGACACCACCTCAGAGTCTGAGAGTCACACAAACATACACAGTTAAACATTAGTAATTGAGTATTCGAACAGACGTCAAAGCTCAATCTTTAACCAGAGATAATTTTTTTCAACAAATACTGTCAAACTATTTTGTGCAATGCGCTTTGTGGTTGCCCAAACAGGCAAGTGTAATTTCACCTAGAAGACAACATAAACTTGCTTTGACTCTAGTGTTCCATTTGTACATGTACATTTGCAGGGGCACAACAAAAAAGAAACCAAGCCAAGCATCGCAAGTTCTTTTCCCTAAATTCCCTTTCCTCTCAGTGTCTCATTCACTCAACTGCGTTCTGACCGCTCCTTACACACACATGTGCTGAGTGAGCATACAAGCTCCCATTAGGCCTCCAGAAATCAATGCCTATAAAAACATTATCTAACTAATGGGATACACAAGCTACATTCCTTGCCAAATGATGACAGTTCACAAATTCAAAATGGACTTGTTGAATGAAGTAGGAAAATGTGTGTTCCAACCACAAGCTGCAGTTTTGGACTAATTGCTTCCTATCTATTATCCGCGTAGGCTCCTTTGCGAACTGCTAGTGCCATTAAGAATTGGTTAGCTTAGCTTATAACCACCCTAAACATAGACAAGTTCGAAACTGAAAATACGCAAAAACATTTGTTTGATTAAAACAAAAACTACATTTTCATGACAATCATTAAGCATAGGCCAACTCACCAAACTGATGTCATGGCCATAATTCACCACCATGCAGAGTTCAATGTGGAATTGTTAATCCAATTTAGAAAATTCCAAAGAACAGGCAGGACAAACTAAATTGAATGCCTGTATTTCGAAAAAACAGATCTTGGTTTGTAACCCTGAAAAAAAGTATTTCAACTTGCCAAATTGAGCCCTGTTTCAAATGATCACTCTTTGAGAATAACTGTTCCAGACGTGAGATGCGCATCCCTTCGCACGGTCTAACTGTTCTGTCTAAATTGTTTCACTTGGGAAAAATACGAGGTTCTATTTTATTCTGTTATATTACACAATATTTTTCTTCTTCTATAAAATTGACTGTGATAAGGGCTAAAGGAAATAAGAGTCTATTGTCTGCTAAATTAACAAAGCAAGGCTATGCTATTACACAGCAATAGGCTGCACAAGCAAGCGCCACTGCTGAGGTTCTGAAGATTATGTTCCACAATATGATATAACCAGTTGATATTACGGTTTCAATAAATGAATATTAAAATGGCACTTGCTTTTTTCTTGACTGAATATATAAATGGGCCATGTTATCTGTAATGGTTATGAAAAATTAGGAATTGTTGCACACTGTTGGCATAGGCCTATAGACAAATGCACACATATTTGTTTTACATGCAAGTACTCCAACAGTCAAAACATGTAAAATACCCATCCCTATTAAACATAGGAGTATAATAAGATGATATCCTTTACTACTAAAACACTTCAGTAGTAAATGATAGATGCAAATCAAATGCTTACACTTGTTGACAAAGTTGGCCACATATTCTATCTTCATCAGGTCTGGGGAAGAGCACTCCTGGTAGAGAAGGAGCAGAGCGTCCAACAGCTCCTCCCTCGTCACATTCACCCCACCCTGTAGGCCATGGTTGGATGTCTTTCCCTGGAGTGTTAAAGCAACAGGGGCATACATTAATCATTCTTATCAATTAAACGAGGCTTGCCAACGACCATCTCAGACCTTGCTGAACCTTTATCTGCATTGAACTGTTGAGCTAATTAGCTATATTAGTCGCTAGCAAGTTTATAACCAAATTATTAGGAGTATGTATTTCTACTGTTGTTTTGATTATTCTCTCTTACTAGCCCATATATAAAGGCAGTACATCAAGTAGCTACACCAGACAGTAATATTCACCTGCAGTAGGTGGTTGAGGCGGGAGCAGCGACTGGTCATTGGATCGAGAGACGCCAGATCTTTCACACTCCCTTGATATTTGAATTTAAACATACCGACGCCTCGACTCTTTCCTAATCCAACAGAGATTGACACAGCAGGATCAGTTTTAGAATCACAAAACCAGCTGGTACGTTAGCTATGAGCAGCAATAACAGCTAGTCAACTAGCTATCTTGCCCTGGATAATTCAACACATTCATTGCAAGCAAACTAACAGAGATAGAATACGAATGAACTTTCCAACCTAGTACGTACATATAATAAAAACGTAATGTAGCCTATCTAAAATTTAGCCAACGGACAATATACTTAAAAAAAAAAAGAAAACATTAGGATCCTCCTGCTGTCTGCGGACCTGCGGTTGATTTTACTTCCGGTCCACTTTCGAATTTTGCGCGTTCTCTGTTCGCCTCATTACGTCATCACATCACGTTCTCACAGTGCTCGTTCATTGGATCAAGGGCGTCTAGTCCCGCCCTCCTTACTTGGCTGACGCGCGACACACTTGACTACACAGTGGCTGGTGTTCGAAAGACTAGTATTCTCCTCTCTCTCTCTGTAAAGAAAATCATGCCGTCTGGTTTCCTTTAACTGGAATTTGATGTATAGCATTTACTTTTAATTAAGTATGAAAATGTAGTATTTTTCCCACAGTAGCCTACTTAAGTACATTTTTGGGGGACAATATTTTCCTCCTTCAGACTAGATGGACATCATATTTTACAATTTGTGTCTCCCCTTTTTGTAGGCTGGATTAGATGGGTGCATTCAAGACAAGGTGTTGTCATTCATTTTTTGTCTTAATTTAAAAAAAATTGCCCCCACACCAGATACAAACATAACACACACATACGAACAACAATTGAACTTACAGACGCACAGAAACAACTATTACATCTCATCTGCCCAGACCCACATGCTCACACCCTCATCCCCAGTGCCTGCATTATTGTTTGCCACATGGCCTTACATTTTTACCAATTTAATAAATAATTCAACATTTTCATTGTGTTATTGATGACGGATTGATGAGAAGAGAATCATCCAGCATTGGGTTTCTGTAAAAAGAGGGTGACCCAATTACCACCTCATCGTTGAGTGGATTGTGCGGTAAACCTCCAGGTAAACGCCGCACTTCCCAGGAGTCATGTGTATCCCCTGTCACAGGAGGAGACGGTGGCTATGGAGACATATGTCACCGAATCTCTGGGACAGGGGTACATTCGGCCCTCCACGTCATCCGTCTCCTCAAGTTATTTTTAATAAATAATTGGCACGGACGCAGACCTTATGAGTACCTAGTCATGCCATATGGGTTGAAAAATGCTCCAGCGGTCTTCCAATCTTTTGTAGACAATATTCTCCGGGACCTGCACGGGTGTCTCTGGTGCGCAGGGTACTTGGGCAACTGTTGGAGCATGACCTGTACGTCAAGGCCGAGAAATGTGTGTTCTCCAAACAAGCCGTCTCTTTCCTGTGGTATCGCATTTCCACATCTGGGGTGGTGATGGAGTGTGACCGCATTGCGGTACGGTAAAGGAGGTGCAGCGGTTTTTAGGGTTTGCCAATTACTACCAGACGTTTATCCGGGGTTTTGGGCAGGTGTCTACTCTCATTACCTCACTTCTGAAGGGGGAGCCGGTGCTTTTGCGGTGGTCGGCGGAGGCGGGCAGAGCTTTTGGTTGTCTGAAGGCTTTGTTTACCGATGCTCCCGTATTGGCTCATCCGGACCCCTCTTTGGCATTCAGAGTGGAGGTGGACGCGTCCGAGGCTGGTGTTGGAGCCGTGCTATCACAGCGCTTGGGCACGCCACTGAAGCTTCGACCCTGTGCTTTCTTTTCGAGGGAGCGAAACTATGATGTGGGGGACCGGGGGTTGCTGGCTGTGGTAAAGGCTCTGAAGGTGTGGAGACATTGGCTTGAGGGGGCGCAACACTCTTTTCTCATCTGGACTGACCACATCCGGGCGGCGAGGAGACTGAATCCTTGCCAGGCAAGGTGGGTGATGTTTTTCACAAGATTTAGTTTCACCATCTCATATAGACCAGGTTCCCGTAACGCTAAGGCCGACGCACTGTCCTGTCTCTATGATACCGACGAGTGGTCCATCGAGCCCACCCCCATACTTCCGGCCTCTTGTTTCGTGGCATGGGAGGTGGACGCAGACATTGAGCGGGAGTCACGGTTAGAACCTACTCCACCACAGTGTCTAGCTGGTCGGAGGTACGTCCCGCTTGGTGTTCGCGACAGATTGATCAGGTGGGCCCACACAGGACGGTGCGGGATCTTAGGGGGAAGTATTGGTGGCCCACCTTGGCCAAGGACTTGAGGGTTTTGAGGGTCTCCTCCTGTTCGGTGTGCGCCGAGTGTAAGGCTCCTAGACACCTGCCTAGAGGGAAGTTACAACCCCTCCCCGTTCCACAGCGGCCTTGGTCACACCTGTCGGTGGACTTCCTCACTGATCTTCCGCCATCACAGGGGAACACCACGATCCTGGTCGTTGTGGATCGGTTTTCTAAGTCCTGCCATCTCCTCCCTTTGCCCGATCTCCCTACGGCCCTACAGACTGCGGAGGCCCTGTTTACACACGTCTTCCGGCACTACTTGGTGCCTGAGGACATTGTTTCTGATCGGGGTCCCCAGTTCACGTCCCTGGTTTGGAGGGCGTTCATGGAGCGTCTGGTGGTCTCGATCAGCCTGACCATCGGGATTTCACCCCGAGAGTAATGGGCAGGTGGAGAGAGTTAACCAGGATGTGGGTAGGTTTCTGCGGTCGTATTGCCAGAACCGGCCAGGAGAGTGGGCGAGGTTCGTCCCATGGGCCGAGATGGCCCAAAATTCACTCCGCCACTCCGCCACTCCTCCATGAACCTGTCGCCGTTTCAGGACCGGGCTATCAGCCGGTCCTGGTACCGTGGCATCAGTCAGACCGAGGCTACTGCGTTGGAGGAATCCCTGAAACAGGCTGGTGGGCGGCAGAAGGAGAGAGCTGACTGCCACCGCAGTGAGGCCCCCGTGTTCGCACCGGGGGACCGGGTCTGGCTCTCGACCCGAAACCTGCCCCTCCGCCTGCCCTGCCGGAAGCTGGGCCTGCGGTTTATGGGGCCATTTATAGTCCAGAGGGGAATAAACGAGGTGTGTTATAGGTTACAGCTCCCCCTTACTATCATATTAACCCCTCATTTCATGT
The DNA here is from genome assembly GCF_013265735.2 of Oncorhynchus mykiss. NCBI lineage: Eukaryota > Metazoa > Chordata > Actinopteri > Salmoniformes > Salmonidae > Oncorhynchus > Oncorhynchus mykiss. Next base: position 55,663,042 of record NC_048581.1, on the reverse strand, counting down.
GTCTCTCCTCAGGCCGGTGGTAGCTGGTCCAGTGCAGGACATTGAGGTGCGGGAGGTCCCTGCTCCCCTCCTGGACATCGAGGAGGCCCCGGCGTACACGGTGCGTTCCATCCTGGACTCTAGGCGTCGGGTGGGGGGCCTGCAGTACTTTGTGGATTGGGAGGGGTACGGTCCGGAGGAGAGGTGCTGGGTGCCGGTGGGGGACATCTTGGACTAATTTCTGCTGAGTGAGTTCCACAGCCTCCATCCGGATCGACCTGCGCCTCGCCCTCCGGGTCATCCTCGAGGCTGGCGTCGACACGCTGCGGGAGCCGCGCGTCACCACCATGGCTTTTGGGCACTGCATCTCACAACCGGCTGTGATTGGGAGTCCCATAGGGCGGCACACAATTGGCCCAGCGTCGTCCGGGTTTTTCTGACTTGCCTCGTTAAATAAAGGTTACATTTTAAATACAAATTGTAAAAATGACTCCAAATAGGCGCTCCTCCACCATTGTAAAAAATACTAACCAAAATATAAACGCACCATGTAAAGTGTTGGTTCCATGTTTCATGAGTTGAAATAATAGATCACAGAAATGTTCAATATGCAACCCAAAAATATTTATCTCAAATTTTGTGCACAAATTTGTTTACATCTCTGTTAGTGAGCATTTCTCCTTTGCCAATATAATCCATCCACCTGACGGGTGTGGCATATCAAGAAGCTGATTAAACAGCATGATCATTACACAGGTATACCTTGTGCTAAAAGGCCACTCTAAAATGCACAGTTTTGTCACACAACACAATGCCATACATGTCTCAAGTTTTGAGGGAGCGTGTAATTGGCATGCTGAATGCAGGAATGTCCACCAAGGCTGTTGCCATATAATTAAATGTTAATTTCTCTACCAAAAGCCACCTCCAACATCGTTTTAGCGAATTTGTCAGTAGGTCCAACCGGCCTCACAACCGCAGACCATGTATGGCATTGTGCATTTGTATTTATTATGGATCCCCATTAGCTGCTGTCAAAGCAGTAGCTACTCTTCCTGGGGTCCAGCAAAATTAAGGCACTTTATACCATTTTAAAAACATTACAATACATTCACAGATTTCACAACACACTGTGTGCCCTCAGGCCCCTACTCCACAACTACCACATATCTACAGTACTAAATCCATGTGTATGTATAGTGCGTATGTTATCGTGTGTGTGTGTGTGTGTGTGTGTGTGTGTGTGTGTGTGTGTGTGTGTGTGTGTGTGTGTGTGTGTGTGTATGCATGTGTCTGTGCCAATGTTTGTGTGGGCGAGCAGTTTGCTGATCGATGGCTATTTGAATGCACAGGGATACCATGACGAGATCCCGAGGCCCATTGTTGTACCATTCATCCGCTGTCATCACCTCATGTTTCAGCATGATAATGCACGGCCCCATGTCGCAAGGATCTATTCACTATTTGTGTTGGTAAAATTAATTACAATTAATTATGTGAGAAATTGTGGTGGAAACACCTTTATGCGCAAATATTGATCTAATAACCTTCATATCGAAGTAAAGTCACGTGATGATATGTTATGTTGTCCTCCCTCTACGACTCTGGAAACCATGCAGTTTATTAGGTTACAGATTAAATAAGTTGTGATGAACTTCAGAGGGTAGTGAATGTGCAAGGTGATGAGCTTGATGCTCCTATTCTGGTGTCATGATGATTGATGCTTGGCTGAAGTTTGACAAATGCAAATAATATCGCTCTTATTCATAATAGTCTCAGCATGTAGGTAGTCTACCCGCACTGTATCTGCGAGCTGTTGGCTAAAGCCCATGTTCCAAGACCAAAGACATTCCAAGACATTCGCAATGTAACGCAACAGTTTTTGTTACTATCATTATAGTTGAAAATGCAATGGAAACCCATTTAACGTGTATTTTTCATTCGGTACATGGGAATTTAACAGCAAAAGTTATTTTTATCTGCACTACTATCTGCACTGGAAACACGTCTCAGGTGGGAAAATGCTCATATTGTTTTAAGCAGATTTAATAATATCTATTCTTGATACACACTGGAAACTGTTAAGCGCGAATACCAAAACAAATGTTTTACCCCTTTTTTCGATCTTGTCTCATCTCTGCAACTCCCTAACAGGCTCGGGAGGCAAAGGTCGAGTCATTAGTCCTCCGAAACATGACCCGCCAAGCTGCGCTTCTTAACAACCGCCCGCTTAACCCAGAAGCCAGATGCACCAATATGTCGGAGGAAATACCATTCAACTAACAACCAAAATCACACCACAAGGAGTCGCTAGAGTGTGATGAGCCAGGTAAGGCCCCCCCTGGCCAAACCCTCCCCTAACCAGGACGACACTCGGCCAATTGTGTGTCGCCCTATGGGACTCCCGATCACGTCCGGTTGTGACACAGCCTGGGATTGAACCCGGGTCTGTAGTGACACCTCTAGCACTGCGATGCAGTACCTTAGACAACTGTGCCACTCGAGAGGCCCCTGCGTTGCATTTCTTGACACAAACCAGTGCACCTGGCACCTGCTACCATACCCTGTTCAAAGGCACTTAAATATTTGGTCTTGCACATTCACCCCCTGAATGGCACACATACACAATCCATGTCTCAATTGTTTCAAGGCCTAACAATCCTTCATTAACCTGTCTCCTCCGCTTCATCTACACTGATTGAAGTGGATTTAACAAGTGACATCAATAAAGGATCATAGTTTCACCTGGATTCCCCTGATCAGTCTATGTCATGGAAAGAGCAGGTATTTTGTACACTCATTGTATAAGAATATTTGCCAGGGCATACTGTATGTTTCATTATAAATCTGGTTATTTCACATGGCGATATGGGAAGCAAAAAGGTTAGCTAGCTTGCAGTGTTTAGCAAACTTGTAAGCAATGGAGGACAAGAGACCATTCTTTTGCTTTCACCACAAATGAGAAGATAACAAGAATCCACCCAAAAATGTATTTTGTTTAATAATAATAATACATGTAATAACTAGTGATTACAGGCTATTGTGAAATGGTAGAACCTGCTGTGGTGTCGTGACTTTATGTTCATTAATCTGATGACTTATTTATTTAATCCACTATGTTTAATTGTTACCCAATTAAATGAATCATGTAACAATTAACTCATTAGGATTTGAGACACCACGGAAGAGGTTGTTTAAACAGTTACCATCTCAAAAATTAAACTAAGGTATATATCAGGTACCAAGGTAAGACCCAAGTGCAGACTGTGTGAAGTAACAATGTTTATTGTAACGGGCAGGCAAACGGACAGGTCAAGGCAGGCAGGGGTTCGATAATCCAGAGTAGATGTCATGTACTGTCATGTTGTCTTGTCTCTGTCCTTTCCCTTCACCCTGTCTCCCTCTGCTGGTCGTGTTAGGTTACCTTTTCTCCCCCGCTTTCCCCCAGCTGTCCCTTGTCTCCTCTAACTACCCATTCACCCCGTTCCCCACCTGTTCCCTTTTTCCCTCTGATTAGGTCCCTATATCTCTCTCTGTTTCTGCTCCTGTCCTTGTCGGATTCTTGTTTGTTTGTGTCATTCATGCCTGAACCAGACTGCCGTCATGTTTGCTGTAACCTTGTCCTGTCCTGTCGGAATCTGCCGGTCCATCTGAGCCTACCTATGTTTGGTAATTAAAGAAGCTCTGTTTAAGTTGATTCGCTTTTGGGTCCTCATTCACGCACCGTAACAGAAGAATCCGACCAAGAATGGACCCAGCGACTTCGGATCCTCTCCACTCAGCCGTCGAGATCCAGGGAGCGATGCTAGGCAGACACAAGCAGGAATTGTCTGCTGCTCGACATGCCGTTGAGACCCTGGCCACCCAAGTCTCCAACCTCACAGAACAGGTTCACCATCTCCGCCTCGATCCACCGGCCACTTCCAGGGCTTTCGAATCTCCGGAGCCCAGAATCAATAACCCGCCGTGTTACTCTGGGGAGCCCACTGAATGCCGCTCGTTCCTCACCCAGTGTGATATTGTGTTTTCTCTCCAGCCCAACACTTACTCCAGGAGCACTGCTCGTGTCGCCTACGTCATATCTCTCCTTATTGGACGGGCTCGTGAGTGGGGCACGGCAATCTGGGAGGCAAGGGCTGAGTGTACTAACCAGTATCAAGACTTTAAGGAGGAGATGATACGGGTTTTTGATCGATCTGTTTTTGGGGAGGAGGCTTCCAGGGCCCTGTCTTCCCTATGTCAAGGCAATCGATCCATAACAGACTACTCTATTGAGTTTCGCACTCTTGCTGTCTCCAGTGGCTGGAACGAGCCGGCCTTGCTCGCTCGTCTTCTGGAGGGTTTCCGCGCAGAGGTAAAGGATGAGATTCTCTCCCGGGAGGTTCCTTCCAGCGTGGATTCCTTGATTGAACTCGCTATTCGCATTGAGCGACGGGTTGATCTTCGTCACCGAGCTCGTGGAAAGGAGCTCGCGCTCTCCGTCGCCTCCCTCTCCGCATCACTACCATCTTCCTCTGCCGGCTCGGGTGCTGAGCCCATGCAGCTGGGAGGTATCCGCATCTCGACTAAGGAGAGGGAACGGAGAATCACCAACCGCCTCTGTCTCTATTGCGGTGCCGCTGGTCATTTTGTCACTTCATGTCCAGTAAAAGGCCAGAGCTCGTCAGTAAGCGGAGGGCTACTGGTGAGCGCTACTACTCCTGTCTCTCCTTCAAGATCCTGCACTACCTTGTCGGTCCATCTACGCTGGACCGGTTCGTCAGCTTCCTGCAGTGCCTTAATAGACTCTGGGGCGGAGGGCTGTTTTATGGACGAGACCTGGGCTCGGGAACATGACATTCCTCTCAGACAGTTAAAGGAGCCCACGGCCTTGTTCGCCCTGGATGGTAGTCCTCTCCCCAGGATTCAGCGTGAGACGCTACCTTTAACCCTCACTGTTTCTGGTAATCATAGTGAAACCATTTCTTTTTTAATTTTTCGTTCACCTTTTACACCGGTTGTTTTGGGCCATCCCTGGCTAGTTTGTCATAATCCTTCCATTAATTGGTCTAGTAATTCTATCCTCTCCTGGAACGTCTCTTGTCATGTGAAATGTTTAATGTCTGCTATCCCTCCTGTTTCCTCTGTCTCTTCTTCACAGGAGGAGCCTGGTGATTTGACAGGGGTGCCGGAGGAATATCACGATCTGCGCACGGTGTTCAGTCGGTCCAGGGCCACCTCTCTTCCTCCACACCGGTCGTATGATTGTAGTATTGATCTCCTTCCGGGAACCACCCCCCCCCGGGGTAGACTATACTCTCTGTCGGCTCCCGAACGTAAGGCTCTCGAGGATTATTTGTCTGTAGCTCTTGACGCCGGTACCATAGTCCCCTCCTCCTCTCCCGCCGGAGCGGGGTTTTTTTTTGTCAAGAAGAAGGACGGGTCTCTGCGCCCCTGCATAGATTATCGAGGGCTGAATGACATAACAGTGAAGAATCGTTATCCGCTTCCTCTTATGTCTTCAGCCTTCGAGATCCTGCAGGGAGCCAGGTTTTTCACTAAGTTGGACCTTCGTAACGCTTACCATCTCGTGCGCATCAGGGAGGGGGACGAGTGGAAGACGGCGTTTAACACTCCGTTAGGGCACTTTGAATACCGGGTTCTTCCTTTCGGCCTCGCTAACGCTCCAGCTGTCTTTCAGGCATTAGTCAATGATGTCCTGAGAGACATGCTGAACATCTTTGTTTTCGTTTACCTTGACGATATCCTGATTTTTTCACCTTCACTCCAGATTCATGTTCAGCACGTTCGACGTGTCCTCCAGCGCCTTTTAGAGAATTGTCTTTTTGTGAAGGCTGAGAAGTGCACTTTTCATGCCTCCTCCGTCACATTTCTCGGTTCTGTTATTTCCGCTGAAGGCATTAAGATGGATCCCGCTAAGGTCCAAGCTGTCATTGATTGGCCCGTCCCTAAGTCACGCGTCGAGCTGCAGCGCTTTCTCGGCTTCGCGAACTTCTATCGTCGTTTCATCCGTAATTTCGGTCAGGTGGCAGCTCCTCTCACAGCCCTTACTTCTGTCAAGACGTGCTTTAAGTGGTCCGTTTCCGCCCAGGGAGCTTTTGATCTCCTCAAGAATCGTTTTACATCCGCTCCTATCCTTGTTACACCTGACGTCTCTAGACAGTTCGTTGTCGAGGTTGACGCGTCAGAGGTGGGAGTGGGAGCCATCCTTTCTCAGCGCTCCCTCTCTGACGACAAGGTCCACCCATGCGCGTATTTTTCTCATCGCCTGTCGCCGTCGGAACGTAACTATGATGTGGGTAACCGCGAACTGCTCGCCATCCGGTTAGCCCTAGGCGAATGGCGACAGTGGTTGGAGGGGGCGACCGTTCCTTTTGTCGTTTGGACTGACCATAGGAACCTTGAGTACATCCGTTCTGCCAAACGACTTAATGCGCGTCAGGCGCGTTGGGCGCTGTTTTTCGCTCGTTTCGAGTTCGTGATTTCTTATCGTCCGGGCTCTAAGAACACCAAGCCTGATGCTTTGTCTCGTCTCTTCAGTTCTTCAGTAGCCTCCACTGACCCCGAGGGGATTCTCCCTGAGGGGCGTGTTGTCGGGTTGACTGTCTGGGGAATTGAGAGGCAGGTAAAGCAAGCACTCACTCAAACTCCGTCGCCGCGCGCTTGTCCTAGGAACCTTCTTTTCGTTCCCGTTCCTACTCGTCTGGCCGTTCTTCAGTGGGCTCACTCTGCCAAGTTAGCCGGCCACCCTGGCGTTCGGGGTACGCTTGCTTCCATTCGCCAGCGTTTCTGGTGGCCCACCCGGGAGCATGACACGCGACGTTTCGTGGCTGCTTGTTCGGTCTGCGCGCAGACTAAGTCCGGTAACTCTCCTCCTGCCGGCCGTCTCAGGCCGCTTCCTATTCCCTCTCGACCGTGGTCTCACATCGCCTTAGATTTTGTCACCGGACTGCCTTCGTCAGCGGGGAAGACTGTTATTCTTACGGTTGTCGATAGGTTCTCTAAGGCGGCTCATTTCATTCCCCTTGCTAAGCTTCCTTCTGCTAAAGAGACGGCACAAATCATCATCGAGAATGTTTTCAGAATTCATGGCCTTCCGTCAGACGTCGTTTCGGACAGAGGTCCGCAATTCACGTCTCAATTTTGGAGGGAGTTTTGCCGTTTGATTGGGGCTTCCGTCAGTCTCTCTTCCGGCTTTCACCCCCAGTCTAACGGTCAAGCAGAACGGGCCAATCAGACTATTGGTCGCATCTTACGCAGTCTTTCTTTTCGCAACCCTGCGTCTTGGTCAGAACAGCTCCCCTGGGCAGAATACGCCCACAACTCGCTTCCTTCGTCTGCGACCGGGCTATCTCCTTTTCAGAGTAGCCTCGGGTACCAGCCTCCGTTGTTCTCATCTCAGTTCGCCGAGTCCAGCGTCCCCTCCGCTCAGGCTTTTGTCCAACGTTGCGAGCGCACCTGGAAGAGGGTCAGGTCTGCACTTTGCCGTTATAGGGCGCAGACTGTGAGAGCTGCTAATAAGCGTAGAACGAAGAGCCCTAGATATTGTCGCGGTCAGAGAGTTTGGCTCTCCACTCAGAACCTTCCCCTTAAGACGGCTTCTCGCAAGTTGACCCCGCGGTTCATTGGTCCATTCCGTATCTCTCAGGTCATTAATCCTGTCGCAGTGCGACTTCTTCTTCCGCGATATCTTCGTCGCGTCCACCCGGTCTTCCATGTCTCCTGTGTTAAGCCCGTTCTTCGCGCCCCCGCTCGTCTCCCCCCCCCCCCCCCCATCCTTGTCGAGGGCGCACCTATCTACAGGGTCCGTAAAATCTTGGACATGCGTCCTCGGGGCCGTGGTCATCAGTACCTAGTTGACTGGGAGGGGTACGGTCCTGAGGAGAGGAGTTGGGTTCCCTCTCGGGACGTGCTGGACCGTGCGCTGATTGATGATTTCCTCCGTTGCCGCCAGGTTTCCTCCTCGAGTGCGCCAGGAGGCGCTCGGTGAGTGGGGGGGTACTGTCATGTACTGTCATGTTGTCTTGTCTCTGTCCTTTCCCTTCACCCTGTCTCCCTCTGCTGGTCGTGTTAGGTTACCTTTTCTCCCCCGCTTTCCCCCAGCTGTCCCTTGTCTCCTCTAACTACCCATTCACCCCGTTCCCCACCTGTTCCCTTTTTCCCTCTGATTAGGTCCCTATATCTCTCTCTGTTTCTGCTCCTGTCCTTGTCGGATTCTTGTTTGTTTGTGTCATTCATGCCTGAACCAGACTGCCGTCATGTTTGCTGTAACCTTGTCCTGTCCTGTCGGAATCTGCCGGTCCATCTGAGCCTACCTATGTTTGGTAATTAAAGAAGCTCTGTTTAAGTTGATTCGCTTTTGGGTCCTCATTCACGCACCGTAACAGTAGAGGCCAAGGTACAGGATGGCAGGCAGGCTCAGGGACAGGCAGAGTGGTCAGGCGGGCGGGTACAGGGTCAGGACAAGCAAGGGCAAAAACCAGGAGGACGAGAAAAAGAGAAACTGGAAAAAGCAGGAGCTGAGACACAAAACGCTGGTAGGCTTGAATAAACAAGACGAACACAGGGGATAATGGGGAAGATGGCCGACACCTGGAGGGGGGGAGACAATCACAAAGACAGGTGAAACAGATCAGGGCATCTTATCATATCCTAATTCGGAAGCTCATGCATCTGCAAAAACCCAGCCTTACTCATGATTCAGTACTACACAAATTGATTTAATTATTTATTTACTAGCTAACTAAATAATAACAGGCTAACATACACACTTAATACATGAGACAAAGGTCCCTAGCGGACTTTTACAATATGGTGGCTTTTTACACAACGACATGGAGAGGAAGAGAGAGGGAGAGAAAAAGACACATATCGTCAATACATTTCAGAACTATTCTCACAGTAATCATATAGTTTGCACACAAACCGCTGCCCATTTTGAACAAGAAATCATGAATGTATTTACATGTGAGAGCCTTTTATCGGTCGGAACCATCCCTCCTTGGGAAGGTTGTTGGCTTTTCATTGGCAAGCTGTATGGCTCTGATTGTCCGAAAGGGATCTTCCCTTTCCCCCTTTTCTACTGTTGTTCACTCTGGAAGATAGCTAGCCAGACATGTCGACAGTTCCCATTGGTGATGAGCGTAGTAGGATAGTCTCACTTTGCTTTTCTAGATATTTGACTCAAGATAGCTAATCAGCTGTCTCAGTGATTGTCTGAGAGGGGAGTTTGTTTTCCCCCTCATGTTGTTATTCAGGATTCGCACCACGATGGAAATGACCTGCAGCTCGCCTTCTCTCTGGTCTAAAGGAAGGTGAGTTTATTTCTTCACCTCGTATTCAGGTTCAATGTTGCAACCATTTCAAACATGTAGCTCCCGCCTCACATTTCCTGGTCTCTGAGATTCAGCTTTTATACCACTTTAGATGTGGGCTGCAACTCCCTGTCTTTCCTGGTCTAATGTTAATCTCTGTTAGCAGTCCTTTTATGCTCTCTGACCAAAGGGGACAGTTCTGTCAGTCTGACATGCTCTCTGACCTCACTTGGGGCGTGGCTACTTACTATGCACAAAGTTATGTAAAACTATTTTCATGTCCCTATCTTAACAAAAAATACTTTCATCTTTTCATATTATATGCACAACGTATTGGATGGAAACTTGGCAGATAAAGGGGATATACTTTCCAAGTTACAGTATTTCGTCCATATGATTTTTAACGACATCACAAAATCAAAACCATTATGACATTAGTTTTCATTAGCTCCCCACTGACCATTACCCACATTCTTATGTTAGAATTATTGTTCCAGTATCCACTTTTGACCCTGTTAGAGTTTCGTCAGGAAAAGCCTGTTAACAAAGACATTCCTCTTGTGGATTTTATTGGAGGGGGAGAACGAGACCCCCCCCCCTCTCCTGTAACTTACAACAGGGTGTGAACTGTCAAACCGGCCCAGTTCCCCCTCACCTCTTCTGTGGGTGAGATAAGGTCTGGTTATTGTCAACCATTGCCAAGCTGATCTGACCCTTTGTGATCCTCACAGGACAGTCGTGACAGTAGCCAACTAGCTAGCCATGTGACTTTTTCTGATTTATATCACATGAAGATGAGAAAGCTAAAAAGGCTAGCTTGCTATGTTTTTAGCCAGGCAAAAGCCAGCTAGCCAGGCTGCCAGCTAGGTAATGGCTGGCTACTATTAGCAAGGGAAAGTGACTCTTCCTTGTTGTTTACAAAATTAAAATAAACAAATAAAAAAACATTTCTATCGTCCCCTTGTGAATGGAATTGGGATATCATGTTACCAAAATGTTTCTGCCACTCCAAGAATCCAACCACCCACGTGCATGCACGCACGTAGATCAACAGAGTGGCACTTGTACAGTAGTAACCTTTAGTGTCTTATGTTCCCAGAGGATGTTAGGGTTCAGTCTTCGGTGTGTGTGTGTTTCTGGTTCAGGCTTCAGGGCTCCATTTTACACATGCAGAAAAGTGTCTCTGATTCTGGAGAGGTTTTGAATCCTTTATGGACTGTTGTTCACAGGGCTGAGTGTGTCTGGTATGGACTCAGGAAGGGATAGGGGTTGAGCGAGGGGTGTGGCTAGCATTGTGAGTTTTGTTGGAATACTCCTCTTCCTGTGAGAGTTCAGCAAGCTGCCCTGAGTGAGGGAGGAGAGGGACCGTCGTCGTGACGAGGCATTGCGTATGGTCGTTCTGAAGGACTCCCCGGCACAGTAATACAACAGAGGGTTCAGCACGCTGTTGGCCGCCGCCAGACATAGCGTCACCACCAACACCCGCTGCTGTGTTGCAGTAACAACGCAGCCCCACCCGCCCACCACCGCGTGCAGGTGCATCGAGCGAGCCACGTGATAGGGCAGGAAGCACAGTAGAAATGTGCAGGTCACCATGGCGACTAGACACAGAGACTGGCGATGACGTCTCCCATGGCTACTCTTCAGGCTTCCTGTCTGTAGCGTCTGGCTTATGGCTGTAGCTGTCAGTCGGCGGATGATGCTGCCGTAGCAACCAAGGATGGTGATGAATGGGATCAGGAAGCCAAATGTCACGCCCACATAGTTGAGAATGAAGATCCTCTTCCAGGAGGCGGAGTTACGGGGCTCGAAGCAGCGTGTTAGTCCCGCCCTCACCCTGGTCCCCGAAAATAGGAAGGGTACCGAAGTTCCACCCACAAACAACCAGATGCCCAAACAGGCCAATGAAGCTCGGTGGGGCGTGGCCAAGGCTCGATGATGAAGAGGCTTCAGCACGGCCAGCCAACGGAGCACGCTCAGTCCAGTCAGGAAGAGAATGCTATAGGGAAAGGGAATAATAATATAGCTTATTAGTTAGGTGCCTTTCTGGTCAAGCAGGGTCACCTCACATTATAATAACTGTGTGTGTGTATGTGTGTTTTTTAGTGAACAGCTGTTTTGCAGTGTGTGTGCACATGCGTACCTGGTGTAGAGGTTGAGGTAGAAGCAGAACACACAGAGTCGGCACAGCCAATCAGGGAGGTCCCAGTGAGCGCCCCTGAAGTAGTAGGCCAATCGAAACGGCAGGGTAAGGGAGAAGCATGCGTCTGATAGGGCAAGGTTGGTCATGAGAATGGAAGAGGGAGAGCGTTTGGACTTCAGTCGCAGGAACACGAACAGCGCTCCGCTGTTGAAAAGCAATGCTATAGGGAACACAAGTAGATAGGTGACGGTGTAGGCTCTGTATTTAAAGACCTCATCCTCACCACTACAGGACTGGTTGCTAGTCAATGTCTTCACCGTGTGGTTGCTAAGGGGAAGAATCACTGGTGGAAGGGTGGAGTCAAGCCAGTGGGAAGTTTCAAGCCACGGAGCTGGGGAAAGACACAGACACATTATTATCACTATCATAACCAGGGGTCAACTTGTTAAATGTTAAGAAGGGGTATGCTATGTTCAGTATTAGAAAATAGCAAAGCGAACATATACGATTTTGACCAGAATGGAATGAAAATACAATCACAAGTCCGGTGTATTCAGGATGCTTTGAACGTTGAATGAATATTTAAAACTTGACCAATTGGTTTGAAGTACTAAAAGGACTAAACAAGATACTTGAGGCAAGGGGCATTTCAATATGTTCATTTCAAATGTTTTATGACTTACAATCAACAATGTCCAGAACACAGCTGATATGAAATGCCTACAAAAATGCATGCCGTCATTAAATGTTTTTTCAAAGAGAACTATTACCATATATATCTGTCACGTTCTGACCATAGTTCTGTTATTTTATTCTTTGTTTTAGTATGGTCAGGGCGTGAGTTGGGGTGGGCAGTCTATGTTAGTTTTTCTAGATTTTCTATTTCTGTGTTTGGCCTGATATGGTTCTCAATCAGAGGCAGCTGTCTATCGTTGTCCCTGATTGAGAACCATATTTAGGTAGCCTGTTTTCCTTTGTTTTGTGGGTGGTTATTTTCAGTCTTTGTGTGTCTGCACCAGACAGAACTGTTTCGGTTGTTTTTTTGTTGTTCAGTTTTGTTTATTATTAAATAAGATGAACACTAACCACGCTGCGCTTTGGTCCGATCCTTATTCCTCCTCAGACAAGAGGAGGAAATCCGTTACAATATCAGACTTCAAATAAGTAGGCCTAGTTGCACCGGCAAAACTGGGAAGAAGTGGAATAAAAGAAGTATGGAAAATAACAGTAGTGTTCTTCCAGTACACAAACACACTAATTACTCTATATTTAGCCCATTGTAGGGAATATGAATTGTTCCACTGACTTACACTAGATAGCGTGAAAGACCAAATAAGTTAAAGATGTGTGTGAAATCAAGGGTGGGCGCAAGAATGCTGTTGCGTGGTCAAGGTTGGAGGCAAGAATGCTGACCGGAGCCTGTATTTGGGCCTACTTTAATTATTGTAGAAATATGTAGAAATTCTATGTTGTTTTGAAGAGAATTTCCTGTAATTCAACGTAGTGTAACTTGACCCATTACATCTTTTCAAATCAAATTGTATTTATCACGTGTCGAATACAACAGGGGTAGTAGACCTGACAGTGAAATGCTTACTTACAAGCCCTTAAACAACAATGCAGTTTTAAGAAAAATAAGTGTTAAGTTAAAAATAATTAATGAGCAGCAGTAAAATAACAGTAGAGAGGCTATATACAGGAGTACTGGTACAGAGTAAATGTGCTGAGGCACCGGTTAGTCGAGGTAATTGAGGTAATATGTGCATAGAGTTATAGGTAGGTAGAGTTGTTAAAGTGACTATGCATAGATAATAAACAGAGAGTAGCAGCAGCATAAAAGAGGGGGTAAGAGGGCAATGCAAATGTTCTGGGTAGCCATTTAAAGCTGTTAAGAAGCCATTTTGGACCTAGACTTGGCGCTCCGGTACCGCTTGCCGTGTGGTAGCAGAGAGAACAGTCTATGACTAGGGTGGCTGGAATTTTTTTATTTTTACGGCCTTCCTCTGGCCCCGGTGATGTACTACGCTCTGTAGTGCCTTGCGGTCGGAGGCCGGGCAGTTGCCATACCAGGCAGTGATGCAACCAGTCATGATGCCAGTCATACCCCTACCCCGGTCAACTGCCCGGCACCCTCCACAGCAACCCGCCAAAGCCCCCACCATTTCTCCTTTACCCAAATCCAGATAGCCGATGTTCTGAAAGAGCTGCAAAATCTGGACCCCTACAAATCAGCCGGGCTAGACAATCTGGACCCTCTCTTTCTAAAATTATCGGCCGAAATTGTTCCAACCCCTACAGCCTGTTCAACCTCTCTTTCGTATCGTCTGATGTTCCCAAAGATTGGAAAGCTGCCGCGGTCATCCCCCTCTTCAAAGAGGGTGACACTCTAGACCAAACTGCTACAGACATATCTATCCTACCCTGTCTTTCTAAGGTCTTCGAAAGCCAAGTTAACAAACAGATTACTGATCATTTCGAATCCCACCATACCTTCTCCACTAATCAATCTGGTTTCAGAGCTGGTCATGGGTGCACCTCAGCCACGCTCAAGGTTCTAAACGACATCATAACCGCCATCGATAAGAGACATTACTGTGCAGCCGTATTCATCGACCTGGCCAAGGCTTTCGACTCTGTCAATCACAACATTCTTATTGGCAGACTCGACAGCCTTGGTTTCTCAAATGATTGCCTTGCCTGGTTTACCAACTACTTCTCTGATAGAGTTCAGTGTGTCAAATCGGAGGGCCTGTTGTCTGGACCTCTGACAGTCTCTATGGGTGTGGCACAGGGTTCAATTCTCGAGCCGACTCTCTTTTCTGTATACATCAATGATGTTGCTCTTGCTGCTGGTGATTCTCTGATCCACCTCTACGCAGACGACACCATTCTGTATACTTCTGGCCCCTCCTTGGACACTGTGTTAACTAACCTCCAGACGAGCTTCAATGGCATACAACTCTCCTTCTGTGGCTTCCAACTGCTCTTAAACGCAAGTAAAACTAAATGCATGCTTTTCAATCGACCTGCTCGCCCGTCCAGCATCACTACTCTGGACGGCTCTGACCTAGAATACGTGGACAACTACAAATACCTGGGTGTCTGGTTAGACTGTAAACTCTCCTTCCAGACTCACATTAAGCAAGTCCAATCCAAAATTAAATCTAGAATCGGCTTCCTATATCGCAACAAAGCATCCGTCACTCATGCTGCCAAACATACCCTCGTAAAACTGACCATCCTACCGATCCTCGACTTCGGTGATGTCATCTATAAAATAGCCTCCCACACTCTACTTAACAAACTGGATGCAGTCTATCACAATGCCATCCGTTTTGTCACCAAAGCCCCATACACTACCTACCATTGCAACCTGTACGCTCTCGTTGGTTGGCCCTCGCTTCATACTCGTCGCCAAACCCAGTGGCTACAGGTTATCTACAAGTCTCTGCTAGGTAAAGCCCCACCTTATCTCAGCTCACTGGTCACCATAGCAGCACCCACTCGTAGCACGCGCTCCAGCAGGTATATCTCACTGGTCACCCCCAAAGCCAATTCCTCCTTTGGTCGTCTTTCCTTCCAGTTCTCTGCTGCCCATGACTAGAACGAATTTCAAAAATCACTGAAGCTGGAGACTCACATCTCCCTCACTAGCTTTAAGCACCAGCTGTCAGAGCATTTTACAGATCACTGCACCTGTACTTAGCCTATCTGTAAACAGCCCATCTATCTACCTACCTCATCCCCAT
Organism: Oncorhynchus mykiss; assembly: GCF_013265735.2. NCBI lineage: Eukaryota > Metazoa > Chordata > Actinopteri > Salmoniformes > Salmonidae > Oncorhynchus > Oncorhynchus mykiss. The sequence continues at coordinate 55,647,857 of NC_048581.1, read as the reverse complement.
ACTGGTATTTACAGTGCCTTGCGAAAGTATTTGGCCCCCTTGAACTTTGCGACCTTTTGCCACATTTCAGGCTTCAAACATAAAGATATAAAACTGTATTTTTTTGTGAAGAATCAACAACAAGTGGGACACAATCATCAAGTAGAACGACATTTATTGGATATTTCAAACTTTTTTAACAAATCAAAAACTGAAAAATTGGGCGTGCAAAATTATTCAGCCCCCTTAAGTTAATACTTTGTAGCGCCACCTTTTGCTGCGATTACAGCTGTAAGTCGCTTGGGGTATGTCTCTATCAGTTTTGCACATCGAGAGACTGACATTTTTTCCCATTCCTCCTTGCAAAACAGCTCGAGCTCAGTGAGGTTGGATGGAGAGCATTTGTGAACAGCAGTTTTCAGTTCTTTCCACAGATTCTCGATTGGATTCAGGTCTGGACTTTGACTTGGCCATTCTAACACCTGGATATGTTTATTTTTTAACCATTCCATTGTAGATTTTGCTTTATGTTTTGGATCATTGTCTTGTTGGAAGACAAATCTCCGTCCCAGTCTCAGGTCTTTTGCAGACTCCATCAGGTTTTCTTCCAGAATGGTCCTGTATTTGGCTCCATCCATCTTCCCATCAATTTTAACCATCTTCCCTGTCCCTGCTGAAGAAAAGCAGGCCCAAACCATGATGCTGCCACCACCATGTTTGACAGTGGGGATGGTGTGTTGCTTTTACGCCAAACATAATGTTTTGCATTGTTGCCAAAAAGTTCAATTTTGGTTTCATCTGACCAGAGCACCTTCTTCCACATGTTTGGTGTGTCTCCCAGGTGGCTTGTGGCAAACTTTAAATGACACTTTTTATGGATATCTTTAAGAAATGGCTTTCTTGCCACTCTTCCAGAAAGGCCAGATTTGTGCAATATACGACTGATTGTTGTCCTATGGACAGAGTCTCCCACCTCAGCTGTAGATCTCTGCAGTTCATCCAGAGTGATCATGGGCCTCTTGGCTGCATCTCTGATCAGTCTTCTCCTTGTATGAGCTGAAAGTTTAGAGGGACGGCCAGGTCTTGGTAGATTTGCAGTGGTCTGATACTCCTTCCATTTCAATATTATCGCTTGCACAGTGCTCCTTGGGATGTTTAAAGCTTGGGAAATCTTTTTGTATCCAAATCCGGCTTTAAACTTCTTCACAACAGTATCTCGGACCTGCCTGGTGTGTTCCTTGTTCTTCATGATGCTCTCTGCGCTTTTAACGGACCTCTGAGACTATCACAGTGCAGGTGCATTTATACGGAGACTTGATTACACACAGGTGGATTGTATTTATCATCATTAGTCATTTAGGTCAACATTGGATCATTCAGAGATCCTCACTGAACTTCTGGAGAGAGTTTGCTGCACTGAAAGTAAAGGGGCTGAATAATTTTGCACGCCCAATTTTTCAGTTTTTGATTTGTTAAAAAAGTTTGAAATATCCAATAAATGTCGTTCCACTTCATGATTGTGTCCCACTTGTTGTTGATTCTTCACAAAAAAATACAGTTTTATATCTTTATGTTTGAAGCCTGAAATGTGGCAAAAGGTCGCAAAGTTCAAGGGGGCCGAATACTTTCGCAAGGCACTGTATTTATTTATTTTGCTCCTTTGCACCCCAGTATCTCTACCTGCACATTCATCTTCTGCCGATCTACCATTCCAGTGTTTAATTGCTATATTGTAATTACTTCGCCACCATGGCCTATTTATTTCCTTAACTTACCTCATTTGCACTCACTGTATATAGACTTTTTGTTTTCTTTTGTTCTACTGTATTATTGACTGTATGTTTTGTTTATTCCATGTGTAACTCTGTGTTGTTGTATGTGTCAAATTGCTACGCTTTATCTTGGCCAGGTCGCAGTTGCAAATGAGAACTTGTTCTCAACTAGCCTACCTGGTTAAATAAAGGTGAAATAAATAAAACAAAAATGCTCTCGATGGTGCAGCTGTGGAACTTTTTGAGGGTCTGAGGACCCACGCCAAATCTTTTCAGTTGCGTAAGCAATTTCATGACAATAAGTATGGGAGAAAAAAAGTCTATACTATTTTTTTTACAAATGTTATTCCACTAACAAATATATTGTAGCCTCATTTATTTCAACACTCAAGTATTAATTTAGTTCATCTTTTTCAAAAAGTGATTAGCTCAATTGATGGCGACAGTCACGCTGCTAGGTAAAGCCCCAAGTTCTCATTTATTTCCCACGCATTCGATTACTTCCCACGCAAAGTCAATTGTTTTGTCTCCTCGACTTTAGAAGGTCATAACTCAGCCTCAATGTCAATAAACCAAATATATCCACATGTGCATCGGAATCCTGTCTTTCTTGTGAAATGTAAAGTTTGTTTTTAGCCTAAAGTGTTGCGGGGTTACACGTCATTATAGATCGCTTTATAAACGGAACAAAAATATGTAAAGTGTTGGTCTGTAGAAGAGTATTAAGGCCAAGTGAAAAAACAAAAACAGCGAGGGGTGGTGGTACAAAGATTATAATTTTTTGCATGCCAATACTTTCAAAAAAGTGGCAATATTTAGAGATAAAGCTGCAATAAGGTCGAAATAAAATTTTCTGAATAACGGGGCAATATTTCCAGAATAAAGTGACAACATTTCAAGAATAAAGTGCCAATATTTCGAGAATAATGACACGCAACCCCTTGACTTTTTCCACATTTTTTTACGTTACAGCCTTATTCTAAAACATATTCAATTGTTTTCCCCCTCATCAATCTATACGCAATACTCCATAATGACAAAGCAAAAACAGTTTTTAGAACTTTTTGCAAATGTATTAAAAAAAATGATATCACATTTACATAAGTATTCAGACCCTTTACTCAGTACTTTGTTTAAGCACCTTTTGCAGTGTTTACAGCCTGGAGTCTTCTTTGGTTTGATGCTACCAGCTTGGCATACCTGTATTTGGGGAGTTTCTCCAATTCTTCTCTGCAGATCCTCTCAAGCTCTGTGAGGTTGGAAGCACAGCGTTGCTGCACAGCCATTTTCAGGTCTCTCCAGAGATGCTTGATCGGGTTCAAGTCCGGGCTCTGGCTGGGCCACTAATGGACATTCAGAGACTTGTCCCAAAGCCACTACTGCATTGTCTTGGCTGTGTGCTTAGGGTCATTTTCCTGTTGGAGGTGAACCTTCACCCCAGTCTAAGGTCCTGTGCCCTCTGGAGCAGGTTATCATCAAGGATCTCTATGTACTTTGCTTTGTTAATCTTTCCCTCGTTCCTGACTAGTCACCCAGTCTCTGCTGCTAGAAAACATTCCCACATCGGATGCTGCCACCACCATGCTTCACCGTAGGGATGGTGCCAGGTTTGCTCCAGATGTGACACTTAGCATTCAGGCCAAAGAGTTCAATCTTGGTTTCATCAGACCAGAGAATCATGGTTCTGATGGTCTGAGAGTCCTTTAGGTGTCTTTTAGCAAACTCCAAGCGGAGTTTCATGTGCCTTTTAATGAGGAGTGGCTTCCGTCTGGCCAATCTACCATAAAGGCCTGATTGGTGGCGTGATGCAGAGATGGTTGTCATTCTGGAAGTTTCTCCCATCTCCACAAAGGAATTCTGGAGCTCTGAAATCAGCCAAGACCTCAGAAAAACAATTGTAGACCTCTACAAGTTGTTACTTGTGTTGTTACAAGTTGTTACAAGTGTTGTTACTTCAGTCTGCAGTTGGATCTTACCTGAAATCGTGATACTTGCATAAAACCCCTTCTTCATTTATCATTCCTACCGCAGCCATTGGATAGACCTATCATTTATTTTCACTTGTCCACTGTAATGTAAGATTAGCCTACAGGTTAAGGTACTCAATCTTGTTGGCGACTATTTGTTTATAGGGTGCTGAAAATAGCAGTGTTGTAGTGGATTTGGAGAGCAGTTTGATATGGGACACATACACATGCATAGCCCCTGGTCTCCGGGATCCCAAGATAACTTGTTTTACTGGGTGTGCTCACGTAGCCCACTACCCTATTGTTAGAAGGACAGTTACCATAAGGGGGAAATACTACTGCTAGTAAAGCACCATGGATAAGGTCATTAATAGTTCCCATTATGCACAGCTTTCTTGCAAGGTGTTCGCCTAGTCTATGCAGCAGAACGTAAAGCAAATTCAGAGGGCAGACTGACAGGGGCTAAACCCCAGTTCTCTTTGCATTCAGTGACAGTATCAATAATTGTTTTTGTTTGTGTTCATAAAGCAGCATGGCCGTTAGATGAGTGTTTGCCTAGTCTGAAATAGCCAGGAGAAAATTTGGTGTATGTGTGCGCTCGTGCGTGTGCAAGCTATTTGATCATTAGATTGCATTAGATTACATGTGAGTGCACAGTGACGCCTGTGTAATGTCTGTGAGTATCATTAAATGTGAAGACTGGTATTTTATCAAATCAATTCTCTATTAGTAATTATTATGTGATTAAACTAATCACGTAAACTTTTAACTAGGAAGTCGGGGAACCATGGGAAAATGTTTATAGAGTCTCTATTTTCCGAATCGACTCTTCAGATATTTTCATATCTTATTGTGTACAGTCTTGTATTAATATACTTTCATTACCTCATCAGTTCTCAATACTGAATGTCGCAAACCCTTGGATATCTGCACGAACCCGAGAATAAATTATAAATAAATTATCAGCGATATACAAATCGGCTTAATTATTTATTTACTAACTAAATAATCATATCACAGAAATACATGAAACACACACCCAGTTAGTTCATACATTGAGCATTACATGATACAAAGAAAAAGTCCCTAGTAGACGAAACCGATATGACGGCTTAGTAGACAAAGGAAAGGGGATGTGGACGGCTTAAGAATGGGAAACTCATAGCTGATAACTACACTCAGGCATTTCTAATACCTTACATGAACGACCGCTCATTTTAAATAAATTGCAATTTACATATTTAAGAGTGTATGTCTTGTCTTTCTCTGTGGTCGCCGGTCCGTCTGCTGGAGAGTCAATCAACAGAAAGTCTCTGTTTGCGTTCCCCAGGAGTCACAGTCTGTCGTAGTTGTTATAATGGCTACTTCAGAGTACCATTCGGAACTGTTCTTAGATTGGAAGCGTTTACCAGACTAAACTATTTAAACAGCTGCAGTCTGCATAATTGTTCTTTAGTTTGTAGATGTCTTTGCCATTTCAACGTGGGAATGATCTCCACGTTCTCTGGTCTTGTCCTTTGGTAGAGTTGTAGTGCCAACCATTTCAGCATGTAGCTAACGCTTCATATTTTCTGGTCTTAGAAATTCAACCATTTGCAACCTTAGCTTAAACCGTGGTTTGCGTGGTCTGGTGTGAATTGTGTCACGAGGGTGTTCATACTTGGGTAGAAAAGGGCCATCTCATCATGTTTGTGCCTACCTAGGCGTGGCTACTGACTCTGCATTAGTTATCATAAAACAATGAATTCTCATTTAGAAGACTAAATCACATTATCTTTTCAAAAGTATTCTTATACTTATTCATTCATCTTATACACACTTCAGATGTAAACCTGATAGCTGGGAAATGTAAACTTAAGAGATATAGTCACAGTTGAAGTCGGAAGTTTACATAACCTTAGCCAAATACATTTAAACTCAGTTTTTCACAATTCCTGACGTTTAATTATTGTAAAGATTCCCTGTCTTGGGTCAGTTAGAATCACCACTTATTTTAAGAATGTGAAATGCCAGAATAATAGTGGAGAGAATGATTTATTTCAGCTTTTATTTCTATCATCACATTCCCGGTGGATCAAAAGTTGACATATACACAATTAGAATTTGGTATCATTTCCTTTAAATTGTTTAACTTGGATCAAACGCTTTGGGTAGCCTTCCACAAGCTTCCCACAATAAATAGGGTGAATTTTGGCCTATTACTCCCGACAGAACTGGTGTAACTGAGTCAGGTTTGTAAAGCCTCCTTGCTCGCACATGCTTTTTCAGTTCTGCCCACAAATTTTCTATAGAATTGAGGTCAGGGCTTTGTGATGGCCGCTCCAATACCTCCATTTTGACACAACTTTGGAAGTATGCTTCCGGTCATTGTCCATTTGGAAGACGCATTTGCGACCAAGCTTTAACTTCCTGACTGATGTCTTGAGATGTTGCTTCAATATATCCACATAATTTTCCTTCCTCATCATGCAATCTATTTTTGTGAAGTGCACCAGTCCCTCCTGCAGCAATGCACCCCCACAACATGATGCTGCCACCCCCTTGCTTCCCAGTTGGGATGGTGTTCTTTGGCTTACAAGTCTACCCTTTTTTTCTCCAAACATAACAATTTAACATAACAGTTTCATCAGACCAGAGGATATTTCTGCAAAAAATACAATCTTTGTCCCCATGTGCAGATGCAAACCGTAGTCTGGCTTTTTTATGACGGTTTGGAGCAGTGGCTTCTTCCTTGCTGAGCTGCCTTTCAGGTTATGTCGATATAGGACTCGTTTTACTGTGGATATACAGTATGTAGGTGCTTTTGTACCTGTTTCCTCCAGCATTTTCCCAAGGTCATTTGCTGTTGTTCTGGGATTGATTTGCACTTTTGGCACCAAAGTACGTTCATCTCTAGGAGACAGAACGCATCTCCTTCCTGAGCGGTATGATGGCTGCATGGTCCCATGGTGTTTATACTTGTGCACTATTGTTTGTACAGATGAACATGGTACCTTCAGGCATTTGGAAATTGCTCCCAAGGATGAACCAGACTTGTGGAGGTCTACAATTGTTTTTCTGAGGTTTTGGCTGATTTCTTTTGATTTTCCCATGATGTCAAGCAAAGAGGCACTGAGTTTGAAGTTAGGCCTTGGAATACATCCACAGGTACACCTCCAATTGACTCAAATTATGTCAATTAGCCTATCAGAAGCTTCTAAAGCCATGACATCATTTTCTGGAATTTTCCAAGCTGGTTAGAGGTACAGTCAACTTAGTGTATGTAAACTTCTGACCCACTCGAATTGTGAATTATTACTGAAATAATCTGTCTGTAAACAATTGTTGAAAAACTTACTTGTGTCATGCACAAAGTAGATGTCCTAACTGACTTGCCAAAACTATAGTTTGTTAGCAAAGAATTTGTGGAGTGGTTGAAAAATGAGTTTTTATGATTACAACCTAAGTGTATGTAAACTTCCGACTTCAACTGTACATGATAAGTCTAGAGCTGTAAGGCACCAGTTTCGGTCAGTCTACCGGGATGACATATGAACCTCTGTGAAGAAACTGGTGAGTACTGTAGCTGTGGAGTCAAAAGGCCTAAGAGTACCTTTTTAAGTGATCCGAGCATAAATCCTTATTAAATGTTCCGTTGTACAGGGAGTACAGGAGGGGGCTCAAATCGCACCCTTGTGGGACCCGAGTGTTGAGGATCAGCGGGGTGGAGATGTTTTTACCAACCCTCACCACCTGGGGGCGGCCCTTCAGGAAGTCCAGTACCCAGTTGCACAGGGCGGGATCGAGACCCAGCTTGATGACAAGTTTGGAGGGTACTATGGTGTTAAATTCTGAGCTGTAGTCGATGAACAGCATTCTCACGTAAGTATTCCTTTTGTCCAGATGGGTTAGGGCAGTATGCAGTGTGGTTGCGATTGCGTCGTCTGTGGACCTATTGGGGCGGTAAGCAAATTGGAGTGGGTCTAGGGTGTCAGGTAGAGTGAAGGTGATTTTGTCCTTGACTCGTCTCTCAAAGCACTTCATGATGACTGAAGTGAGTGCTACGGGTGGTAGTCGTTTAGCTCAGTTACCTTAGCTTTCTTGGGAACAGTAACGATGGTGGCCCTCTTGAAGCATGTGGGAACAGCAGACTGGGATAAGGATTGATTGAATATGTCCGTAAACACACCAGCCAGCTGGTCTTACTTCAACAGGTAAACCCTGTTAGAACCCGTAGTGTTCAGGTAGCCATCCAATGCCTCCTCTTTGTCAGGTAGGAACGTCTCAGTATCGTTTGGCTGACCTAGAACGGGGTCAAAGGTGGGGAAATTTTTGACTAGTTTGTCAAGGAATTTCACGCTAAGCGGGTGGAAAGGGTTGGCTTCATCCTGTGGGGAAATTGGGACTGAAAGGCCAAGAGGAGAAGCCAAGCTTTGGCAGCGAAGATGCTCCATATTACTCATTGCCGAATGGCCAAGAGGAGAAGACTGAGGGACATGAGGGAGGCAAAATCTGAAACCTTCTATCGTCTTCACTCCTTTGAATACCGGGCTCTGGTTGCTTGGTTGGGTAGTCACGCTGCAGCACATGACCATTCTGGAATTCCACCAGATTGTACCTAAGGGTGGTATTCTGCTGCATTGCATTAGAGTACTGATTTTGGACACATGAGTGTCGCAATTGCTCCTTTCGGTCTCATACCTATTTGTCATGGTTTGCAGACAGAGGTCTTGAGTACGGAGCGAGAGATTCAGTGATGAGATTTCCTCCCTTTGCTTAGAAATCAATATTTCCATCTTCATCACTTGAGTTCTCTCCTCATTCATTTGGTTAGCTACTTCAATGAGTCCTGCTGTTTTGTCATCCAACTTAGTTATTGTGTTCATTAACTAATCGTCTTTGCTCTGCAGCATTTGAAGTAGAACATTGTTACTTTGAGTAACATTCAACACAACTGCCTGTATGTTATCACATTTCGTGCTCCTGTTTGTAGATAACTTGAAAGATTTATCTAGTTTGGAGTGGACTACATCGTATTTATTTTTGGCTAAATCAAGTTATTCCTGTAGAAAACTATTTTGTTGAAGATTTTGTGCTCGTTCATCATCATAAGTATTTGCAGTTACTTTTAATTGTTCCTATTTCAAACGCAGTTCCTCAGCTTGCAGAATGTTTTAATTTCCTGCTTTTTTCAATAGTTGCTCGGTTCTCTCCACCTGTCCCTTCATGTCAGCCATGTCTTGCATGTGTTTCGGCTGAGCACTGCGGTACTGGACCAATGCTAATCTGTGATGGCGATACATAAGGGCCAAAGTGGAGAGAACCGTTACAAAGCCTGCGTTTGATGATAGATTTTGGAGAACGTTGTTCGCAATTTCAGCTGTTTTTCCACTAATGGCATAATTAGGGTTTGTATCGCTGCTGAGGTCGGAGATCAATCCATTTATGGGTGAGGATTCACTAATTAGCGGGGGAGTGGAGACTACCCCCTCTGATAGCTTGCACATTATTAGAACATTAAAAACATTTAAATGGGTTTTGGAATACGATGGAAGCTACAAAGACGATTTTAATCTCTTTATAGACGTTAATGAACTATCATTACTCTATCCGTAATGTGGGAGTTGAACGTGAATGAATTTGCAAAAGCAAATTGAATTGATTAATCAATGATAATGATTAATCATACCTGGATAGGCTATCTGGGAATTCAACTTTAATTAACCTGAAAGCGTTGCTTCATCTAGGTTAATATGGAAAAGTTTAAAATGTCTCATTTACTTGGAAGAACCTGAAAAGGTATTTTTGACAATTTACCTAATTAAATTGAATGAGAAGATTACATACAATCAATTGAGATTAGCTGAATTATCATAAGTGTGAACCGTAGTTCAAACGTTAGGGTAGTTTCACCACTAGGGTTATTTATTCATAAAGCCGAAGGCGGGACTTCCTTCAGTACTGGGTAGTACTGAATAAGCTTTGCAAAAGCAAATGTGACTGATTAATCAAACCTGTATAGGCTATTTGGGAATTAAACTTGAATTAACCTGATAGCGTTGCTGTATCAAGGTTAATGTGGAAAAGTTTAAATTGTCTCTTTTTGTAGAAACCAATCAATTTGGATAATATTTCAAATGTCTATTTGAAAAAGGTAAGTCTGACATTTACTTATTAGTTCAATTGAATGAGACATCGATATCCAATCAGTTGAGACTGGCTGGATATCATAAGTAACCACTTGTTAAACGTGATACACGTTGGGTGTCACCTAAATAATTATGTATCAAAAATGTACTGGTGATTCTTCACCAACAGGGGTCACTGATCGCAGAAAGCTAAAATCAAACGGAAGTACAAAGGGGTGGGAGTTCTGTCACCAAGACGGAGGAATTTCAACGTGACAGAGGAAAAACAAAATGGCTTCTCTTCCTATGTTAGCTTAGCATCTTGTGTAAGCTAATTCTACTTTGTACACTTTCAAGCATAACATCCTTAAAAAAGGAAACAGTTTTACTAGTAATCATCTTACATTCAAACCATTTTCATCATTCTTCTTTGCTAGCACTAAGTTACTGGAACTCATTGTAATTGTAGGAAGAAGATACGCCTGTGTCCTATCCACGCAACTGAAAATGTGGGGAACTGAGAATTATCGCTTGGTCAGCTAATATCTCCTCAAATTTCAATCGGCTGGCTCTGTGTCCTCACTCTAAATTAATAATGACCAACGCTACCCGGTTCTGAAACGCGGGAGACAAAAATAGCAAGTTTGGCCCAACGCATCTATTTCTCAAATGTCTATAATTATCTAGATTGTTATCCAAATGCCAGAAATATAATCACTAACTTTATCAACTCATAAAACACTCATCCCCATACTGTTTTTATTTTCTTTTCTTTTGCACACCAGTATCTCTACTTGCACATCATCATCTGCTCATTTATCACTCCAGTGTTAATCTGCTAAATTGTAATTATTTGCTCCTATGGCCTATTTATTGCCTACCTCCTCATGACTTTTGCACACACTGTGTCATTGACTTGTTTATTGTGTTATTGGCTTGTTTATTGTTTACTCCATGTGTAACTCTGTGTTGTTATCTTTGTCACACTGCTTTGCTTTATCTTGACCAGGTCACTGTTGTAAATGAAAACGTGTTCTCAACTAGCCTACCTGGTGAAATAAAATAAAAATAAAAATGTGAGGTTTTACGGGCCTTGCTGAAAACCTCCTGGAGGTCCTGGTATTCTGTCGGAACGGTTGTGACATCAGAGGCTTTACCCAATGTCCCGGGACAGCCTGTGCCGACATCAGGCAATGCGCGTGGCAGAATGGGCTCCAGTCCAGTTCACAAGGGGATTGTGTCTCTGGAGTCATGAAAACCCCAACACAATGGGTACTTGAGGGGATTCAATAAGTAGAAACTGGATTGACTCGTTGTGGTTGCCTGACACTCACAGGTTGATAGGAACCGTGTTGTGGGTGATTCTGCCAATAGAATGCCCATCCAGCGCTCTGACGTCCATGGGAATGGAGAGGTTTTGAGTGGGGATTCCCAACTCTGACACCAGGGTAGCGTCCATAAAACTCTTGTCAGCCCCAGAGTCAATGAGTACCCGGAGAGATTTTAACTGTTCACCCCACAGTGGGATGGCATGGAGAGTGTTACGAGTAAGGGGAGACCGGACATTCTCCGTAATTCCCACCAGCATACTCATACCTCCTGATGAGCCGGGTCTTTTTACAGGACAGATAGAAACATAATGACCTTTAGTCCCACAATACAGACAGCTCTTGGTGTTCGGTCTGTGTAACCTTTCGGCAGGAGACAATCTAGCTCTCAAGTTGCATTGGCTCCAGAGGAGGAGAGTATGCACCCTCTGTGATTTCCGAGAGAACTCGGGAGTCATTGGATTCACTCGGAAGTGTGGACTTCTGGGATTTCCGGGATTCCGCAGAGATGAGGTGGAAATTGAGGAACAGACTCCCTCTCCCTCCTACGTTCCCGTAGCCACCCATAGATCTGGTTGGCCAAGGCTATGAGGGAGTCAAGGTCCTTGGGCAGCTCCCTCCATGGGCAATCACCTCTGATCATCTGTGGAAAAATGTGTTGAACAGGGCTTCCGGGTTCCATGCAATCTCAGGAAAACCCACCACGTAGTCTGCCACATTACGGGAGTCTTGATTTATTTGGAGCAGCTTACGAGCAGCCTCTCTCCCAGACAATAGAGAATCTAACACTTTTTGTACCTCCGCCAAAAACTCCTCCAGACTGAGGCAAACGGTGGACTGTTGCTCCCACACCGCCGTAGTCCAGGCAAGAGCCCTCCCGGACATCAGCGTTATGAGTTACGCTATCTTCGATTGGTCCGAGGTGAACGAAGAAGGCTGCAGATCAAAGATGAGGGAGCACTAGGAGAGAAAAGCCTGGCAGGTTCCAGAATCTCCAGTGTAGCACTCTGGAGGAAGTAAGTGAGGTTCTCGGGACACCGGGGTAGGCTGGGAAGAAGCCTGGTGGCAGGGTTGCTGAGAGTCAGGGGAATTACGATAATGGCTGGGTGCCTAGTAGCCAATCCACGGACTTGCTCCAGCAATGTATGGACAGCACTTTGTGGCATTCCACTAATGTCTGGAATCCTTCCATAAGGTTGTGAAGTAACTCCTCGTGTCTTCTAATGGTGGCTCCATGGGAGGAGACAGCGTTTCGGAGCTGGTCCGAGTCTGCTGGCTCAGTCATGACCAGTTCGTACTATCACGGCTCAGGCTAAGACTCAGATGCAGGAGGCGAATAGTACGAGTCTCAGAGTCGGCAGGCAGGTTCAGGGCCAGGACAGGCAGAAAGGTCAGAACTGGGAAGACTAGAAAAAGCAAAGACTAGAGCAGAGGAAACACTGGAACACTCTGGTAGGACTTGATGGGACAAGACGAACTGGCAACAGACAAACAGAAAACACTGGTATAAATACACAGGGGACAAATGGGAGACACCTGGTGGGGGTTGGAGACGAGCACAAGACATGTGAAACAGATCAGGGCGCGACACTCCCCTTTAATCTGTGTCAGGGAAACTGTCCCTAAATTTCTCAAGGGCAAATTCATTGTAGTACCAGCTCATAGGGCAGGGGTTTTCAACAGGCGGACCGCGGGAGATTTGGTCCCCCAAGTCGGGGAGGTAGTTAGCCTAGTGGATAGAGTGTTTGGTCAGTAACCGAAAGTTTGCTAGATCGAATTCCGAGCTGACAAGGTAAAAATCTGTATTTCTGCCCCTGAACAAGGCAGTTAACCCATTGTTCCTAGGCCGTCATTGTAAATAAGAATGTGTTCTTAACTGACTTGCCTAGTTAAATAAAGGTTAACAAAAAAAAAATTGAGCAAAAATAAATACTTCTCCAGGAAATCAGCTTAAAGTATTCCCACTCCTAAAAAGAGATGTAATTTAATCAAGGTTTGAAATTATGTTTCAATGTTTTTGACTGTTTGGACTTTTTGCGATCAATTTCAGTGCACATATGATTTATTATGTTCCGGCATCGACCATACGCTCCAGAAAAAAATTGTCCTGTGGCTGGATGTACTGTAGGTTGGGACCCTTGCCATAGGCCAACCTGGCCACATTAAGGATTAACCCCGTTTTTTCTATTTTTGCCTAAAATGACATGTTTGAAATGCAAGAGAAAGGCCATAATGTATTATTCCAGGCCAGTTGCAACTAGATAGCAGCAACGAATGTGCAAAATCTTAGACTGATCCAATGAACCATTGCATTTGTGTTCAAAATGTTGTGTCAAGACTGCCCTAATGTACCTAACGAATTAATTATTAATAACTTTTCAAGCTCAAAACTGTCCACTCTCCTCAAACAATAGCATGGTGTCATTTCACTGCTACTGTAAATTGGAAAGTGCAGTTAGATTAACAATAATTTAAGCTTTCTGCAAATATGAGATTTGTCTATGTCCTGGGAAATGTTCTTGTTACTTACCACCTCATGCTGATCGCATTAGCCTACGTTAGCTCAACCGTCCCGTGGACGGGACACCGATCCTGACAAAGTTTTAAACAGATATAAACTTTGGAGTGTAAATTTGTGTACCTCCGTCTGGTAACATAATACATCATACGAATTGAAGGGACTCACATTTACGTTCCAAAACGTATAAATCGTCCTGAGGCCAGGTTGCATAGGGTTTAACTTTTCCCCCAAGCCATAAGACTCCTGAACAGGTAATCAAATGGCTACCCGTACTATTTGCATTATGTGCTCTTCCAACCCCTCTTTTTTTTACGTTGCTGCTACTCTCTGTTTATCATACATGCAGTCACTTTAACTATACATTCATGTACATACTCCCTCAATTGGGCCGACCAACCAATGCTCCCACACATTGGCTAACCGGGCTATCTGCATTGTGTCCCGTCACCCACCACCAGCCAACCCCTCTTTTCCGCTACTGCTACTCTCTGTTCATCATATATGCATAGTCACTTTAACCATATCTACATGTACGTACTACCTCAATCAGCCTGACTAACCGGTGTCTGTATGTAGCTTCGTTACTTTTATAGCCTCGCTATTGTATATGTAGCCTGTCTTTTTACTGTTGTTTTATTTCTTTACCTACCTATTGTTCACCTAATACCTTTTTTGCACTATTGGTTAGAGCCTGTAAGTAAACATTTCACTGTAAGTTCTACACCTGTTGTATTCGGCGCACATGACAAATAAACTTTGATTTGATTTGACTGACACAGCTCTTGCCGGGAAGCACATTGAACATTTCAGTCAAAATTCCCTAACTGATCCATAATTGGATAAAAATGCACCCAGCTTCCATTGATGCAAAATCAGGTATGGGCTTGTCAGGTCAGGTCTGCACTAGCCCCTGATTCCCTGTGGCTACTGTTTTTAAACAGTTCTGTGTGAAAGAGTTTCACTCACTCACCTGTCATTCTGTCAGTATCGCATGCTGCTGGATTCTGCTGTACACCCTCCACGGGACATCAGAAAAAAGTTATGTTGATCTTTGCTGTGTTTTCAGATCTTACAGTACTTGTAGATTAATGTTAGAAGTCCCTTCCTTTCCTCTCACTACACACGTTTGGAGTCTTCGGAGTCCACAAGTAGAAATGATGTCACCATTAAAATTCTCTTTCCTCTCCACTCACTAGACACGTTGGCGGTTGTGTAAGTTTGGGTCTAAATAGTTTGTGCACTGTTCATGCACACTTCAAGTGATTCTTTGTTTTTGCTTGACTTCCATGGAACCAAACCAGTATAACTACTGGGCTGAGTACCAACTTACCGACCCGGCTCTCTCTGTTCAGTCTGCCCTGTTTGTCAAAACATAAAGTATGCAGATAAGATATTAGAAACCATCTTTGTGGTTTGTGCTTTGTTTGTCAGATGCAAATATATACAGAGAGAGGGAGAGTGAGGGAGAGGTGGAAAGATACTGACTTAATTATTGACTGTCATTCCTGCCTCTGGCTAGTTTTTGGGAAATGTGTCAGTGTTCTTTGGAAAAGTCAGATAGGTGTGTTTTGGTGATTATTTAATGTGAAACCTTGGGCTAAGGACCTACTATTGAGCTGAGCCCTGTGCCATTGTAATTGGGCAGCTGGCAACTAATTAAGGGTAATAACACCTAGGTGAGATAATGATCAAGATATCATAGGTTATGACTTCAGACTTGTAGGCTCCAGCATGAGATGGGTACTAGAGTGCAAGAGATCGGGAGTTTGTGAGAACGATTGTGCATGCAAGGACAAATGATCCATACAAGAGGTCAAATTAACCCGGGTGTTTAACTATCTCTCTATGTACAGCACAGTGCATTCAGACAGTATTCATACCCCTTGACTTATTCCACATTTTGTTGTGTTACAGTCAAATGGGATTAAATAAAATGTTTCTCTCTCACCCATCTACACACTTTTATAGATAACGTTGACACCTCCTGGAAACAGAAGATACTCTACAGGAATGACAGGGTCAATCCAAATCATCTTGGCTCCTGGACTCTGTCCACATATTTCAAGGCTGAGTTGAAACAATGACTGTTCAATGATCAAAGACCAACGAAGTTAATCCCTACCATTGTGACAATGAGTCGTCATGATGCTGCATCAAATGTACATGATCCTAGGGGCAATGGCAAACATAATGTAAGTAACTTAATTTATGTTCCCCTAATTGCACTGAATACTTCTGCTGATAGTGCAGGGTGAGCTGCACAAAGGGATATTCCTACTAGGGCACACTTCCTGACTGCTAACAGTGTAACTCTGGCAAACACTCTTGTATGCAGTAATCATGAGCCTATGAACCAGAGTTACACTGTTAGCACTGAGGTGGTGTTGCCCTAGAAGGAAGACCACTTAGTGCAGGGTGAGCTGCACAATCAGCTCCAATATAAATAACATGAGTAAGTCTACTTCTGATACGCTTCCCATGAAAAACAATCAAGCAACCCAGAAAAGTGCTAAAAATAGCCCATATTAACATTTGCAGCCTGAGAAACAAGGTCCATGAAGTCAATAACTTGCTTGTAACAGATGACATTCATAAATAATTCTGACTATCTCTGAAACTCACTAAGGTAATACTTTCGATGATACAGTGGTAGCAATTTTTTATTTATTTCACCTTTATTTAACCAGGTAGGCCAGTTGAGAACAAGTTCTCATTTTCAACTGTGACCTGGCCAAGATAAAGCAAAGCAGTGTGATAAAAACACAGATTTACACAAACAAATGTACAGTCAATAACACAGTGGAAAAATCTATGTACAGTGTGTGCAAATGTAGAAGAGTAGGGAGGTATGGCAATAAATAGGCCATGGAGGTGAAATAATTACAATTTCGCATTAACATTGGAGTGATAGATAATAATAGCAGACGATATTGCCACTCCTATTTGCCACATCTTCAATTTAAGCCTACTAGAAAGTGTGTTTCCTGAGGCCTGGAGGGAAGCGAAAGTCACTCCGCTACCCAAGAATAGTAAAGCCCCCTTTACTGGCTCAAATAGCTGACCAATCAGCCTGTTACCAACCCTTAGTAAACTTCTGGGAAAAAAATGGTGTTTGACCAGATACAATGCTATTTCACAGTAAACAAATTGACAACAGACTTTCAGCACGCTTATAGGGAAGGACACTCAACAAGCACTTACACAAATTATTGATGATTGGCCAGAGAGAAATTTATGATAAAATGATTGTTGGGGCTGTCTTGTTAAACTTAAGTGCAGCTTTTGACATTATCGATCATGATCTGCTGCTGGAAAAACATATGTGTTTGGGCTTTACACCCCCCTGCTATAATGTGGACAAAGAGTTACTTGTCTAACAAAACACAGAGCGTGTTCTTTAATGGAAGCCTCTCAAACATAATCCAGGTAGAATCAGGAATTCCCCAGGGTAGCTGTTTAGGCCTCTTGCTTTTTTCAATTTGTACTAATGACATGCCACTGACTTTGAGTAAAGCCAGAGTGTCTATCTATGCAGATGACTCAACAATATACACGTCAGCTACTACAGCGACTGAAATGACTGCAACACTTAAAGAGTTGCAGTTAGTTTCAGAGTGGGTGGCAAGGAATAATTTAGCCCTAAATATTTCTAAAACTAAAAGCATTGTATTTGGGACAAAACATTCACTAAACCTTAACTAAATTTTGTAATAAATAATGTGGAAATTGAGAAAGTTGAGATGGCTAAACTGCTTGGAGTTACCCTGGATTATAAACTGTCATGGTCAAAACATATTGATACAATAGTAGCTAAGAGGAGGAGAATTATGTCCATAATAAAGCGCCACTCTGCCTTCTTAACAACACTATCAACAAGGCAGGTCCTACAGACCCTAATTTTGTCGCACCTTTGCTGTTCAGTCGTGTGGTCAGGTGGCACAAAAAAGGACTTAGGAAAATTGCAATTGGCTCAGAACAGGGCAGCACGGCTGGCCCTTGGATGTACACAGAGAGCTAATAGAGAGCATGTCTCTCCTGACTCAAAGTGGAGCAGAGATTGACTTCATCCCCACTTGTATTTATGAGAGGTATTGACATGTTGAATGCACCGAGCTCTTTCTAAACTACTGGCACACAGCTCGAACACCCATGCATACCCCACAAGACAAGCCACAAGAGGTCTCTTCACAGTCCTCAAGTCCAGAACAGACTATGGGATGCACATAAAGCGCATGACCACATGGAACTCTATTCCACATCAAGTAACTGATGCAAGCAGTGAAATTCGATTTAAAAAACAGATTAAAAAAAACCTTATGGAACAGCGGGGACTGTGAAGCAACACAAACATTGGAACAGACACATGCACACACACACAATCTTTTTGTTTTGATATGCCAACGTGTGTCTACTCTAGGACCTAGGTCATACAGTGTTTTACAATAATAGTACTACTGTAATATATAAATGGGCCTGTCAGAGCCAGAAATTTTGGAATAATATTAAAATCTATTTTGCAAAAATGTACAGGTAACTGACAAAATAAAGGAAACACTTGAGTAAATGAGGAATGCAAAGTACACTGAGAAAAAATATAAATGCAACATGTAAAGTGTCGGTCCCATATTTCATGAAGAAAAACAAATCCCTGATATGTTCCATTGGCACAAAAACTTAATTTCTCTAAAATTGTGTGCTGGTAATGGTGGGCTGAACGTAGTTATGTACCTCAAGATTAAAACGTAGTATTCAATATCGGCACGTTAGACTAAATTTTAGCACTACACAATCTGGTGGGTGATAACCTTCAATCTGGATAATAACACAAAACAAATTTGAAGACGAGAGAAATGTATCGACAAATATTATGAAAACAAGCAAACATGACGGAGTGTAAGACAGGGGATCCGATTTCAAAACTAAAACGTGACGAAGACGATTTAATATTTTCACCACCAGGAATGGTAAAGGTCGAAACCGTTCCGTTAAAATCAATAATATATAGTATTTTTTTACACTGCCGATTTTGCAGGTTTTCGTACTTACAAAGCATGTAGAGGTCTGTAATTTTTATCATAGGTACACTTCAACTGTGAGAGACATGATGTATGATGTATGATTTAAGAAATTAATTTGCATTTTATTGCATGACATAAATATTTGATCACCTTAGTTTTTATTTTCGAAGCCCTTAAAACATCATTCTTTGGGGATGCTTTTCTGCAAAGTGTTACGGCTTTCTAGGTGTGGTGAAGGAGAGTCGGACCAAACTGCAGCGTATGGATTGCGATCCATGTTTATTTAACAATAGCAACACGAATCTAAATACAACCACTACAAAACAATAAACGTAACGAAAACCGAAACAGCCTAATACTTGTGCACATACACAGAACACGGACATCAAGACACTAAGGACAATCACCCACGACAAACTCAAAGAATATGGCTGCCTAAATATGGTTCCCAATCAGAGACAACGATAAGCACCTGCCTCTGATTGAGAACCACTCCAGACAGCCATAGACTTTGCTAGATAACCCCACTAGCTACAATCCCAATACATACACACCAAAACCCCAAGACAAAACACACCACAATACAAAAACTCCATGCCACACCCTGGCCTGACCCAATACATGAAGAAAAACACAAAATACTTAGATCAGGGCGTGACACAAAG
Source organism: Oncorhynchus mykiss (assembly GCF_013265735.2). Taxonomy (NCBI): domain Eukaryota; kingdom Metazoa; phylum Chordata; class Actinopteri; order Salmoniformes; family Salmonidae; genus Oncorhynchus; species Oncorhynchus mykiss. The sequence goes on along the minus strand of NC_048581.1, from coordinate 55,628,500 downwards.
GGGACAAGACAACTGCACCGTATTGAGGGGAGGATGGATGGGGCCATGTATTGCGAGATCTTGGCCAACAACCTCCTTCCCTCAGTAAGAGCATTGAAGATGGGTCGTGCTGGATCTTCCAGCATGACAACGACCCGAAACACACAGCATCAAAGTACGTTAATTTCTAGGAGACAGAACGCGTCTCCTTCCTGAGCAGTATGACGGCTGAGTGGTCCCATGGTGTTTATATTTGCATACTATTGTTTGTACAGATGAACGTGGTACCTTCAGGCGTTTGGAAATTGCTCCCAAGGATGAACCAGACTTGCGGAGGTATACAATTGTTTTTCTGAGGTCTTGGCTGATTTCTTTTGATTTCCCCATGATGTAAAGCAAAGAGGCACTGAGTTTGAAGGTAGGCCTTGAAATACATCCACAGGTACACCTCCAATAGACTCAAATTATGCCAATTAGCCTATCAGAAGCTTCTAAAGCCATGGCATAATTTTCTGGAATTTTCCAAGCTGTTTAAAGGCACAGTCAACTTAGTGTATGTACATTTCTGACCAACTGGAATTGTGAATTATAAGTGAAATAATCTGTCTGTAAATAATTGTTGGAAAAATGACTTGTGTCATGCACAAAGTAGATGTCCGAACCGACTTGCCAAAACTATAAATTGTTAACAAGAAATTTGTGGAGTGGTTGAAAAACAAGTTTTAATGACTCCAACCGTATATATTCTCACTTCTGAATTTGTATTTTTTTAACTAGGCAAGTCAGTTAAGAGCAAATTCTTATTTTCAATGACAGCCTAGAAACAGTGGGTTAACTGCCTTGTTCAGCTGCAGAATGACAGATTTTCACCTGGTTAGCTCGGGGATTTGATCTTGCAATCGGTTGCAAGTCCAACGCTCTAACCACTAGGTTACCTGCCGCACATGATACCCATGAATGATACCCAGCACAAGAAACAATGCCTTTTTTTGGCAACTTTTGCAAGTCATTGTCGCACATCTCATGTAGCCTAATAGTTAATCAACATTTTAAGCTAAATGTTCTGATCTGTTGTGTCAGCCATATTGCGTAAAAAAGTTTTTTTTAATGCTAGTGGTTGTATTAATTTGGT